>NC_143016.1:143694346-144311532 GCF_055824585.1 Amblyomma mixtum | reverse complement strand
AGGAGTCAAGGAAGGGGCTTCGACTATAAGAGGTAGGATTGAGGTGCGGCATTCAGTGACTAACCATAATCGCTGAGTACCATCTTAGATACAATTCAATTGTTGGCTTGGACTGTACAGACGTATTAACAAATATATTGGCTGGTACTATCACTCCCAATATCATTTGCAAATTGAGCGGACCGAACCAACTGAGGTTTGCGGTTTATACCAAAGGAATCCGGCCACACAAAGCACCCAATTTCCACACACTTTGAGCGTCGCTCCTTGGATCCAGCGCTAAAGGGATCAGTTTCCAGCCGCGTTCAGCTGACACTACTTCGTGAACTCATCGCCTACCGCATTTTATGTGCACTAGCTCATATTCAACCCGATCGTGCTTGTAAAAGAGTTGTTTAACATTATTTTTTTCGGGTCGCACCGTATTATAGAAGCAGCCTTGGCAGTATTCGTTGTTTCGTACTGAATGGAGTTTACGCCAGATAGTATAATTCGGAGTTTCTTACATATAGGTGTAACGAGACCCCCCTGTCTCATTAGGCATTGCGTCCTGCTAAGGGACATTTTGCACATCCATTACAAACCTGTACGGCCAGTTTTATAACATGCAGAAGGATATGTGGGAAGCTAACTGCTATATTTAAGCTATTTACGCATTTACGCTTTCTAAGCGGCGACAGCACTGCCGTTGTCAACCTAACAGGATTACGTAAGTATCTTCAGTTTCCTTTCGGTTAACCCGAAGTGAACGGGTTCACCCCCCCCCCCCCCCCCTTCCCAGGTGGCCGCGTTTTGAAGGAGCGGAGGTGCTAATTTCGCTGGTCTGGTAAAGCCCCTCGTCTGTTTAGAGTGCACCACAAAAGGAGTGTGCCATAAGACAGCTGATTCCCTATTTATATCGTAAACGCTTTCTTTTTTTTTAGAGGGCAGGTCGGTCACGGTGAAAGCAATGCCATGGACGGCATGAAACGTCATCGTGCAGAAACGTGTGCTAAGAACACAACACATAAGCGATACGTACCAGCTTGGAAGCCAAGAGGGAGCGGGAAGGGTGACGGAGGATGGAGATGTTCGTTTCTTGCATGTCCGTCGCAGCTTTCTTGAACTGCAGCGTTAAACGCGTGTAAGGCAAGGATAGGACTTCTATATAGGCTATAGCGCGCTAACAACCGTAAAGGAGTGACGACCTCCGCTGCTGCCCTAAAACCCTCATTAGATAGATGTGCAAGTGTGCTTCAACGCATTACCTGAATATTGTGGCACTGTCGTGCGGTGGGTGCTTCCATAGACAGAACAAAAAGGAATGCTTCAGCCGTAAGCTACGCACCCTTCCACCGTATCGTTTGGTATTCCAGGCGAGGTCACAGCTGTAGAAGAGCGGACCGAGGTGTTAAAGGAGTGCCTCAGGCGCTGGAGCAAGTCGTCGTCGCCTAGGAGCATCGTGTGCATCGAATTCTACCCATTCGGTTCTGCTCACAACCGCAGCCTGGGGTACGAGCTCCACTACCTCGTGGATGCCAAAGTGCCCAGGCGGTTCCCTCTGCCTACCGCCGACAGCTTTCGCCTGGAAAGGAAGGACCCCACCAAGCGCTTCTGGGGTATGAGCAGACAATGCTTGCGAATTTTCGCACGCGTACGCAAAATGAGAGTCCTCCGCGCTATTATCTCGATCTCTTAGCTATCCAGGCAAGGACTACTTTTGCCAAGCTGCTGTTCTAGCTAGTCAGAGCGTCCAGGATCCCCTCAATGGTGGCAGTCCTTCGGTGAATTCGGCAATAGTTTTAGTGCGTTGCTTATGAGGCCAGGCAGTTTCTCCTTTACGCCCCCCCCCCCCCCTCAGGGTGCTCATGCTTTTCTCTGCAGTCATGTGGGGATCGGCTCGCCGGATGAGACCCCCGCATTAGGATGCAGTAGAAAGACGAGGACGCAAGAAAATAAGAATAAAGGACACAACGCTACTAATAAATGCAGTTTTCGTTGAAAGACCGCTGCTTTTTTACAGTAACCCTACCCAGTGGGTGCACGCGTAGAGAGCGGCTGTGACATGGTATGCAACGGTTGCTCTCCCATTCGCCTCATGAGAGAGCCCGCGTACCGGGAACTCGTGAGCGGGGATGCCTCATTTTAATTTGCCAGCACATGACACGATAATACTTCATATTATATTAGGCCGAGAACAGTCACCTTTATTCATGAATGGTCACATCTGAAAGCCCCATTATTTATAGAGACACCATAGGCCCGGACAGCTACATTCCATTCGCATTTTTTTCGCATGGAATTTGGGGCAGTAAAATTCAGCGAACAGAAATTTTTGCGGAGTTTCAGGGAGTTCTAAGAACCAACATTATCTTCTTGTTTTTTTCTAGGACTAAGCTGTCTAGCTTCTGCATTAGAGGAGGACTGGAAATAGAAAATTTTCGGCTAGGGCATGGCCCGTCATCACCGAGCATTGGTGAAGCTACGCTTGTTTTATTGCGTTTCTATTCGTCGTCTGGCAAAATATGAGGGATTTTATTGTAACCGTTGTTGCTATTAATTTCACTATTTTTCTTGTAGCATGTGCCAACATGAGACGTCGGTATTCCTACCATGCTTCCTGGTGAAGCCTTCAGGAAGGATAACAGCTTCAGTTTCATGAAATTAGAGAACCGCTTTAAACCGGTTGCTATAGAGAGCGTGGTTGCGCCTTTTGTAAGAACATCGGTCATAAGCGCTCTTCAAACGCCGTCATTAAAAGTGACAAGTTGTTACATTGTCCGAAAATCTCTCCGGACCCAGTAACACCGTGTACTCCTTGGACCTCTTTTAAAACTGTCTCATGTTGACGAATCAGCGTTGAGGTCTCAACGCTTGCGATCTTTTTGTAGTATGAACATTTTGAGAGAATTTTGTTTGGTACTGTTGAGACGCGGGCTCTCAGTTGCCGTCGGGACGCGGGTCCGCTGTCGCCGACCAGCCGGAGCAATGAAGAGACGGGGGGTTTAAGGAGCAGCGTGGAAAAAAAAGGTATATGTATTTACATATTTACAAGTAGCGAGAAGCACGATACATGGCACGATGTATCTCAACAGGAAAAAGACACCCACAAAGAAGACGGGAGCCCTGAAATAGAGTCGGCGCAGACTCCCGCCCCTTTTCGTCCAATCAAGAGCGTCCTGTTGGTTGATTGGCCGGCAAGGCTTGAACGCCAACCCGGGTAGCGTTCCCGTAGCTGTCCGGCCCGAACGCACAACGCGCTCCACGATGACGACGCGGAGGCTCGGAGAGACGCCGGCTTGGACGCCGTCCTTGGGGAGCGTCTCTGTAGCTCACCGGCCGAACGCGCAACACTGGGAGCGTTCCGGTGTTAGATATTCACGTTCACAACGCGCTCCACGATGACGCGCAGGCTCGGAGAGACGCCGGCTTGGACGCCGTCCTTGGGGAGCGTCTCTGTAGCTCACCGGCCGAACGCGCAACACTGGGAGCGTTCCGGTGTTAGATATTCACGTTCACAACAGCTCGCCCCCGCCCGGAAAATCGTGCACGAAGGGAAGAGGTCCGCAGCCACTTCTCGAAGTGCCGAGGTCGGGGCTTAGTCTTTGTCCGCCGGCCGTCATAGGCTCGCCAACCGGTCTCTTCAGGTCTGGAAGGGAGGTGGTCTGGACCGGACACAACAGAAGCCAGCAAATGCCCTTCCATCTCCCCAGAGATCTGCCAGGCTTCTATACTACCAATACTTTCGCTGACAGGCGACAGGTTCAATCGCGAGTGCACCGTCGCATCACAGACTATTTTCTTCGCGAGTAGAAAAAAAAAGAAACAGAAGATCACAAAACTGCAAAAAAAAGTAGCAGCCCGTCCAAATCCCTTCTATTCCTTTCTCTTTTCAGAAGCATCGGCTTAAGCCATCTGCGTTCGCGTTTGCCTTTCCTTCTTTGTACTGAACCTCGAAGCTGAATTGCTGCAGAGCTAGGCTCCAGCGCAGGAGGCGACCATTTTTGCCCGACATGCGTTCTAGCCAGGTTAGAGGACAGTGGTCCGTTCGTACGATGAACTTCGTACCAGACACGTAGCAGGCAAGTTTTTGTATCGCCCACACCAGGCACGCGCATTCCTTTTCAGAAGCGCTGTATGCTTCTTCCCTGGCAGTGAGTTTCCTGCTTACATAAAGGATTGGGTGTTCGTTCCCTTGATCATCGGTCTGGCAAAGCACAGCACCCATTCCCCTGTTGCTCGCGTCACACTGGATTATGAACTGTTTTGTATAATCCGGGGACTTTAACACGAGATCCTTCATCAGGGATTCCTTTAGAGTTAGAAAGGACTTTTCTTTCACGCAGTTCCAGGCGACGCGCTCTGGTTCAGTTTTGCGCAAAGCGTTGGTGAGAGCGCTATAGCGATGTCCGAGTACCGCGGAATGTATTGCGGGTAGTACCCTACAAGACTGAGAAAGGCTCTCACATCATCCTTTGTTTTCGGTGGAGGGCACGTTGAAATGGCGAGCAGCTTTACCTCAGAGCTACGCATGTCTGTCTCCCTGCGATTGTCTCTCCATTTTCTACGCTAGGAACAAGACGAGAACGATTTGCTTTCTCTTGCTGTCTTGTCCCTTTCCTTACGCCTTGCGCGCCAGACGCGACTTTCCATTTCGCGTGCGTAACGCTTCCAGTGGAACCGTCCTTTCTTTTTCTTTGTTCGTGGTGGCAAGTGACACCTTTCAGAAGTGTTTAATTTCTTGCGCACCCTTCCTTTTCGCTCGGTGTGAGGTTCGCACCTATCCGGTCTTTTGATTTTGCGTCTTCTAAATGGAGCAATCTTAGCTCGGGGCTTTCTATCGCGATACCTATGCTTGTCCTGATAGCGACAAAACAACAGCCCCTTTCTTTTTAGCAGCGTGACACTCTTCAGCCGCGCCCTGCGTGGTGGCAGACCGACAGTAGCTTTAGCAGGCGGTACACGACAAAACCCGAAGGTCTTAAGTGCGCGTTGACCCCTGCGAGCTCCAGACGCCGCGCAACAATGATTCGTACCGCCCTCAGCCGCGCGTCTCCGACACCTGAGCAGTACTTTAAAACTTGAATGCGAAGGGGGAAAGATCGAATATGAAAAAAATGTCTGGGAGCCTTCCTTTCTTAGTTCCTGAACACCCTTCCTTTCCTTTTTTTCCAGGCGCGCGTTCTGCTGCCTTCTTTCACGCGGTAGCAGTGCGCGCTTCTTTGTGGCCCACTGCGCGTTTCACTCCTGCAAAAACTTCTGCAGTGTCGCCACAATGGGGCAGGTGGCTTTCGCGTTCTTTGAAACCATCTAGTCAATCTGGCCTGCGTGCGGTGCCTATCGCATCTGGAGTGCCGTGGTGAAAGTCTTGCACGATTACAATGTTGACGTGCCTCCACCCTTATGACGTTTTTGGCCCGTCCTTTGTCCTTTCTTTGTGGACTACCACTTGGCTTGGCTCTCCTTGCACGCAGCCGCTTTTCGGAAACTGCCCTAGCAGTTCTTTCTTGCACACCTCCCGTTATCGTGGTGCCTTCATCCTCCATATCTGCTTTTTGACTAAGCATCGAGCCGCCTTTCCCATCTGAATTTAAACTATCGGCTCGCGCTTTCGATGAATCACGGCACGTCGTAACCTCAAATTGTTCCGACTGCACTTTACTTTCCGCTGAGTCTAGCAACCTGCTCTCCTGAGGATTGCTATCCGACCCCATGAAAATAAGTACCTGGCCCGCAACTCTATCTGAACCACTCCCTTTGGGTAACGTTGCGTTCTGGCCTGGCGTTTCAGCGACGCACTCAGGTGACTCACAGTCACTCTGATTACAGCAAAGCGCCTCCAATAATTGGCTACTGTTGCTCACCAGCCGCATCGAAGGAGCGTCTCCTTTGAATCCTTCACTGCGCTGGCCTGTGAGCTCACTACTATCTTCCTGAGAGATAACTGACTCACTGTTAAAAGCAGCATCTGCTTCTGGGTTTAAACCTTCCCTGCCGTTACTTCCCTGAGCAACGGTTGTGTCCTCAGCTGACCAAGCGGGGTTCCTAGGCTGGTCGCTGACACACAGATGGGAGCGCTGCCCCCTTTTATCACTTCGGACTTTAGCGTCCGCCTCTCCTTTTGGACGGTCGTCCCCTTTTACTGCTCCGGCATTCTTAAAAACTGGCTTCGCGCCTGTTTCGTCTGCTCTATGCCTAGCGGGGTACCGTTGCTTGTACCTGTTGCTTGTACCACGACTTTCAAGCAACACGCGGCGTGACGCATACTCTTCCGCGCGTTCAGCAGCCTTCTCAACAGTGTTTACCTCGGCCCTGTCGAGAATCCACCAACGCATTCGATCCGGAATTGTGTCATAAAACTGCTCTAGACACATGCATTCCATGATCTTCCCTGCGTCCCCGTGAACGCCTGCGCTCTTTAACCACTCCACTAAGTTTGTTTTCAAGTTATAACCAAACTCGAGGTAAGACTCTTCTTTACACTTAGTGGCTTTTCTGAAACGCTGGCGAAAAGCCTCGGCAGACAGGCGGTACTTCTTTAGGAGGCTTGCCTTCACGGTCTCATAGTCCTCCGATTCTTCCGCACTCAGTCTCCCGATCGCGTCCGCTACCTTACACGGCAACAGGCTCAATAGTTGCTGTGGCCACCCATCTTTCCCAAGATTGTTTTTTTGGCATGTCCTTTCAAAGTTCACCAAAAAAATACCAATGTCCTCGCCTAGCTGGAAGGGTTGCATGATATCTTTGATTTTGATTGTTTCCCTCCCTCCTGTGCTAGAGGATGGTGGCTGAGCGACGCCGGCCTCGGCTCTCTTCACCTCCGCGTCTAGTTTAGGTCAATTTCCTGCTGTCGGAGTGCTAACTCGAGCTCCTTCTCTCGAAGCTGAAGCTCGCGATCGCGTTGCTTCTGTTCCAGCTCGCGCTGTTCCTTCTCAGCTGCTTCCCTTTCCTTCTCAGCCGCTTCCCGTTTCTCTTCAGCTGCTTTCCTTTCCTTAATCAATTCCCATGTCTCGAAAGCTCTTCATCGTCCGCACCGCAAGATATTATTGCCTCTATGATTTGCGGTTTCCGCACGGCCTTCCCAAGTTCAACCCCTAATTCTTTGCTGATCAAAATTAGATCCGGCTTTTGCAAAGATTTCAGGTCCATGATGCGCTCAGACACTCGACCGGTCCCCTATCTCTTCTTAGCAATGCGTACAACAATCAGTACTCACAGCACTACCAAAGAAAGCCTGCCAGCATTGACGCTAAATTCAAAAGCCTGGCAAAATACCTCAGGGAAGAAAGGTCGGACACTCACAGAGCCACGATCATGGGGTCCACCAACGTGGGAGCTTTTGCAACTGCGAACGCTGCTAGGCGATGCGAAGAGCTGACTTCGATCCCAGCGCTGCCATCCAGTTGTTGAGACGCGGGCTCTCAGTTGCCGTCGGGACGCGGGTCCGCTGTCGCCGACCAGCCGGAGCAATGAAGAGACGGGGGGTTAAGGAGCAGCGTGAAAAAAAAAGGTAGATGTATTTACATATTTACAAGTAGCGAGAAGCACGATACATGGCACGATGTATCTCAACAGGAAAAAGACACCCACAAAGAAGACGGGAGCCCTTAAATAGAGTCGGCGCAGACTCCCGCCCCTTTTCGTCCAATCAGGAGCGTCCTGTTGGTTTATTGGCCGGCAAGGCTTGAACGCCAACCCGGGTAGCGTTCCCGTAGCTGTCCGGCCCGAACGCACAACGCGCTCCACGATGACGACGCGGAGGCTCGGAGAGACGCCGGCTTGGACGCCGTCCTTGGGGCGCGTCTCTGTAGCTCACCGGCCGAACGCGCAACACTGGGAGCGTTCCGGTGTTAGATATTCACGTTCACAACGCGCTCCACGATGACGCGCAGGCTCGGAGAGACGCCGGCTTGGACGCCGTCCTTGGGGAGCGTCTCTGTAGCTCACCGGCCGAACGCGCAACACTGGGAGCGTTCCGGTGTTACATATTCACGTTCGCAACAGTACGAAGGTGAACCAGAGAGAAAATAACGTAAAATGGAAACAAAGTTCTTGCAAACAGACACCCGACGTTTCGGAGCACATTAAGCTCCTTTTCAAGGCTGCCTAGATCTGGTATCAGTTTCTTCTTAGGTCCAGCATCCACTCCGTTCTCCCAACATGATCTTGTGTGAAATACCCCAAGCCAGAAAGGTCGTCCCGACACACGATATTTAAGAGCTCTCGCTAGGTTAGCTATGTGTCAGTAATTAAAGGGGTAGAGACATCAAATTCCAAGGTTGTACAAAAGACTGCCATACGTTTCCTTTGTATGTGAGGACCATAAGAGCGAAGTATTAAATTTACGGGATGTCTAGAACATATTTTAATTTCATTTTAAAATTTGTGAAAATGCCCACTCTTGAAGTCTGAGCCATCGCTAGTGCATCAATGTGACGTAGGAACAGAGACGAAAACACAAGCAAGTATTTTCTACGTCATTGCACAGTTTTCTGACGTACGGGACCGAGTTTTGCGGTTTCGCGGCCTAGCAACCTTGGTTACGAGTGCTCACGAAGTCTTTTTTTCTGCACGTTCGCGAGTGCGATGGTGCTTTACGCCCGGCGTTGCCGCAGGCGATGTCGTTGCCGAAAGATCCACTTTTGCAGAGGAATATTGCCGGTGCTCTAATCTAGGAAGCATTCTCTGGTATCATGGATGTTATGTATTTTCTTGTGCGAACGTGAAGTACCCCGAGCATGTCGGCCGGCTGGCCAGCCTGGATCCCGTCTGCCGGCGTCATAACAACGAGCTAAAGTGTGTTCTTGACGTAAATAATACACCCTGGGATAAGAAATGTGAAAAATGTGTCATTATTGAGGATCGCTGACCAATACTGAGCTGCTGGCAAAGGTAACGACTGTGATACGAGCAAACTTCGTGCCACAACCGCCTCGCAGCTGCCGCTGGCCCGACGGTCGGGTCCGACTCGCCTGGCGCCCGCTCGCTTCGCTGCTGAAGGCGTCGCGGAGATTTACCATACTATTATTTTATTGTGAGATGATGCTGTTGACAGTAAATCGATGTGTAGAGTAGGCCTTTTATTATAGCTAAGGCGACTTCCGAAGCGCCGGCCGCTGCGGCTCCAATGCGAAAGAGGCTATAGGCCTAGCGACGACCACGGCAGCCAGGCAGCAGCAGAGCTCGCCGCCCGGAGCGCCCGCGAGCGGTGCCGTTGCCGAAAGCTCGAAACATAAGCAGGCATGCTTTATCGCTGCTCGAGCAGTCTTTCTGATAACAAGGCGATCTTGTCTTTTCTTGTGACATTTGTACACCATCCCAAGCAGCGCTCAGGCACTGCTGCACGGCGGCGAAGTGCGACACCGATTGTGGGCGGAGCTTGGGTACAGCGGCGCAGCGATGCTCACCGCTCCGTGTGTGCCTGGTTGCAGTGGGACGGCAGTTCGCAAGCGACGATCGGTGCGGCGCGTCGGCCAAGTGGCCATATGGTTTGAATGTTGCTGCGCGTGAATTATTTGTCTACATAATGATTGCATTTTGCGCTCTGAACTCGGTACTCGCTTTTGGTCGGCGAATGTTATCGCTCGGCCACCGATCTGCCCAAGACGCGTCGGCCGACGGGTCTCGTCGGCATCTTTGGTCGGCGACGTTGTCACACTAGGACGACGCTTGGTCGTTGGAGGCGTCGTCGTCGTCGGTACAGTGTGACTGGCTAGTCGGGGAACGACCAGATTGGCCGACGCGACCGTCGGCATCGGGGTCCTGTCGGCCTAGTGTGAACGCGCCTGAACTGCGCGCTGGTCCCAGGCTGCCCTAGTCGTCGCTAGGCCCAGGTGATTTCGCTTCGAAGCAGCAGTTGACGCCGCTTTGGAAGTCGACTGTGCTATAATAAAAGGCCTACTCTTCACATCGCTTTAGTGCGAACTCGTCCCATAATAGAAGATAAGTTCGATTGCCACGACGCCTTCATCAACGGAGCTAGCAGACGAGCAGCGCGCACGAAGCAGCAGCGTCGAGCTGTCTGGATAGAACAACGTCGGCGTGAGGTCAGCGCTGTTGTCGCCAGAGTGTGACACACGGGTCGGCCGACGGCGATGCGCTCGTCGGGCGACGACCGGCGCTCGGTCGGCGTCTGCGCAGTGTGACAGACGCGTCGACGGCACGAAAATCGCTGCCGCCGACCATCGCCAGACTGAAATCGGCCGATCGTCGGCCTAGTGTGAACGCGCCTTTACCATTTGACGTTGCCTACACGCTCGGCGTTCGCTGGCACAATCTGAGCTACGTCAGGCCTGACGCCTGCCTCCTCTTCGGAATCGCTGGCCAGCGGATCAAAAATGAAGTGGTTGTCGGGGTTCGAACCGCGGCGTCTCCTTCCTCGTCTGCGTCATCCCGCGATTCCTCATAATCGGTGTCTTCGCCGAAATAAAACTCTTCTTTCCGACTCGGAGCTATTCGGCATTGCGACTTGCCCTCCGCCCGGCTCTCCGTGTTTACGCGCACCACGTGCGTGTCAAGCAGACGACATGCCTACACGACGTCACGGCTTTCCGGACCCATGTGACAACGCATTGTCTGGTTTTTGACGTCATGAAAGAGCCTGGCAAAACCTGGCAACTACGAACCGAAACCGAAACTGCTGGGTACAAATAATACGATTATTAAATATATAATGCGAGTTCATGCTTCTAAGATGGTGTTCCATGCTCACTGAATCGCTACGCATTATTTACAACCCAGAGGTACAACACAAAAATTTGGTGTCTCTACCCCTTTAAGGATAACTGTAGCTGGTTTAAGTTCGACGGGATACACAACTTTTCTTGCATCAAATAAAGGCCCTCCGAAAAGCACTTGTGCTTCGCTGTTATGGGACTACTTCTTGAATGCAAAAGTGACGTGGAGGTCATGCTGGTATTGTGCATGGTACGAATATTTCGCTCACTTAGTACGCATTGATTTGAACCCTTTTACTTGCGAATGAATCACTGTTTAGTGTAAAGGAGCCCGATATGTCTGCGAAATATTTCCGCTGACCAAAATATTACCCGGCAGGAGAGGAGGAGGAAACAAGCATTGTTGAACAACAAAGAGCGTCTCCGTGTCTCGTATATCGCACGAAGCAACACGTCCATTTGTTTACGATCGAATCCGTACATCGCAGGACAACAATGGTGGTGTATTAGCATGAATGCAAGTATGACAAATGATGTAGCAAAGACCTGAGCGTTCCATTATCATGAGTGATAAGAAGTGAGGGCATGTGTAGCACTAGAGTAGATATATATACGCTTGTACATTTCAGGAATGCACTGGATTTGCGTATTCATGGACGATCATTAAAAACAACGTTCTCAGACATATTACGACAGCAATATTACTCCTGTACCTTATTTACTGCCACACCGAAAGGAGTCTCCCACTAAACCCATCCGCCACTTGGTCATTTAGTGTTGGGAAAATTATCGTACCAGTCAAGGTGTAAAATTTAACCCCGGTAATAAGGGCACCACCCAAATTAGCACCAACCATTTCAGTGGAAAGTGCCTTCATTGTGCGAATAAATATCATATTGATATCTGCTAAAGTTGATCTGCACGTTCTAACACTCAAGTTTTTCGCAAAAATTATTGAAGCTGAAGACACGGCAGCTCAAGCTGTGCTCTGGCTACCACATCTCAACTCAGATCGCCCACTATTGATGCCACATGGGCAAACCTCGACAAACCTTGACAGCATTCTCATTAAGTAGGAAGTTTACGCATAACCCGATTAACTACGACAATGTCTATGCGGTGGCCAATTGGCACTAGTGAGAGTAGTGCTCAAGATCCACCGCTGTCATATTCCTCGTCATCGAAACGCATTTTTGTTTTTCTACGATAACAGACTCTTTCAATTGCAGAGGACACACTGAACGAGCAGGGGAAGCTTGACTACGCGTATCTGCAATCTGAGAAGGAGCCATTTTTTGTGGTAAGCTTACGCGCCCGTGAGAGAAAAGTTTCTGCTCGCTCTGACAGCTGTTAAAGACCTTGCCTACCTCATTTGAACTATTTTCTAGTCGGCACGGAAGTCGGGCATCACACGCTATTTTCTGCAAAAGCCTGAAACGCAGAATACGCATGATGATACCGGTTGGCGCTTCAATGCCGCCGCACCACCGACACAGAAACGGTCGCAAATTGATGTGGAGAGATACGCGGAACCACAGCGCTGAGCAGTAATGAAAACTGAATGAACTTTGCATCGCTCGAAAACGTCACTAAGAGACTGCAGAAAGCACGAGCGACGCGCTTTGCTTTTTGGATGCACTGCGGAGTAATATTTTCGCAAGCATTGTAAAACACGGGGTGGTCACAGCATACACCACGAATATCTATGTTTTAATGTTCCTTTTCTTATGGAATGACAGCCTCATCTTTATACTGCCTTTAAGAAGACTGCGTGAATTGAGCTACATGGGTGGTGGTGAAGAGGGGGGAGGAAGGGGGAAGGGAACGAGGCAATGCGGTTATGGCCCCAATATAGTGATGCGGGTAGACGACGACGACAAAGAGCGATGGCACGAGTGCGCAGAGTAGAAGACGACAACGAAGTTCGGACTGTGTTCTCGGTGGTGCCGCTCGCAGCTGTTCTTGTCTATTTGTAAATATCTGTAAATATATTCATTCGCGCAACATATTTGGTGGAGGTGCGGATTTCCCCTACGTCTACCGACGACGGAGCTCCGCAGAGGCCGCCAGTTGCCTTCACTCATCATGACCCAAGACGCCGCCCAGCAAACGTCAGCCCCGGCCATGACATCACTCGTTCTTTCTCCCCCTCGTGACCCTGGGACATTTTCTGGTACCGACAACACTGACGTCGACGACTGGTTCAACATGTACGAGCGAGTGAGTACCTACAACCGCTGGGATCCGACCCTTATGCTCGCAAATGTAATATTCTATCTAAAAGACACCGCCCGGGTCTGGTATGAGACACACGAAGACCATCTGACCAGCTGGGACGTGTGCAAAGAGAAACTCCGCGAATTGTTTGGACGGCCGCTCGGCCGAACGCTTGCCGCTAAGAAGGACCTCGCCTCCCGAGCTCAAACATCTACGGAGTCCTATGTGTCGTACATTCAAGATGTGCTGGCCCTCTGTCACAAAGTCGACGCCAACATGCCCGAGTCTGACAAAGTCGGCCACGTGTTGAAGGGAATCGCCAACGATGCCTTCAACTTGCTCGTATACAAGAACTGCACTACAGTCGACGGAATTATTAAGGAATGTCGACGCTTCGAGGAAGCCAAAAGCAGGCGTATTAGCCAGCCGTACACACGCCTCCCTAACACGGCTGCGACTTCTTCATGTGAAGACCTGCGACACCGGGAAACTCCAGCGCCCTCAGAAAATGTGACCCGCATCATCCGACGCGAGCTCGAAGCTATGTCCCCTGCCCCCCAGCATCTACATGATGGCGACACCCGCTTACCTACCATCTCTCTGGTACAAGCTGTCGTCCGCCAAGAGCTTGCCAACCTTGGTTTCCAGCCCGTCAGCCCTGTACGGTCTTCACCACCACCCGAAATCACTGCGATTGCTCCTGGACGACCTTCGTACTTCACTCCACGTCGCCGAAACCCTAACGACTGGCGGACAACCGACGACAGGCCCATTTGTTTCCATTGCCACCGCATTGGCCACATCTCCCGCCACTGTCGAAATTATTGGTCCCGTCGCAGCACATACCGTCCTCTCAGCTCCCACCGCGACGACGAACAGCCCAGCCACTACACGCCCCCTCCAGCCCAGCACAGTGCTACAGTCGACGGCCAGATTCCCCGCTCCAGCCGCTCCCCGTCCCCCCTGCGTCGCCAGTCTCGTTCGCCCCAACGCCGTCGCTCCTCTCCTGGCCCCTACGGACGCTCGCAAGCGGAAAACTAGACGCTGCAGTGTCTGGAGGTGATGCTGCAGTACAGCCCCAGTCCCAAAATCCTCGATTAGCCCTTCGCGCACACCATAATTTGCTCGCCATTCATGTCGATGGAGTGCCTGTGAGAGCCCTGATCGATACAGGCTCGCACGTATCCGTCATGAGTTCAGCCCTACGACGCCGCCTCCGAAAAGTACTGACCCCTGCACCCAAAGCCGTTCTCCGCGTTGCCGACGGCGGAACTGCTCATGTTGTTGGACTATGCACAGCCCGTGTGACCATATCCGGCCGCCATACGTCCGTTCTGTTCTCTGTTCTGGACCAGTGCCCTCATGAAGTCATTCTTGGCCTCGACTTCCTGTCTGAGCATTCAGCCCTCATTGACTGCGCCACTAATGTCGTTCAGCTTGACCTTCCTCTTTCTGCTGAGTCGCCGTCCCCAGTTATACACCGTCTTTGTGCTGTCGACTTTGTCCGTCTACCGCCTCAAGCCGCAACTTACATTTCTTTCTCATCTGTTCCCCCTGTACCTGATGGTCACTACGTAGTCACTCCGGAACTTGACGTCGCCCTGACGCGCAGCATTGCGCTTCCACACATTGTATTTACAATGTCGGCCAACCGAGCGTGCCTTCCGGTCCTGAACTTCGGTTCATCCATCCAACCGCTCCCGCAAGGTATCTCACTCGCCACGCTGTGCCCTGCTGCCGAATGTGTGATATCAGTGGTGGACAGCTGCTTGCCTTCCACTCAGCAATGCCGGTTGCCTGCGGCCCCATCAACAGCGAACCCAACGGACGACTACGCCGACATGATCGCTTCTGACCTACCGCCGATGCAAGCTCGCGATCTTAGGTGCCTCTTATCATCTTTCCGCGACATATTCGACTTTGATAGCCGTGTTTTGGCTCGGACCTCTGTGGTGACGCATCACATAAACACCGGTGATTCCGCTCCTCTCCGCAGACGTCCGTACCGAGTGTCCAGCGCCGAACGCACCGTCATAAATCAAGAGGTGGACAAGATGCTCGCAAAAGACATCATCGAGCCCTCGTCAAGTCCTTGGGCTTCACCAGTCATCCTGGTGAAAAAGAAGGATGGCAGCTGGCGCTTCTGCGTTGATTATCGGCACCTCAACCGCATCACAAAAAAAGACGTATATCCACTCCCAAGGATCGATGATGCCTTAGATTGCCTCCACGGCGCCAAATATTTCTCTTCAATTGATCTTCGATCGGGGTACTGGCAAATTGCCGTTGATGAAAAGGACCGCGAGAAGACCGCCTTCGTGACGCCTGATGGCTTATACCAGTTTAAAGTCATGCCGTTCGGCCTCTGTAACGCCCCGGCTACCTTCGAACGAATGATGGACTCCCTTCTTCGTGGCTTTAAATGGTCCACCTGCCTCTGTTACGTAGACGATGTTGTGGTTTTCTCGCCTACTTTTGCCACGCACCTCGTGCGCCTCTCTAATATTCTGACAGTGTTTCGTAACGCCGGACTTCAGCTGAACTCATCGAAATGCAAGTTCGGTCGTCGCCAACTCACTATTCTCGGACACCTCGTTGACGCTTCTGGTGTACGCCCAGATCCCATCAAAATTCAAGCTGTGAAGGACTTTCCTCTTCCAAGGTCGTCGAAAGATGTACGCAGCTTTGTCGGCTTGTGCTCATATTTTCGCCGTTTTATCAAAGATTTCGCCGGCATCGCTCGTCCCCTCACCGATCTTCTGAAGAACAACACCCCCTTTACCTGGGGCCATGCTCAAGAGAACTCATTTTCATCTCTCGTCCATTTGCTGACCACTCCGCCCATCTTAGCACATTTTGACCCGTCGTCTCCCACAGAGGTTCGCACCGACGCCTCCGGATATGGCATCGGCGCCGTCCTAGCCCAACGTCAACAGGGTCAAGATCGAGTCATCGCTTATGCCAGCCGCCTACTTTCAGCCGCAGAGCAAAATTACACCATTACTGAGCGCGAGTGTCTTGCCCTTGTCTGGGCAGTAGCTAAATTCAGACCCTACCTGTTCGGCCGTTCATTCGCTGTTGTCACTGATCACCACGCTCTCTGTTGGTTGTCTTCACTAAAAGATCCCACCGGTCGCCTTGGTCGCTGGGCATTGCGCCTCCAAGAATACTCCTACTCCGTCGTGTACAAGTCAGGGCGCCATCACCAGGACGCTGACTGCTTATCCCGATACCCTGTGGAACCACCTGACCTAGAGGACGCTGAGACCCTGCCCTGCCTCTTAGCTATCTCCGATCTTGCTGATATTGCTAACGAACAGCGTCACGGCTCATCTTTACGACCTATCTTTGATGGCATCCGTTCTGCAAACCGATCTCCGTCTCTGAACCTTTATGTGCTCCAGAACGGCATTTTGTATCGCCGAAACCTACGCTCCGATGGCCCTCCGCTCCTGCTCGTGATACCCCAACGTCTACGCTCTTCTGTCCTTGCAGAACTGCACGATCTGCCGACAGCCGGTCACCTTGGCGTGTCCCGCACGTACGCTCGGGTGCGGCATCGCTTCTTTTGGCCTGGTCTCTATCCCTCCGTCAAGCGTTACGTGGCCGCTTGCGACCTGTGTCAACGTCGGAAAAGGCCCTCCACTCTGCCTGCCGGTCTTCTGCAACCCATCGACATACCTCCTGAACCTTTTCACCGTGTTGGCCTCGACCTTCTTGGCCCTTTTCCGACGTCCCTCTCCGGCAACAAGTGGATCGCTGTCGCAACTGATTATACGACTCGGTACGCCATCACGCGTGCTTTGCCGTCCAGCTGCGCTACCGATGTTGCCGATTTTCTTCTGCAAGACGTCCTCCTTCACCACGGCGCCCCTCGTCAACTGCTCACCGACCGCGGTCGTTCTTTTCTATCCAGAGTAGTTCACGACATTCTTCGTTCGTGTGACACACAGCACCAGCTCGCGACAGCTTACCACCCACAAACCAATGGGCTTACGGAAAGGTTCAACCGCACGCTCACCGACATGTTAGCCATGTACGTATCGCCAGACCACCGAGATTGGGACGCAGCCTTGCCTTATGTGACATTTGCATATAACTCTTCCCTTCATGACAGAATAGGCTATTCTCCTTTCTACCTTTTGTTTGGTAGGCATCCCACCTTGCCTTTGGACACACTCATGCCGCCTTCTTCAGCCCCCACCACTGCTTACGCTCGGGACGCCATCTCCCAGGCCACGCTGGCGCGCCAAATAGCACGTAGTAGGCTCCAAGCCTCTCAAGTTTCCCAGAAGTCCGCCTACGACCGCCGTCACCAGGCCGTCGAATATACCCCAGGATCACTCGTCCTTCTCTGGACGCCCTCTCGCAGCGTCGGTCTATCCGAGAAGCTCCTTTCGCACTACCGTGGCCCTTACCGTGTCGTGCGCCGTGTTACCGACGTGAACTATGAAATTGCTCCCCTTGAAACCTCGCCCTCGTCATCTGGCGCCACCACCGACATCGTCCACGTCTGTCGCCTTAAACCTTATCACGACGCTCATACGTCGCCGCCCTAACGCCGAGACGGCGTTTCAGCAGCCGGGGGTCCTGATGCGGGTAGACGACGACGACAAAGAGCGATGGCACGAGTGCGCAAAGTAGAAGACGACAACGAAGTTCGGACTGTGTTCTCGGTGGTACCGCTCGCAGCTGTTCTTGTCTATTTGTAAATATCTGTAAATATATTCTTTCCCGCAACAATAGTTTGGAAAAAGCAGAGAACACGGCTAATTTTTGTACCCAGATAGCAAGAGGCACTTTCGTTTGAGGAACAGTACGCATGCCGCGACTAAGGAGACAGAAGTGGAGACACAGAATAAGTTGTTACTTTATGCTACTTCTCCGGGTCATTAAGTTTATGGCAAGAAATAAAATAAATTGCACTGTGCGATGTAAGTGGACGTTAAAGAACCACAGGTGATCGAAATTTCCTGGGCCCTTTACTACGGCGACCCTCATAGCGTGAGTCGCTTTGGGACGTTAAATAGCCATAAACGAAACCATAAGATAAAGTGGCATAAGCCATAAATAAAGAGGAGACATCTAACGCCTCAAGAGAAGTGCAGCAGCAGCGAAAATGACACACCTGGCAGGGCTCCTACTGACGTCACTGCTAGCCCTCCCTTCTGTGGAAAGCGGGAATCACGGGAAAATATCGGTACGCTTCTAAATCTTCCTTTCAAATCACTCCTTAACGATATGGACCGACTCTGCACATCTATAGAGTAGTGTATCTATTGGAGAGTTGTGGTTTGAATGATTCGCCTTTCTATATACTTGCATCTACCCCTTAGGGGAAGTACTGGAATCGCGATTGCTAATAGTGAGCGCGTAGTGTCTAAAACACGAAATCGACTGTAAGTCTACAACCTGGTCCAAGTGGCAGCTGTAAAGCACTAACAAGTGAACTTTGGTCATCATTTCGTTCGAGGCTATGCAGCCATCATCGCAAGCATCTGCACCCAAAGCAACGCAGCAGTGTCGTGCATTCGGTGCGCGTATCCATTTCCCCGTGAGCGTCGAGCGTCTCTGAAATCACTGGATAGCGCTGAAGGGACAGGGACAGAAATATTCTATTCTCTCTTCAGATGCCGTCGCTGTCCCTGCGTCCGCTGCCCGAGGTGCCACCCGCCGAAGACGTTCGCAATTTCCGCGCCACCACCGCGGTGCTCACCATGAGCATCTACTGCATCCCCTTCATGCGCCGGATCTCCGCAATCACGGCCGAGCTCTCCACGGGGCTGAAGGTGGGCCGTCTCCCGCAGAAGCTGCGTCAGCATCAGTGACATGAGAAAACATCTCAACAGCTCACATGAGACGAACCTTCTTTTGCGTTATGGCCAGTATCTGTGTCTAGTCTACCACTTAAGGAACCAGTGAAGTACTTGCAAAAATAGCATGCCCGGATTACATAGAAATCTACCGTTTGCCGAAGACTTGACTGCGCGTACTCTGTCATGCCCACTAAAGATACGGTGGTGCATCGGCTGAGTAACGTTTTTATCTACAGTGTAACTTCGACGCTCTGTTGCACGCGATAAATATGGCCGTGGATACATGCGCACAAATGCGACCCTGAATAGCTCCTCAAGTTTGATAAAATTTACTGGAATAAATGTAAACGAAAATAAAAGAACAAATTAGAGTTGGTTGCTGTTCTCTAGCGTTAAAGCTCCTAGTTGATCCAATCCACCAAAATGAAAAGAGTACTGCAGTCAAACTACCGAATTTTCAGTTTCGATTGCAGGGTATAATTCTTTACCAACAATGTTCTTTTACTTGCGACTTGATAGGCGTGACGTTTCGTAAGTTTCACGTGCGCTAAGCAGTGAACTTGCTTCTCAGAGTTTGCAGCGCGATCTTTAATATGCAATTATTCACAACTGTGAAGTACATATACTCAGTCCACCATTACCACCCCATATGACTTCATTTACGCATACAAAAAAAGCGAGCACCATCAGGACTGTTGCTGGAAGGATACCTTGTCAAGAAAGCAGGATAAAAATGAGGGTTAGAAATTCTAATTTACGCCGAAAGTGTAGTTGTACACCACGGTAGGGAGGAAACAGCAACAGTACCGAACTAAGAATCAAGTTTTCCTGCCGAATCTTGTACTGCGGCTGTAAAATGAATAATAAATGACAACGAAGAAAACCGCATTGTTTTACCCGTTTCCTGAACATACTGATAGCAGTGTGATCAGTGGAATCACTGGCAGGTGCAATTTATGCACTACAGAAACTGTCAATGCGGAAGATATTACGATATAGGTGAGACTGGCCTCGAGTCACGTTCGATTAAGGTTTCATGAGAGAGTGGAGACACCGCGGAAGCTGATCACGGCATAAGCAAGAGTAAATATGGCCCGTAGATGCTGCGAGATACAAATGCACATCAGAATATAAACGGGACACGCATGGGATAGCAAAGTAAACAACAAGCTGCTCCATGTGAAGCCCCGTTCGGCATAATGGAAGTCAGCCAGACGACAAGAAAAGTTTACCCAGCTTGTTCTAAACCGTCATTGCATTGGACATGCACACGCTACGCACAGCATTATAGCCACGAACCGAGGACAACGTGCATGAGAAAAACGCGGAGGCGTGAAAACACAAAACTCTCTATCAATCTTGCGAACGGAACTCAACAAGCTAACGCAAAAGTATCGGACTCAATATTCCTTTCCTTTCCTTTCAATATTCCTCTCTGTCTCAGCTCTTTCCACCGCAGCAATATGTGCATTCCTAAAAAAACTAAATAGAATAAACTATTGTTAACATGTTAAACTTCTAGTCTGTCCACTTCTAATAAAGCTATACTGAAACTTTGTTCGTGCTTAATGCCTTCACTCCTTTCTGGTGCATGTAACCTGACATAACCGTAATTTCTAAAAAAATGTGCTCCCATCAGCCTTGTAACGCGTGTGCGTGCATATCTGTAAGCTCTAAAATTTCCTAAACACTCTCGCATCGTTACGGCTGTTGCGCACGAAGCTAATTCTGAGGAGGGGAAACACCAAAGAGGTTCAGAATATCGGACTCACTACCTATAGCCACTTCGCGGTATGCACTCTCGGTAGCTTTAGAATAGGTTACCAGTCCCATAAGCATTGCTTGGCACCCCCTGACCCCTGACACCCTAGCATCGTAGAGGATGTGGAGGTCCTCGGTAAGGTCCGTTGTAGTGACCACAGAATGGTAAGGTCTCGTGTTAGCTTAGATTCGAAGAGGGAACGGAGGAAACTGGTGATGCGAAAGGCTATTACGAGTTAGCATTAAGAGGGAAGGTAGAGGAATTCAGGATGTCGCTGCAGAACAGATTTTCCGCTTTAAATGAAGAAGACGACTGTAGTGTTGAAACAATTAATGATAATCTTACAGCTATCATTACAGAGTGCACCGCAGAAGTAGGTGGTAGGATGGTTCGACAGGATATTAGCAAGCTATCTCAGGAGACTAATGATCTGATTAAAAAACGACAAAGCATGATGACGTCTAACTCCACAGACAGGATAGAACTAGCAAAGATATCGAAGTTAATAAATAAGCGCAAGGTAGCCGACATATGAAAGTTTAACATGGAGAAAATCGAGCATTCTCCAAGGAACAGAGGTAGCCTAAAATCAGTGAAGAGAAAACTGGGCATAGGTAAAAACCAGATGTATGCGCTAAAAGACAAGCAGTGCAATGTCATCAGCAATATGGATAAGATAGTTGAATTAGCCGAAGAGTTCTACACAAATCTATACAGTAGCGAATGTAATCATCAAGTTACTGAGCGAGGCAGTCGAGCACAGCAATAGGACATCCTGCCAGTAACGAAGGAGGAAGTAAAGAAAGCCTTAGGAGCAATGCAAAGAGGGAAAGCAGCTGGTGAGGATCAGGTAACAGCAGATTTGTTGAAGGACGGAGGAGAGATTGTGCTACAAAAACTAGCCACCCTGTATAAGCAATGCCTTGTGACCTCGAGAGTACCAGAAGCTTGGAAGAATGCTAACATTATCTTAATTCATTAGAAAGGAGACGTCAAGGACTTGAAGAATTACAGACCGATCAGCTTATTGTCCATTGCCTACAAGGTATTTACTAAGGTAATCGCTAATAGAGTCAGGACAACCTTGAACTTTAGTCAAACAAATGATCAGGCAGGCTTTCGTAAAGGATACTCGACAATAGACCACATTCACACTATCAATCAGGTGATAGAGAAAAGCGCAGAATATAACCAACGCCTATATATAGCCTTCATTGATTACGAGAAAGCATTTGACTCAGTGGAAACATCAGCTGTCATGCAGGCATTGCGGAATCAGGGTGTAGAAGAGTGTTATGTGAAAATATTGGAAGATATTTATAACGATTGCACAGCTAGTATAGTTCTCCATAAAATCAGCAATAAAATTACAATACGGAAAGGTGTCAGGCAGGGAGACACGATCTCGCCAATGCTCTTCACTGCCTGCTTACAGGAGGTATTCCGGGGAATGGAATGGGAACAGTTGGGGATAAGAGTTAATGAAGAATACCTGAGTACTGCGGTTCGCTGATGACATTGCCTTGCTAAGCCACTCAGTACAAGAACTGCAAAGCATGATCAATCAGTTAGACAGGCAGAGAACTGTGGGGCGAAGAATTCACATGCAGAAAACGAAAGTAATGTTCAACAGCCTAGCAAGGGAACAGCAGTTAGCAACTGGTAGGGAGGTGCTGGAAATAGTAAGAGAATATGTCTGCTTAGGGTAGATCCACAGCAGATCCAGATCATGAGAGGGAAATAACTAGAAGAATAAGAATGGGGTGGAGCTCATATGGCAGGTTCTCTCAGATCATGAATGGTAGTTTACCAATATTCCTGAAGAGAAAAGTATACAACAGCAGTATCCTACCGGTACTCACCTATGGGGCAGAAACGTGGAGGCTAACAAAGAGGGTTCAGCTTAAGTTAAGTACAACGCAGCGAGAAGGAAAATGATAGGTGTAACGTTAAGAGATCGGAAGAGGGCGGAGTAGGTGAGGGAACAAACGCGGGTTAATGACATCTTAGTTGTAATCAAGAGGAAGAAATGGGCTTGGGCAGGGCATGTATTCCGAAGGCAAGATAACCGCTGGTCCTTAAGGGTAGCAGAGTGTATTCCAAGAGAAAGCAAACGTAGCAGGGGACGGCAGAACGTTAGGCGGGCGGATGAGATTAAGAATTTGCGGGGATACATGACAGAGTTAATTGGAGAGACATGGGAGAGGCCTTTGCCCTGCAGTGGGTGTAGTCAGGCTGCTGCTGTTGATGATAATGATGAAGCATTGCTTTAGCCCCTCGGAGCGCAACTGCTGCTGAAAGACCAAACGTTCGATTCGAACGATCGGGAAGTTATTTATTTCACGTTTTCTTTGCCTACACAACCGAAACCATGTAAATAAAAGACTATATTATGGAAACTTCAATAGGCTGTAACCCTCTGTTATAACAGTAAGAACCTGTCCGAAGAATCCGCGCTCTCTGACGTTGTATCTTTATTGGTGCTAAATAATGCGAACGCCCCGCCGCGGTGGCTCAGTGGTTACGGCGCTCGGCTGCTGGCCCGAAAGTCGCGGGTTCGATCCCGGCCGTGGCGGCTGAATTTCGATGAAGGCGAAATTCTAGAGGCCCGTGTGCTGTGCAATGTCAGTGCACGTTAAAGAACCCCAGGTGGTCGAAATTTCCCGGGCCCTTTACTATGGCGTCCCTCATAGCCTGAGTCGCTTTGGGACGTTAAACCACAATAAACCAAGAAATAATGCGACCTTGCTAAGCCTAGCATCTGTGCAAAAAAATGAATCCGTCTTATTGTAAAAAATGCTGAAGAATGTTTGTCCTTTTCCACTGACATGAACGATTTGTTTTATTCGATTTCTAATGACGAACTGTTAACGAGTGTCAGTGAATGTAGCAATCGATATATGGCGTTCTTGCCCTTTAGCTACCGTGATCTCCGTGGAAAGGTTTTAACACTTGCTCTCTCTTTGCCTTGAATCTACTTTCACACAATGGCGGCTCAATAGTTAAGGCGCTCGGGTGCTGACCCGAAGGACGCGGCTAAAGTACCTGCTGCGACGGTCGCATATCGAGAGAGGCGAAATTCTAGAAGGCCGTCTACTGTGCAATGTCAGTGCACGTTAAGGAACCCTGGGTGGTCGAAATTTCATGAGCCCTTCACTACGGCGTACATCATAGCATGAGTAGCTTTGGGACGTTAAACACCCATAAACCTAAACCTGAACAGAATGGAATTCGGCGATCTTTATCCAAAAATATGGTACTTGTTGTACCTCCGGTATTGCACTCATACTTAGTGATGTCTATCTAGCCTGTCTTCTGGCAACAACAGATGTAAGAACATTCAGGTTTGTTGATGATTAATTTCTTTTTATTCATTCTGCTAGCACGGAACTTTCAGCGCAAGTTTCCCTTATACTGTCGATTTTTCTAGATTGTCTCGGCCCACTTGGCACGTGTTCTAAGTGTGTCTTGGTGATTCTTTATCTGCACGGCATCTCACACAACCTGAAAAAAAAATGGGAAAAAAGTGAGCATCGGTCTTGTGTTCTCGGCGCCAGATCGTGTGGCCGCAATGTGGTTAGCAGTAAACAGTGAAAATGGCAAACAGATAAGTGCGTCACGAAACACCAAGTCCGCCTGTGATCAGGGTGTTGTTTATTCCATTCCGCTGTCGTGCGCTGGGAAATATGTAGGACACACTTGAGGGTGCCTAATGAAAGGTTAAAAGAACACCGTTACAAAGTTTCATGTGCTAAATCTGGTCAGCTCGGTATTCACTGCTTAGATTGGGAAGAGGGAAAAAAAGAACAAACAGGAAAACCAATGCGTGCTACGGTAGAGTGATACAGGAGTTGTTGCAATAAATCGTGACAAATACACGCAAAAAACAGTTCAGGCTCTGAAGGCTGGGAAATTTGTGTGTCCGCGCCCCCCCCCCCCCCCCCTTCCATTAAAATGCTGGACAAGGAACTATCACTTCTGGGGGAAGCATAATCGTTGTATTGCTCTGTACTGAGCATTTTGTTTTGTTTTTGTTTTTTTTTGTTCTTGATATGTTGCGTTAACATGTTTCGGCGGGCTAGTTGGTTAAGCATCTTGAATAAACAGCGCGAACGACGACAAGCACAAGTGTCGTCTCCCAAGCAGCACACCAACAATGGACCGACGCTGGCATAATGCTGGTCAAAACCGGCTCGAAAGTCGTACCGACGTCGGCATTGGGGCAAAAAGTTACTTTTTCCAACCTTGGCCTGATGTTCGGACCAACACTGAACCGACATTCATGCCACTATCAGACCACTGTTCAGCCGCTCTACCAACACTGAACCGACATTCATGCCACTCTCAGACCACTGTTCAGCCGCTCTACCAACACTGAACCGACATTCATGCCACTCTCAGACCACTGTTCAGCCGCTCTACCAACACTGAACCGACATTCACGCCGCTATTGTACCCACTTTCAGCCACTCTACCAACACTGAACCGACATTCATGCCACTATCAGACCACTGTTCAGCCGCTCTACCAACACTGAACCGACATTCATGCCGCTATTGTACCCACTTTCAGCCGCTCTACCAACACCGGCTTGACATACCACAATTAGGCCACTGTTCAGCCTTTCTGCTAACGCTTGCCCGAAGTTTATGCCATTGCATTTCCAGTTCAGCGAATATTCACATTCCAGTTAATGTTCGCATTGGGAAAGCCATGGGTTTTGGCATTGCAAAGCTGCAATCATCTCTTCTATACACATGCACAACAAAATGAGGCAACGAAAGAATCCAACTGAGAAACTATTTATTAAATAATTAGGCACCGTGGCTGGGGACGCGCGGTTGCGCGAGTCCTGCGAGGCAGCGAGGGCCGCGCAGGAGGCGGGACCTTGGGAAGGAGCCAGGGCCGCGCGGGAGGAGGATTTCTGGGAGGTGGGGGCCGCTTGGGGAAGGGAGGGCACTGTGCTGGGGGCTGAAGCACAGGGGCTCGCAGTGGTTGCCAGGCCGGCAGCGGTACTTGGCAGAAACGCTTCGGCAAAACGCCTTTTGCGTCCGCCGCCACGGTCCACCGAACCTGGCAACCACTTCCTAATAAACCCCTGCGCTTCCACCACATCCGCCCCCGTCTTCTCACAGATGGCATCTGCATAAGATAAGCGTTCATTTTAGGCCAGCAGAAAAAGTTTGCTCGTTAACAGAAATCAAGATTATTTCAGCAACAGAGAAAACAGAAAAGGCCACAAGTACATGTTAACTCAAAGTGCGTGCCAAAATGAAAGGACTACAGTATCCAAATACAACTTGAGGAGAAAATCCACCTGAAAGCTCTTCTAACCAACTGTATAAAGCTGCTGCGACATCACGGTCGACCACTTTGCACTACTAACATATGGGAGCACAATGGCTGGCAGATACAAGGCACGACTACGATCCATGACAAGAGATGGATGTGACTGATGGGAGGGCTTTCTTTGAAAGGCATCTGCTGACTCATATATCTTCAGATGCACATGGAAGAAAACTGCAGATGACTACCCCCATAAAAACAGTAACAAAATATTCACCTGTAATGAAAAAGAAAACTGGTAAAGTATCAACTGAAAAGAAGAAAAGAAAACAAAGCGCAGCAGAACCTGGTGCATGTTCTTCCACTCATCTTCTAAAATTCAGTTAAAAGCTACTGCAACAACATACCTGTTGCCACCTTGCATAACTTCAGGGCAATAAATGACCACTTGCCCTTGCGGCCATGGAGGCTGTACATCCTCTGTACAGCCACCCCCATGATGGCGGTCATTATGTTGGAGCCCACCTCCCTCAGGCCCTTGCCCCCCAGGCGGACCAGCTGCTTTCGCTGAAAAGAAACACCACAGGTGCACAAGCTATTAGGCACAAACATCAATTATAATTTCATTTAGTTTAGCAGAATCGAATAGCTAAGACAATTGTGTGACTACCTGTCAACAGCCCATGCGAGTACCTACAATCATAATGCATAATTTCTGTATGATACAATAGCTTGACTAGTTGCTACCAGCAGAAAGCACCACCACCAATATGGACATTCTTTTTTTTCCCAGTTTACTAAGAGCAGGGAAACTTTAGCGATTAAGCAAAGGTGGCCAACTCCTACCCATTATGCTTTGCATCTTGGACATTATTATATTATAACTATAATGCTTTTTGCAGATATCTATGTGCTGGATGTGTTTTCTCTGCACAGCCGTTACGCTAAAATTGATTTGGTTTGTAGAACTTAAAGTTCCAAAGTGACTCAGGCTATGATGAGGGACACCATAGTGGAGGGCTCCGGAAGTTTCGACCACGTGGGGTCTTTAACATGCGCCACTGACATCACACTGCACACGGGCGCCTTGCTTTTCGCCTCCATGGAAAACTGGCCATCACGGCTCGGTTTGAACCCGAGTCTTTGGGTTCAGCAGTCGAGTGCCCTAACCACTGAGCCACCATGGCGGGGCTCACTACCCTGAAATTGAGCAGTCTAATTAATGCTATACAAAGGGCGCTTATTTAAATCCCCAAGCACCTGAGTAAAGCTGCGTGCTTAGCAACCACATTTAATTAAACGATGTTGCTTGTTTTTGGCAGCAGATTAAGTAATGAAATGTGCATAATGTGAGCAAAAGACAGGGAAGAGGTGGGTTAAAGCTGCCCCATTATTTGGGAAACCTAGCCGAAATTAAAGACGCACTGAGAGAGGACCAACTTCCAGCTGTGTTCACAGCAGTTCATGCAACAGTATATTAACCGAAAGCTCAGCTTCCTGTAAAACAGACCTTACAACATCCTTAATGTTAGCTACAAAGTCCACTGCTGAACTAAATTAAAACAGCACAACAATAAATGACAAATGTAAGGAAAATGAGGGGCTCGTTATGAGACACATACGAAGAAAGGCAGCCACAGGCAACAAAAGCATAGGGGATTTTTTTTTGCTGTTGATCGATGTAAAACAATAATGTAATCACAGAAATATTTGACTGAGAAAAAAAATTTGTTGGAACCAAGTCTGTTATGCAACGACCGGCCACCGGCAGAGCTCTGGAAAACTACATCGAATGACATTGAGTGACACCATCTGAGAGCAACTGCCCCAAAAAAGCCTGTGACTGCACCGCCAAATACCAAGCTACTACAAGATGTGATAGGTGCAATGCTTCGCACAGAACCAGCATCAGTAGCTTGGTTTGCTGTTTAGCGCTCCTTCTCGCCTAAACGCTCTGATCTGATGCGACAGCAGTCTCGCAGGTGGCATTTTCTTTGCATTGCGTGGCTGAAACATGATGTGACAACTGGCACTTGCCGTAAGCAATATTGCGAGCGCCACATGTTCAGCACTGCTACTGAGCCCAACAAATTGATAGGAGCCAAAGAGCAGATAAAGAGAGTCCCCTAACAGCTGTCCCGACACGTGATGCAGTTTTTGCAAGCTCTGCTACCGGCTGGGCATTGCGTACCACTTTTGCTTCGAACAGTAAATCTCACCACACAAGGAATCGACAGGGCGTTCCAGTGAACACTCTCAAAAATTCCTAAAGAAGCGCAAGTTCGATATGGGAAAACAATTTTTTTTTTGGAGGAACGATCTCTCAGCAGTGGTGGACATAATTTACTGCATAACTGTGCGTGTGTACCTGCAAATATTTCTTCTATTTTGAACTCCCTATTCTTAGGAATTCCTGAAAATGTTCACTGAAACAGCCAGTGTGTATATCAGCAAGCAACTTTCATGAACAAGACATTTACATTAACAAAACACACTGTGACAGCACACTCCAGCACAACAGTAGGAATTATATCTATGAAGAGCATGTTATTCACAGAGCACAGCATGCAAATACTCTTGGAGCTCAAGATTTCTTCACAAACCTCGGAATTACATTATGCATGCAATTCGTTAGTAGGCATTCATTTTTTCCAGACACGAATTATCAGAAACATTAAATCACCAGTCCAGCAGCCACGCTGTCGTCCTGGACGGCAGCTTCCACAGTGTCCAACTCCTCGGGGGAGAATGCGGGCAGTGCAAGGGTGGGAGGCGGTGGCGAGGGGGACACTGGCCGAGTCCTCTGCTCCAGCTGCCGGTCCGACCGCAGCAGCACGTGATCCTCCAGCCTTTGTAACCGCTGCATTAAGTCGCGCTGCTGCTGTCGGACCTCCAGCACCAGGCACATCAGCTTCAGCAGGGTAGCTGAAACTGAAGCAATCAACAATTTCAGTGAGAGCAGGGTTAACCTGGGCGCAATAATATCATTTGCGTACTGAGGTACAATAAAGAACAGTATGAGGCTAACAGTAGGCAGCAACACACTCTGTACTATGCTCCTAAACTTCCCCCAGTTTTTATCCTCCAGGACACTTCTAATTCATGTTCTATTCCTTGCTAGCCTAATTTAAATGCCATAAATGTCACCATGCACTGACAAACACCTAGGTGAAATGGAGCTGCTCTATGTGTGATAGCTAGCACAGAACCTGCAGCCTTGTTGTGTAAAGGACTTCTCAGTCTATGAGCTTCGCCAATTTTTACATTGCTTCATGGGCATTTCCACTGCTATTGCACCATGGCAGAGATGGCAGCAGTTAGTCGCAAATGGATTCTTCCAGTGTCATGAGAAGCATGTGCTAATAGAAGCGAGAAAGCAGAGCAGGCCTGTGCCCTTAATATAGCATTGCACCATTTGGAAAGTATTGCTCACGGCAAAACCCACATTGGCCAAAATGCTGGAGGTAGACATCTGTTCTAACTGCAAGTGCTGGCAGGGATCAATGCATTAAAACTGCAACAAAGATAGCCCTTATGGAATTATAGCCCTTAGCTGACAAGCGAAATGCAACAAAGAGGTGGACCAAATGTTTCTTGCTAGGCACAGGAGGTCCCAAACCGTTGAGAAATAAAACAAGGTCACATTTATCTCTTACCACGCATCCATTTTCTGCAGGCAAGACAAGACTAGGAGCCAGCTGATGTGCTCCACAAGGCAGTTAGGCTGTTCAGTTCTTTCCTAAGCAAGAGGTCCTCCTTCAGAGCATGCCACTATTATTGGCTGCTTATCTCCTTCAGCACCCTTTATGGGAGCTTTGTGATAGCGCAATTAATTTTTTTTCAGCACATTTCGCTGCATCCAAGGCACTGCATTGACTTCCAACCAGTAAACTTTTAAAATACTTTGAAAGACAATGAAAAATTACAATATGGGCCTTGCTGACCCACCGCGACCAAGCGACCAAATTATGCTGGTAAGGAAACAAATGCACAGAACATGGGACTACTGTGTAGAGTGCAATTCGTAGGAGTGGCTTCCTGGTGGTGATGTAGGCCGAGAGAGACAACAGAAATGCCAGGATCCAAAAGAACCCAACAAAAGCACAACATACAGCTCTTGGGAAGGGCACACAACAACCACTCCACTATGAATCACAAGAGGAGAAAGCAATGGAAGTACTAGGTTGTAAATTCCAGTACCACTTCAGTTCAATACAATGGATTTTGAGAAATACATGTGATGATTTTCAGAGTGACCCCTTTCAAAGCACATAGTTTGAAACTAGAAATGTGCTCCTAGCACCGTTTCAAGAGCCACTGAGGAGAACTCCGTGCAAATATCTTCCTGAATAAGTATATTCTCTAGGTCTTTCTGGGCCTGTTGACTGCTGCTCGGCAGCAGCAGGTACAATGAGAAATTTAAAATTTGCTCTGTTTTTCTTTAAGGCAAAGCAGATCTAGCTTCTATATTTTGTTGTGTCACTTGATACTAGACAAAATAGGAGTGTAATTAAAAGAAAGGAACACAGTGAAAAGACGGGACAAGCAGCATTTGTTCTGTCCTCTCACTGTGTCCCCATGTTTGGCTTGCATTTCTCTTTTTGCACAAAAGTAAACAAAGTGAAAATCTCACCATCAACAGTCCCAGCTGTCGACCCCTCCAGCTTGCTGGGTGGCGCACTGTTTTCGTTCACGCTCTCCCCAGCGTGATTCAGTGGGGCTGGAGATGAACATGCGTCATTGATGGCAATCCAGGAAGTACAGAACACACTACTGTGTACAACCACAATGTCACATTTCTATCCTAATTGAATGCAGAAATGCTACTTCAGGATATTTTTGGAGAAGGGACAGAACAGTTGCATGGCCAGGCTGTTTTTCATACAGGTGATCTTTTTAAAACACAATAGACACAAAATTACGAAGTTCAGAAACAAATTCCTGGTTATATAGAGATGCCCCCCAGGCAATAGTAACACTTCCTTTGGCCGAAAAGATATTTTAATTTGGTTTCAATCACAGGCTGTACAAAGACTTCATAATTCAAAACCCATCAAAACCGACACCTCCATGACAAGTAGTTGACGTGACAAACAATGTCACATCATGCAGATACCTATGACACATAAAAGAACGTTGTGATCCGACTGCGGCGGCGCGTTTCGATGGAGGCGAAACGCAAGAGGTGCCCATGTGCTGTGCGATGTCAGTGCACGTTAAAGATCCCCAGTCGGCTGAAATTATCCCAGGGCGCTACGGCACCTCCTTCTTCCTTTCTTCTCACACTCCCTCCTTTATCCCTTCTCTTATGAATGTCCACCGAAATGCGAGAGAATTACTGCACCACTTTCTTTCCTGAAAAATCAGTTTTCAATTTTTTAAATATGTGTCTATAGTACTTCAATAATTACATTTCTCATGCACCAGCATGGTGCATTGGTACCGTATTTTCCGGTGTATAAGACGCGGCTTTTTTCAAAAATCTTGCTGGTGCGTCCTATACAAGGGTGCGTCTTATATGCGAATTTTTCGTTTTTTTTAGAGAGTTCAGAAATTACTCAGGTTCATGTTCAAGCCTTTTTTACCGAAAAAATATCACTAGCAATGAAGCGGTTGTAACACGGTTAATACTTCAATACGGGGACCACCGTGCGCAACTTTTTTTAGGTGAACTTTATCATGAAACGACGGGGATGACGACTTCCGGGATCACAAACACACCACCGTTTCGGAAGCCCCAAGCAAAAGTAATGTGAAATGCCAAAAGATGACGACAATCACGCTTCTCGCCATTGTCAAGACAAGCCAGGACAAGCCGGCGTTCTTTTTTCAGCCACCCTTTGCCACTTTGTTTGCTCCATGTACGTAGTGCGAAGAGAATATTTCAGTCGCGTTGCCACCAGAAATGGGTGAACTTTTTGATAGCGCATCCGAAGGTGAAGACTTCCAAGGTTTTAAGTAGAAATAAAATGTTCTTATGGACATGTGGGAGAGTTTTTTTTTGTTTTTCTTTCTTTTTTTCCAAAACGTGGGCAGGAATGGCGCGAGTGTTGCCTTTTTCGACCACTTAGCGTTGCTTAAGAATTTCTCACAAGTACGGTGAATTTCGTGATGGTCGCGCAAGCGTGTTTAATTGATCCTCACTAGCCCAACTGGGAAAACTGGGGTGCGTCTTATATAGCAACTTTTTCAATTACAGCCTGCATATATGGCGGGTGCGTCTTATACACTGGAAAATACGGTACATTTAAGGACACAAAAGAAACTGTCATGGCGAAACCAAACACAGAGAGCAGAATATATGTCATGTGAATAGAAACCTGTTCGCAGTACTGTTAACGTGGGTAAGAGAGTTTGCCACGAAATGGTTACTGGCAGAATCACTGCTGATCTGAGAGCATGGCAAATGTATAAAGCTGATGCCAAGTCTGAGCACGTTCCATTTCTCTGCAAGTGCAATTAGCTACGGTGGAGTTTTTTTCCCAGATTTTGCAAGCATACTACCATAAATCCCCAATCAAAACTAACACAATGTCGACCTTACATTAAATAGAAATGAGAAATGGTGTTTTAGTTTTAAGGCGGTTAACATCCAAAGGCGACTCAGGCTATGAGGGACGCCGTAGTGAAGGGCTCCGGAAATTTCGACCACCTGGGGTTCTTCAACGTGCACTGACATCGCACAGCACACGGGCCTCTAGAATTTCGCCTCCATCAAAATTCGACCGCCTTGGCCGGGATCGTACCCGCGTCTTTCGGGTCAGCAGCCGAGCGCCGTAACCACTGAGCCACCGCGGCGGCTTAACAAATGAGAATTCATGTCTTACGTGGTGACGGCAGCTGTACAACATCGTTGTGGCCCTCATTTCCTAAAACAGAATTGCACATGAACGTCTTGTTGAGTATGCAAAATAATTTCTCATCAATAAAGAAATATGAGAATTTCAATTACCAGAAACTGCCGAGCTTTCTAGGGCTGAAGTGAACTCGTAGCGCCGCACCTTTTTTTCGGCGCTCTTGTAGGATCCTGCAAACATTCTCAATATCTCGACAAAAACCATGTCATCTCCAAGCAACAGTACGGATTTCAAAAAAACAAAACAACTGAGGCCGCCTTACTGGAAATCAAAGAAAAGCTAATTGAAAACATAGAAAATAAACTGCTAACAGTTGGCATATTCCTCGATATGAGGAAAGCGTTTGACTCGGTTAACAATAAGATATTGCTTGAAAAAATGCATTGTTATGGAATACGCGGTGTTCCTTTAACCTTATTTGCTAGCTACCTTGACAACCGATCTCAAACAACTATCATTAACGGTATTTCATCTGGGATCGGTCAGATTGTGTCTGGTGCGCCACAGGGCTCCGTTCTAGGACCAACGTTGTTCTTATTATATATTAATGATATCGTCAACCTTCATCCAGCAGACAACATTATAATCTATGCAGACGATACTAACGTATTTTTTTCAGGACAAGATAGTAATATTTTGCAAGCAGCCTCCAATAGTTGGTTATCCCAATTGTCTGTTTGGTTAAAATCAAATAGGTTAGAACTTAATGTCAGGAAAACAAAGTACATACTGTTTAGAGCCAAAAATAAGGAAGTTCCGAACAACTTCCAAATTCACTTCGAGCAAGCTCCTATAACTCGTGTCAGCTCTACAATGTTCCTTGGAGTCATTTTTGAAGAACATTTACTCTGGACAGATCGTGTAAACTACGTTTGCACTAAAATGGCTCGCTCTGTTGGTATCCTAAATAAATTTCGCACAATACTGCCTCGAAAATTCAAACTACAAATTTATTTCTCTCTAGTCTTTTCGCATGTACAATATTGTTTGTTGATCTGGGGAACGACTACCTCAACCAATTTTGTGAAAGTACTTACTTTACAAAAAAGAGCTGTACGAGCGATTGATAACTTACATTACAGTGAGAGCACGGGTCCTTCCTTCCTCAACCATAGACTGCTAACCATCACGGCCGCTTACCACAAGAAGCTTGCTGTTTATATCAGAAACCTTATGAAAGGAAACTGGCAGACTTTCGAGAGCACATATTTAATTGCCCAAACAGCATACAGTCTTAGGCACCCTCAATACCATGCACCAAAATCTCGTACAAACTATGGGTTCCAAAAACTAACTCACATAATTCCTCATAATTAAACACGTATCCATACTTAACAGAATTGTCGCTACAAAATATGTCCGAGGGCTGCTTTGCTGACTTGATGCCCGTTCAGCTGCCTGTATAGCAACACTCAGGCCAACAGACTATCAGTTTGAAAGCCTGTGAAACACTCATGTGGCAGAGGCATTGTTTTATTTACAATTAAAAGTGTGATTCTGGTTTCTAGGATTTAACAGCTTTAAGCTATGAAGAATGACGTAGCGGAAGACTCCAGATTAATTTAGACCACATGGGGTTGTTTAACATGCACTGATATTACAGAGCACAAGCGCATTCTGCACTGCTCCATTTCACCACAGACAGGATGTAACCTGGGCCCTCGGCTCAGCAGCATGGACCACTCAGCTACTGCGACAGGCTAACAATTCAAACTGAACTAAATGTAAACAGCTGGATGAGTTGGTTCTGAATTTGCATTATGAAACACTGTCTCAGTGCACAACAAAAATGGATGAGGAAAGAGCACACAACGCAAAGCATCAATTGATGTCTGGCATTTGTATTGTGTGCTCTTTCCTTGTCTGTGCTTTTTGTTTGCCAAAAAATGTTTCATAATGCAAAAAAAAAAAATTACCATACTAAACCTTTCTGTACTAAATATTATTAAGCATACTGAGTGCAGCACTAATTCTGGGAACTACAGGTCTTCAAAAACAAGGCACTAATGAGTTTCAGATGTAGTTCATCAGCTTACAAGTGCAATAGCTAACAGTTCATTCTGCTCCTCTTTTTGACAGCTGGCTAAGCGGTGGCTATCAACATGACTTCTTAGTCGTAATTTAGCCATGCAGAGGTGCAGACTCACAGAATCTAGCAAAGAGGCCTTTACAATCGCTGATGAAGCTACCATCAATATGTCTACAATAAGACTACTTATGGCAAGTGGTAACGACGACCACTGGGCAACGCATCCACTCCCCTCCGAGAGCTGGCTCGGCCTCAGCTTTTGCGAGCCGCGTCACCTCCGAGCTCCTGGCCACAGGCCAGTAGCACTCTTCTTTTGTCTCTGTGAGCCATCCGACAGGAATGACTGCAAGGCAGTCGTCCTCAAGAGGAAACTTCACCACAGCGAATGGTTTTGACATGCTGCACAGAGGAAACACAACAAAAGATTAATGGGCAAACAAGGATTTTTACCAGACACTCTCTGTGCCATTCTCTACTGGCACTTGCCTGTTTGGGTGCCGAAAACTTCACACTACCATGACAACTGACAGGTACTCTTACAACCATCTCGTTCTACTTCGCAACGCACTTCTGAACTTTCATGAGTTGAGAGTTACAAGTGTCACGAGCGCCTGCAATTTGGGACTTATTTAAACAATATTTCTGTGCCTGCTGTCATGTGAAACAAATAACAGCCAGCAATAGTGGCGTGCAACTTCACTGCATTGAACATCAAACTGAGTGCAGTCTACCAGGAGCATAGTGATGAAAAAAGAAACCAGTAAAACGCAGGATTGACCAAATGAGGAAGAGAGAAAACAAGCGCGTTCAATTAGCGAGCTCGAAACTAGCACTCGCTATATGTAGAGTCACACTGATCTAGACTTTGTAATACAAGGCTCTGAGTAGCGGGAAGGGACACACATAAATAAAAAGTACTCTCAATTTTTTTTCTGTAACCGATCACTGGCAGGAGCAGCATTACTTCTGGCAGTACAGAAGAATTGTGTTCATTCATCCTGTTCTTGTCACATTTCTCTCATCGCACGGAGACTCGCAACGCAACAATGTCAACACTGCCATGGAAGCATTTGTCAATCAAGCACAAGGCATGCAGGCTGCGACTCTATGACGTCTGACATGCATGCCTGAACCAAGCGATTAGCCTCACAAAAGCAAAAATTGGCGATGAAAAACACTCAACTGCATCGCACGTGGCAACTGGTTGGTCATGGGGGGCGCCGCAGAGAACGGCTCCGGAAATTTCGACCACCTGGGGTTCTTTAGAGTGCACCGATATCGCGCACAGTACACGGGCCTCTAGAATTTCGCCTCCATCGAAATTCGACCGCCGCAGCCGGGATCGAACCCGCGTATTTCGAGTCAGCAGCCGAGCGCCGTAACCACGTGACGACTGTCATTGCGATCATGATCATAATATCTATACACGTACATAAATGTACGATGTGCCGAGAAACAAACCCTCTCAGAAGCAATGCGCCAACAAGATTTGCCGGGATAGTGCGTTCACCCTGATGAAGGAACACACAAACACACACATTTAGAAGCGCTTCCCTTCGTGTACGTGTGTGTTACTTCATATTACCCCAACCCTTACACGCAGTTACACCTTGCAATGCGCCGCTGAGTTAATCAAAAGACAACTGCTGACAGATGCCTACGGACAAGTTAGATAAAGGGGCGACACACGAGGCGTGCTCATTGTCCTCACTCTTGACAAGTTCACAAGTAAATATTAGCTGACAACTAACATGAAAGGGAAAAAAGGACAGAATGTATACTTACGCAAGCAGTGCCTCCTGGTTCCCCTCGGTGACTCACGCGTGCCGCCACCAAACTTCAAAAAGCTTGAAGAAATAAAAATTCACAAGAGCGCTTTGCTGCCAAACGTCCAAACGAAATGACCACAAGCTATGGATTGGGATTGGCTTGGAACGTACGTGGAAGCGAGAGCGGATGCCTACGTTTATGCGTAAAGCGGTGTTTAGTTCCGAAAAATTTCTTTGAAGCTTAGTGTTGACAACACCGCCAAGAATAATTTTTATCAATTTTTTTACACTTCAATTTATTAATGAGCAAAAGATCTTATTTTACGCGACAGCTAAGATGAAATGGCATGGCTACTTTTGACTACTTTCAGCTCAAGTTTTGGCTCCTTTTAAAATGTTCCCAACGGCAACCCTGCCCGCGAGTCATGCCGCGAGTGCTCGCGCTTGTTTTTCTTTTGTGGTGTGGAGGTGTTGGTCGTACTGCCTGTCTGCTGTCCCTTTGTGCGGCTGTTGCGGTCCTCGTATTTCACCGCAAAGCTTCTGCATTTCGCCATGAATGCAAAGCAACGCAAGTACCGTATCGTTGAAAAAGAATACCGTGAGATCTTGCAAGATCTCGGTATTTCACAACGGCCGGTCGCATCTACGTCTTCAAGCTTGGATCAAGGCGGCAGGAAACGATCGCACTCCGAAACATCAGTCGACGTACGCACCCCCCAACTCTTGCTACCGTCCGAAGCAACCACGCGACGCAGAAGCGAAGTGCGCGCTGAAGACGCGTGATTGAAATCTATGACCGTAATCAATATGAAGACGATTAACCGATAGCGATTAATACGTCCCTATCGAAAAATCTCGTATATATGTGTCATATGTGTCTGGTTCATACGAGATTATGGAATATCTCGTATGTGTCTGGTTTGCAATTTTTGGGAAAGGAAAGGGAAGGGCTGGGGTGGAATTATAAGGCAATTAACAATAAAATAGCTTCCATTGAAGTTAGTAAACTAAAGAAAGTGAAAAAAAAATTCGGACGCGAAAAAAAAAACCTACGCGCCCTTCCGGATTCGAACCACCGACCTAGAGATCTACAGCTCACTACACTACCCACTACACCACTGCTGGCATGGCAAAAACTGCTTTACATTTCGATGACAAGACTTATGCTATGCTTCCCACTACTTTAGAATTCGACGGTTAGGTGCGAGGACAAATGTTTATTTTTAAGGTATAAGGAGCTGAACTACAGCCGATTGCACTTCCACTGATATTGTGGATCTTGATGTGATCTGTGATAAGCACTGAAAGATCTGATATTTGTATGTGTTTTAATTTTCACAGCGCCTGCACCATTGATCGTAGTACTCTCATTGCGCACATATTGTTAACTACAGTCGGAGCTCTTGCATGAAAATACCTGGCGTTATTAGCTCAACTAAGCCCAGAAGGCAACATTTGCCTTCTGGCTGAACGTTTGTCCAAGCACATTGGAAACGCCTAACGTCATACTGTTTGGATAGGCGCGGTTTACAACAGGAGGGCACAAGCAGAGAATCAAGGAGAAAAATATTTGAAACAGGCCAAGAGTTTTTTTTATGCGTTGGTTGGGCACTTGTTAATCGCTTGTTCATCCCTTCTTTTCCGCGTGTTTCAAACAGCAAGGCCCACTCTATGAGAGGCACTCATCAGCGGCTATGTGTTTCGCTCGAGATTGATGTAAGCTGATACGGTGCATATCGGAGCTCTTGTGTACGCACGAGTGTCGCGTGTCAGTTAAGGTATGCCACATATGTAATCCATACAAGTCACCTTTCCGTAGCGCGTGAACTACTATATATGCAGCAGATGTGTTCATCTGTGACATTTGTGACGCGTATGAGCTCGTACGCAGCCTATACGCGTTCATACGAGACACATTAATTTGTGACACACATGAACTCGTATGAAGTATATGTGCTGATACGAGGCGCATTTGTCGACACATGGCTCATATGGTGCCCATATGAGTCAAACGAGGCACATATGAACTCGTATGAAGCCTATATGTGTTCATATGAGGCACATATACTGACACATATAACTCATATGGGCTGCATACGAGGCAAAGGGAGAGAACGAGTACCGTGGAGGCGCAATGCCTTCGCATTCTTCCAATTCGAGTTCCCGCAGACGATGTAACGTTTTTTTTCTTAAGCTATATGTATCTCTTATATAAGCGCATGGTCAGCGCTGTCCTATCATGGAGCAAACGCACGTTACTCTTTACCCATTCCTGCTTTAATGGAGTGCTCGACACGTTGCGCCATACATATATGTTTTGGTGCTGTTCTGCAGGTATACCGCATTAACTGCGACGCCCAAGCACATCAAGGTACAGCGTATTTAACGTTAGAGTCGAGAAGTTATTTTTATAAAATGCTATTTATAGTTTTTGAAATTCAGGCCTGAAAATCGGTGCTGCATATATGTTTCTCCGACTCGCATTCTTTCATTGCACGACTGGACTTTTTACATTTACACAGAACGAAGACCACAACCTTAAAGGGGGAAATAATCGCACGCATGCATGCAACTTTGCATATTTTAGTTTAAAAAACTGAGATTTAAAAAATCTCACAGGAGGTTATGCGGGTTTTTACGAAGATATCATTATCTACGCCCCGGACTATATATGCTAATAAATAATTAACAATGTGCGAGCTATATATATATATATCGCGCCTATCGCCGCAATTGAGAAAACTAAGAAGTCACAATAGCAACTGCATGATGCTCCATAGCAGTCGGCACTTCAAAGTTGCGTTGCCTATTGCAGGAATTGGCCAGCTTCTAAATATGGCAAAGTCAATGCAGGGGAAACATTCGAGAAAGTGGTCCAATACTGCCAACTTCTAAAAATGGCTGAGCCAAGGCGGGTGAAACGTCCGAGAAATTGGTCCAATACTACCAACTTCTAAAAATGGCTGAGCCAAGGCGGGGAAAACGTCCGAGAAATTGGTCCAATACTACCAACTTCTAAAAATGGCTGAGCCAAGGCGGGGAAAACGTCCGAGAAATTGGTCCAATACTACCAACTTCTAAAAATGGCTGAGCCAAGGCTGGGAGAACGTCCGAGAAACTGGTCCAATACTGCCAACTTCTAAAAATGGCTGAGCCAAGGCTGGGAGAACAGAGGCAACGCGGGGCCTTCACAGGGCTGTCGTTTGCCAACTCAGATCCTACATTGGACCGATGTCATGTGCTGCTTGGGCTGCTTCCTTGTCTCTTGTTCTTGTCGTCGTTCGCGCTGTTTGTTCAAGAAGGTTCTTGATATGTACGCTCCGAACTGTTTGGCGTCATATGTGTATTAAGGCGAACGCCTTTAACTGCTCATAGTGTCGGCCACTTTTGTCACACTATAGCCATAGAGTAACATAAAAGTAAAGAGCGGACACTCGGGCCCTTTCGCGGCCGAGTTCGGCGCTTCCCCGTTTCCGCCAGATGGCACTGAACGTGCAAATAAAAAAAAAGAAAAAGAGTATGATCTTGGCATGTCTTGGCTTGCAGTGACGTGCGCTGCGCGCCTACGGCCGCAGTTACGTCAGCAACAGCGGCGTTTTTTGAGTGCGTCAAGCCAACGGGCAAGCACGTCCAGGCGGCAGTGAGCGACGGACCGACGGTGTGAGCGGCTGTATTTTTTTGCGGCGTCTGCAAGCTTCGTGGGCACGTCCGTTTTGTGTACTGCTGTGGTGCAGCGACGGTTGTTTCTTCCACCCCGTGAACTGTCCAACAAGAAGCTGCAGCTGTCGGCCTTAAAGGCGGCGGCGGCGGCTCTTCCTAAGCACTTCCAAAGAGGCAACAAAGCTGCGTCAAGGGCAGATGCCCACCACTAGGTTTTGAAAGTAGAGCCTGCAAGATTCCCGTTATCGCCTATCATCTCTGAGGCCAGTGCGTTTCCCCGGGTCCGCTAGGTTCGCTTTGCACAAAAGTCGGCCGCACGGGAGTGTCCGCTCTTTACTTCTATATTACTCTATGCTATAGCTGTCTACCGAACTGATGACGTCATCGGTGGTTCCTACTGCGCATGCGCTTGGCGCCTGAGAACTTCGAGTCACACATGATGGAATTCAGAGACGATGCACCACCAGAATGATTCACCCAATGCATCAGTAGAATGATTCAGCCAGTAAAGTCTGTAGAAGAATTGGCAACAGAAGCGTAGTCTTTCAATCGCGAACAGCATGCAGTCAGGAAGGGAGGCAGTCAAATCGGCGCGGAAAAGGCTTTCGCCTCGCGCACTTTTGATCGTCAAAGTGCCCCCGTAATTTTTGTACTTGATGTCGCGGAAATAAATCCTTCAATTAATAGGACTGTGCTCGTTCTCATTCTTCGTCCCACTGTGTGTGTGTTCCTCAGGTTGCTCTGTTCACTTCATAGCGTAAGACAGTGTTTCAAGACGTTCTATTGATTTGTTTTGTTTTGATGGGGTTTAACGTCCCAAAGCGACTGAGGCTATCAGACACGCCGTAGTGAAGGGCTCCGGAAATTTCGACCACCTGGGGTTCTTTAACGTGCACTGACATCGCACAGCACTCGGGCCTCTAGAATTGCGCCTTCATCGAAATTCAGGATCGAACCCGCGTCTTTCGGGTCAGCAGCCGAGCACCGCAACCACTGAGCCACCGCGGCGGGGCAAGACGTTCTATTGAAATTTCCCTATAACGTTTGCTGAGGTAAACAAGTTTGGATATCATACTCATGTTCAGTATCCGCCAGGGTGTACAGGTGCCGCCAAAAGTAAATGGAAGGCAATATTCACGAAAAAATTTAATCATTGCCCCCCCCCCCCCCCCCCCACCAATTCATGCATCCTTGAATACATATGTGCAGCCTAATTGCGATTTTGCGAATTGCACTGTGCACCAACAAGCATGAACCATTATGCTTTAGATTTAAAGAAATTATTATTTTTTGACGAAGTCGCCTTCATTTACTTTTGACTGCTTACCGTTTTCTTACTTAACAAAAGATACAGCCTGTTTTTGCCTAATAAGATGAGCTCTTTTGTAAGCTGGCCCGGATATGTTGATCGCATTGCTTCCCTGCCCTCGCACAGGTGGTTTCAGAAAACGCATGGCTTTGACCACGAGTTATCTACCCGCGGCTTTCAGGTTACGCAGTGGTACCGTTAAGAGCACGCAGCATCGTAATAGCTTCTAAGCTTCAGGAAACGTTGACTCGACCTCACCTCATATGGCCACGAAAACTTCAGCGGACGATGTATTTCAGGATCAACAACGAATGAATGGCCTGGCACTGCCGGAGTTCTGGCTCGGCCACTTCCTCTCAGCGTTCGCCATCCAAATGTTCGAGAGTGCCATGGTCATGGTTTTCATGCTCTACCTGCGGAACGTGGAAGAAGAGAGCAGCACCTTCTTCAGCCGCATTGACGTCTCGCTTCTGGCCTTCGTCATGGCCGTCTTCAACACCTGTCACATAGTGACGGCCATGCTTATTGCCGCGGTGTGCTCGAATGGTGAGCCCGAGTTGTGCGGATGGGCGTAACTGACTGATTTTTGCTCTGATTTTTTTATTGAACTTTGATTTTTGATTGATTTTTTGAACTGTCGGGTTTTTTTATTTTGATTTTTGTTTACGCCTTATGATTGTTAGAGCTTAGTGAATGAAACTGCCTGAGTGGGCAAAACACACCTCGGATAGTAAAAAAAAAAAAACTGTTGCTTCCTTGAGCCTTCTACTGTTCGGTATGCCTGCGGCAGCCCATTTTCAGATCACAAGTGCACTCTCTAGTGGGCTCACCTTGGCCATTGGATTCCAAGTGGGGCATTGTGAAGGCCTGCCCTTCCATAAGTTGTGTATGGACTGGCTACGTTTGCACGACATTGTTTCATGGCTGCAATTGAACTCGACGATGTTAGTGTCTTGAGTCTACTGATATATTAAGGCAGGAGGATTTCCCACGGTTATGTAATCGCCGAGGGGCTTCCTATACACTATGAAAACGAGTTACATGGAGCAAAGGGCAGCATAAAATGCGTTAAGCAAACCACGAGAACATGAGTGCTCGAATACAGTACACCGTATTGGTAGGGAATATCATAATCATTGCTGTGAGTTTGTTAATCGTATATATTATTACGGGGGTGTTAGCCCAGCAGCAGACGGGACAGGCCACAGTCAGAAGACACACCGAGCTAAATCACTCGAGCACAAACTGCCACGTCCTCGTCGTCGTCCACTGCCAGCGTCCAAAACAACGTAGTCTTCGCCTAGCAATTACGCACCGTAGCAATATGAAAGTAATTGTGCGGATGCGCTCACCACAACCAAAAATTATTTTTTCTCACGAACATGGATGTGGAAGAATTTTATTCTCAGCATCTAAGCCGAGGGAGACTCCTCACTTGCGGATGTAAATTCTTCACCTTTCTTGTTTGCGTTAAAGCCTTTAATGAACTCTTGCCTATCGATTGCGTTGTTATGCACGTTGTCACCTGTACCCCACATGAAACAGTAAATAAATAAATAACAAAATGCAGTGTTTTTTATCAGCGATGTTCAAGCGGTTAATTTTTTGTGTGGCATTTTCAAACTCCACGTGCACTTTGTGTAATGACCCTTGCTTTACGGCAGATACTTTTTGTACCATACAGAACTGCAGGGCCGCTGCCCTTGTGTCACCGGTGACCTCGAGAAGCCCGCGTTAATAATGGGCTCCCTCCATTTGGCGTCGTTTTTCTCTCTCATTATCCCACTTCTCTCTTTAACTTATTTTTTAACCACCCTCTGCACTTGTAAGTCGATGGAGGCGATAGGAATGTGGATACATAAGTAAGAGAACACGGCAACTTGTACACGTCAGTTAGCCGAACAAGAGAATGTATTATCAGCGACCTTTTTAGTTATGAACAACTCTGATTAAACACCTGGCCGCTTGCGTAGTCAGTGCGCAAACGGTCTGACTTCATGGCGACAAAAATTTAATAGAGGTGAGCCGGAAAAAGCTTACAGGCTTAACGCATTGCACAGCGAAAGCTGATTTCCACAGGAGCAGTAAGGTTTGGATAGAGGCTGGCCCGTTTTGGCCTTTCACAGGCAACTGCCTGGTAGAGTTACCTGTAGACCTGGCCTTCTTCCTATTGCGTTCTTCAGTTAACGTCGCGTTCCCGGCACACTTCACGGACTGCAGGCTCACGCACATATCATCGATGAACTTCACGATGCAGAAGCAGTCGTCTGCTACAACGCGGCACTTAAACTATCCAGTGCAGAATACATGGCAAACCGATTGCTGAACAGCGCCGGAGCGACCGCTACAACGCAGTACAAACGCAACACTACAGCTATGTTGAAATTCCTCGGCGAGCTATCATGGTCATGACCTCTCCGAACCAAGACAGGGGCCGACTGCCGTCGACCGGCGCCCTCCTTTTCCGCCCCCCAAACAGCAAATTCTATTCCATTCCTCGGTAGTTGATATAGCTAAAAGTACTAGTACAGGCTATTACTAGTAAACATTTCTTATTGTCCTGCCTTTGACGACGTCACACCATTCTGACCAACCGCAAGTTTTTTAACGCCACCGCGTGGGTTTTGGGGATGCTGGGTTTTCATGTGATGAGCTACCTAACGCTTTCGTGTTAATAGCTTCTGGGAGCACATTAACCGATTTTTTAGCCATTGAGGGCTTGACTACTGTATTTTTTAATTTTGTTTCGTACTGGTAGCTTCTGGAAACACATTAACCGACGTTTTTATTCCCCTAAGTTGAGGGCTTGACTAGTCATTTTTAATTTTGTTTCGTTTTTTTTCTTATTGCAGGCCGGGCAGCGGCATTTACTGGCGTGATAGTGGGGTTCTTGATCCCGAGCTTCGACAACGCGGTCACCTTTGGACATTCCGGGGCCCTCAGTAAATTCGTGCTTCAGAATCGCTGGAGCAAGCTAAGGACTGCCATATATCCGCAAATTGCTGGCAGCGAAATACTGAGGACCTTAGCCATCTTTGACGACTACGAGGGTGAGAGATTCTGCGAGTGTTTCAATATGTAATTTCCATAAATCGAGAGTCGACTTTTCAGTGTGTATTTTATCGATGTACACAGGCGCTTGCATTATAAAGTGCTAATTCGGTACAGTGCAACAAACATTTGAGAAATGTTTGTTGTTTATAAAAAATGGTACTTTACACATTAAGCCGTGTGCGAGCATAACTTTGCTCTCTCTTCAGGTGCGAAATTAGGCATCTGTGACGAGAAGCACTTCAAGCAGTCTTTATTCACAAAGAACAAAGAAAGGATTAGTGCTCGCTCTGGTTACTTGAACATGAATTTAGAGTAGAACGTATATTTTATGTGGTGAACTCTGAATGTCGCTCTAAAGATGGCTTAGATGGCACTGGCGTCCTATAGGCTAGGGAGTGGTTTGGCATGCTATTTGATTTTTTAGGACGCAGCACCAGGGCTTCTACTTGTATATGAAAGTGGGAAATAAACGAGAGGCTGGAGGCTATCGTTTGTCGTATCAGGTAGTGGCTCCGTGACGCCTGAGATATTCTGTAACCGCAACTGTATCTGGCTTCCAGTTTCAAAATTTCTCGTCCAGCAACTCTGTGAAAAACTACAGCTGCCGTCGCCGTAGCGCCGCTATGAAGCAAGGAAAAAGAACGCGAAAGAGCCGACCGGAAATTCACCCTGGGTAATCTGCGAGTATAGACGACAGCAGCTCCGGTAGCGTTCACTTGCATGAATCATCGGGCGAAAAAATGCGGATATCATCGCGTGTTTTGTGCGTCGTTCCTTTGTGAACTTTCTCTTTTTCTTAGCAGTCCCAAATGAAACGGAGGTCGAGTGCTCAGTTTGGGTTTGGTGTGTTGCATTTAGCTCGCTCTGCGACCAGTTTTCTCCTCGATGCACGAAGTGCTCTCTAACACAAATGGCGAGGTGAACCAGATCTCTTAGATTATAGCAGTTGGAAGTAAGCAAGTAATAAACAATTATTCCGAGGAACGGAAAGTTTGGAAACACGGCTTCAAAAAGTGCACAGCCCTAGTAGCCACATTCTAGGTCTTACAGATGGCTGCGCCATCTAAGAAGGGCCAATAAAATGTCTTGCGATATATGGCACCGTCGTCCGAAAAGAGTTCTTAGTGGAAAGCATGACTCAACACAGTTGCAACCAAAATTCTTGATTGAAGTTTTGACCTTGAGATTCACTTTATTTAACATGGTCCAAACAAAGAATCCTATGTGAAGCTTGACCTTGAGGTTGACCTTGTACAACCTGTAGAAATAAAATATTGCCGCGTCTGGGTTTCGAACTCGTGGCGGAGGGAACAGATCAGCTTCGCTGGCCACTGCACGACAGCACTGTGCAATCGCCAGTGTACTAGAGCACTATGCCAGCGCCGCAGCCGATGCCGCCTTGTAATAAAATAAAAACTAGCTAAACACAAAGGAAAATCATGACCCAACGAGGCTCAACACATGATTTCGCACGTCTACTAGGTTTAAACCCGTTAAAACCATACCACATTTATTTTCTCTTTTTCCACATTTCAGTTATCTCTGACTATTATAGTAATGGATGTTATCTAATGCATAAGTTTCGCTGATTTGGTTTCAAGGCGGTTGTGGGTTTATCAAAAGTCTTCACATATGCAGGTTGAGCGATTCACGGCGGGCAGTAATCCCTAAAGGCCCGAATTTTGTCCAACTCTGACCGCCGTTATAAGGGAAGTTCCGCAACTGGTAGTATGAAAGAGCTCTGGGGTAAAGAGCTGAGATCTCAGAGCGATATAGCTGTTGTGCCACCTCAGCCGATTTCGCATAGTTTCAGTAGCGCACCCGCACCCACACGGCGCAATCTTAAAATACTGCATCATCAGCGTTGGTGACAGGCGTGCAGTACAATGGAAAACGGTAAGAGGGCACATCAGAAGCCCCGAGTGGACATGAGCGAAAGAGAAAAAATTGTGCGACCGTCATATATGTGTCACAGTGAGTAACACACGTTTCACCCTGCGCATACAAAACTGAACCACGCCTGTCGGTCAGCGCTACCGGGGAGAACAGAGCGGAGTGGCGCGCTGCGCCATACGTCACCGTTTGTGTGTGTGTACAATGGCTCGGCATGGCAGTGTGTGCTTGGGTGCACTGCGGCTCCGCTGCCTTACCACATACGCAACCCAAGTGAAAACTACGGGTTTCTCGCACTAAACCTCAAAATAGTCGTCTTTAGCAGCTTCCAACAAACTTGTGCATCCCTCGCAAAGGATGAAACGCCTGAGATCTCGCTTAGCCGCTCATACCGTGCCTGCGGCCTACGGTCATGACATTTGAACTAGTAGCGGTTACCACGCCCGTCCCCTACCCCTCTGCTCCTCATTGTACATCTGCTAGTATCAGTTTTAAATTTTATTTTTATGCGCAACCTCGAAGACTTATATCACCCTCATTCTGCGTATCACTTGGTGAGGTCGTTGCGAAATAACTGTCGTAAATCCGCTGTGTAATCTTCGATGTGGTTCTGATTTTTGATTGTTGTTTTTGTTTCGTACCTTATATATTTCACGTGGTTTTTCATAAAATTTCAGGTGCTAGACAGCGCCCGTGTCGTCTTCTATTTTCTTGGCCCATTGTCCGTTTTGCGCTGGTCCACAATATGAAATGTTGCGCTTTCAGGGCTTTCCCTCGAGTGTGTCCTTGGTGCGTCCGGGTACTTGCCTGCCTATTGCCCTTTACGCTTTCGAAGCTGCTAAGAGCGCGCAAGAAGCCACTCCGTGAAAAACTTGTATTTGCTGCTGAGCCGACGTCTCGTCGCGTTACGTGCTGCTTCTCTTGCACGCAGGCGGAGCCGGATGGGGCGTCCTCTTCAGGCGAGCAATGGGCCTGGACAGCGTCACCCTGTTCGAACTGCTCTCTGTGATGCTCGGCGTGTGCGCCTTGAACGTCTTCCTCATCTTCTACCTTAGCAACGTGTTGCCGTGGGCCACCGAGTACCCGCAGAACCCGCTCTTTTGCCTCATGGTAAGTGTTTGTTGAGCGGAGACAAAAAAAAAAAATGGGCGTTGCGATTAACTAAACAAAACGAGTAGCAACAAAGTAGGGGGTGATGCGCAGCTCGCATTTCGCAGCTTAACATCCATTCGGGGGATGCTGTTACGTGCCTTCGGTTGCTTGGTTTATTCCCATCAAAATCGGACACACACCGCAAAACGAAGGCGATGTGGCTGATAGAGTAAGTTTGGACTGATATTCTTATACGTTAATCTTTTACTTCAGCCACTATGCTTAATCAAGATTCCACGGCGTCTTATGAGCTTGGAACTCTGCAATGTACGGAGCGCCTGGGTATGCACAATTTCACAGCCATAAGCTGCACATCTTACACAACCTACGAAAGCGCTTTACATAATCCGGATAACCTTACAATCGCGCGGAAATAACTTCGGACAGTGCTGTAAACAAAAAGTATTCACACTTCAGAAACAACTCGGAAGTTCGAAGGGGGAGTCTAATTTTGCACTTGAAAGAATTGAAAGTTACCGACATCAAAGAGAACTGCATGTCTTAGGTGCTGTAATTCGCTTATTCAGACTTATATACCTAAGGGAGCTTTCAGAGATGCATGCATTCCTCACTTGCGACCTCCTCCTCGGCTTCGACGATTATGTCCGGATAGTGAGCTCGCCCATTAGTTCAAAAAGTCACATGGCGGAGAAAAGCACCTAGCAATTGTGAGCGCTTGTTTTGTTTCTAGACGAGTTCGGACCATTGCCGTAGCTAAAACTTGCGGGTCTAACGACACTGCGTAAGCAGATATGCTTTTACGATGTTCGCATGTCGCAGATCTTATCAATAATTGTTTGTACTTAAGCTATAGCTAAAGCAGCAGTTGTTTGTATAAGCGTGCAGATGAAAACACGTATGTGCGGCATGGAAGGTTGAACCGACCACATCTCACTTTCTGCGCTATGTTAGAGATAAATTCGTGGCTGGCGCGTGTCCTGTATTTATTTCCCTCTGCAGCAATAACTTCATGGCCTCTACTTTGCCATTTCCTCTTTCTTCGCAGTTTCACTCGCTTTCGAAGCGAATAGTGAGTGAATTTTCGAAACATCACTATGAAAATGATTTGCTATTGAGCAATGCTATTCACCGCTGGTTTACATGATGTATTCCGGGGACTGAAATGAGAACAGTTGGGGATAAGAGTTAATGGAGCTAATCTGCGATTCGCTGATGACATTGTTTTGCTAAATCACTCATGACATGAACTGCAAAGCATGATTAATGAGTTAGGCAGAGCTGAATGGTGGGGCTAAAAAGTAACGCGCAAAAAACCAAAGTAATGTTCAACAGTCTAGCAAGGGAACAGCACTTCGCAATCGGTAGCGAGCTGCTGGAAGTAGTAACAGCATATGTCTACTTAGGACAGGTAGCGACCGCTGATTTGTATCGTGAGAGAGAAATAACTAGAAGAATAATAATGGGGTGGGGCGCATATGCAGGTTCTCTGGGATCATGAATGGCAGTTTACCAATGTCCCTCAAGAGAAAAGTATACCACAGCTGCATCTTACCGCTACTCAGCTGAAAAGAGGGTTCAGCTTAAGGACAACGCAGCAAGCTATGAAAAGCAGAATGATAGGTGTTACATTAAGAGATCGGAAGCGAGCGGAGTGGTTCAGCGAACAAAAGCGGGTTCATGACATCCTAGTCGAAATCAAGATGAAGAAATGGGCTAGGGAAGGGCATGTAATGCGAAGGCAAGATAACCGCTGGCCCTTAAGGGTAAGGTAGTGGATTCCCAAAAGAATGAAAGTGTAGCAGGGGGCGGCACAAAGTTAGGTGGGTGGATGAGATTAAGTTTGCCGGAGTAGGATAGCCGTAGCTGGCACAGGTCAGGTTTAATTGGAGAGACATGGGAGAGGCATTTGCCCTGCAGTGGGCATAGTCAGGCTGATGATGATGATCAAATGCTTTGCCAGCTGCCTTGAATACGAAAAAAATATCCATTAGTGTTGCCGCTAACACCAACTCAAGAATCGGTGCCTGATTCTGTAGAGCTACTGAAGAACTAGTGACACTCCATCAATATGGCATGCATTCGTGTATAAGGACTTCAACAGCGACAGCTGTTAGTAGAACGTTAAGTTGGGCGAGTTGGTATGGATTCATGGTTGAAAAACCATGGTTTTCGTTGCCTTTACTCTTGTCTCTAGTCTTTTGTGCGCTGTTTTTCAACCATGAGCTGTTAGTGGCACATCCTCCCGATTGTGCGGCGCAGCGTTCGCACAAAGGAGTGCTGAGGCGGAAGAATGCAGCCAGAGCTGGGCTGGAACGCGAAACGGAGGGACAGAGGTGAGGAGCCCAAGTGTATGCCAGAATGGCTGCATATCACACCACCCTGTCATACTTGCGGTAATGTGGGCCTGCACTCTGTGTCCGAAATAAACAATATTGAATATTTTTAAAATGGAAGTGTATTAGTCGTATGGAACCAAATGAGTGCACTTGAGAGTTGCATGGCTTAGTCAACAGTATTTGTTTGTCCGAGAAGGTTAATTATTGAAAATTATATTGCTATCTTAAATATTGGTGTCCGGAATAGAGTGTAAGTGTGGAAGCTGCAGATCAGCTTTCAAAACAGCCTGCTGCAACGTTAGCGCCAAGGTGCCATTTAAATAGATTTGCTTCGCGGCCGTGAACAAGACTGGTAAAATAGAAAGGCTGGCAATTGGCAGTGGTGCTATTAGAGCGTCCGAAGACGCCTCTAGAAGAATTAAATCTGGTTTTCTCCGGGGCGGTGTCCCCGCCCTGGCTCTGCGTGCGCACTGGGAGTGCGATGTCATGTCACATGTGGTAGCTTTGCTAATTTGACTCGCTTTCTTTTAAGACTGAGAAATACAGCTTCGTAAATGGTACATCTATGCAAACATTTCAGCAAGGTTCTTGATCTGCATCTTCCGCACTGGCTCATTACTCCTGAAGCCATTAATAAACAGGTTCCTTATTGGTCTTTTCTACTGGTAACAACACCTTTTGATTGTCAACTGCACTTAGCTGATTTGACTGTGCTTGGAGTTGGAGACACCGATTTTTTTGAAGTTTCGACTAATTTTAGGTGAGACAGCCGGTATAATATAAACGACGCGGTGGCGCGCTGTTGTCCGTTGTCTCCGTCGTTAACTATTGCGAAGCTGAGCCGTCCCTTGCATTCGCCATCGGTTGAGTGACTACGTCACGCTATATGGGGATGTTGGGCCCTGTGGACGTACAGGCGCTATAGTGGGTACCAGTTCGGAAGCGGACTCTCAAGGTTGGTTTTGAGGAAAATGAAAGGTGCACCAACTGTTTTACTTCTCGGAGAACACCTGAACCAGGCCGTGAGGGAAGATAGGAAGGTCGGAGTGAAAGAAGAAATAGAGAAAGAGGTGTCGCAGTTGAGGGCTCCATAATAACATCCCACAAAACACCGACCCTTTGTGAAGAGTCCGCAAAGACCTAGCTCGTGGAGTAAAAGAGTGAAAAGAGAAGATCGAAATGTACATGTTCTGACGCACGATGCGCAAAGCCACGGTGTACAACTGATTTCACTCGCAATGGATCCAAAGGGGAGGGGGGGGGGCATATTCTAGGTTATTTCGATTCAGTTCACAACAAGGTTTGAGACGCTTTTAGGTCTTCCTCTTAGCGAAAGGAATTAACTATGTTTTCCACAGTACGGAGTACTGGGCTAATGTTAAAATGCATCCTGCAGATTTCGAGCAAAAAAACGAAGCTGAGCGAAGAATTTCAGCGCCTGTTCAGTCTTATTCTGTCCTACGCTTTTGTGACTTTACATCTGCAAGATTTTCTTTTCACTCGATTTCCGTGAAAACACAAGACTGTTTGAAAGCAGGCACAGAAAGTGATGACTTTTCTTAGAGCGGGATGTCGACACTAGGTGAGTATTTTGGCCAACACATGGTCGCGACGTTGTCTGTACTTGGCCAACACGCGGTCGCCGGCTGTGTTACGGCTGGACACAATTTCAACAGCTATCCGGCACCGTCTGCTAGCAGTCACGATCATAACTATTCGACATTGCCTCTAACTGCACTTCAGAGAGCTAAGTTGCGCTGGCATTGGCAGCATCATTTGCGTGGGCGTTTCGATGAGCATTAAGAATTCAAGAATTCATAACATGCAATTCACTCATAACAGTACTGCACGAACTCTGTTCTGTTGCGGAGATCCTGCGGTGACGAAACCGAAAGGCGCGCTAATTTAGCTGCTGTTTTCCGCAAATGGCCACCTTTATGGTTTCATATGCGTTGTTTCATCGCTCCAGAGAAGAATTGCTACTAACTGAAAGCACCAACTTATGTTTGAATGGTAAATTCAAATGAAGACGCGCTCAAAAATAAATTTAAGGGGCACGTAACTCCAATATGTGGTGGCAATGCGATGACATTAGAAGCTGTTGATACCGTTTCCTATTATTCCTCCCTCCAGCCAATGGTGAGGTCCTTTTCATTCTGTCAATGGGAATTCTCCGTTCTGGTTACCTCACTTAGCTTCAGCAAATGGGAGTGCTCCCTTCTGGTGACGTCACTTTCCTTCAGCGAATGGGTGAATTATGTCCGACGCCATATTTTGGCCCCATGGGGCTTGTCATGCAACGCATTCGAACTGCAGAGCTTGGTGATTTCTGCTCAAGCAGCTCCAGCTGGCATCAATGCATCCTGCAGCGAGTTGGGTACTCAGAACTGACTGAGCACTGCCGCAGAAATGAAGCGTGGTTATAATTTCAGGCCAAAGAAGACAAAAACTAAACACAAACGACGAGCATAGCCGGACTAAAATAACTCTAACTCACGGAACCCTGGCCATTCCCTTTTCTTTTGCATGCGTCATGTCATTCAGGAAAGAACAACTACTACACAATGCGGAGTAACCCAAGTCAGATCACCTACTTCGCAGTATGCTCAGACTGCCTGCACTCAGTCCGTGCATTCGTCTGCTCTGTGTGCGAACAGAACAGATCGATGCTGCAAAGTTCGCGCCCTCATTCGCGAGTTCAGCTGCGTGCCGGTAGACTGCCAGCAGCAGCAGCACGCGTTACCTTCGTGCTTGGCTCAGCAACACGTCCTTATGATTCCCCGATGGCTGCGGTGGAGCATTTTTGACTGCTCATAAGCTTTACGCCGTACCGGAACAGTCTTAAAAATGCGATGAAAACGCGTGGGAAATGTTTCCGACCTAACTCTGACGCAGCCTTTCTACCGAGGACCACTCCGATCAAGTTATCCGTTAGGTGCTGCGAACCTGCTTTTCTAATGTGGGCCTATCAAATCCGGATGTATGGTGACTATGCAGCATGCATGTGTGTGTGCGTGCTTGCTTAGCGCATTGAGAATGAAGAAGCGTTTAAAATTCCAACAAACGAATGAATGAATGAATGAATGAATGAATGAATGAATGAATGAATTAATGAATGAATGAATGAATGAATGAATGAATGAATGAATGAATGAATGAATGAATGAATGAATGAATGAATGAATGAGCGAGCGATCGAGCAAGCGAGCAGGGCTCGACCAAGAAGATTATGGCGATATGCCTGCACGAGTATTATAGTCATGAGTTCGTGAGAAGCAGAGGAATTCAGCATCACACTGCAGTCTCCGCGGTACGGATAGTAGTAAAAAGACAAGATGGCCATGGAAGAAAAGTCAAACACAGAAATTGAAGTCCCAGAGCAGAAGTGTGTAGGATATAGTCATCATGACCAAGAGCACAGGTGAAGAGCACGCTTTGTAGACAATTGACGCAATGCGCAGAACTTACGAAGAAGGAAATGTTTCGATTTAAATCGACTGCTCTGCTCCATGTTTTGGGCACGCAGACACTGAAGTCAATATGGACAGGCAAACTCCACAAGTGTTGAGCGGGCATAATCTGCCATAAAGCTTCTGGGCTGCAACGACTCAAAGAGGTGTTTTCCTCACATTCAGCCTGGTTACTGGATTCCTGGTCGTACGCTTCCCGTCAGCGAGGAAGTTCCGTTGGAGCAGCCCTATGCAGAACGTTTTGAGGAACATCCGAACGACGAGGTGGCCGTAGACATTCGTGGCCTTACCAAGGTAAGCAGACCGCGCAAACTGCTGACACCAGTGAAACGCTCGCTAATTTTTGTTGCAGCCGGGCATACGCCGCACTTTAAAGCATGCTTTTTACCGACGAAGGCGGGACGGTGATGAGAGTGGTAAATGAAAATGAGAGAACTTTTGTGCGTCGCAGTGAAAGTGAAAGTGAATAAAGCAACGAAACAAACCAGCGATTGTCTATTTACTTCTCGATAAAATCAAAAACTCAATATTAAAGCAATCCATTTCATGACATCACCTAACAAACAGAGGTAATTAGAAATGATTGCGATAAACCTGTTGTTCAGTGAGCCACGTCGGATTCTGATTTATAGCGGTCGATTATTGAGTGTTAAGGTTTGCTTTCCAAACACTACCGCCATGTTTGGGCCGGCTTAGTGTCGTTTCTAGTGCGTCTTAATTTTTTTTTCAGCATATCGATGCTTATAGTGCTTTCCTCTTCACTACGCATAAATCACTCTAAAAAAGCGTTATTTGGAGCATCGTGTTTTAGGACTTCAAGTGATCGGACAAAATATGCCCGTTATCCGAAGTCCCAGTCATCGCCACGCCGTTTGTTCCGTGCACGCCAGATGTGCACGGGCTACATACAGTAAACAACCAAACATGTAGGATATTCTAATGATCACTTGTCCTGCTGGTGATACCTCGACTCGGCCCCTTCTGCAGGATCATAATGCGCAGTTCCGCATTTGGGCTTCTCTGCATATCAAAGCTGGCCATAAGTTTGGGGAGGCCCATGCGTAATTCCGCAAATGGGCTTTCAGCATATTACAGCTGACCGAAAGGATCTTTAGCCCGATGCGTAGTTCCGCATTTGGGCTACAGGGCTAACGGTGTGGTGTTAGGTATGAAGCATTACGGAAGGATAAAATAGAAAATAAAAGACTTCCGGCTCGAGGCGTGTTCCGCTATAGCCACCCTGCGGTACCTTGCACTGGCAGCCATCTTCGGGTTGTCCATTCCTCCGCTGTCGCCGTGGCAGGTGGCGTTGTGCTCTGCTACTACGTGCCAACACGCCACTGTTACGCCGACTACGCCGATGTGGAACAAGGAACGGGCGCCTAAGAGCTGCGCTCTAAATACTCGAGCAGGGTGTGTGTCTGGGCAAGTTGGTTTTACATCCTGAACATGCAGCGCTGACAGACGAGAGATGAAGGAGAGACGAGACACACAGGGCGCTGCGTGCGTCGTCTCTCATTCGTCCCTCGTCTGCCAGCGCTGCATGTTCAGGCTCTAAAAACGACTCTTTTACTTCGTGAATGTGGAAGCGAGTGTCGGGTCGTCTTGTTTTCATCAGGTGTGGCATGCGGGAAAACCAACTGATAAATTTCGTATGCGGTCCGCACCCAGCACCGACCGATGACATATCCTGCCTTATGGGAATACTCCACTGAATAAAGAGCGGAGTAGAAAGCAAGGAGGACGCTCTTGTTCTGCTTTTCTGACATATTAAACTCGATCCTTGGATGATTTCTCCAGACATTAACTGACTGACAGTGGCAATCTCGACTAGTTAGCCCAATTGCAGGGAGGGGGAAAAACAGAGCAATCTACCTGTCTCACTCTTGGTTTTAACTTCTTTATCAGATGTTTGAATCTTGCCTCTGTTCGTCTTTGTGTACTGCTGCCGAAAAAAGGCAAAACTCGAAATTAGTTCGCAAACTGCGCAGCTTGTCGTATACTTTGCAGCTTTTGTAGTCCGTTGCATTCGGTCTCGTGTTTTGTGCTGCTTTTTTCCATTTTCATTTTGCAGAATATGTGGTCTCGCCATGGTGGCGCTTATGAAAGTCGAAGGTATTCTTTATTTAACATCGCGCGAGGACTGCACAGAACGCAGCGCCTAGAAAACTAGCGTTGTCCATGTTCTCTCGTTCCGCGTCTTTCAACCATGAATTAGTGGCAACTTGCCCGAATCGGCGCCTTTATCGACGGTATCCGATCGCTGCCGATTATAAAAAATTTCCGGTACCCATTTCGTAAACTGAACGTGAACCAGATAACGCAGATATTCGATTTGTATTCGAAGTTCATAACTTTAGAATGTCCGTATCTGTAATCGAATTTAGGAAATATATTTTTTTTTTGTACAACGTGGTTACGTTTTGCTACCCCACATCGCTATGTCGGCTTTAAAGCCCATAAGTGACACATTGGGCTGTGAAAGCGTGCAATACTCAATGACTCCGTGTGGCTTTCAAATTCATGTGATTGCTTAGCGCGCACTGACATCGCACAACATGCGGGCGCCGATTGCTTTGCGCCATTATCGAAAAGCGGACACCGCGATAGGGATCGAACCCGTGTCCTCGGGGCTCAGTTGCCGAATGTCGCGCTATGCACTGAGCGACAGCGGCGGGCTTTTCCACAAGAAAATCGCCCGAAAGAGGTTCTCGTTCATGGAATAGGCCCGGTTATTCTTGTTGGCCTGAAAGCCAGATGAAGAAATCGACTTGGTGAAAACACCTAATCAGCATCACGGAAAGCCTTTTATCAATCAGAATAACTATAATATAATGTGAGCGTAATAATGACGAACAGATATTAGGAATAAAGGGAAGATAACAAAATTTGCTACAAGTAGGGCCCGCGGTTGAGGGAAAGCAGGGCCCAGCTGAAAAGTTCCCCTCGTGCTTTAAGGAATTTTGAGCTTTAATGACGCCGACAATTTTTGAGAACATTTTAGAACGCCGCCAAATACAATCAGATGAAAACATACGATACACAGCTGCTTTAGCGGCGCAAAAAATAGAGTGTCGGCGTGTCCTTGCTAAAGAGATTTCCAGTGAGATCCGTTGAGAGTAAATTTTTCGTAACATTGTTGGTTGTTAGCTTTGGAATGAAGTGTTTTCTTTTACACCCGGTGACCCTAGGAATCCTAGACAAGAGGCTCGAAAGTGTTTTCTTTTACACCCGGTGACCCGAGGAATCCTAGACAAGAGGCTCGAATAGCTACGGAAGCACTTCTCGGGAGAGGCAAATTTTTATTCCACAGAAAAAGACTGAGAAGACGTTCGTCATTCTACGTAGCTGGGGAAGTTTGCTGTGTTAAGCTATGGAGGTGCACGTTTTTCAATATTCTCATTAAAGTGCCAGAGGCAAAGAGATATCCATAGAAGGAACGCTGAGGACCACTCCATCCAATCCTTCTTGTAAGTGAAAATTTGTTCTGTAGCTTTTTCTGGGTACGGTAATGTTTGTCCAACAGCAAATGAATTTTTATGACTGAAAAAATATTAATAAACAATATCCTGCCTCTCCATTCATACTTGTGAGGTCCACCATATAAATAACTGGTTGCTGCCGTTTTTAAGTTCAGGCTGCTGTAGCGTTTAAATCCTGTGGGATCAGCGTTTAAATAAATTTGGTACAAATGCACTGTCTACTGCACGAAATCGACCCGTAATGGCGCCACCTTTACTTGGTTTTCTGACAATGTCTAGCTTACAAAAGCTTTATTTTCTGTCGCAGTAGTCTGTTGCTGCTGCAATGCCGTATTCTATCCATACTAGCAAACGAACTTATCATCAGTGTCCCTTCAACACGACTCCAGGAGCCACGAATTCGAATGATAAGTAGAGCCTTCCGGAGTCCCGCTATGCCGTGCATGACGCGACGCCTTCTTTAGGTCACTCTATTCCCTCCGCGTCTTGTTCGAGTACCGAACAGATTTTTTAGCCTTATATGTGTTCCGCATGTAATATGACGTTACCTGGTTTGCAGCGCATATTCATTACCGCCTAGTGGCACATTTCGATCACAGAAGGATTAAAATATAATCGCATATATTGCATCATCAACCACCATCATCACTATCACCTGACAACGTCCACTGCAGGGCATATGTTAGAAAAGACTTTAAAAAGAGAAAAATAAAAGTGCCCAGCAGGACAGCATTCTTTTTACATATCCCTTCTATCAACCGAGTCCTGTTCTGGCTGTGATCACCTTATCCCAAAGAGCTTCCTAATCTCATCTTCCGACAGGACACCTCTTGTACGCGTACCTTCTCTAGGAATCCAGTCTGTTATGCTCAGGGACTATCGGCTATCTTACCTTCGAATCACATGCCCGGTTCATGCCCGTGTCGTCTTAATTTCTGCTATATCATTAACTCGCGTCTGCCTATGCTCTCTCATTATGCTCTCTTCCCATCTCTTAACCTTAGTCATATTTTATTTTCCATACCCCACTACTGTCCTCGATATGATTTCAACCCTTTTCGTTAGCCTCCACGTTTCTGCCCCATAGGTGAGTTACCGTGAGATACAGCTGTTATATACTTCCCTCATTAGGAGTACTGGTAAACTGGTATTAATGAGCTAAAAGTGCTACCATCTTACTAGAGTAAAACTCGAGGAGCCTATATTCATCACACAGTTCTCGACTAGTTCCAATTGTCCCATGGTACAAAAGGAGGAGCTCAGTGAAGAGTTGCTTTTTCTTTACTTCTAGGCCATAGAGGTTCATTCTTCATAATCTGTGCATTCAGGCAGAGCAACACCTGTACAGAAAGCAGTTTTACAAGGGACAGCCTCGTATTTCCGCCGCGGTGGCTGAGTGGTAAGGCGCCCGTCTACCGAGCCGGAGTACCCGGGTGCGAACCCGACCGCGGCGGCCGCGTTTCGATGGAGGAGAAACGCAAGAGGCGCCCGTGTGCTCTGCGATGTCAGTGCACGTTAAATATCCCCAGGTGGTCGAAATTATTCTGCAGACCTCCACTACGGCACCTGTTTCTCTCTTTCTTCTTTCACTCCCACCTTCCTCCCTTCCCTTACGGCGCGGTTCAGGTGTCCGCCGAGATATGTGAGACAGATGCTGCTCTATTTTCTTTCCTCAAAAACCAATTTACCAGCCTCGTATTGATACAGCCTGCACTGGTAGCCCTTCCAAAACCAATATTGTCGTTGAATGGAACTCCTGCTAGACTGAAGCCTTGAGTGTATATTCGGCGTTTACGCTTCCTCATGCACTCCCCAGATGTTCGGCCAGACCACCGCGCTCGACGGAGTCAGCCTCAAGATCTACGCGTCTCAGGTGACGGTGCTGGTGGGACACAACGGTGCCGGCAAGACGACGCTCATGTGCGCTCTGGCTGGTGAGTGGGGCCGCTGCGAAATGATACTCAGCGGGCGCCGAATGGGAGCGCTATTTTTTAAAGGAGAAGAATGTTTAGTCATAAGAGACAGTTATCACAAACGATACAGAAGGAGGCCGTGGTGGCTATATGCAAACTCAAGCTACGTTAACCCTCCTACTCACCATAGCGGCCAGACCTATCGGCAGGTCCGTGGGCTCGCCGCAAGCACTGGTAAAATTCAGTTGCTCTGCATTTAACCTTCTAAAACACTTAAACTATAGACTTGGGATTCTTCACGTTGTCCGGAGCTTCAGTGATCACACCCAGTGTGTGCCGCGAGCGGCTGGTGTGCAGTGCGTTCTTCAGTGACTCTGAGGTTCAACTTAGAGGCACTGAAGAGCAATGAAGAGCAAAAAAGAAAAAAGAGACGGAAACACACGGAAGCTAGATGCGCTAGGCAAATCATGACACCACACATAACATTTGCAGGTGCTCCTGATAGTTTTTTAAAGGTCTTGTCTTGGTGGCTTTGGTCTCTCGCCTGTTGCTTTGCAAATCGTTCTCGCCAAGTTGCTTTTCACTTGGCACACATCCCCTTAAATGTATATGGCATTTCTGTTCAGTTCATACCGTAACAGCACACGTGGTCATTTGGGTTATCGCACCTATCTTCTACGTGTGTCCGTTTTTGGCATGTTTTTTTGCTCGGTGGGTGTGCTGCCTGCACTAAATTCGGCGTCTCGGCAGCCTTGCTATAAACTTCAAATGTGGGGCTTCTGTGGGCGTCCTCTGCTTATGCGTGTTCGTGTCTGCTGCGCCAGTTCTCACAAACATTTCTTACCAATGCGTCTAACCTTCCACGCTTGTTAACCACATTTCTTGATTTTCTATTAGCTTGCAACATTTTTCAACGATAGCTTGATCAGCGCAGTTTTGTAGCAAAAATTCCGCAGTTATGAACGTTCAGGCTGTTCCGAGCATAAATAGCAAAGTAATACTTAACCCTAAATTCCTATACGCATCACAGTTTCGTTTATGCTTTATTTAATATCAGTCGACGTACAACAAGATCGAGGTTTTATATAGGTGCACTTCGCTTTTGGTGCCTTTTGTCAAGGAGCAGCTACGCGGCAAAATGCAGTTAGTAAATGTTGAAACACATAGTTTCTATTTTCTAGCATTTATTTTGGAATTTGCGATACTTTTGTGGCTTCGGGAGTTGACATGGTATAACCTAAGCTGCAAATCCAACAACTTTCAGTTAAACTGCCGCAACAGTTTCCCGAAGGCAGGACATCTGCATTTAAACCGTTTATGAAAATACCCGAGTAGTTCGCGCGTTAAAGGCCTTAATATAGACCAGACCAGATTGATCCAGACTCTTGAGCTCGACCTAGTGATAAATGCGATGTTTCAGGATGTTCTCTAAATGCATTCGCCTGGCGAATGGAATGGAAGCAGCGAAGGCCGGGTAGGTCCACTTATGAGTGTTTACTTCGTCCTGGCTTACATGGTATTCATGATAAAGTAGCTGTCACGGCCGGTGCATGAGTTCGCAGAGGTTACATGTCCTTTTGGGGGAGTCTCTCCGATATTATCTGCATTCGATCTAAAAGTTTCCGTTTAGCGACGTATCACGTTAAGAGGACTGGGGAGAAGGCGACTCAGATAATTTCATTGCTTTTTTGTGCTATATTTGCTCTCTGTAAATGGGCACTAGCCCCAGTGACTTCAGGCTGTCGCCGTCGCCGGCAGCTGAAAGCCATCGCCGAGGGCGTACACAGTACGTAGAAAACCGGCGAAAACGACGTAATCACAAGGAGAAGTACACAGGACAACGCTTCCAGCGTTGTCCTGTGTACTTCTCCTCCTTGTGATTGCGTAATTTTCGCTGGTTTTCTACGTACCATGTACCAACTGGCCCAACAAGCTACGCTTATTCAATAGTAATACACTCGTTGTGTTTTACCTCATCTGCTTTTCGGTTTTCAGGGGCGTAACAAATGTAGTAATCAATGATCCCTCACGCCTGTGCCCATTCGCTGTTCATCCGTGCTTCCTTGATCGCCGTTTGTCGTGTAGTGAACTTGAGCAATCTGCCATCCACAGGCTGAAATCTTCGCTTTCAATTAAACGTAAACATATTGCCTTTGTATCTCTTCCCTGCTGAACTTTAGGCCTACTCAGACCAACATCCGGCTCCATAAAGATCGATGGCGGCGACGGCCCCAAAAGCACTGCCTTCTGTCAGCAGTCCGACGTGCTGTTCCCTGATCTCACTGTCGTGGAGCACATCACCTACTACGGCCAGGTGAGCCACTATATTTACTTCTACTCCCTTTTTTTCCACTTTCAACGGCCACAAAGCGTTCTCGGATTCGTCAGCTCCCGCACACCGCTAGACACGTATATCTTCCAAACGATTTTATCAAGCGATAGATTTTCTCCAGCTTTCCTGGTAGATCACTATGCTTCTTGTGCATGCTCTGTTGCTTCGAATTAAAGTGAATGAGAAGGGGGCTGCAAAGGCTGTGATTTTTGCTAAAGCAGAGTCTTTTTGAGATTGCAGTGAGAATCATTTATTCAACCTTTCAATGAACGGTCCTCAACGCTTCATTCGCTCCTCTCAAGTATAAACCGATAAATTCAAGGTTATTAAAGCACTGGTGGTGCACGCCTTCAAACACAGCCCGCTAACGCATGCTCAGAAGCACACTTAAGTGCACTGGACACCTAGAAATCGAGGATGATGTACCCCTCTTAGAAGCGCAGTTTTCTCCACATTTTGATTCGTGCGGGTACTCTGCAGTAAGTAACGTTTTTATTGCACTGAAAGTGGTTTGACTATCACAGATCAATTCAAAAGTTGGTCATGACATTTAAAGAGACAATCAATTTATTACTCATGAATATACTTGAGCGAGGTTTTTATGTTTGTCGTGGTGCTTTACAATTCGAAATGGCACTTAACGACATTTCTTCTCTCTTCTGACAGCTGCTATTGATTAACATTTCGATTAGCTTCGCCAATACAACTCAAAATGTACATGTTCCGCAGACAGAAACCAACGGGCACACTTTCTTGATGCTTGGCACTTTGATCTGGAGCTACTAAGTTCAATCGCAGTAATAGCACTCGCTTCGTGTCTTGCTTGAAAATTCTCATCAATGATTTTTCAGTTGGCGTTTATTTCTCCGTTGCTAAAACTCGCTGCAATGGCATTTATGGGCAGAATCTGTACTGAGTCCCACCTTGTGTATACGCCCAACAGCTCCAGGGCCAGAGCCGTGAGCTGCTCATGAAGACCGTCGTCGACACGCTGGACTCCATGCGACTGGCCGACAAGCGGTACTTCTTCCCAGATGAACTATCCGGAGGCATGAGACGGCGGCTCAGCTTGTCCATTTCGCTCGTCACCAAGCCCAAGGTAACCGCCATGTAACGGGGGGCATAGGTGATACGTTTACCCTCTAATGATTTCGCACCAAAAGTTCAGAAATTTACGAGGAAAGGCGCGGTCGCAATCTTAAAGTGGGTGGACACGTGGGCTATACCGTAAAGGATATTAAAGAAGGGGCGAAATGAATAGACAATAAAAATAGCGTATGCTAGTTTTTCGTAACACTTGAGCGATCTCGCGAAACAAATTGGAGGGGACAATTAAGCTCCACTTTAAGGGTATGACGCGGTAGCACAGTGGAATAATCCCAATATATGCAGAATCGGGCATTCTCTACTTGATATTCATATATCTCTGGGAGTCCTCATAGCTTCATGACCGCTGCCGCGCACAGCAGCGTAAAGTCCTCGCCGCCCCCGAGAAGCCCGAGTCGTGCTCGAAAGCAATTATGAAAAAGTTGCAAATTATGGCCACTCTACTACTTGTTCCTACTTAGCACCCCATAGCGCACCTTTGTTTAACCACTCTGCTCTAGGTAAGCAAAAACGCAAAGCACCACTGCTCCACCCACAGTAAACCCGCTCTCGGCGGTAATTGTTTTGCGCTAAGCAGCGAAGTGCTGCACTTCTTTTCTCTTCTTTTTATTGCTTTCCCTTCCGACGCGCTCTAAGGACGTGCATTAGGAGTTAGCTGATTAAAGGACGTTTTGGTATCTCTCGCCACCCCCTAAAAAGTGATCTTATATATTCGGCATTATATCCTCGTGGTCAGGAATTAGCTTCAAATTAGCGGCTCTCTTGCATCTGGGTTCTCAGGAGCACCATGACTGGAAGCCAGCGCCAAAGGCATAACGATGACTTGAACCGCTGGATCATCATAGCGGTGATTTTGTTTGTATAACTAAATATTGAAGTCATTGTTACCTCTATTGCGCAAAGATCATAGACTGCACCGCTGATCACTGTCACATGTGTGTACAGAGCACAGAAGCGATCGGGTGTTTTCTATCTGTGTGTTTTCCGAAGTGCACGCACATTCCTTTCCGTATGCCCAGGTGACAGCGTTTGCTAAAATCAGAGTCTGAATGAAGCCAAGCTCTGATGAAATCGCTCAGGTGTGATCGATTGAAACCAAACGCGCAGCTCTTGATCCTGGACGAGCCGACAACGGGCATGGACCCCGAAACGCGGCGCAGCATTTGGGACCTGATCGGAAGCCTGCGCGGCAGTTCAACCGTCCTGCTCTCGACGCACGATATGGAAGAGGCCGATGTCCTGGCAGACCGCATAGTGATGATGAGCACGGGAAAGATCCTGTGCGCCGGCTCGCCTGCCTTCCTCAAGAAGGCATGCGGTACGTGCTGCATAGTTCGCTGGCGCTACCGTTACGTACGGTTAATGCGCTGTAAAAGGGTTCCTTCGCGCTTAGCATGAAATAATTCTTTTTAAGGCGAAAGCCTTTAATGCCTCATGCTGTCGTTAGCAGACGCGTCGGCAGATGTGTCGACAGACGCGTCGGCAGATTCGTCCGCCTTTCGGCGTCACTGCTTAAAATGCTCAAGGTTCCAGCATGAATAAAGGCGCATCTAATGAATGCAAGGGCTTCATAAATAAAATAAAAGGAGTAAAGACAAGAAAAGGAAAATAAAAAATAAAAATATGCAAAATAAACAACAATAAAAACAAAATAAAAATAAGATGAGGAAATAAAAATAAAAACAATAAAATTAAGAAAAAGAGCAAATAAATAAATAAAACAAAATATGAAAAATAAAAAGTAAATAAAAACAAACAGTGGCCAGGAAACGTTTTCGCCTTGCAGCACTTTAGAGAGCCGAAGTGCCCCCTGAATTTTTTTTGTGAGGGTTCTTAGCCCGATCTATTCTTATTCTGCTCGCCATTCACAATCTGAGATAGCCCTACTAGTAAACTCAGGGCTGGTAATCCGCGAGTAATGTGTTTGTTGTTAAACGTTTCTGTCCAAAAAGAAAAAGCGCCTATTGTTATGGGCACCACACAGTCTTGTTTCAAAGATGGCGCCGTACGGCGAGAAAGGGGTCTCAGGTTGCCTCTAGAAAAGAACTGGCCCAAAGTACGGCACGAGGACTAATTTCCACTGTCTAGATTAAGAACTGCGTTCGTGGCTTCCAGGACGGCACTCATTATCTGCCTTCTGCGGCCAAGAGGAACGCCCCACATATCTGTACAGGATAATCAAAGGTAGCCAGGTTAGGAAGATATTGCGAAAACGTATTACTGACAAGGAAATCGAAATATTTAGGTCAGAAGCACGGTTACCTAGAAAACGGCATTGCCAAATGTCAACAAAATTGAAGAATGCTCATTCCTCGAGAGAAAAACTGCTCAAATATTCAAGTTTTTAATTTATTTGATTGTTTTACATACTATGCACTAATTATTCAGTAGGCAGACTGTCAATTTCGTTTGCTGAGAATAGTGATAAATTTGGAGAGAAAAAAATTATGAAATATGTCGTGGGGAAGCTTTCGCAACTTTGCCATGACGTAACGAATCGCCATATACAACTTGCGATGAGTATACATAGCGTGATAAAGGTGAAGGTGAGAGTATTTCAGGCTTATTTCCGCCGTTGCGAAGAAGTTGCCGCTGCTTAGCAGAAGTTTCAAAGAGGCCTCAAGTGTCGTGTGAAGCTATCTCTAAGATATTTTTGCTGCGCGTCTATGAGGCATACCTGCTTTAGATTTGCAGAATGGATAAGCATCTAGCTCCTGCAAAGTGCACTGGGATTTGTCGTTATACAAGAAATGTAAACACAAGACACATGAAACCAAATCTGTTGTATTTGAACTCACTATCGTTTTCAAAAATCGGAGAAAAAACATCATATTTCTTCCTAACCTTTGTGAAACGATTCTCCAGAGGGAGGCGAAAAGGAATACAAAAGAGCATCTTGCTTTTTATTATGTCTAGCACTCTTATCAAAGGTCAATGCCTTGGCTTTATGGAGCATCGGTAGAAACCCCAAAATGAATTTGGGAAGGCAGCAAACACGCCGTCCACTGTTCTAAATTGATTCCACATGCGAAGACTGCGGCCTTTATCAGCAAGGGAGAGAATACTTAATATTATTTTATATACCACCACCAGTCTGTGACGTCAGTAGGATACGATAGCGCCGCTGTTGCCGGGTGCTGGTGCTGCCCATGGAAATCTATTAGTTTATTTTGAGATATTTTCAATCCATTTTCGAGATTTTTACAGGAGTGTACAAGAACATATGGTGTGCAAATAGTTTCACTGACTATAGTTTGAAGTTTAACAATATCATTATACACATGCAACACATGGGCCATAGACAAAGAAGTAATCAAGTCATAAAACAAGAATGGCACTTGCATATCATAAATACATTACAAGAAAGCTTAGCAGTAAAGAAGAAAAAAAATAGATTCATGCCGAAGTAAATGGAAGAACATAACTGTCCGCTAGCTTGACAAATTTATCCAAGGCAGGCTGAACTGTAATAAATGGATGGTTACAATCTCGGACTACTTGCGGAAAAATTTAACATCGGAAGGTATTAGTCTTGGTTTCAGCCGGCATTTTCTCATAATTAAGTTTAAATTATTGCCGCTTTTGATAAGAGAGGTATTCGAAACTATGAAAATGAGACCATCCTTCGTTAAAAAAGCTGGGTAGAGTCTAGAACAAAACGATTAAGTGCAAAAAACTTTCTGTAAACCGTTAATTGGGTTGTTTTATACACATGTTAGCTATGAACTGACGTTTTACAGTTTCACATTCTGTCCTCAAATGTGCTCAGTTTCTTTACGAAGGACGACGTTACATGTGCATTGTGACATTACAATGTTTTGTTTACCTGCATTGCTGTGGGCCGCACTCGCAGCTTTCACCGGCACCAGGCACCAGCTTTCATCGCCACCGCAGCCTGCTTACATCACAGACCAGTGTTAGTGCATAAAAATGTGATTAGGTATTGGCATTTTGGCGAATTTAATGCAGCGGACAGCGTATTTGTTGCTTTCGTATCTTCATTTGGGCGCTTCTGCCGATTGTCGAGAAGGCACGGATTTCAGCTTTCATATCATTCTCGGGAACAACAGCGTAGCACGTTACATAGTATTTTTTCGCCTCCTCCTCCTAGACACTGGTTTCAAAAATTTGGAGAAAAAATGGGCTACGTTTTTTTCCTTCTGATTTGTGAAAAACACTAGTACCGTATAGTCTCTCCTAAGGGCTGCACCACCGGTTTTGGACTGGATAACTCAGAAAAAAAATAAGTTGATACGTTTGTTTGTTCGTGTCCGGGCCGCACGTTGAAAATTTACAGCAGAATTTAAAAGGAAAAATTTGGAGCCCTTAGACTAATTTATATGGTATATTGAAAAAAAGCTCTAAATTTGGGACAACTTTCATTGAGCTTAAATTCCTTATATGATAAAGGTGCTCTCTTTTAGTACCCTGGTACTTATCTATTATTCAAATTTCCAGCAGGTGCGCTTCACAGTCCCGGAGAACAAAACCTTGAGACACCTCACGTGAGACTAGTGCAAGTTTTGAAATTTCTTCAAGGAAGAGGTAACCCCGTCGCAACGGCACAAATAAGCCTTAGGTATCCTCGTCAACTTCAGTTTTATCTAGCAAAATATAACCAGCGTGGCTTGTGTACGGCTTCATTCGTACGTCATTGGGATGCATGCAAATAGCGCCGTGCGCGAAAATATTGCCTCTCCCACGATGTTGTTCATAACCTGTTTCTCCCGAAATGTTATCATCCTCATAAAATTCGCGTTCGTAAAATTCATTGTTCGCGTTTTGAAATGTGTGCATAATTTCTAAGATAATCAAGCAAATTATAAAAAATGTCAAATTTGCGTAGCTACGCTATATGCGACTTATGTGGGCGAGCACTTTGGCGCTCACTCATGATCCGGTGTTCAGATCCATTGTTAACGGATGGAAGTTCGATGAGCGATAAGGGGCGAATGCCCATATATGCGGAATTAGCCAATCTCTACTTCACAATCATAGATTCCTCATGCCAGTCCTGGGGCAGGGGTGCAGTCTTTCAGCGACGCGCCACTTCCCTGCGAAGGCAGTTGCTGCCTTCGGTACGCTTGTGAGACCTAGGTTGCTCTTCGAGAGCAACCTCTCGTGACCGGTCATTAGTTGAATGGCTGGCTGCAACGGTAGGCAGTGTGTATATTGTGAATCTTATGACGGAGCGAGCTTTATTCCCACTGGAAAGTATGGCAGCCAGTTCTCCGAAGACGACGGTGGCTCTGTGGTCACAATATACCAGATGTCCCAGCTAAATGTAACCAAACTTTTAAAAAACACGGTATGTCCTAGCCGTCTGAAGCCAAATGAGGGTTGTTTAGAGTCGCATGGCCTAGTCTGCATTATTTTTTTCGTTCTTCAAGGTTGGCTAATTAGTTAGGCTTAATTAACTAACTTTTTAATTATTGACTTGAGGAACAAAGTGTCAATGGAAAAGTTGTAGATCGCTTTGAGAAACAGCTTACTGAGACATTTGCAGCAAAGTAATATTTACGTAAAGTAGTTTTTTTACCGGCCTTTAACCATAACCCGCAAAATAAGAAAAAGCTGCCACATGACAACTGTGCCACTTCAACGTCCCAAGACACGCCTTAAAGAATAAAATCGGTTTTTTCTGAAGTCCTCTTCTCGGTGAGACTTTGGGTGCATACTGTGGCAGAGAAGTGAGCAACCAGCTGGTCACGTGATAACTTTTTTTGAAGGCCAGTAAATGAAGCTACGTAAATCGTAACTTGACGCTAACAGCACTACGAGCGGTTTTTCGAGGCGATCTAAAACTTTTCCATTGACACTTTCTTCCTGAAGTCAATAATTAAAAAGTTAGATAATTAAACTTAACTAATTAATTAACTAGGAAGAGCTAAAAGATACTCAATACTAGGCCACGCGACTATGAACAAATCTCAGTTCGTTTCACTGGACTAGGACACTTCGCCTTTTTTAAAAGTTTGGTTACATAGAGCTGGGACACCCGGTATATATGCTATCTACACCCGGTGTTTCAGCGAAGGTGAACCCGAAGTTTTGTGCGTAAGTTTTTTGAGGTATGAAGGCTGCTTTTGCGACGCAGTAATGATACATGCTCTGGCCAGCGTTAAAAAACCGCTGAATAAATTTCACAAGTTGACGGCATAACTAATTTCTGGTAATTAACCTTTTAACAGTCGGCATTAGGCAATCCGTTGCAATTAGATTTGTAGCCGGTCGTTATAAATACCCATATCAGTTTCTCGTATTCCAAAAACTGATAACCCTTGTTGCTGTGGCCCAACAAGTTTTGCTAACACCGTGCCAAAATGAAATACGCTTTTGAGAAGCATTCAGTCAAAACAACCACTCCAGTGCACGTGACTGCTTGAAATAGCCAAATTTTGTCGAGCCACAGCACCGAGGGTAATTATGTTTTAGAAATCACATATAGATATAGGGATAGGAAAGTAGGTTCCGTTGGCTTCCGTAGGGAAAAAGTTGAGTGATGTTGGCATTTCTCAGACGCATTTATTGTGAACGTTTCGTTGTTGGTGCGGTCTTTCCGGACTGCATGACACGCACCCCCCCCCCCACACACACACACACACAGGATGTTTCAGCGAACCCTTTCAAAAATGTTCAAAAATAGGCTTTTTGGGCAAAAATGTGGCTTTTGTGGCATAGTATTACCAGTGTTGGCAGACACCACAAAACCGATGAATCGTCTTTAGTACGATGGTTAACTAATTTTTGATGATTAGCGTTTCAACTAGTAGATTTAGGCGCATAGTTGCAATCAGAGATTTGTAGCCGGTCGTTAGTAATAGGCATATCAGCTTTTAGAATTTCGAAAAGGCGATTATCTTCGCCGCTGTGGCTCGACAAAATCTGACTGCACCGTGAGAAAATACATGTGCTTTCGCACGCATGCAGACAAAGTAAGCCCTCCAGTCCACGTGACTAGTCGAAAAAGCCTAATTTTGTCGAGTCACAGCGGCCAGGTTAATCACGTTTTCGAAATTCTCAAAAATGATATGTCTATTATTATCAACCGGCTACATATCTCTAATTACAACTAGGCGCCTAACTCTAATAGTTAAAAAAGTTAATTAATAAAAATTAGTTAATCAACTTCCTATTTGTGTCGACCCACCGGTTTTCTGGTGTCCGCCAACACTAGTAATACTATGCCGCAAAAGCCATATTTTTGTCCCACCGAACCTATCTTTGAAAATTTTTCAACGTGTTCAGCGTGTTTTCAACGTGTTCAACGGACGGACGGACGGACGGACGGACGGACGGACGGACGGACGGATGGATGGATGGATGGATGGATGGTGCGTTGCCTTTGAAACGGGGTGGTATCATGCTCGGCTTTTTTGTCTTATTTTTGTTTCAGTGCTTTAAATGGTCTTAAAATTCGCCATTTTCTGTAAATGGCCGTCGATAGCAATCCACCGCATCTTGTTAACGTGACACATCGCTGTTGGTCTGTAGAAAGACACCAAGTAGCCTTTAGGTAAAAGGCTTTTAGGACAAAGGCCTTTAGAGTGGAAGCCTTTAAATCGAACGCATTTGCCCTAAAGGTCTTAACCCGACAGGCATCTTACACATTAGTATTAGTTACGGAATAGTACTAAGTAGTGTACAAATATATTCAACTGTAACCCCATGACGAGACACGAATGTTTTTGCATTCACACCACATAAATAGTTTTAAATGTCCTCCGCAATTTTAGAACATAAACTAACACGTTATGTATAGCTTCAGGATGAGAATGGCGAAAATTTTTATTCAAATACGTGAAGCATCCGTAGAGTGCTATAACAAGCATTCATCTTGGTACTTTGGTGTCTCAACGAATGATGTACACCTTTGTGTCCTTGCTTCCACAGCTCGTGTGTCTACTGGCAGCGTAGTCTCTAAATTGCATATGTAGACCTTCCAATAGTCCGCGGTTACTAACGATACAAAGAGCGAAATGGCCAGCGATTCCCTCAGAGGCTGGGTCAGTAAAGGAACCTACTCTACTTCCCGTTGTGCCGTAATCTCTCCCAGTCTTGACCACGCTCGTGATTACGCGTCATCTAATAATCAGCTCCAAAATCGTAGTTTCGGTCTGAGCAGCCAAATGTTTGTCTGATACGTAGGGTAACCACACGCTCTCCTTGCGCTATTCAGCCTGCAACATACGCATATACCAGGCGTCCCAGCTAAATGTAACCAAGCTTTTAAAAAACACGGGATGCCCTAGCCGTCTGAAACCAACTGAGGGTTCTTTAGAGTCGCGTGACCTAGTCTGCAGTATTTTGTCGTTCTTCAAGGTTACGTAATTAGTTAAGCTTAATTAACTGACTTTTTAATTATTGACTTGATGAACAAAGTGTCAATGGATAAGTTGTAGATAACTTTCTTTTAAGGCGAATAAAGCTACGCAAATCGTACCGTGATGGAAACAGCACTACTAGGGGTTTTTCCAGGTGATCTAAAACATTTCCATTGACACTTTTTTCCTGAAGTCAATAATTAAAAAGTTAGATAATTAAGCTTAACTAATTAATTAACATTGAAGAATGAAAAAATACTCGAGACTAGGCCATGCGACTCTGAACAACCTCCAGTTGATATCACTGTACTAGGACACTTCGTCTTTTTTAAAAGGATGGTTACATTTAGCTGGGACGCCCGGTATATCGATGAGAGCACGGTGAAAAGATTTTCCTGTCTGCTATTTCGGAATGAGAGACACGCGCGACGTCCGAAGAGCAGGGTGGACCACATTGCATCTCATTCTTTCTGATGCTGCAGGCGTCGGGTACACAGTCCACCTAAGCACGAAGCCGAGTGAGTTCCAGACGCTCGACACGCTGAGTGTCATCCGGAAGGCCGCTCCCAATGCGGTCATCAAGGACGTGAAGCCGGGCAGCGTGTCGGTAGGCTTGCACACCCTGGAGCACGCCGGCTTTGTCGCCATGTTCCGCACCCTGGAGGTACAGGCCGAGCAGTTGGGCATCGAGAGCTTCCGGGTCACTGTGGCTACTATGACAGACGCGTATAAAAAGTAAGTCACCACTTATCTGTCGGTCATTCTTCCCCTTGTTCAGCAGATAGAGGCATTGGGTATCCTCGGATGGCATCTGGGTATTAAAGCGAAATTCCAGGGGAAGTAAAACCGCTTACTGCAGTGCCACTGGCGCGTAAGAAGGGCGCAAAAAAAAGTGCGTTCATGCATGCCGAACGTATGTAGGGCTAACTGAAATTGTTCGACTGCACGGCATTTAGCTGAAACATAGGCACAGAAACAAAGAGCCAGTACAGATGTTGCCCTCGTCTACTTCCATTGCCGATGGTTTTAACTCACCCTTTTATGCAAACAAATACTGATATGGTCGCAATTTCATTTTAAAGATTGCGTGTCTTATTTGTACGGTAATGCCCTCTGTTGTTTTCTTTTCCTCTCTGCCTTTTTTGCTTGCGTTTTTGATGTAACCCGAGCCATCGCTTGTATAAACATGTGTATCGCCTTCGCCGCACGCTGCTGTGCTGCTCTGTATGCTGGGAGGTCAGTACTCCTCAAGCTGTATTTACAGCTTTTTACCTGCCCTCCTCGCAAAATTCCCTTTGTTGCGGATTAAATTACTTACTTTCTTGTTTACTTATTTACCTTGTTTTTGTGTCCAGCTTATGTACGCCCGGGAGCAGCAGCGGAAACTTTTTTTCAGGTGGCAGAAAGCCTTATGAATGCTAACACAATAAATGCAATAGTGTCACGCTGGTTTCTGGGTTTTCTCTTTCTGTTCAGAATTAACAAGCTTTGGGTTGCACAAGTAGCAATGGATGGCTCGCAGGTCGAGGCCAGGTCTGCTGAAAGTAAGTTTGGATTTTACTTGTTTCACTAAAGAGATGGAATTCCATGATGCATTAAAATCTGTTGTGTTCAGATATCTGAAATGGTTGTAATGCTGGCCGTCTTTTTATCTGTGAGCATAGATGTAGTTTAGGTGCGTGCAGTAGTCTATACATTGGAGCAGAAAATTAGTACCGATATCCCGTATATTAATTTGAGGTATGTTAACTTGAAGTTTTAATACATCAAATTTTTGCGGCATGTTCATATCGTAAGTTCGCATTAAAAAACTAAAGTTAATCTCCGCGAAGGCATCAAAGGCAGCTAGCGTAAATGCTATTTGTTTTAGAAGAACTTCAATATGAGCTAGATGATGTGTAGTGCGTCGTTCAAGCGTTGTGTTTGTGTTTAGGCGCTATTCTTTCCTTTCTGAACTGCTATTTGTGTTACCTGACAATAGCGAAAAAAATATATATTACTTAAAGGCCCATATTTTCGTGTACATTGTGTGCTGTGGTTAAAGATAAGGCAAAGATCCTCGTTAACTATTTTGATAGTCCAGAGAGTAAGTTTACCTGAAGTGACGAAATTTATGTGACAAATGAAACTGACAGCATTATATCGCACCCAAGAGCTAACGCTTCGTGGCCCTGGCGTCGTTCTAAGCCAACTGTCCGTCATTCCTGTAAGGTGAGCGTTAAAGCCACACACGTGACGCGTCACATTGGTCTGCAGCCTCGCAGCAAGAGACTGTGTTGTCGTGCACGGGCGTCGCCACGTCTCCCAACAACGGACAGCGAATGCAAGCCCTGCTAGCCAAGCGGCTGCTTTACTGGACGCGGTCACCGCTTGCCATCTTGGGCTGGCTCCTCACGGTGGCGCTGTTCTTCCTCTGGTGCGCCGCTTTTAAGGCGCCCTCAGCAGAAGAGGCGCAGGCGGTGAGCCTGGAGGTGAGCAGCAAGGCCCACTTCGGTGGCGCCCGCTGCTTCCTGCAGGCGACGCCAGAGACAAACTTCTCGCGCCACTTCAAGGACCTTGCCAAGCTGGAGGGCGCCACCGTCACTCGGATGCACAACGCGGAGAAAGAACTGGTGGCATTCGCCCGGAAGGATTTCGTCAAGTACTACTCTCACTACGCCTACGGCTTCGTGGACTACGGCTACAGGTGATTGTTTCATCTCGTCTCAGACGAAAGACAGTTGATATGCGGCGACCGGCGCCAGCCGGAAGTACAGGCGCGAGAAATATAAAAGAGATCATCATTGTGAAGCTCAGGCAGCTAATTTATTCTTAGTACAGCGTTGTCCCAACTGATAAAGCTGCACGTTTCTTGGGGAAAACTGCTAAAAAATATTTGTCTGGTTCTTGCTCATATAAGGGAATATTCTTTGAAAAAATGCTGATAATAAGCTGCTTCCAATATCCATTCAGACTGGACTAGGTGAAAGCGCGAGAGAGAACACATCACGCACAAAGCGAGGACTGCGAGTAGAGAAGGCATGTGTGAAATGCCCTCTTTATTCCTCCTCGTCTGGTGCTCGATTTGCGGTTAGCTTTTCCTGTCACAAAGACGCTCACACAAACACATACTGCGCGGGCGTCTTAATTAATATCTCGTAAATTATAAATTGCAAAAGATCCTCGTCCCTATTCACTGGGTTTCCTACACACACATACATGATTTCATGATGAGTAGGAGGAGGTGGTACGCTGTAGTGAAAACATTTTGAAAAGGGCCCGCCCATTTATAATTTCTTCGCGGCGCGCGTAAAGGCACTCTACAGAGTTCCCCCCCCCCCCCCCATGATGTGAATACAGGTGCATTTGAAATTTTTAGCGTGCGAAATATTCCAATGTTAGGTAGCGGTCAGTATTCGGAGTATGCGATCAACTATACCGAGGAAAATAACATTGGCTGTGCTCGTACAGGAACATGCTGCAAGAGAGAGAAATCTCCTCATGCCAAAGCCTGTGGAGTTCCAAGGTAGAGTTGTAGATTAAAGCGTTCAGAAAAGAAGGAAATTTATGAGGTTGTTCGGCATGGCTGTGAGTGGAGAATATCTAATCCTGAAAGATAATCAACGCACCCTGAGAGATCACATGCAATAGGAGCGTTATCACTATTCTTACAACATGACGTTGACCTTGCCTAAAGCTCTTAGGTTAGCGATATGTTTGGTGCAACTGAGCATGCATAGTTAGCGCAGCCGCATGAAGCGAGAGGAATGGCGAAGGTGAAGTGGTATACCTCTGGCGACCGCGGTGGACACAAGCCTGAATTCAAATGCCTTGTCTTGAATTTGCAATTAAGCACTCCGAGGCCGCATCTATAGTTATAAATAGCTCCACATTCTGGTTCCCAAGAAATATATCTGTGCTTTACATGGAGGGAATAGTTGTCCGGTGCAGAACATTTGGCTGTTAGCGCAAATAAGCGAGCAGTATGAGAACTGTTCAGTTCTTTCAGGCTCGCGTCCAGGTCTCCCGGGTACACCTTTAAGCCTAACGCAGCCGCTTTGAATCTAGCTTCTGATTCTGGCATTTTTCTTCACTTTTCCTTTTATCAGGCTGGTCCTTTCTGTCGGCCTTGTTACAAAATACCTTAATGTTTCTTTTCTTTCGTGCGGAATTTTTGTCACTCCATTCCATGTATTTTATGCATACAACCTTAAATCATTTCCGTTTAGTATCACGGCTGCAATATCGCCATAATTCTGCTTTGCGCGACACATGTGAGCACGAGGTTCTGTTTCGAACTGTACGCCTCCTTCGTCCATCGTAGCCCACTACTGAGTACAACAACTTTTCGGGACAAATATCAGTGAGAGAAGCCATGTTTCTGGCTAACATTCCGGCCACGATTTGGGATATCTCAAGACTGTAGCTTTGACAAAAACAATCGAATGTGCTAATTGTAACTGCATGCCATTTGTACAAGCTGCGCTTGCTGCCTGAGAGTCTGTTGTTGCCAACTTTACTCACGAAGAGGGTTATGGACAAAAGCAGGGTGGACATGCTGTTTCGCTTTTGGTTCCAGTTAGATACTGCTGCATTTCGTCTACGTACGTGTGCTCGAATGTTGCGTAGCTCTCTATTTTTAGGAAGGAACGCAGGGTGTTGACAAAGGACATGCCGAAGCCCAGGAAAGTGCTTTTGAAAGAAAGAGTAGATCATAAAGTGGCTTCAGAGCTGGTTATCTTAGGTACGAGGGAAACGTTTGCCACTGTGACTGATTCACGTTTGGAAGTGTATTCAGTTGAAGCCAATCCAGCATTCATACTCACAACGCGCGGGTCTCATGATGAACTTTCTTGGCGCCTTTCACCCTTCTACGACACAGCGCCGAAGGGTGGTACAACCCGGCGAGCCCCGTGTCACGAAACGTGCTCTTGAACCTCCTCGGCACGGCCATGCTGCGCACCTCCTCAAACTCACCGACGGCCCGCATCAGCGCCCAGGTGTCCTTCCACAGCAACCGCGAAAGAACGGCCGAGGCAAAGCCTCCCGCAGAGGAGGAGCTGGAGAAGATCAGGTCTGTGATAGTGGGCAACAACGAATTCTGGAGTGGCTGGCCGGCGGCAGTGCTGGGCCTGGCCGCGTGTACCGTGGTCTCGTTCCCCGTGGCAGAGAAGCTGAGCGGGGCCCGCGACCTGCAGCTCATGACGGGCGTCTCTGGCCTGCTCTACGTCTTGAGCCACTTCTTGTTCGACCTGTTCTTCCTGTACCTGGTGCCCTTCGGTGTTTGCTTCACCATCTACGCGTTTTGGTACGCGGAGCTACAGGTCACCACCATTGGTGAGTTGCGAGTCGCATTGGTTCTCCGAGCATGATTTCGCTTTCATGATCGAATCTGTCATTAACTTACTGAAGTCTGCCGACACTTTGAAGAGTTAAATGCTGGGTTAGTTGGTAGTCGCACAATATAAAATAATTTTAGAGCCAAGAATACACATGAAGAAGACAACAAGGGGCGCTTCTGTTGTCTTCTGTCTTGCGTGTAGGCTTGGCGCTAAAAATCTATTTATAAGGTTGGTAGACACTGATCGCATGCAACATTTTGGGCTTTCGGTGTGGCGCTTCGCAGAAGAGATCATGCTGGCATCCTCTCTGATCCTACGTATAAAGCACAGTTCACAGATGCTGAAATATTTGGCTTTTTTGCCCCTATTGCGGTGGTTCTTTAGAGTGTGGCGTTCGGGTTCTGAGCCCTAGGACGCGGGACCGAATCCCGGCCGCGGCGGCCGCAGTTGAGTGGAAATAGAATGCAAGAATATTCATATGCTGTGCGGTGGCTTTGTGCGGAACAAATCCCAGGCGGCCAAATTTAATATGCAGCACTGTAGTGCGGTGTCTGCCATAGCCCGTGTTCAGCTTTGGGACACTGAACCCCACATAATTACCCACTCATTTTAAAGAGTTGCATACAATGAAAGGCATACAATGCGTAACGAAGCGTGCGGCCTGGCTGTCTTTGCGCGTGTTAAACATCAGCCGTACGGACTTTAGCTAGCGACCACATGGTAGCACGTCTCAAAAGTTAGCTTTGAATGAAAGCATGGCAGATTGGAACCAGGTTGTGCAAGCAAACATAATGGGGACCTCGTAGACTATCCTGATACAGTCAAGAAGTATTGTTGAGGTGTTTATGTGATATTGAAGTTTTATCGTCAACAACACATGGAAATGATCAAAACTAAACTCGCTGTTTAGAACAGCCGTCACAGAGCAAAAACTGTGTTGGCCATAAACTGCCATCGCAAAGGGAAGTTAGCCCTTATCCTATATCAGCTTATGCTTCATCATCCAGTATTTCAGTTGGTGCGGTATGAGTTTCTATCGCCAGGGCAGCGAATCGACCACCACACGGCGCCTAGAAATGGGTATCTATTAGTCAGGAGCCTAGCAAGCACAACATTACAATGAGGAGAAATGTGATAGATTGTCCACCCATGATTCAAAACGAAAAAAGCTGTTCCAATTAGGTCCGTAAGCTATTCTTACCAAGACGAGAATTTTTGTTTAAATTATTATTGACTACAGAATTTTTATTGTACGTATAAAAATGGTATGATCAAAACGTAACTCAGCGTTAAGAACACAGCAAGAGAAACCAGAACTACAGAAACCAAAACTAAGTTTGCATTTTATTCTTTTGTACTTTATTCCTTTGGAAGTTTGCCTTTTTTTCCTTTGGCACTTTGGAGTAAAATTACTGTCAAATATTAAGGATTTTCATTGAATTTCCTAAGCTTGAGGGAATTCGTGGAAGCTGCGTACCTGAGAAGCCGCGCGAGACCGCACACATTTACTAAAATATTTCAATCATGCACACGGTTTCACCGAGTGGGTGGTTTTAGGAAATTAAAACAAAAGTGGAAATCGCAGGTATGGTTGAAACATTGCGAAATATAAGTTATTCTACCATCTCCCCCTGCTAAATCAATCAAACCACAGAGCATGCTAAAACAACAATTAGTGTATATCCGAAACATGACATAAAATATTTTAGATACGAAAATATTGTTACGCGGCTCCCAACCGAAGAGTGAGGCGCAGTGAACGATGAACTTGCGATGATTTAATGGCCGCTGTGTTTTAAATTATCTCACCGCCATTTCACCACCAAAAGAAAACAACACGAAAACACAAGAAAGCAGTGTTTAAATTCCCGACTTATCGCGAGGAGAAAAAAACTAAACCGATAACGGTGCTTTGGGCCACCTCAAAAATCATTCCGCTCTTCATCAGATGTTTGAATAGCAGTGCGGAGCACCACATGCGGTGTAAAAATGTTTCCTTATAAAAAAAAAACCAATTGAATATCCCTAATTTATGCTCTAAGGAATAAATAACGAGGTCTTCAATGTGTTTTTCACGCTGCAGAAGCAACGAAATATAATCAGCCCGGGGGAGCATAGCGGTAGAAGATTTATGGCTATTATTTTTTTTTTGAGAGAGGTTTGATGTTTTTTATGGCGTACTTTAATTTTAAAGAAAACGTTTCTCGTTGTTCGTGTCCATTTATTTTCTAATACGCAGCCTGCCTGACAAGAATCAAGTGGACAGGCTATAGATTATTTTCCGCTTTCAAAAACTATTTTCTTGTGCCAAATACCATATCCAAGTTAGATTAGCTAAAGTCCCAGTTCTGGGCCTATCATAGTGAGGCTCTCCAATCCGCTGGCCATAAGGACACTTTCGCTCGGGATCTTATCTGTAGGGAAGGGGGGGGGGGCAGTCGTTAACAGATATGGTGAATATACAGCGCAAGGCAAAGACAAGGGACAGAAACAATGACAAACACATTGGCGCTGACTGTCAGCTGAATTTTTTTTCGAAAGCGCAATCAACGTGCAGTTGAAGAAGGGGGTAGAACATGAAGATTCAGGCCTGGAGGTCACCGCAATTCAGAGTAGTCGTGTAAATTAATGGAAACGTGAGTTATGGATGATGAACACGATAAAAGCGATAAAGTGGTAAAAGCAGTAAAATCGATTAAAACCGTGAGGGCCGTCACGTAAACAACAAAAAAAGAGTTAAGTTAGAAAGTAGTGCCACAAGTGGCAAAAAGGGGCTATAAAAATGGGAAAAAAAGGAAACAAGCCTTTGGTGATTACATTTCTTCAGGTAAAATATTTCGAGGCCGCTGACCGCACTCACTATGCGTGCCCGGCCGTGCCCAGGAATTTCATCTCTTTCTTGCGCAAAAGCAGAGATGTGCTGGCACACTGTTCCTTGGCATAATGCATTTCGAGGGCTTCGATTATTTCCCTGGCGTACGATCTCGTCCTTTTTCGATAATGACATATTCCTCAAAAGCGGTACGCTAAGTCATAATATCACAATTCGTGGTATTTCACAAGGGTGCCGGAAATTGCATTCTCATTTACGTTGTTTGCGTAATGGTCGTTTACAGCTCAGTGCTTTTTCTTTTTATTTTACCGCTTTTACCGTATTAATCATCTGTAACATGTTTTCATTTATTCACGCGGCTACTAGGAATTCTGTTGACCGCGCCGCCTTTATCTTCATGTACCGCCCCCTCCTTCGACTACATATTGATTGTGCTCTGAAATAAAATTCAGTTGACAGTCAGTGCCCATGTGTGTCTTACTGTTTCTGTCCCTTGTGTTTGCCTTGCGCTGTATATTCACCATGGAAAACCAAGTAGGCAGTCAACTCGCTCTAGCTTACAGCTAACTCATTCACATGCTTTATGCATCCCCAACCCTCTCCCGTAAAATTTGCAGAGCTTAAGGTGCGAGATAGAGCAGTGGCAATGCGAATTAGAATATTTGTGTGCAAAAGAGTTTATGCGTGAAAGCCACGGATATTGTTGATGGCTTAAATATTAAGCTAAAATTTACTGTGCACTTGCACCCAAGTATTCTCCTGAGCACTTCAATCAGCCGAGTCGTTTTCCAACCGAATTGTAGTGCACCACTTTACTTTGGGCTTCTTTTTGTGCATAACACGGCCGTTTAATGCGAGAGCATTGAAAACCTGATCGGGAAGAAATTGTGCCGTCGGAAGCTAAATTCCCTGATTAGCTGAATGGAAGTGACGTCAATATAGCTGATAATTCCCATCGACTGGAGGGAATTGACGTCGCCAGATATGAAGTCGCGTTGTCAACACAATGGGCAATTATTTGTCCTTGAGAACATTTTCGTCCAATAGCGGTGGACATAAAGCGCGCATTGCGAACGGTACACCGACTTTGCAATGAAATGTTCGCAGTGGCGCTCTACGTGATCATGCTGGCGTTCGCTCCAGTGGCGATATTCGAGCCGTACCTCATGGCGCTCCTATTCGATTCCGAGGGCGGGGCCTACTCCTGCGCCTTCGTTCTGCTCGTCCTCGCAGGTAAGACGGATCACTTCGTACAAGTGTAGGGATATGCAACACTGTCTTGCCGTCTTAAGCACCGCTAGAGTGGACATCGCTTATTCCACTGTGTAGAAACGGAGCGTTTGAGAAGTGTTCGCATCATTGTTCAACTTTGTAGCTCCACACCTACGACGTTCAGAAGCTGAGGTAAAGGTTGGTGGTTTCGTCGTGGCCGCGACAGGCATACTTTGATGAGAACAAAATGATAATGCGTCCATGTACAAAGTTTTAGCAATTAGAGCAAGGCCTTGAATGGTAGAAAGCCTTCTGGACGCCCACATGTTGCGTGTCTATAGCACAGCGCTTCATTGATATGTTGCGCTAATGAATCTCTATTTCACAGCACTCATTCATGAATGTATAGCAACGAACGCGACAACCACCAGCAAGTAGCTTTCAAGATATTCTGGAAAGTATGTGCAGAAATAACGCGACAAAGGTCAATGTTCGGGCTCACTTACCCCTTCCGGCCGTCTGAACATATCTAATAAACACGCGGGAACGGCACTAGAGAGACTGTCATACTGGTGGCCCCCCTTTCGTCTCATTAACATTTTGTTTTCCTGATAAAGAATGTTGCCATTTGTATGTAACATATCTTCACGTATGCCTCTTCGACACCGTGGCTACGCAATGCCTGCATGTCTACAGATGTATCCACAGAATCAAATGCTTTTCGTAATCTATGAAACATGTGTATGGGGGGGGGGGGGTGATATTCTGCCCATTTTTCTGTTGCCTGGTTGCCACTATAGATAAGCTTATTGGTCGAGCACCTTTTCAGAGAACTTTCTTGTCCTTTCGCTTGAATATAGAACAAGGTTACTGCAAATCTGTTATAGATTAGCGTATTTACTCGCGTATTGGAAGACTTGTTTCACCCTCAGGCACTCCAAACTTTGCAATCGTTCAATATGCGAAAGATATCCATAGCGAGGTAGAAAGCCGGTTAAATCCACGGAAGAGGAAGGGAGAAAAGGACTCCATCGGCGGTTGCTGTGGAAAGTCCAGCGAATGGCCGCTTGCAATTCTTCAGAGACCCCATACGGCGTTTGCTGTCACCTGTTCATAATTTAATCCAAGGTTCGACGCAAGCTCGTCAGGCCTATTGGTATCGCCATTATTCCGTTGATGTTTCGACCCACCGGTTGCTTTTTAATAGATAACAACAAAAGATTGGGAGTAGATTTTTACAAAGATAAGCACGGAGATCCATCGTGGCGTTACCACGCGAACCGCATATTATTTGCAGGCTTGGGTCTGAAAACGCAACTTCACACAGTCCTCATCCACGCGGCGATTCATCCCTCCGGAATGTCGCCGACCGTCTTAGACAGCATTTTAGCCAGCCGCCATCTTAAACGCTGAGGCTACGAAGTATTATTGAACGGCAGCAGGCCGCGTTCGACGTTGCTGAAAAGCGCGTTAGATGCTCAAGAATGCACCTTCAATCGTTTCTGCTCGTGCAGTAACAACGCCAAGGCTTTCGTATACCCGCGGATGATTGCATAGAACTTATCCAGAGCTCGTTTTCGCTGTCAAATTTATCGCCGGAAAACTACCCTAAACCATTCCTGGATAGAATTGTTGTCTTCCACCTTCAGCAACTAACAAGGGCCACCAGACGAGACAATGTCTTAGATGCAATCAAGGCGGAAAGCTGGGCTAGTTGGTGTGTCATCATTAATTAAAAGACTAGCTCATACCACTAGCACACAGACATAGAAGCAGACAGGACAAGCGCTAAACATCAACTAAGGATTTACTACGACAAACATGTACATAAAAGCACTTCGGTGGCACATGCGCACACTGGGTTAGAACGAGCACAAATTAATCAAAATGTGGCAAACTGCTCCTGAAATACAATGAGAAGAAGAAACCGGTCTGCACCATAAACCACGAGTGCAAGTTTGTTCCTTGCACTGCTGGCGCTGTATACCGCATACACCTCTCCTGCGGTACATGCTACGTGTGGCAGTCTGGACGCTGCCTAAATAAACGACTACGCGAGCACCGCGCGCTGGTGGATTCATTGGCGGGGGGCGGCTATTTGGCCACGCATTGTAAGCGGTGCGGGTGCGCGCCGGCGTTTCATGCCACGTGTGTGCTTGGTAGGGGAGGCACAACGCGGGATTTGCGAGGCGTACCACATTAACAGGGAAGGTGATAACTATGTCAGCACTACATCACTTGCCTTGACAAAAAAAGAAGAAATGTATCTCAGGAGAAGTTTGCCACATTTTGATAAGTTTGTGCTCGTTTTAGCGCAGTGTGCGCATGTGCCACCGAAGTGTTTTAAGTGCCTGTTTGTCGTAGTAAATCTCCAGTTGATGTTTATCACTCGTCCTGTCTCCTTCTATGTCTTTGTCCTAGTTTTATGCGCTAGTCTTTAGACCTTTCCTAGACCTTTTGCAAACGTCTCCATTCCATGGGATGGCATAAACGGTATAACTGTCAAACTCTCAGTAAATGCTAGGAATACAAAACCGCTCTCAAGAGTTCCTTTATATCAGTTTTACATGTGGCTGTCTGAGCTAATAAACATACTCGCACTTCTGAATTATTACCCTAAGTAATGTCCGAAACCGAAATTAATCTTTATGGCGTATCTAAGCCTGTTATTCTTTAAACTATCCATATATGTCGCATCCTCTGCCAGATATAATGTATCCGCACAAATAAGGGACAAATAACAAAGTATAAATGGAATTTGCTGTCTTTCTGAACTAAGCGCGTGTATCATGCTACTTTCCGTAATGGATACCGACTAAGCAGTTCACGCGGCTTGTCTCAAAGCTAGCCCCAAATACCCCAGCTCGGCATTACGTTTAGTGATTATGAGTACCGTCGTCTTCGCGCCCATCGTTCAGCGCCAGTGGCCGTCATCGCCTACAAGATTCTCCGATACCGTGTTACCGCGTGGTGGCTGCGCCCGGCCTTCATGCTGAGCGCCCCGTTCGCGCTGAACGAGGCCGCACTGAACGCTGTCAACCTGGAGCCGGCCGCGCGACTCTGCGCCACTTTCCAAGCCACAGCAGTGAGCACGCCTTGGACCCTAGACTCTTGCCGCCAGTGGATCCTGGACAGCCCTTACCTCGGCGAATGCTGCTTGCGTAAGTTGTCTGGCCAAGAGGCGCAGCATCGATTGCCGTCGTTCCCATCTGTACTACCACGGTCGTTGCGCTCTTTGGGGGCACAGCTGCCGGTTGAGAAGCATGGGTGCTTCTTTGGTGCTCTTTGGTGCCGTTAAAAATTTATGCCGAATGCCCAGTGAACGTACAATAGGTCATGTCCGACATTTTTGGAGAAAAATTTAGAATATTGGAAAATTGCAATGCTACAGTTCTGGAAGTATTGAAGGTAATGGTCCATCGTCTTTGTTTTGCAGTTTTTCCTTCGCTCGTATTGAGCAGTAAAGACTTCCATAAAAAGAGCAATGGGGAAAACTTTTGACGACAGCTGAAACGTTAATATCAAAAATATCCAAGCCTGCTGACTGCAGAATGGCGGATATATTGAATATATCGTAGTAAGATCTTACAATATATGAAAAAATTGCGCTCAAAAACTTTCCTGTTCAAATTTGCATTTGCACAGAATTGCTGGATGTGTTTCTTGCGATAGTAAGCCATCGCGGTGGCTCAGTGGTCATAGCGCTCGGCTACTACCCCGAAAGACGTGGGTGCGGTTCTGATCGCGGCGGCCGCATTTCGATAGAGCCGAAATGTTTGAAACCCCTGTACTGTGCGAAGTGAGTGTGCGTTAAAGAACCTCACGAGGTCAAAATTATCTGGGATCCTCTACTACGGCTTCTCATAGCCTGAGTCGTTTGGGATATTATACCCCATAGACTACAATATCATAATGGCTGGCTTTATTATAAATGAGCACAAAAAAAAACAAAATACCTGAGAGCGTCTGCGCTTGTTTTCATTTTAGTAAGAAAAGTTTGAGCAGCAGCAATGCGGAAACGAAACCCTCTGCTATGACAATTCTTCAGGCCACTAACAATATCCCCCTCTTTGAGAGAGAACGTTCCACTAAGAACAGCTTCTTCGCGACCTCACATATTTTGAAACTTTTCCTTGCGCGAGTGCGACCTGGAATAAATTAACCGCGCTCTTCCACAGCTGTTGACAACAAAGCGCACACAAAACTACGAGAACGGAGTACCAACTGACCTTATTAGGCTTTTCTACAGACCTTGTCCTTTACACTGCTGACTGACGTTCCATGACGGAAGCGAAAATTCCCCAAATCCGATATAAATACTCTTATTTATAGCCCTTTTTCTCTGCAGCAGCTTGAAGTCGTAGTGAATTTGGGATGAGTGCCGCAATATTAACTTTTATAATTCCCTGAAACTCAGCGAAAATTCCTTTTTCGCCAAATCCCATTTCCCAAATTGCACGGAAATCATAAAACTCCCTGAATGCACATCACTAGCACTGCTATTCTATCTTGACAAAATAAATTTTATCGAAGGGCGCAAGCAGTGCTTTTGGCCGAACTTTATACACATATAAGTAATCATTTTTTTTTTTGAATTCGTGCTTTAGTGTGAGTAAAGGAGTAAAGGACTTGCAGACTGCATGCCAAAACTTCGCTTGAAAGCTGCGAATTAATTTTAAATCACCTGGAGAACGAGCCTAATCGTTGCCGCCGTGCGCCTGTTATTAACAGGAGCGGTGAAAAACCCGCACGCTCAGCTGCACGCCCCGGGTGCCTTCTCGTTTTCCGCCGAGGGCGTGCTGCCGGATGTGCTGTACTTCGTCTGCCAGGGAGTCTTCCTGTTCATCGTGCTCAGCGTCCTCCACTCCGGATACGCCGCCAAGATTGCTGCAGTCGCCACCGGAGGTTTGTTCTCTTCGCGGCTTCTAATATCCTGTACAGTCATATCTCTTGCTGACAAATTCTGGCGCGAGTGGCAGGATGATATACCTGCAGTTGTTTTTTTGCCTATCTTCGTGGTTATAAATTTGATTATGCAAGATTACGGCTTTAAAAAATACAGAGCTGTAGCGGCGGACAGAAAAGAAATTACGGACGGTTTAGTGCGGTTACACCAAAGGCGAAATAGGTGCGTTAGCACCTAGGTTTTGACTTCAATTTTGATTTCAGTTAGAAGCTCTATTTTCAAAGTAGTGCAGGCTTCAGACAAATATCGGTGTAGACGGTGACTGGGGAACTAAATGCTTGCGCAGTAAAAGTGGAGGGGCACTTAAGCTCCGCCTTAAGGGCATGACGTCATAGCGTTAATGGGTTAATGCTCATATATGCGGAATTGGTCATTATCTATTTTCCACTGATATACCAATCTTCAGCACCCGCCTTGCATGCGGGAGGTGCCGGGTTCGATCTCCAGTGTCGCCGGGCACCCACCGGTGATACAATTGGTAAAAGTTATGCCCTACCTGGAACTCGGCTTCATTATGGTGAAATGCTTGGAAAATGGATGTTTGACCCCACCTTCGGTAGGAGAAAACGTATTGTGCCATGACGCTCTTCGGCCACGGATGTCCTTGCCCCATAAAAATTCATCATCGTCATTCATTATCGATGGCAGGCCCAATACCACTCCTGGCGCAGTGGTGCAGCGGTTATGCGATCCGCCACTGCCCCACCATGGCAGGTGCTGCCACTGGCGCGGCTTAGACCCAGACAGGCTTCAGACAAAGAACGGCGAAATCACCGAGTGCCGGCTCACGTGCACACGCCCTAATATCGCTGCACTACTGGCCGCTGTTGACACTCCACACCGCGTTCGTAATACCTGCGTGGCTTCTTGATCAGTCCTCGGCAGCATACACTGAACTAGGCTGATGCAGTCACTGCTTTCATCATCAGCAGCAGTCCAGCTACGTTACACTGCAGTAGAACGAGCTGTCGCCTTGATCACCGCTTAATTATGTCCAGTGCAAGTATTGGCTACCTATCGACGCAGACTTTCCTGTAGCCTTTTGTAACGGCCTCTGTTTCTTCCTTTTTCGAGCAAGCGCTGCTTTTTTGCTTAGATACGCACAAAAGGCGACGCACTACGAATTCGACACTGCGACCGGAAATAACGTGTTTTCCTTTTGGTGTTCTTTAGGCACATTAGAGAGACATTTCATGCGAGCGCATTAGGACGGCCATAAAGGCGACAACTCTCCGGCAGCTTCTGTATAAAGCCTTTACCTGCCAGGTGATGTTTAGAGTAATTCACTTTTCTCCACCTGTCAATCGTCAATGCAGGCAGGGGCTTATTATTTTTTATTTCCTTTTAGGTCGCCCCAACCTATTCATTGTCATTGTCAATCGTCCCTAAGCCCGCTATACGCAGTGGCACGGGCCGGGTCCATTTTTTCTTAAATTTCCTTCTTAGTCCAAAATAATGTTGTTAATCGACACTCTCTCCGCTGAACCTCTTCCATTCCCCTCTGCATTTGTAGCGCAGAGCAGGAAGACGCCGGACGAAGAATGACTCAGCAAAAGTGAAAATCACTCGCACAACAGCAGGCCTACATGGAGATTATACAGCCTTTTGGATTGCGGGAGCTATTCCTTGTGGCAGTGCCTGAGAAGAGCAACATCGCCTAGCAATGCATTGACGCATCGCTTAACCGCTACGCTACTGCGCCGGCAGTGCTATGACGAGAAGCCGCGATCTAACAATGTAACACATTTGTGCGTAGTTACGTGGCGAGAATTGGAATAGAATCAGAATTTGAATAAATTGGGGAGTGAAAGACAATGGGCTCAGAATTTAAATACAACAAGAACAGTAAGACTGGCGAGTGAAAAAGAATGTTTTCCAATTTATTCCGCATCAATCCAACTGATGGGCACTCATTTTTTTTTCTGGAAATTCTCAATCCGAGTGGATTGTATGCGATAAGGATGCGAGGAATGTATGTGTATACCTATATCACAATATAAAACCGCTATGTAAAAGAAAATGGTTTTGCAATTTACATCTCGTTTCAACATGCCTTCCGGCAATCATATTTCACAGTGACCATGGCATGGAGCATCTTTTTGAGCAGATGCAATAAGAATAACCAGTGCGCTCTTGTGCTATGCATATGGTGTACGAGTATAATAGGCTGTTTATTCCCTGCATAGCTCCTCGTTTTGGAGCGCCTATATATAGGTCTTTTCTGCGAGATGATGCTGCGCTTTTTTATCTAAGAAAATGTTTGAGTGCGAAAGAAGTGCAGACAACCGGTACCGCGTCTGTATAAGTGACGTGCAGTACGGTTTTAGTCTGACACATCTCTGAGATGGTCTGCAATTTGCCCTATTAGGATCCGGGAAGGCAGCTATAAAAGGAGGCGACGGCTTGGACGAAGACGTTCGTGCCGAGAAGGAGCTATCCAAACGACTCGCGGCGAGCGGTGCGTCGGCGGAGTTGGAGAACGAGGGTCACATTCTCGTGGCCTGCGACCTGTACAAGTCGTTCAAGGAAGCCAAGGCGGTGCGTGGTGTTAGCCTGGCGCTGCGCCGCGACGAATGCTTCGGACTCCTCGGCGTCAGTGGCGCGGGCAAAAGCACCACTTTCCAGATGCTCACGGGCCTACTGCAGCCAAGTGCAGGGGACGCTTACATGGCCGACGTGAGCCTCTCCGCCTCTCCCAGAAGGGTTGGTTTCGCTAGCTGTCCTCTGGAACCATAGAGGCATCCTCACCGTTATGGTAGCACAGAAGTTTGGATTACCCCATTGCAAACACAGTCGTCTTTGTGCTTTCAATGTAATGGTTTTAATGGTCCAGTTCAGTAGAGCACCCAGTGGTGTTGGCGTTGGTGGGCATAGAAAACATGGATCGGTCCAGAGGTTCGTGACATCGTACATAGAGCCGTGGAACGGAAAAAGATTAAAACATTACAAAATAAATAAGTTTCCCTCGAGGGATATTCGTGAAGATAATGAACGGTAGTTTCCCAATATTCTTGAAAAGGAAAGTGAATAACAGATGTATTTTTTTCTGGTACTGACCTACTGGGCAGAAACGTAAAGTTAAACGAAAATGGTTGCTCCATTGAAAACACAGTCGCCTTCTTGCTTTTTCATGCAGAAGCATTAGAAGTTCTATTCAGCGGCGATTCCGGCATGGACGCAGAAAGCGGAGTCGGAAACAACCTCATGTCGTCCCAGGCTCAGCCAGTATACAGTCAAAAATAGTTGAGGGCAGTGTTGGTATTGTAGCATTCAAATTTCACGAAAAGAACTGCGGGCCACTTTACTTGCCCATGAACCACAAACAGATACCCTTTTCATCTGTGAATAATCACTTATCACATTATCAAGAGGCTGACTACGGCAAAGCTTTTGCGCAACTTCAGCGTCGAATATGTTTCCAAATTAATTTATAAAATCCCGTCTATATGCATGTTTAAAATCATTAGCGTTATCTTATTTCTTGTACCTAACTTTACATATTTTATTGCGAATTGTGTTTACTAATAAGCGTCAATTTTTACGCTTGAACTTATTTGTTCATGCTGCGACAGCTGTTTCTTCATTCTTATGTTTTTTTTTAGTACGTATACGGGGTTCCTCCTATATCTTTTGGCTCTGAGACACCTTTTTGCAATTTATATGTGCAGTGTAACGTCGCCGATGCAATGAAATTAAGCAACTATTAAACCTTGATACTAATCTATGCGTACCTGCCCTGCGGTCTCATTGTGCAGTGGCAGTCGTTCATCGGATACTGCCCACAGTCTAACCCCTTCCTGGAGAAGCTGAGCGCGATCGAACACCTGCGGTTGTTGGCGCAGCTGCGGGGAATTCCCGCGCCGAACATCGAACGAGCAGTGCGGGCCGCCATAGAGCTCACAGACCTCGAGCAGCACGCTCCCAAGCCCTGCGGTCTATACAGGTGGGCACTGCAGTGCAGCCATAGAAGTGTTCGGGCGTGAGGCGGCTGTATAACGCTACTCAGGGCGCTCTCAGTGTGAAGTGCATTCCCTTGTCCAAAAATACAGCCTCGTCCTGTTGTCGAGCTAAGGATAAAACTGTTGATGCGGTCCTCTTATCCTGGAGGCATTGAAGCGTGAGGGTAGCAATCTGCTTTCCGGTCCACAAGTGAGCGGGCAACCTACACAGGGCGTTTCACGATTCGATGACGATTTAGATACGGAACGCATCGACTTGATTCATGTGCCGAACTTAGCGGTGCGTGTTCTGTGCGTTTCTTTAATCCTTCTCTTTCCTAAATGGAACAAATCATGTTGTTAAGCATCGTATGGTGAATGGGAATAATCGCTGTTTGCATAAATGAAAAAAAAAAGTTTTTCTATCGACGTGTATTAAATACGAAGCAGGCATCCTAATGGCGACGTTAATTGCACCTTGTGTTACCCGCGAGAATATAGATAGCAGAGTTGCTTGAAGTCAGGATAGACCGCTTCAGATGGCCACTCAAGACAGGAAAAATAGCGCACGGGGCAATAAAGACGCATACGAGCATAGAAGCACCGCATGACAGCGCGGACTGCTGCTGATTTTAATAAGCCCAAGGGAGGTGTTTTATGGGCGTCAAGCGTGTGTACTCCCTCTGTAATGAGAAAAGAAACCAAGGAGTTTATTGTGGCCCTTACTGTGTTGCTCGCTATGCGTCGCCAGTCTTCCGGATATTTTGCTGGTGAGTGGAAACTCTCTCATTGCCCCTTCCAAACCTGAGACTTCCGTGGATGCAATAATAGCTCCAGTGAAGAGCCTAGAAGCAAACTGTTTGGGCTGTATGCACTTTACCAAGACTTCCAATTCAATCCTAGTCGTTTCTAGAAGTTCCTAGTCGGCGGCCAGCGTTTCGCGTCTGGGATGTCACATGTGGCGCATTTGTATTCCAATGGATTGCTTTGCAATAAGGGAGAAATTCCCTTTAGTGCTTGAGCAAAGTGTGTTCCCTTGTTTCTGAAACTGGTGATCTCTCCGGCCCGACAGACGCAATGACCTATAGACGATTAGGAACGCTGCTTAGTGTTTTGAGCTGCGAATAGCTGCCTCGAACCAATGCGCCTGCTTTTTCACACTGAGCGTAGCCAAATCAGTGGTGTTAATTGCTGCTTTTCGGGAAACGCCCAAATCACACTTCCCGCCCCGTCACATTCACGACGCCGCCGAACGCGGCTACATTCACTAATTCCGCGTTCAACAGAGCTCCTCTGGCTGTGCGTAAGCGGATGGTCGCGTGGAATATTTGTTAGTCATCGGCATTGGAGACCTGCGATCCGAGAAAAATCGCACGCCAAACAAGGGCCCACCCCAAGGGTCACTTTTCACCCATACTACTATGATAGGCCTAGCTGAAAAACTAGAGAAGATCGAAGGCATCAGGCACGCCATGTATGCGGACGACATAACAGTCTGGACAAACAGGGGCCCCCTCGGGCAGAAGGAAGAAAGGCTGTAGTAGAACTTTTTGACGGGTTAGTTGGTACATTGTCTTGAAAGAATGTCGTACGCCAAAAAAGGACGAAACAGGAAGGAAAAACACAGAACATGCGCCTCTTTCCTGTTCTGTGTTTTTCCTTCCTGTTTCGTCCTTTTTTGGTGTACGACATTCTTTCAAGAAGAAAGGCTACAGGAACCGGCTTCCTGTGTAGAGCAATACCTGGGAGAATGAAGACTCGCATGCTCGATCGAGAAATCGGATCTGCTGCGGTTCTGTAGAGGCAACCAGCGAGGACCTGAGACTCGAGGTCAACCAGGAAGGAACCCATTTACCGGAAAAGACAGCAATAAGAGTCTTGGGCTGAGGGTTCAATCCACCCAACGCAGTTTTCACACTTAGACCCTGCCCAGAGCAATAAAGCTACAAGACGCACGCATGATCTCCCTCATCACCAACAGGCAATATGGCATGCGTGAAGAGGACATACTAAACAGTTCCTAGGGCCAGGTTGGTAACGCACTTGAAGAAAGCAGACGTGGGGAAGCACTGTAGTTCGCTTGACGTTTCAGCCTTCTTTCACAGACGCACGTGTGTGTGTGTGTGTGTGTGTGCGCGTGCGTGCGTGCGTGTGCGTGTGCGTGTGTGTGTGTGTGTGTGTGTGTGTGTGTGTGTGTGTGTGTGTGTGTGTGTGTGTGTGTGTGTGTGTGTGTGTGTGTGTGTGTGTGTGTGTGTGTAAACTGAGCGAGAGCAGCACGCCGCTTGTGCGATCATGGGGTTCAGAGCCCTACGGTGGCATGTGGTGTTCTTTGTGCAAAATCATCTTTATCTTCTATCTAAACGCACTCCCCCATTACTTTTTACTCGTTAAGGAAAGCGTTAATAAGAATACCATGAAAATTCTCACGTTACCAAATGCCTTGCGTGTACAGTCGGGGACAACAGACTCCGGACCACGTGTTCTTCAAACGAAGCGTATAGCTCGACTATCAGACAGCGGCTGGAGGCCGCACTTGTGGAGATGAAAGAACAAAAATTTAACATTTACCTCCACAAGTGTGGTCTCCAGCCGCCGACTAATAGCTGAGCTATCGGCTTCGTTAGAGGAACACGTGGTCCGGAGACTTTTGTCCCCGACTGTACCTCAAAAACTGTTTGTTGTTTTCTTACCATATCCGTGAGGCCCTCAACTTCCCTTTGTGTGTGCACGCGGGTGTGCGTCTTTGTGTGCATTAGTTCGCGTGCGTGCTTTCTGTCTCTCGCAAGTATTGTTGTATGCCGGCTCTTGAGTCTGTGGCGTCCATGGCTTGTTATCTTGCATAGAAGCATTAGGCTTGAATCTGGTTTTCAGTAAATGACCACAAAGGCTGATTTCATAATGGCTCCAACTCTTCCGTCCTCTATTAAGCGGCGGAAACAAGAGGAAGCTCTCGGTCGCGCTCTCCATCATGGGCAAGCACAGGGTCGTTTTCCTCGACGAGCCCTTTGCCGGCATCGACGTCGTCGCTAGGGGCAACCTTTCCGGCAATCTCGCAGCGATCCGCAGCGCAGCCAACACAGCCATCCTGCTCACCTCTCAAGGGTACAGTGCTGACCAATAAGCGCGCATGTCAGTAGACAGTTCTGGGCTGAGGATTGCGTGTTACCTGTGTTAGCCTCGGTTATACTAGCGGCAAAGTCAAGGGAAGCTGCGTTGCAATAAATGTGCCAGAGCAAAATATGCGTCAAACTCCTCCTCCTAATATGACCACGGTAACCTCAGCGATGTTAGATTGATTATTTAAGATTTCTGGACTACATTTTAAGCAGGAGAGTTTGGCATACCTTCAAAGCTCTGACGCATTTTTATGGCACACTACTTAAAGGACGTCACCGCTGGTGTTGTGGTTGCTCCTACTGTACTGTCGTAAGCCGCTAAAACGGTGGCCATTTTACAGGATTATTATTGTGCTATCCTCTAGGTATGCCGTACAGGCGGAATTCCGAAAATTGGAAGTGACTAATGTGTTCCAGACAACAGTAGCCATTGTGGAAATTATCTTTATGTTCGGTTTAACATCGCGATGCGACTGAAGCTGTGAAGGTCGCCGTAGCGGAGGGCTCCGGATTAATCTAGACCGCCTGGGTATCTTTAAAGTGCACTGACATCGCACAGCACACGCGCACTTTTTGCGTTTCGCCTCCATTGGAACGTGGTTTCCGCTGCCAGGCTTGAACCCGGGCACGGTGTCGAACCGGAATTTTTTAGGGTTCGGGTTTGGTTCACGCCTTTCGGATTCAGTTGCCGGTTCGGCCCCTAAGGCACATTCCCTTCCTCTTTGAACCGGTTCGGACGAGATCGAACCAGTTCTAGCAGCGTTACAGCTAGAAATGGCTGCGGCTTAGCCTAGCTAACTCTGGTTATGCAAGCGAAAGTCACGCTTGCATAACCAGCGTGATGAGAGTCAGGGCGATTCCTGATATTCCATGCAACATCAATAAAAAGGAGCTTTTGAGATGGCCGAGTAGCTTAAGGTGCGCACCGCCACTGCTTCGAATAACTACGGTAGTTTTTCTTCTTTTTTTACTGCGTTAGCAGTACAGTCGTCATTTCCGCGCTTGTACATGCCGGTGTGCTTGTAACTGAGCGTGTGCATGCGCGTGCGTGTGCAGCCTTCAATTCTTGATGCAAAATCCGCTGGGCGCACTTTCGGGCGTTCACTGGTAGAAATGCATTCCACCCACTTCACACAGGGTCCATCACATATTTTATTCCAGCACAGTCATACGTAATGTGTTCCGAGAGGTGGTAAGGCGCATTTCGCCTGGGGCGTGACGCCGGGCGTGGCGTGAACAGCGTGAAGCCAGTAGTTTCATATCTTTTGGCTTCGCGTGCGCTTATCTCTCACCGTACCGTGTCCGCAGCATGGAGGAGTGCGAGGCACTCTGCGACCGGCTCTGCATCATGGTTGCGGGGCAGATGATTTGCCTGGGCACCCTGCAGCACCTCAGACACAAGTTCGGCACCGGGTACACCATGCAGTTGGTGTTGAAACCAACTCCCGTGTCCCGCGACCGAGGCCGAGGGGAGGGAGACACCACCATTCGCGACAAGACTGGTCGCGCGCTTGACCATGACGTGGCCAAGTTGTTCCCCGGAGTGGTTCGCCTTGGCGCTCACGACGTGAGACTTTTCCGGCCCTGTTAAAGGCCAAATTTATTTTGCTGCGACTGTATTTTACTTTTAGCAATACGTTCGTCGAGTACCTGTTCTTCACTTCATTGCGTTAAGGGGAAGAAGCTCTTGAGGCGAATCTAGGAAAGGAGAAAATGGATAGAATTAGTCCAGATTGTTTCCGTCTGGGCCAGTTGCTTCTGCTCTACCCAGGCGCGTTTCTCACTGACCTTGCAGTTTCGCCTCAACTTCGCACGGTGAGAAAGGTTTTCTTTGAGGATCGGGGCTCTGCTGCAATTTGCATTTTGTTTGCGGATGTTGAAGGTACAGTGTTTTGTTTCCTAGTGTGCTTGCGTGTTCATCCATTAGCATTCATCAGGAAAGCGCCCAAGCTTACAATTCCTAATGCATGAAAATTATCCTCGAGCAGCCTCACTTTAATAAATGTGACGTATGAGCAACTGAAAACAGCACCCGAAATACATTTCAGTGCGCGTAATTCTGCTCAAATCCTATGTAGTATGACTATTAGGCATTCAGCTTTGCCGCAACACTCAACCGTTCGCTAATACGCTTGCAAATATTTGCTTATTGTTTTAGGATTTATGGACATTACTGAAAATTGTTTTATTATGGAATCGCATCTCGACAACAGTGTGCGGCCGGGGCGAATATTGAATAGTGTATGAATGAAACCCTGCGTCAGCACCGATGTACCGGGAAATGGTTCAATCGTTGGAGCGCTTGACGGTGTTTCTAGTTTAGAAGCGGTCGTTTGGAGGGGAAGGAGTGATACTACTGCTCAACGTTTCCCTCTTCTTGTTGTTTCCCTCCCAGTGTGCGTCACTTTCGTCGTTGCCTGCGTTGATAAAATGCTGAGTTGAACTGAAGATCGCATGTTCTAGACTGCTTGCAGGCTGCATTAAATGCATCCCAGAAAATGCATAGCGCCTTCTAGGACTGTCCATAGGTGGCGGTAGTTATTCTCCAATCTTGGAACCTCCACCATCAGCCGCTTTTCTAAGCTTGTCATAGCGAGCTACGGCGCTTGCCGAGGTTCGCCGGCTTTTGTGCGTGGCATAACAGCTGGTATATTATGAAGATTCCAATTGATTACATGCGTTTTGATTTCCTGCCATTCCTCATCAGATAAAATGACACCACGCCCCACATTCACTGTTGATTACTGGCTTAAGCCAAGGGCATAGATTCGGTTTAGCCAATGGCTAAGGGCAGACATTTTGAAAACTTCATCAAAGTGGGAAGTAATCGTTATTTTAGACCGGCCCAGTCTGTCCAGGTTGTGACCGGCAGGTAGTGACCGCTTATCTGGATCATGAGAGGGAAATAACTAGAAGAATAAGAATGGGGTGGAGCGCATATGGCACGTTCTCTCAGATGATGAATGGCAGTTTTCCAATATCCCTCAAAAGAAGTGTACAGCAGCTGTATCTTACAGGTACTCACCTATGGGGCAGAAACGTGAAGGCTAACTAAGAGGGTTCAGCTTAAGTTAAGGACAATGCAGCGAGCTATGGAAAGAAAAATGACAGGTGTTACGTTAAGAGATCGGAAGGGGGTGAAGTAGGTGAGGGAACACACGCAGGTTAATGACATCCTAGTCGAAATTAAGAGGAAGAAATGGGCTTGGGCAGGGCATGTAATGCTAAGGCAAGACAACCGGTGATCCTTAAGGCTAATGGAGTGGATTCCAAGAGAAGGCTAACGTAGCGGGGGGCGGCTGAAAGTAAGGTGGGCGGATGAGATTAAGAAGTTTGCGGCGATACAGTGGCCGCAACTGGCACAGGACGGGGTTAATTCGAGAGACATGGGAGAGGCCTTTGCCCTGCAGTGGGCGTAGTCAGGCTGATGATGATGATGAGTCTGTCCAGTGCTTACCTCCGAGGAAGAGGATGGCGTGAGCACGCGCTACATATGCGCCGACGACTGTGCCATTACTTTCGTCAAAAAAAAAAAAAAATCTCCGCAGCCATCGCTAGAATTCGCGGAGAAGAACGAACAGATTAAAGATGATGAAAGCGATCTTGTATACACCACAGCGCAAGTGGCTACTAGCTATGCACGCCGCGCTGGATGATGCGGCGATGGCCGAGCGGTCTAAGGCCGAGTGGTAAGCGAGGTTGATTTGTCTGAGCTGCCACCGGTTCGAATCCCTCTCAGAGCTGCAGATTTCTTTCCGCTGGATACGATTCGGGCAGACAGTCTAGAAATATTTTGAAGAAACGCTCCTTCATACCCGGCTCCAGGTTCGTTCGATATTCGCTTTAATTTGGCAACAATGAGAGCTCAAAGCGTTTCGCGTGAAATAAGCGAAGAATCTGCACGCAAAATAATAAAATGCGTCTTGCGAAACAGTACATTAGCAACACTGAAGACAGCCAGTGTTGATAGCTTTGCGGCTGCCTTGATTTAAACGCTGCTTTGCTGGTGGCGTTCTCGATATTGGCGCACTTGCAGTGAAATTGCAACCGCATCAAAATTAGTGTATCTATTGCATAACTGACGACGTTACGTGAAAAGCTGCTCAGGCGGTAGTAAGAGACCAATAGCGAACAGATGCTGTCTAGCAGCGTGTGCATGTCGTCGATCAATTGAGTGCGATATTCGATAGGTGCATATAATGTATAACGATTTCATGCAACAGTTAACTTTTTTTTATTAGGGGGGGGAGGGGGGATCGGTTGTACTTTCATTTCCTTCGGAGACAAGTTATGAGCTAGCACTCTCATGATTTTTGATCAGTGAAGAGGTATCGGCATGTCACACGCTGCTTGGATTTGACTGTTGAATTTGGTATGACCGCGAGATAAATTCTCGTGACCTAAGCCATTCTTGCAGTAACCGCATTCCGCACGACACTAGCTACGTTTTACAATTTCCTGCTTCACAATCCACATAGTAACCACGGCTGTTAGAATTTCAGTAATAGGCCGCCCATTATTATCACTATAGGCTTGGCAAATACCAGTAATTGGGGTTCTCTGTCAGATCATGAAAGCGGCGCCGTATCACAGACTAAGTTGCACTTTGCTGACAGTTATCTATATTTTGCGTTCCAGAACGTGCACGACTACCACATCACGCAGAAATTGCCCTGGAGCACGATGTTTGAGAAGATCGAAGAGCTCGAGCAGTCGTTCACGTTCTCTCGTGTCCTGATTCAGGACACGAATTTGGAGCAGATCTTCATTGGATTCGCTCGAAAAAGAGGCATGCCTGGCGGAGCCTGACATACCTCTGTCTACCGGGACATGTGTTTCAAGATCTTTGTGGAAACTTAGTAATGTTATATCATGCGCATATATTCCCCTCATCACGTATTGCAAGTGTTCATAAGCCACTGTCATTTTTTATCATGATTTAATTGCTCTTCCGCGTCGGTTCTTCACGAGCAGAAACTGTCTCGTGCGCTCCAAAATCACCCCTATTGGCACCTGTTGCCGAAGTGGGACGATTGCGTTACCAACGCACTAGGTACACACTGTATTGCTTTGTGCGTGCCTATTCCAAATGTAAAGCTACCGAAATACACTGGAAGTGTGCCGTGCTCGTCCACTGCTGAGCGCGTAACCGTGTGTCTAGCACACGCACTTGTTCTAATGTGACTGTACTAAAAAAAAAACTCTTTGGTTAATCACAATTCGTTCAACGTTTAAGTGCAGTTCGGACCTGGTATAATAAACTGGCTACCATCAGAGCCTGTACTATGACCATATGAAGCATCTAAATATTCATTTCTTGAATATTTCGTGAAATTTCATGAATAAATTTAGTTGTAAGTCAGCCCTGTGTGTTTCTTTTCTTTCTTTGTCCTTGTCTTTTGCGCTGTGTTAAGGAATCTAAATATTTTAAAATTCCTAAAAAATTTCCACAACATTAAATGTGTAGTTATTAAAAAAGGAGGTTCTTTACAACATCCATTAAATGGAAGTACAGCTTTCTGGCCTAACCATGCTAGTGAAAGAAGCGAGAAGTTCGACGTTTGCTCGCTACTGCTAAAGTAATATTCAGTGATAAACACTCATATTGCAAAGGAACGTGCGATGCAGTCTTCCGAACTGACTTACGTTGGTAGTAGCAAGCAACGTTTTTAGATCCCTTTTTATCGGCCCGGGGGAGCTTGCAAACTGAAAGGGATCTAAAAACGTTGGTAGCAAGTGAGCACTCTCGCATGAAAAGTTTACGAGCATCCTTCTATAGATGCACATATAGCGATAGTTTAAGTTTTGTAACTGTAGTTACGGAACTCTCGAGTAGGTATTTGCTAAGCACTGCATCAGGCGCTGGTGACGAGCGGCTGATATCCGCCGTTGGATTGTTTATTGGAGATAAGCAAGAGTTAAACAGAAACTGTACATAGTTGTTCTCTCTGGATCACGTCCAATTTCCATCAGCGCACATTTTAGGGATGCAGACCTATCGATCATGGCCCACTGTGCTCGAAGGGCAGCGCGAAGCTACTCGATTTTTTAATTTGCGACAGAAGATTTCTGCAGCTCTATCTAGGAACATATTTTCACCTCCTGCGCATGGGCTCTGAGGAACAAAGAAGACTTGCGGCGGCTGGAAGAAAAGGAGGAAGTCCAGTATCCTGCCGCTGGCGCACCAGGCTCTGGTCGACCTGTCTTGTAAATACCATTTGTAAATAGAACCTGTAACAGTGTGGTGCAGGTTCTGGGTCGATCACCACGGACCCCTCTCGAAACCGCTGCAGCCGAAGAATCGCCGGATTGCCACCGTTGCCCGTGCAAATGCCAAAAGAAGCCGAAGCACGTCCTACCGGCGCAGCAACGCGCCACTATCTAGAGGACAACAACAACAACAACAACAACGCCCGCTTGGCGGCACTACCGTGAGCCGCGGGCGTTTTCCGGGAAGGCTGGCGAAGACGTGGATGATTGGCTCACCAATTACAAGCGGGTGAGCAAATACAACGGCTGGGATGCCACTCTTCAGCTGGCCAATGTCGTTTTCTTTCTCGATGGCACCGCGCTAACTTGGTTCGAAAACCATGAGGCGTCTATAACCAGTTGGGACCGCTTCATGGAAGAGCTCCGCAGCTGCTTCGGAGATACCGTTGCCAAACGAAAGAGCGCTGAGCAGTCTTTGCTTCAGAGAGCGCAAGTGCCTGGAGAGACCTGCACGACTTACATAGAAGAGGTCTTGAAGCTGTGCAAGGTCGTTAATCCCAGTATGTCCGACGAAGATCGCGTTGGTCATCTCCTCAAGGGCATCGCAGAGGACGTCTACAGCTTTCTTATTAGTAAAGAAAATTTAGACTCGCCCACGGATATCATCAAGTACTGCCGCACCTTTGAAGCTCTAAAACTGCGTCGAATTACTCCCAAGTTCGGTCGCCTGCCTAACGTCACCACCGTCGCCGTGAGCTCGAGACTCTCCGGGCTCAAAATGCTCAACTCCAGGCCAAAATTCATGCGCTAGAAACGGCTCGGTCCTCCCCGCCTATTGCCCAGGTAGCTCCGGAACCGATGCAACAAGTGCCGGTGGACCCGACATCATCTAGCTCTGACGCGCGTTTCACCGCCCTCGAAAACGCCCTTGCCGCATTAGCGACTCAGATGTCAAATTTCGGCCAAATTCAAGAAAACCTGTTCAAGTCAGCCACGGCCACGGTTACGGCCACCGTCACGGCCAATATTAAGACGTGGCTGGAGTCAAACCCCAGGCTTCTACGCCGAATGGGGCCCCTCAAAGACGCAAACCGCCCATCAATATTCAACCGCCCCATCGATCTAACCGAACTCAAGGAAGAGCCGGAACCGATCCAGCCGCAGGTGACGGAACCTGTGCCGGCTCTCCAAGGCAGTCTCCCTTCAAATCAACATGGCTGCGTCCCCTCCCAACCAACACCCTAAAGGGCGCCGCCCCCCGCAAAGACAGCAAGTTTTTTCCCTTGTGCAATGGAATTGTCGGGGTTTCAAAAACAGGACCAAACGCGCCCACTTAAGGGCGTACATTGACAACCTTGAACACCCCGCCGCAGTCCTTGCGTTGCAAGAAACCGGAGATGCGGTTAAGCTCACGGGCTATAACGCTTTTCAACGAGACCCGTTCACCTGTATCCTAGTCCATAAGGGTTACACAGCGCAGGAGGTTGATCTCGATCTAAATTTGGAATATTCGTACGTGATGGTCTCTGTCCTCCCCCTGCGGCGAACAGATAGCCCCGCACACATACTTAAAATACTGCCCCCCGAAACTCAAAAACATCACTTTTTCTAACATCTTTAGCGCAGCGCTAAGGATCGCGGGTCGCGACCCCCTCATGATAGTGGGCGATTTTAACGCGCCCTGTCTCATGTGGGGCTATTGCAAGAAAGAGACGCGTTGTCGTAAGTTGGCGGAACTTATATCTACGCTGGGCATGACTCTTCTAACCGACCCGGTCCACCCAACACGTGTAGGGAACTCCGTCACTCGGGACACTTGCCCCGACCTTACCCTCGTGAAACACATCCAACACGCAGAGTGGATCAACACCGAGGACACCCTCGGTAGCGACCACTGCATACTGAACACTGTCATTTACACTCGGCCCTTACGTCGTCCCCTTGCGCAAGCCAAACTTCCCGACTGGAACGCTTTCCGCCAGGCCCTCCCAGTAACTTCTCTCATGGAACAGGACTACTCCACTTGGGCACAATGACTCATGCAAACACTCCGTTCGCACGAAAACCATATCCAGCTTACGGAGCGTGCACCTGACGTGGATAACCACCTGATGCACCTCTGGGAAGCTCGCCGCAGCCTCACTAAGCGATGGCGGCGGCAGAAACACAACCGTAAACTCCGCGCTCGCATCTCTGACCTCACCCAGCAAGCTGCCGAGTATGCTGCCCAGCTCGCAGACACTAACTGGGTAGATCGATGCAACAGCGCAGCAAGACATATGTCCAGCCGCAACACTTGGCGGCTCTTCAGGACTCTCATAGAACCCACACAAACACGCTCGGAAACACAGAAACACATCAATCGCGCGATACACAACTTTCAAGGAAACACGAAGCAGCTAGCGAACACCTTGCGCTCACAGTACCTCAATCAGGATCAAGACCCGCGTGGGCAGGATTATTCGTATGCAGGCTGCGATAATCCGGAACTGGATCAACTTTTCCAGCTTCACGACCTTCGCGCGGCTCTTGCCAAAATGCGCACGGGGACGGCGCCCGGGAGGGATAAGGTCACAGTCAAATTATTGGCGAACCTTCCTGATCGGGCATACGAAACCCTACTCGAATATATTAACGCCATTTGGACCGGGGACACTTCGTTGCCACCGGATTGGAAGACATCATTGGTAACCTTTATCCCAAAGGCGGGGAAACCGGTAAACACAGACAACCTCCGGCCCATCTCCCTCACTTCATGCGTAGGAAAACTGATGAAAACGATGGTCCGTGACCGCCTCTCAGAATATCTCGAGAGCAAGAACTCCTTTGCCGACACCATGTTCGGTTTCCGACCCAGTAAGTCCGCACAAGACATCCTTTTACAGCTTCATCACGAGGTTCTCGAACCCATAGAACACCCACACAACGACAAAATAGTCCTAGCACTCGATCTCAAGGGTGCGTTTGACAATGTTAAACACGGCGTCATACTAAAACACCTTAGCGAGATTAACTGTGGTCCTCGTACATTCAATTACATCAAAGATTTCTTAACAGACCGCTTGGCCTATATACGTATACAAGAGACCGAGTACGGCCCGTTTGAGATGGGAACGCGGGGCACACCACAAGGCGCTGTGTTGTCCCCGCTTCTCTTTAACATTGCTATGATGTACCTCCCGGCACAGCTGGCGGCTGTCGGCGGTGTTCAGCATGCGCTGTACGCCGATGACATCACCATCTGGGCCACTACGGGAAATATAGGAGAGATGGAGGAATGCCTGCAAGCAGCGGCGAGCATAGGTGACCACTATGCCACGTACTGCGGCCTCCAGTGCTCCCCGTCCAAGTCTGAATTTGTGCATATTCGATCTTCTCCGAAATGCAAAATCTCCGTTCAGCTTTCTCTCGCAAGCGGCCCCATCCGTGAAGCGAAGGAGCTACGAATACTCGGTCTCTTCATTAATCAACATCGTAAGGCAGACACAACTCTTGCCAAACTCCGCAAAGTCTGCGACCAGGTGGGCCGAATGGTTCGCCGCGTTTCTAACAAGCGAGGAGGGTTGCGAAGTAAGGATGCGATGCGGCTCGCGCATGCCTTCGTAACAAGTCGAGTACTGTACTCGACTCATTACCTCCGCTTACGGAAACATGACGAAGATCACTTGGAGATTGTACTCCGCAAAATTTTCAAGAGAGCCCTCGACCTCCCGATATCCACTTCCAACGCGCGACTTCTCGCGTTGGGGGTAATGAACACCTATCGAGAACTCCGCGAGGCGCATCTCGTTAACCAATACACGCGTCTCGCCCAGACTGTGTCCGGTCGCCGCCTCTTGGACCGGTTACATATCAGACATGATCACCACACCATGGAACGGGTTCGAGTGCCAGAACTGTGGAGAAGCGCCCTCTACGTTCGACCCCTTCCGACTAAGATGAACAAGGAGGACCATAATGGCCGGCGCCAGGCGCGGGCGAATGCCCTGCACCGCCACTATGGCTCAAAGAAACACGTCTTCTACGTCGACATTGCAGGCCTCTACCGCTCCAGGGGGGAATGGTACACGGCTGCAGTCATACACGAGGGAAAACAGGTGGACGGCCTCTCGTTCAGAGCGCCCAACTCAACGCATGCGGAGGAGGTGGCGATCGCCCTCGCAGCCTCCCATCCCGACTCTAAATTCATCCTCACAGACTCTCGCGGAGCCTGTCGTAACTTTGAGTTCGGTTGGATCACTCCACTCGCTCACCAAATTTTACACCGCAGTACTCGCGACGGCGATCCAACTCATCGCTCAATCATATGGGTCCCCGGCCACCAAGGCATGCCAGGTAACGAAGCCGCCCATGAGGCAGCCCGCGCACTCACTCACCGGGCACCAGGCGTCCCTTGGGAGGAGCTTAACCCAGATCACACCCCTCTCCTTTCTTTTAAAGAAATTACTGAGCACTATCGTGCCGAACACCGGCGATACCCAGTTCCTATGAAAGGACTGGGTAAAGCTGGCGAACGAATTCTCCTCAGGCTCTTTACAAACACCCTGCTGTGCCCGGCGGTTCTCAAGCACTTTAATCCTTTTGACGGCCGCTGCTCATTCTGTGGGGAGGTGGCCGACACCTTCCACATGGTTTGGGCATGCAGAAAAAATCCTTCTCTCCCACCAATCACCCCTTCCCCTACCCGAGAGGACAGGGAGGCGGCCCTACTCAGCTGCCTGGAACTATCGGCCCAGCAGGCCCTGGTTCGGCGGACTTCTGTAGCGGTCTCGACCAACGGGATCCCGGAATGAGGGACTCCGACTAGTATTGTAAGGGGTGAGACCCACTAGGGGCCTCTCCCCGAGCACATCTCTGTACATTACTAAATAAATGCTTTTCTCCTCCTCCTCCAGCGTGGATTTCCACGAGCCTGTGAATGCTGCGACTCTCCTTGACGTCATTCGTCAAATAGTGCGTGACGAACTCTCCCGGCATCAAGATCTTGGGCGCCGCAGTGAAGTCCTGTATGAGAGCTGTTCTCTGCAGGCGGCTCCCGCCTACCGCTCCTCCCCTTGGAGTTTGTATAGCCAGGCCCCTACCAGTGCTACTCGCATTGATTACAGCGACGCTCCCCGGATCACCCGCCCCGGCCCCAGGGCGCCAGCTCGCCCGCAACGCCACCTGCTGCAGCCGGAGTGCGATGGTCGTTTCGACACTGGCTACGAGGAGTGTTATCCCGAGTGCCCCCCCGACCCACCACTTTGTTACCGCTGTGGTATGATCGGTCACATTTCTAGATTCTGCCGTCGCCGGGGCCAGTTTTTCCGCTCCCAGCGCCAATGGTCGTACCCTCGCCCGAGTTTCAATGCGCCCGTTCATGACCGTGTCTTCACATCGTCTCAGCGCCCATCCAGTTACGCGCCACCACGGAACGACTCCCCTGCCTCCGACCGAAGTCTGACTCCACCTCCGCACCGCTCTCGCCGCTCGCCTTCTCCCCAACGTCGTTCCCCACCGTCACCGGGAAACTAGCGTGTGCGGCTGATGGAGGTGCGGTCGCCGGATCATCGATAATGCCAATTCCTCTGCCCATTGTTATGTTAAAGAAGCGCCTTGAAGTTTTAGTGGACGGTATTTGCGTCATGGCCTTAGTGGACACTGGTGCCACGGTGTCAGTGATGAGCTCAACTTTCAAGAACCGTCTGGGTCGTAAAATAATGTTCGCTTGGGATCGTGCTGTTATATTCCGGGGTGTAGGGGGAGAATCATTGGTTCCGATTGGTATTTGTTTTGTGAATGTAGTGATTGCTGGCCACATGTTCCGAACTGAATTCACGGTGCTCCCTCGTTCTACGCATGACATCATCCTCGGTATTGACTTTTTGCACCAGTGCGGCGCTACTCTCGACTTCCGCAGTGGTGGCATATCACTAAGTCCTGGCCTTCGGTCAGCTCTCATAGAAGACTCGCCAGTGGTTGCCCAAGTGTTTTCTGTCTCTGCAGATACCGTCGTTCCAGCAATGTCTGTCATATTCGTTCCTGTTGTGTCCTCGAGCACGATTTCTGATGCCTTCGATGCGGTGGTGGAACCTTGTTCCCTTAACTGTGCAAAGAAAAGTATACTAGTACCCCGCAGCGTCGTCCATGTGACCAAGGGCCATGCCACTCTTTGGACTGTCAATCATTCCAACGAACCTGCAGTATTGCCATGTGGTTTAAAACTTGCTGGCTTTGAAGAACGTTTTTCTGTACCAGTTGCCGCGATCACTGACAACGTGTCTCGTCCAACTAGACGCCGCGATCTGAGCGACTCTCAATTCCTAGCCATGGTCAACAAATCTCTACCCACTAGCGACCGCCAGGTGCTAGTGGCCGTTCTTATTAAGCATGCGGACGTGTTTGACTTCAGTCGCGACGAACCACCGCGATTCCAGCTTCCCGTACCCATCCCATGATCAATACTGGATCTGCACAATCGATTCGACAGAAGCCATACCGCGTCTCGCCTTCCGAACGTCAGATAATCGATGAACAGGTCCGTGACATGTTGCACCGCGGCATCATTCAGGAATCTTCAAGCCCGTGGGCTGCTCCCGTGATCCTTGTCAAAAAGAAAGATGGCACTTGGCGATTTTGTGTCGACTACCGCCGGCTTAACACTGTCACAAAGAAGGATGTTTACCCACTCCCACGCGTTGATGATGCCATTGACTGCCTCCACTCAGCCTCCTACTTTTCCTCGGTGGATCTACGGTCCGGGTACTGGCAGATCCCGATGCACCCGCAAGACAAAGAGAACACAGCATTCGTGACACCTGACGGGTTGTATGAATTTAATGTTATGCCATTCGGCCTTTGCAACGCTCCTGCCACTTTTGAACGATTTATGGATACGCTTTTACGTGGGCTGAAGTGGCAAGTTTGCATGTGCTATCTGGACGATGTTGTTGTTTTTGGTAGGACCTTCGCCGAACATAACAGCCGCTTAGCCATTGTCCTAGACTGCATAGAGAGCGGGCCTCGTGCTGAACTCCAAGAAGTGTCGCTTCGGTGAACGCCAAATTACTGTGCTTGGTTATCTCGTTGACAAGGATGGCGTCAGGCCCGACCCGCAGAAGGTTGAAGCTGTAAGCAGTGTCAAAGAACCCAAATCAGTGAAAGAGCTCAGGGGTTTCCTAGGACTTTGCTCATATTTTCGGCGTTTCGTTCCCAAGTTTTCTGATTTAGCCTACCCGCTTACAAGTCTCCTGCATAAAGACACCCCTTTCCACTGGACTCCCGAATGCGACTCCGCGTTTCGGCAGCTCAAGTTTCTCCTCACGTCGCGGCCAATATTGCGTCATTTCTGCCCGACAGCACCGACTGAACTCCACACTGACGCCAGCGGCATCGGCGTGGGTGCTGTGCTTATCCAACGCCATGAGGGCAATAAACACGTTGTCGCTGATGCAAGTCGCACCCCCAGCAAGTCGGAACGCAATTACACTGTAACAGAGCAAGAGTCTCGCCGTTGTTTTCGGCGTAGAACGGTTTCGTTCGTACCTTTATGGACGTGCTTTTACAGTCGTCACAGACCATCATTCTCTGTGCTGGCTGGTCAATCTACGCAAAAGTCAATTACAAAAGTGGCCGCCAACACGCCGACGCAGATTGCCTCTCGCGGCTGCCGCTCACGGTTACTACTTCCGATGATGAAAACTTCGACGACTATCTCGCTGCCCTTGCCCAAGAGTTTCCCGATCTTGTCACTTTCCAGACGGAACAACGCAAGGATCAGCACTTGGCGCCGCTTTTTGCCGAAGCCCGTGACCCGGCATCCGCAAGCCCTTTCTGCATTCGCGACTGTTTACTCCATAGAACAAATTACTCGCCTGGAGGTGCGCGCTTTCTCCTCGTCGTTCCGGCTACTCTGTACTCCTCTGTTCTGCAGGCAATGCACGATGACGTCACGGCTGGGCACTTGGGGTTTGCCAGGACCCTTAACCGCATCAAAGAACGTTTTTACTGGCCAAAAATGCGTCAGATGGTTGAGCGCTACGTGGCCACCTGCGTGCAGTGTCAGCGGTTCAAGCTTCCCACAACTTCTTCGCCTGGACGCCTGCATCCTGTGCCACGTCCAAGCACACCATATGAACAAGTTGGTCTCGATCTGCTCGGCCCGTTTCCCCGCTCGTCCAACGGTAACCGCTGGGTTATAGTGTGCGTTGATCACCTCACCCGTTACTGTGAGACCGCCGCACTACATTGCGCCACCGCTGCTGAGGTGTTGTCTTTCTTCTTCGTGCTGTCATCCTCCGGCATGGACCTCCTCGAGTTGTTATCAGTGACCGCGGTCGCCAGTTTACCGCAGACGCTGTGGAAGAGCTTCTGCGTCTTAGTTCATGCCATTTTCGCCACTCGACGCCGTACCACCCCCAGACGAATGGACTGGTTGAACGTACCAATCGGACACTCACGACCTTGCTGGCCATGTATGTCGATTCCCGCCATAAGAACTGGGACGACGTGCTTCCCTTCATTACATACGCCTATAACACGTCGAGGCATGAAATAACTGGTTACAGCCCATTCTTCCTTCTTTATGCACGTCCGCCTCGAAGCTCCCTCGACAGCATCTTACCTTTCTGTCTCTACGCAGAGCCTTCTATTGCCAACACACTATGTCGCGCTGAAGAAGCCCGTCGGATTGCCCGGATACGCACTTTGGCATCGCAGGATCGCTCTAAGCAGCGTTATGACCGCCGGCGCAAGGATGTCTCCTACCTGCCCGGTGACGTTGTATGGTTGTGGACGCCTCTACGCAAGCGTGGTTTATCAGAAAAGCTGCTATCCCAATACACAGGCCCGTTCATCGTTGTTGCTCGCCTCAATGACCTCAACTATGCCATCTCTCCCCAATCAACGCAAGGACGCCGCTCAAGAACAACTCAGGTCATGCATGTCGCACGGCTAAAGCCCTTCCACTCTCGGGACCCCGATTGATTGACTCGCCCAGAGGGCTTCGTCTGCGAACGGGGAAATGTAACGTGCTGCGCATGGGCTCTGAGGAACAAAGAAGACGTGCGGCGGCTGGAAGAAAAAGAGGAAGTCCAGTATCCTGCCCCTGGCGCACCAGGCTCTGGTCGATCTGTCTTGTAAATAGCATTTGTAAATAGAACCTGTAAAAATATAACAGATATGAATACATAAGATTAGATGGAAATACATAAGGTGTCTCGTTCTCGTCGGATCTCTGGCGCAGCGAATTAGCACCTACCTCTTATCAGTACCAACCTTCATTTTCCTTTTCTTCAGACCGGAAGTGCAAGCACATTTATCCCTCAATTAATGGTTCTAGAACGCTAAATGAGTACGAATAAATATTTGAACATAAATCTATGCGTCCAACTACATCAACGCTATGAGAAGGAAAAGGTTGTGGGAAATCCTTATCTAGTGCTGCACAGAATACAGCGGCCTTGCTTAAACTTGTGCCCATTCGTTGGCATTACTGCCTGCTTAGTCACTCAGGTAAACTGGTAAAACTTCTCATTCACTACGGTGTAGCGTGCTATATTACTGTAGCGGGATTGGAAACTTTGTGTAGAATATTCGAACCGAGTTTAATGTAATTAGTCAGAAATTATTTCGGTCATACCTCAGTAGTTAAAAACGTAAGTCCATGCGCACTAGTCCCGCTGCTGAGTTCGTCTGCGCTGGTGCCATGCGCCACCAGCAGCGGACCCGTCACTGAAAATTGAACGAACATGCCACCTGCAGTAAATTCACAATAACACTCTTCTAGCCCCAGCAATGCTCTTCGCTTCGAGTGATACAGCTAACTGCGCCTGCATTGTAGATGTCAGGGCGCACACATCGATAATTCTTTTTATGTGTAACTATGCCGCCAGCACTTGTTCTTTCCCTTGACCTGCCCTTTTCCCATTTAGTGCTTGGCATTACGCGGATTCGGCAGATGACGAATGTGTCTGATGCTAGCAAGCGTCGTTTTTCATCGGGCCCTAGTGGTGCACTGTGATAAGGTTTTGTTACCCGCCTAGAGGTAAGAAGTGCAGCAGGAAGTGTTTACGTACACAGTGAGCAAAATCCGCACTGGCCACCTGCACGACCAGCGCTCACCTCCGGTGCCTATAGCGAACCTTGAGCAGAGACAGATGCGAAATGTATGCTAATTGGCTCAATTTTTACTAATTTTAATGAACCCTTAACTAAACTAAGCAGGAAAAACAAGTACCCCGTCTCGGTGAAAGTGTATATAGAGATAGCTTCATAAAATACTTGGAGCAGAGAAGAAAATTAGGTTAGAATCCTCTCCAATTTTAGTAGCAGCGCTACTCGCAAGCGCAGCAGTGTCATCGCAACCTTCAATAATGCCTCGAAAATAACGTTGCGTGTGACACACACAAAGACTTTTTTCGGCACTCTTATTTAGTTACTAACGCGATGCCACATTTTTACTCGTACGTCATCAGAGGGAAAGTATCCAGTAGGAGATTTTTGCAAAAAACACCTGGACAGACGAAATCATCTACAGGCGTACTAACCACCACTGACTATTGCGTTATTTCTCACAGGAAACTGTTTGTTTTCTACGAAGTGCGACAGTCTAAACGTGGCGACAGGACGTCCAGATCCCAGCGTAGTGGACATAATAAAATTGGAAGCGCTGAAGCAGTAAGGACAGCTTGTACGAGATTAGTTAGATAACGACCACGCACAAGAGAGCGCGTCACCTTTTATGTTTTGGCGCTTTGATTTCCGGTTTATAGTAACACCCGGTACATGGGCTGGTCATATGACTCTAACGGCTGCGGTGCTTAAATTATTTCAACTTCTTCTTCAGTGCTAAACGCTCTACAACAGTCTAGACTGGCGTCATTAAGTGCGTGCCAAGACAATATAGACACAGTGCAATAGACCTAAGTCAAGGGTCTCCATTCAAGGCATGCTTTCACTGATCTGAGAGATAAGTGTTCCTGGACACATTTTTTTCCTATCACTTCTAACGTCTGACGAATGATTTGTAAACTTGACCCTTGTCGATGAGCTTCCGCCCACTTCTCATATTATAAACCGCTGCGGTGACTCAATGGCTATGGCACTGGACTGCTGACCCAAAAGAGGCGGAGGAGGAGGAGTAAAAACTTTTACTATAAAACTATATACTGCGCTCGTCGCCTTGAGTGGAACCCTCAGTCCCGGGCTCCATGTGACGCCGTAATCCTGCAGGCCGAGCAGCTGTCGCTGGTCTTGCGAGTTCGTGCGGGTCAGAGCGGTCTCAACGACAAGGGCTCTCAGTCCATAACCTCGTAAGCCACCGCTTTCTTCTCGGCACGCCCAAGAGCCGGCGCTGCCCTGTTGGGTCGGTGCTTAACAGGGCACCTTCCCAGGAGGAAGGGGTGGGGAGGGTTATGGATGGAACGCTCCTGGGTGGTGTCGTGCAGGCCCAAAACTGAATGATACAACATAGGCAGGTTTTGTTGGCAGCTAGGGCATTTGTCCGGGTAGAGGGCGGGGAGGAACTAGTGTTTGTGATGTACATGTGGATACGTGTGAATGTGAGGTTGACGCCACGCCACAGCTTAGGCCTTGTTCAGTGATGGGTGCGGTGGTGGCAGTGTATTTCTTTGTCTGCAATAGTATTCTGTGATATGAGTGTGAATTTGCAGAGCTGTGAAGGCACCCTCTGTGTCCGATGCCTTCTCCGCTTTTTTCGACAGCGCCCGGAAGGTTGCTGCTCGGGCGAGCGCACTCTCGTTGCCAGGAAGGGAGGCATGACCACGCTTCCAAACGATGCCCACGGTGGGGAATATATCGAGATTGATTGGTGAGAGCGCGCGCAGCTTACAAAGATATAGTACTCTTCGCGAAGGCGCGGCACGCAGCTTGTGGGTCTGAAGTATGTTGGACCGGCGTGGTGTTCATCACTTCTGGCCGTGTCGTGTATGAAAGACAGTGCTACCACTATGGCGGTCTCCTCGCCGTCGTGCTCGAGCTAAAGACCATCCTCCCACCGACGGCACACTTTAAAGTGCAACTCTAAAAAGAAACACAATGCGATATTTAAATCGTAAAATGGGACAGGGAAGATCAATTGGGAATACGTGATCTGCTTTAAGCTCGCCTCCCAGAACCCGAAAAATTACTGTGATTCATTTAACGCTTGCAATTTGGCACCATTAAGCCACCAACACATGAACAAGGTGATAATTTGGGCTGGTGGATATGCGTTATATTCCATAGCGCAGCAAGAGCTCAGGGGACGAACGCAAGCGCTCGTGATTGTCCCCTGACTTCTTGCTGCGCTATGGAACACAACACGTCAAGCCATAGTTGCCGCTGTAGAATATTCGGCCGTTGGTGCCACGGCGTTTGTAATCGCTCCCTGGCTGCACGATTGGCTGTGACGTCATGCACACACATTTCAATGGTGGCATCCATGCACGCCGCAATAAAACACGCAAAATCTCTCGGGGACAATCTCTGGTATAAAAAATATCATAAAAGATCAAAATATAAAGTGAGACTGCACTGACCTGCCCTCTCCCTCCTGCTCCCAGCCCAACTGCGGCCTAAGTGCGGCAGCTGGGGCGCAGTGTCCTGCCCTGGTCCATAACATGCCTGCCTTAGAGGCAGAGACCAACCTGGGTTACATATCTCACCGGTGGGTGCTGCACACGCCACCTCCCGAATGCAAGCAACGCATTTTAACTGCATGCCATTGCGTTGGTAGTTGGTTATCGTCTTATGGTGCTTATATTTGAGGATGGTTAGCTCGTAGGCTACGGCTTCAAAGCACACGTGATATCCAAGCTCCTGTATAGTGCACTTCGGCTGCGCCTAAAAGCGCGGTCATCCGAAGATAAAAAAAAAAACGCAGGTGGCTGTGCGCATACGATGCCTCGGTAGAGGGCTTCGTTTCGAGCCCTAATATGAGTAGGACGTTTTCTGCACTCCGCACCAAAGCCTTCCGCCTGCTATTGGTGACCGAGGACATGACACACATGGAACCGGCCCACCGAAGCCCATACCCTCGACTTCCAGCATCTTCGTAATGGACGCATATTAGGACGAGCAGCAGCCATTCGACGTTGAGGAAAGTTCGCGTCTCTAACTGTCGGTATTCCACCCGCCCATACCCATCGCTTGATTTTTGCAAGTGGAAGATTACCTGTGCATGAATAGCGCCCTGCTACAGATCTGGCAATAGCTTTTCTTGAAGACGTATCTTCCCGCCGATCTGTTTCGACAGCTCGATCTTCCAATGCTCGGTGAGTATTTTTGTGACCACTTGAAAGACGTGTTCAAGACTTTTGGCGTCCAATTTCAACTTCGCGCCGCACAAACTATACGACCTCAACTGGCTACGAAGCCCATTCACGTGGGATTCGTCGTTCCACGGCGTTTCTTGCCCAGCTGTACTTGCCGGTTGCAGCTGCCCACTTAACAATAACCTGCCCATCGTGGCAGGTGGCAGTTAAAGTAAAGATTGGTCGCTGGAGAAGAGCAAGCTTGGCGGCACAAGTACCGCCACTTGGTGAAACTGCCATCGCAAGGCAGTGGCTCATCGTTTACCGGCTTCATCAATGCACCAGGAGGGGAATGAGGACTCCCAGTGATCTATAATTGTAAAGTAGACAATGACCTTCTGCATATATGGGAATTAACACATTACGCTATCGCGTCTTACCCTTAGGACAGAGCTTAATTGATCCGTCCAATTTTTATGCATTTCGACGTAGCGACAGCAACAGCAGCCGGTGGGCGCGTCTGCATACAGTGTTGTTCCGGCACGCACAGCCCTCACTTCCCACCCAGGAGATGAAGACCATCACTGTGGTTATGTGTGAAGGCACCAAACACCACTACCACCGACACACAACTTCACATCTCGGTGGACACCTCAACAGCACCTTAAGGGAAAATGGAGTCTCACAAGGCACACAATTGAAGGTGCATATGTGATCGGTCGAAACTCCTGTCACAAGCTAGCCTCTAACTTGACTAAACCATGTAAATTATAAGCAAAGAGAAGTCCTATGACACCACATGGAATGGTATACAACGAGCGGTTGCTCAAAATTTTGGTGAATGTATTGGGAAATACTGCCACCATATTGAGGTCAACCAATGATGACATCGCTAGGATTTCGTCTGCACCTGCGATATCTGTTGCTCAAACGAGCGCCGTTATTCTGCCCGTCTGCACCAAGCTCTTCAGCCTCAAGGCGGACCCTGAATTCTGCCCGTCGGACCGTCCAGGAGTTCCGTCCAGCAGCCAACCACCCGGGCACGACAGCGTTACGACGTGGGAGCCAGGGCTCCGCCCTGCCATCTAATGCCATACGCTCCACCCCCGGACAAGGCGCATTGTTTCTTGAGAGCGCCTGAGGGCAGCACTGTTGAAGATTTCATCTATGCACAAAAAACCTTGACCGGCCGTGCCGGTATCAAGTCCCTCCAGCACATAAGAGGCATAAAGTTTGGCATGGTCGCTGCCTCGACCAGCGCAGTTTCGAAGCTCAAGACCTGGGGCGCTATTCTCCTCAACGGCGTCTCGGTCGGCTTGTGAGTGCAGGCCAGAAAATAGTCTGTCTCTTTTCCGAGTGACCCTATGGGTGGTTGATGCGCCGCGTGCAGCGCCCTTTTCAGCATACGCAATGCACAACAAGTGTATGAACCCGCATTTAAGGGCCGTCCGCAAACTGGCACGGGCATTCGAGTAGCAAGAATTGAAATGAAGAAACGAATTCGAAACTTTCTTTCGGTTCAAGGATACATGGCCATGTGCGATTATCGAGGGGTGCAGAAGCTGTGTTCTAGGCGCCGCCTTGCCGGCCATATTGGAAGAGATTGCCACACCCCCCGCTGCTCGAGGTGCGGCGTGTTCGGGCACGCCTCAGAAGTGTGCAAATAGCTGTGCCACGCTACCGTCGACTGCGCGCGATCACGGTCATTCGCAGCAGCGGCGGCTGCTGACGAGCAAGTCGCATCCGTACCTTCAGCGGAGGCGCCAGTTTACACTATTAACAGTGACTCAGAACAAGCTTCTGAGACCGACGAATTGACTATCGATGAGAAGACTGGCGATGAAGCCGTACAGAAAATAAGGTCACCGATGAATCAATAACTTTCGTGCACATCAGTCCACTACATCCAAAGAGTCGAGCGTAGAGGGCACAGACCAGAGCTCCCCGGAACCGGCCGGCGCAGCTTCGTCATCGCGGAAGACCACCAGCTACAGCGATGGAAGCGCTCCAGTCCCCATCGACTCCGTCACCACCCAACTGGACGCGGTTTGCGGGCAGCAGGACGCGACGTCTCGTCTGCTGGCTACGACATGCCTGCGAGCTTACAACAGGACATCCGAATGAATAGACTACTAACTGATCCTCGCAAAATAGACCTGAAAAATCTACTCGGCCTCCTCGTTAGCCCGCTTACGGGTGACAGTCCCATGGACTGTGATCGCCCGACAATGAAAAGGGGCCACCCTGAGACATTGGAGAGCGAGAGCTCTCCAGAGACCAGGAAGCCCCACAAGTTTTCCAGTGCCCCGCGCAGTCGGGGCACAATTCTCCTTAGAAAAACGGCCTTAGTTATGTTTCTTCTTCTTTTTCCTCAGTTTTAGATTATCCGCGTGCGCTCTTCTTACAATGAAGGGAGTCCACTTTCTCTCCCGGATTGCTCAGGGCTTAAGAAATCTGGATAAGCAGAGGGAGATTGTGGGCGTTGCCAGAGTGCAATTTTTGTTCGCCGTACGATGTTCAGTCTTTTTGTTCCCGCTTTTGTGCTGATGCCTATTTCACATTCACAGATAGATTTGTCTGGCGTTGGAGTCGTATTTTTTAAGCCACATTTCCACGGCGGTGCCCACTGCATTTGCGGCTCCGATGAACGCACTTTAGCAGTGGACTTCAACCAGCATGGCAGGCGTGTGAGAGCGCTTGTTGTGTATGCTCCTGCGCAGCGTTATTTCAAATCCGAGTTTATTTTCTCTTGATTCCTTCGTGTTTGACAGCTATCCAACCTTCATAGGCGGGAATTTCAACTGTGTTAAATATCCCTACAGGGATGTAAGCGGTCGCAGACAAGGCAGACCTTACAGAGGGGCACGAGCATTAAAGCTGCTTGTTCGTAATTTCAGGCTAGGGACGCGTGGGCCGATTTACACGGCGAGAGTTCGTTGCCACAAGGCAACGTGGCAGGACAATTCGCTGGATTGAGGGTTTTTGTTTTCCGGATGTGCTTGCCCCTAGTTGTGATGTCCTAGCATTTCCGCATGATGCTCCACGCATCTCTGACCGCTTTTCAGGATCGGTGAGGCTGCACTTTGAGCAGCCTACCCCGTGCAGTGAAGTGTGGAAATTGGATATCACACATGCTCTGAGAGCGATTTGGCGCGCAGAGTTAGTTAAAGCTGGCAGGGATAGACCCGCAGGTATCAACGACATTCTTCGAATAACACGCATTGTGCGCCGTGGTAGGCCTCTTACTTTCACCACGTAGGGCTACTTGAATCAGTTGCAAGCGCGCAATGAATTTTTTCTCCGCCTTAGCTCTCAAACAGCAGCACAGACATATGTCAATGGTAGACCAGTTGTGGACCCCGCAGTGCTTCGCAGAGTCCGCTGCGGTTCCGTGCCAGGTCTCGCAACGATTCCGTTTGTAGAATTACCGATTAGATTGCAGTCTGATAGCGCTGAGGACATCAAGGCTATTTTCAGTACGCATTGCACGCACCTGTTTTCAGCTGACAGCACAGGGATAGACTACCTTAATGTTGCTCTGCGTGAATACTGCTCAGGCACACCATGTATACCTGAAGAGAGCCGTGACAGACTATGCGGCCCCAGTAAACTTTTGAGAGCTTCGCCTGGTACTACAAGGGATGAATGACTTCGCTGCTGCCGGTCCTGACGGGCTACCACTTGTTTTCTACAAGTCCTGTTTCGCTGAGATACATGTTCAACGCTTGTCAGTGCTTCATCATCTACTTGCCTACAGGATTCAACCGGGAACATTACAGAAGAGTAGAATCGTACTCTTCCTGAAAAGTAGTAGCGTGCCGTCTAACCCGAATGCATGGCGACCCATTTCCCTCTTGAATTCTGAATACAAAGCGTTGCTACATTAGGGCGACACGCAGTCTACTAGACCTTCGCTCTGGAAACCGGGTGTCCGTGTTCGACAAATGCAGCAGAACGTGGGCTCCAGCCATAGTGGTTGGCCCTGCAGGGCCAAAGTTACAGAAGCGGACAGGAGTTACACCGCACGATAGAGCAGCTCATCTGAGAGCCACAGATATCGTGGCACATGCCCCTGTATCCCAACCAGAACCCGTAGAGAATGTCACGTCAAGTGGCTCGCATACGGACACAATTCAAGGCTCCCTTCAAAGAACTGAACGGATATGTCGACAGCCACTGCGTTATCCACTACCAGAACGTAAATTATAGCAAAGCTAGCCTAGCTTACAGAAGTTCATAAAACTCGCACGTTGTTTTTGTTTTGTTGTTTTCGTTTTTTTTTCAAACAAGGGAAGATGTGAAAGCGCTATCATGATCGAATCCAACAACTGCGCATGTCTCTTGCGCACCGCGCTTATCGCAACGTCCTTAAATGAAGCTAAGTTGCTAAAATAGCATATACTCGTATTCTTCCGGGCTGCTCGTGTGGTTAACAGATTCCTTTTCCACCCGCATCAGCTACAAGAACAGAGACTTCGAGCCCGGATAGCCAGTCGCTGCACTGCACCGCTGTCCCCGCGCTCGCTCTTTAAGCAGCTGTATTAGTACTCAGTGAAACTGGAAGTTGTCATCGGGTTGAGCAGAGCGTCGACTATTCGACGTCCTTCTGCTAACCATCTTCAGGATGAAACCATGCTCCTGGCTGCCATAAATTGTGCACATCTCGTTGGTGTGAACGAGCTTCCTTGCTAGAAATTACTCAGCATATATGCCAGAGCTGTCCCCTGCCATGGCGTGCATCTACACCCTGCCGGACGTCCAGTGGGAGGGAATATTCAGCATTCTTGACGAAGTCTCCCTGCTTGCATTTGGTCAAGCCGCTCCCGCCTTCAAGACCTGCAGGCAATACGTGACCGCATGTTTACGTTCAAGTGTCACACGGACGAGTGGACGCTGGGATAATGCCCTCGGTGCACAATTTTCAGCCAGTCACTGTCTCGTAAGTATCTCCAGCTGTCTAGTCCTGCGAACCAGTGCCGTCCTTAGCTTCGTCGCCATCTGGCAGAACATCGAGAGTTGAACATTTTTGGCAGCGTCGTCAAGCTCATCTCCATGCTTCACCTGCTCGCAGTGAACTTCTGAGGGGTGCGGAAGCTAGAACGAACTCTTCACGAGGAGCGCTTAACGTATCCAGGCTGAACAACGCCGCGAGGGAGATGGATGCCAGGCCCACGTTGGGAGCATTCAATCTCGAAGACATGTACGTGAAGGTGGCTGCCACGCGTCAAAAAGCCGGCTCCTTGTAACTTTGCCTACACATGTGCCGCTAGCTATACCACCTCCACATTTACGCCGTCGTTAAAGAAGCGGGAAGAGGAGTACTCTTGCTGTTCCGACCAGGATTGACGACCTTCCAGTACTCGTGCCAACGTTTCTCGCAGCCAGAATCGCTCGAAATTCCAGGTGGTGGAAGCGCAGCCCAATTTTCCAGATCGTCGACGCACAGTGCTGCATGTGAAATACATCCTAAAGCCGAAAGCATGATCCAGCTTTATCTGCGCATCCCACCTTTTGTACCAGGACAGTGTGCTCCTAGGCAAGTCTATCTACATTGTTCGATCTATTTTTCCACGAGGTTCCTCTCCGGAGGACCTGGGAAGCAGTTCTAACCTTTGAAGGCTACACACGAGAGCCCAGCCACCCTGTTCTCCAAGTCGACTAGGCTCTTTGTCATTGGCGACATGTCATGTCTATCTCAATAGCCCTGCTCTCATCCAGCAGTTGCCATTTCCCAATATTTTAGTGCCGATCCTCACACACACTATCCAACCGCTTTTCATGGCTGTTTCCTATACCACGTTACCGAGCTTTGCCTGCCGTGGCAGCACATTAAATGCAACTTGCCGACTCAGTTGACTTGGGATAAACGCTACCTCGTTGCGGGCACTGGCGCTCCCTTCCTGCACCGTGAACAAGGCCTAGTCGCTGAAGATTCTGGTTCGAGGATGCGAGAATCTGGAAGAGGTGGACATCCGGCGGGAGCGCGACTCTCGTTGAGAATCCTTGTGTGTGAACGCTGGAGTCCACAGAGGACTTCTTCGAGGTGCTGGACGGAAGAAGCACGACCGGCCTTGCGTCGGCTGCTGCCGAGCCACGTTCATCAGTCTGACAAAACCACGGAGCCGCCAATAAAGCAATCTCTAGACCTGCGTTTTTCACGGCTCACTAACTGTGCAGGCCGCGGAGTGTTGTCCTGCCGCCTCCATAACGTTTTTTTGAAACGGGAAAATAAACCACAATTCATACACATCTAAGCACAGCGTTTCTGCTTGTTACGATCCCTTTCGTGTCTTGATCGGGGCTTGGAAAAACATTGCCTTCGAAAACACACTCCAATTTACCCAGGTCGCGATACCAAAAGTTTTCTGCTCGTGTATTCAATCACACTAAAGCAAGGCGGGAAGCATACACGCAGGACATTGATCGTTCCATTAAGCCGGGCAAGGAACGTCCCGGCTAAGTCGATGAGGGAGTAACGCTTTTAGTTCGAAGATGCTTTCTGATCTTTGAAATTAATACACAAGGAAGACTCATCGCTCCTGGCAGTAAAACCCATAGTGAAATTATCACATAAAGAGTGGTGCACACAGAAATAAACGATAAATCGTCGCCTATGTTTTCACAGGTTTTTGGTTTCGTGTGCCTCCGACGGCCGCTCTATTCCGACAACACAGAGTTCTCTCCATTAAGTCCCTACGAACAAGAAGGCGGCAGATGACATCTTGTGTTTGTCTTATTCACAGACGAAGCCCTTTTGACCTAGACTGCCGAAAGAAGAAGCAGAGCACAGCATTTCATTGTAGAGCAACCAGAAATTTTTTCACAAGAAATATTCACTCCCCGCGCATCGTGGTTTGGTGTAGAATGTGGGAAGGACTCGCCGGTACTTTCTTTAACAGACAGTCACTGCAGTATCGCATTCTGAAATGCTCAAGAGTAAGTTCCTTCCCGAAATGGAGGAGAAACATGTACGGGGGTCTGCATATTTAAGCAAGACGGGGTTACGGCTGAATACTTTACAAGGATCCGAAATTGGCTGCACAAATTTTTCGCAAACATGTCATTGCCTACCCTTTCGCCTTACTGCCTCCGTTTCGATTGTTTGTATAAGACTATTCAAAAGTCAACAGCCGTGCCGAGTGCGAAAGCTACACCGCACTGAAGCGGTGCATTGGTGATGTGTGATCAGTATTAAGGGGAGCTATGAGGGCACCGGCGGGCTCAGGGCCTATGCAGAAAGTTCGCAGAGTTATGTTGCCGGCGTCAGCGGATACTTTGAGGTGTAGGCGCTTTCCTGCTACTTACGGCATCCAGACCAAACATTTGCACACGGTTATTTTCTTTCCTTGTTCCTTATTCGAGACAACGGGTAAAATTGCTTGAGGAGGGATAACAAAATGCCCCAAAAGAGTCTGACGCGGCTATTGCTTCCTGACAGCACTCCCAGCAATCGAAATCTCCAACTTACCATTGCCCATTATTGCCAAACATACACCAAACGCGAACTCGTTTCCGCTATAGTACTGATTTTTTACGATGAAACAAGCTTTGGGATAGATGAGTGTCAAAGATGTATCATTGCTACAGTCGTTGGCTAATACCGAGGCGCCAGTAGAAGTGATAACTACGATAAAAGCAAATTTATCTTGCTGCTGCTTGATTCGGCTCGCGTGGCTTCTGCTATATCCGCTGCTGAAGGCGTCGCGGAAATCGAGCATAACTTTATATTATTATGGGACGGGTTCGCAGTAAAGGGGTGTCCATACAGTAGTTCCTTTATTACGGTGCTGGATAGTTCCGAAGCGCCATCAGCTGCGGCATCAATTCAAAACCAGCTAGGCTTAGCGACGACCAGGGCGCCCGGCGCTCCCGCAGACGTCGTCGTTGCCGAAAGCTCGGCTTTTGCGCAGGCATTCTTTCGCTGCTCGAATATAAGAGGCAGCCTTTCTGATAGCATGGCTGTTTCGTCTTTTCTGGTGCGAACGGGAAGTAGATCGAGCCTGCTGGCCGGTCGGCCAGCCTGAATTCCGTACGGCGGCGTCATAAAAATCAGCTTAAGATCGCTTTTGACGTAAATCATAAAGGCTGGAATAGAGAATTATGAAAATCATTTCATTTTTGGGGATCATTGATCAATACCGAGTTGCTCGTAGAAGTAATTGCTGTGATACGAGCAAATTTCTAGCCGGAATCGCTTCGCAGCTGCCGCTAGCCCACCGTAGCGGTGCGGCCTGCCTGGCGCCCGCAGCGGTCCGCTAGAACCGCTGCCGAAGCCGACGCGGAAATTGACTATAGTGGGCTTCTTCGATTATCCGCCTCTGGCAGCCCGCGGGTTGCTTGCGGGCTGCCCGAGCGCGCTCGATTTTCTCGGGTTGCTCCGCCCACTTCCGGTGGCTGCCCGAAACGCGTTCGTTTTTCTCTGGCTGGGCGGTTTCGGGCTGCCAGCCGGCGGCCAGACTCGCCAGGACGATTTTGTGCTGGCAGTGCTCGGGCAGCTAGCAGACGACAGAGAGGTGTATGGTAGCGAGAAGCTCGCGCGGCCATTTTTATAAGGACTAGAAGGACCGCGGTTCTTCATGCGATGTTTTGCGCGATGCAGGCGCTTGTTTCGACTAGGCCACGGTGCATATCGACTGTGTCGCCTGCAATGGCACCTTTTGCGGTAGTTCTCGCTGTTTATTGATATGTTTTGCGGGTGTATGCGCGATCATATTTCGATCGTCTCACCACCTCGCAAGCAATTTCGGCTGTTAATTTCGTGCGCCCGGCGGATATTGCGATGGTGTTCGAGGCCTTTCACGAGAGCAGCCGGATTCCAGTTCCGAGCACGCGTTCAGACGCGCGCATATATGCATGTGCTGAACGTGTTTTACGAAGTGTTGGTTAGCGCGATACGGGAGCGTATGGTCTTCATTGCGTTTGGCGCAGTGCAAAAGTGGATATGCTTTGAAAAACGCTTGACTGAAACATGTCCTTTATTAAAAGCCCTCACGAGCACATTGCTCGAGACATCTCTGCGGGCATACGTGGACAGAATTGTCGCGTCGACCAAGTGCTGATTCTGTCGTCGCCAACTGTTGTACAGCTTCATGCTCGGGCCTTCTGCCACTCAAAATATCTGAGAAGTACCGCAGGCATGCACCTCCTCGCGTTTGGCTCATTTAAAAAAAAAAGAGAGATAAAAACGAGCTCTAGCGCTGATCATCGTGCAAACACATGCGGAACGTGAGGCGCCGACACGCAGGGCTTTATTGTAGCGCCTTTCATTCCAGTGCCAGTTCTCTGCTATAAAGCTGTATTATTACAGAAACGATACGCAGCTAAATTTATACAGTGCACCCGCTTGTTATAGGTGGACGTTCAATATGCTATGCGTTCCTTGCCCGCAGCAAAAGCCGGCGGCCGACAGACTACAGTTGCACGAACGTATCCCGATTCTTTTCTGCTTACAGCTTACAGGAAGCAGGTTACGAGCGTAGAAATCGCAACGACCACAGCAGAGTCCACGAGGGTCGATCGTCAGCGGTCATACCAGTCATATATACTTACTGCGTAGTAGGCAAACACGCAATAATCCGAGAGTACGGCTTGTCGTTTGATAAACAACGCACGGCCAGATTTCCGTCCTATGTGGTGTCGACTGAAACACGTTAGATTGCGATTGCTCATCGCATGCTTTTGAGGATTTCTTGAAGCTTACACAGTGCACTGAAGGCACACGCTCGCATTGTCGATGTATACGAGTGCGAGCTTGATCAGCTGCATGTTCTGCAGTCTGCGGCACGCAGCCCTCAATAACTGCAAGTCGTTGTCTTCGATACCAAGCAGCCTATTTCTACCGTACGCGTGCGCGAAGCTAGAGAGAGCATCTTCCCTCCGTGATCCGCGACTTGCTTGCCGCCGTGATTGCCGGCTGGCTGGTTCCGGTGGCCGCCAGCCCACGTGACCATGATGCGTTTTCCTGTCAGAGACGAACTTGCGGGCCGCCAGCGGGCTGCCCGAGCCCGGTTAATCGAAGAGGCCCAGTTTTAACGCGACAGCGTTAAGGGCCCCGTGTCAAAGAAAAGCCGGTGTCGTGGTCGGCGGCTTTGGCCGTGAGTGAAAAACCCCTCTTCGCTTGGCGCTCAAGTAACCCGATCACACGGCGCCAACTAAAACCTCCTCCTCGCAATGTACGCCACTGCCTCAACAGCACGCTACGGCAGCGCCTCCCGCTCGTCTCGTTCGGGCGCACTGGGGCCGTGCGGGGACGCAGGAATCACGCGGTGAGCGGCGAACGTAGCGCACACCGAAGGCGCGTTCACCGCGAAGCTTGTGGCTTGCTGCCCCTTCGTTTGGCGCAGAAGCTATGATGGCGTTCGTGGCATTGAGTCTGTTGAGAGCCTGGAGACTCCGGGCGATTTGTCCAACGGGCTAGGCGTCGCGCCGAATGGGCGATGGCGTTCTGCGGACTCCCTGACAGGCTGCGACCCGCTGTCGCGTCCCACTCTTAAAGGCGAAGCTTATGCGTCCTCCAACTTCTTAGTTAATTTTGAGGTGATGCTGTGGACAGCAAAGCGATATTCAGAGCGGACTTCAGAGCATATAGTACTCAGAGCATATAGTACTAGGTTTTCCATGGTCCCTAGTTCGAATCCTTTTGAATCGCTCCGTCCTCCGTGGCGTCGTGGATATAGTAATAGGTTTTGAATCCCGAGGTCCCTAGTTCGAATCCTCTTGGGTTAGAATTAAGGTGTTCTGCTTATGCATGCGACATGCCGCGCGAGGTTTCCGCATTTTATGCGAGATTTTCAGGTCTCGTGTGCTCAGGTTTAACTCCACCTTCTTGCAAAAGAAAGTACGTCGAAGACCGTGGTTATTGTCGGCGTGCAGACGGCGGTGTACTTACTAGTCGACGAGGAAGGTACACAGCTTGTTGATAACGGCCTGCCTCTGTATGAAGCAGAAGGTATGTAAGTAACATATGTGAAGCAGATCGGAATCGTTCGTAATGTGTGAATTTGTTCGCATCACCTAGACTGGGCTGAGGTTTGTAGAAGGCCTATGCGTCTGTATAGACGACAGGCCAGAGGACAGCATCGAGCCCTCCGACGCAGCCATCGTTGCCAGCCCACCACCCCTGGAGCCATTCGTGACGTCCCACCAATCTTTCCGGAGCCAAACGTTGCCGGTCCGGCTGATCTCGAGCCACCCGAGGAGCTGTGGGCGAGGGCTAGTCCTCGGGTTGATCGAAGCGTAGAAAACGTTTCGAGCAGACCAGGCGAACCGCCTGAAGCCCCAGCGCATCATGACCCGTGACCCTCAACAAGGATTTATCTGCTAGCATCGTGACCTCCTCCCAAGTTCTGGAGGCACCGTCGGAAAAATGTCCTCTTCAGAGTGCGTCGCCACAACAATCGGTAAGGCCACGACAAGCGGAGGTGTCCTTTTGAAGAGTGAGTCGTATGCAGCCCTGAATATGCATCCACGTAATGTCTGCAAAAATTAACGCTTGCGTTTGGTATGTTTTTCTCTGTCGGCAGAAAGAATTTTTGTGCTTGCCCTACCCATGAGCGTGACACAAGTGAATCGCTTGTGCTTAAAGTTAATTATACTTGCCGTAGAACATGATACAGACAATATGAGAACCCCCCATTGAGGCAGAAAACATCTAGATATATCGAAAGCTTCGCTGTATAAAGCGTTTCATTGTGCACAAATTGCCAAGCCGGCAGGATCACAGTCTGTTGCGTGCTAACACGAGCAGGCATGAAACTTGGGTGGTTACCTGTTACTTTCTATGTCCAGATAGCTGCAGAGGCCTTCGGCGGAAGGCACGCAGTACAGCTTCCGTGCCTTCTTGGACCGGGCCTGGTGCGGACACCACAAGGGTACTTACTGTTCATTCGCGCCTGTTGCGCGCGCTGAAAACCGATGCTGGTGTAAGTGCGCAACTATAGTAGCCTTCTCGTCAGAAAGGACCGAATTTGAATTCATCGAGATTAGGACACTGATATTACATAAAGCTTAACACATTACAAACCTTCACAGCAGACATAGTACCAAAGGACCTGAGGCACCATTCATGTGCTCCTGGTGTATGCTACCATTGGCAAAGCAATGCAAAGGCTATAGCACTTGATGTAGTGACAACTGTACAGTTTTCGACACTGCCATCTCGCGCGCATGAAAATGTTGTCATTCTGTTTTCACTGCCGTACAGGCCATTCCTGGACCGAGAAGAGAGGGCGAGGGGCTGCTGAGGACAATGACACAGAAGACGGCGCCGATGCAGTGAGCACTGGTCGCCAATCTAGCCAGTAGCCCTCACAAGCCACTCCTGCTCGGAGAAGGCGTTTCAGCGCAAGCCAGGACATGCTGGCCTCGCTGGTGCTACGACTAGAGAAAGCAGAAAGAAATAAAAAGGGGAGGAACCAGGATCTTCTTGCTGCTCAAAGGCAGGCAGAAGAGCTCCGCGACTGCCGTTGCAGGGAGCATAATGCTCTGCTGGAGAGGGTTGTGTCTGCCATTGAGCAGGCTCCTGGGTCTCCAAAGGAGCAATTTTTTTTATGTTCTCGGAGGGGGTTATCCACATCTAATGCATTTTTTGTTTACATGAAGGAGATGTATTTCTGATTCCTTTTGCACATTAAGTTATATATTCGGCAGGTCGAAGATATGTGTTCAGTTGTGTTTAGTTTTTTTAAAATAACTTCTAGGTATGAGGCTTCTTGTATTGTTATGATTATGTACATTTTGATTATTGTACGCAAACAGAAATATATGTGGTCTGTGTAAGAAGTTGTCAATATGTACATCATGAACATTTCCCCCACGCTGTTGGATACATCTCAGTTGTGTAAATGCAGCCGTGCCTTGTTAATATTGTACCGAAGACTTGCCACATGCGCACTGGCACGGCAGAGAATTCTGCACAAGATGGCTGGCTCGTCCACACGCCCACTTTGTCCTCGCCGTCTGCTCTTACTCGTGAGCACGCGGCATTACTCGTGCCGCAGCGGTGAAGCATGATGGTACCAGTGCAAAGTGACCGCAAGTGACCTGGTGACCGCAATGTTCTGGCGGAAAGAAACGTGAGCCTTCTGCTCGTGAAGGTGATCTGCGCTGCAATTGTGCTTGTTCGCTTACGGAATCGCTGTGCGACACACATGCTTACTAACTTCGGGACCAAGTTTCAGCCCATTGCGAAAGGAACGGCCGTTCCATAGGTTACCGGCTTTGTTCAGCCTGCTGAAATATGTGCTCTGGAATCGCCGTCGCCAGCAGGACTAGATACAGCCATCGTTCTGTCAGCCGTAAACATCTATCCCGGCTTGTCGGCGGGTCAGAGGCAGCGCCTGTTAGACCTCCTTCGGGATTTTGCCGGGTGCTTCGCCACGTCCTCAAAGGTACGGCGGATCCCAGTAGACAAACACCGCATTAATGTCGACGAGGATATAAGCCCAATATCCCAGCACCAATACCGAGTGTCGCCGATGGACCGAGAGTCTATACGGAGCCGAGTACAAGAAATGCTTACTGACGACGTAGTCCATCCTAAGTGTCGGATGTATGTTTCTTTCTTCCACCTGGACTTTCACTGTATTTATTTTGTGCGATATGAGCAGTGCTATTAGGGAAGTATCGTTTACTTGGTGAAGATTTCACTGCTACATATCAGAGGTAGAGAACGTTACGAGTGCGAATACAGAATGTATTTTTGTCTCAAACAACGTTCACTAATCAGCTGTAGTCATCGCTACAATTAGAACGAAGGTCTGTGTTTGCATGTGTGTATAATTGTTTAATGCTTAACAGTATTCTAAAGCAAGCTGCTGCGATATACATTTGAGCATCTGTGTGTAGACGTAATGCACCCTGCCGCGTTGGCTCAGCGGTTAGGGTGCTTGCCTACTGGACCAAGGGAGTGGGGTTCAATGCCGGTTGCAGCGGCCGCGTTTCAATGAAGCTGCAACGTAAGAGACTCCCATGTGTTGCGCGGTATGAACGCACGTTAAGGAACCCCACATGGTCTAAATTAACCCAAAGCCCTCAACTATGACGTCCCTCATAACGTACGTGTTGCTTCGCAACGTTAAACCCCGCCAATGTACGTGAAATGCTTCTTTGGCATACATTTCTATTCCTGCCATAAATGTGCGCTCAAGCTATCGTTGTACTCGCATGATACTGTCTAATACGACTAAAAAATACATGAAGTGACTAACCATCGCAGTGTGTGACCTTTTCACTGTTTTTTTCTCCACAGCACTCAGGAACTGGAATCCTGGTATTTCATTGCTTGCATACCACTGCACTATTAGCATGTAATTACAGATTTCTGCTTTGCTAGATCAGGTGCGTATGCCACTTGTGCAGTGTATTGTTTGCATGGTTTCTTGCATGAGCTGAAAGCAGCTTTCTTCCTACTTGTGGTTATCCAATACATTGTAAGCATGTGCGTGTGAGTTTGCTTTCTAGATATGGCATGCACATATTGCAGTAACGCTGGTGTGCTTATGATGTGTGTCCTTATGTGGTCAATGCATTCATGAAAATAGATGTGCATACTTTGTGTAAGCTCTGCATGCTGTCGTGCAGTGAAAGTAGTTTAATTTTTAGGCGTATATAAACGTAATAGCGAGATGGAGTGCACTTGGCAGGCACTCCGAAGCATGAATGGCAGTTCAGCAGTCCCACTGCTGTTACTCCCCTGAGGAGCAGAGCCGCTTAGGGTAACGAAAAGGGTTGAACCTAAATTGAGCACAGTACAGCAGGCTATGCAAAAAGAAATGATAGGTCTAGCGGTAAGGGACAGGAAGAGAGCAGAGTGCGTGAGGGAACAAACGTTAATAACAACGTAGTCAAGTCACGGTAAAAGAAACAGGCGTGCGCAGGGCATGTAATAAGGAGACAGTAAAGGTGATGGTCGTTAAGGGTGATGGATTGGATTCGAATAGAAGGCCAGCATAGAAGGGGGCCGATGAGGTTAGGAAGTTTGTGAGGACACAGTGACCACAGATGGTACAGGACAGGTTTCATTGAGGAGATATGACGGACACCGTTGTCCTGCAGTGGGCGTAGTGAGGTTGATGATGAATAAAAATTGAGTGCATTTATTTTTCATTCACTGGCTGTGTATACACAGCCACAAAAAAAAATTCCGCACCACTGCATACGCTAAATGAGATAGTCACAATGGTCCCATTTCCACAAAAGACGCCCTCGTGGGAAAAATATATATAGTGTTGTTCACTTCTTTCACATCTGACATATTATTTAAGGGGGGGGGGGAGGGGGCACTATCTTAGGCCTATTTTCACTTTCATCATAATCATCATCAGCAGCCTGACTACACCTACTGCAGGGCAAAGGCCTCTCCCATGTCTCTCCAATTAACCCTTTCCTTTCTTAGTTGCCGCCACTGTATCCCCGGAAACTTCTTAATCTCATCCGCCCACCTAACTTTCTGCCGTCCCCTGCTACGTTTGCTTTCTCTTGGAATCCACTCCGTTACCCTTAAGGACCCTTAACGTCCCTTTATTTAGTCCAATCCTAATGAAACTCTCTTTGCTCGCTTTTTTAAACCAATTTCAATTTATTCATAAATTACAGAGTTCCCATAAAAATCGTTTTAATTAGTCATTTACTAGTACCTCAGCGCAAAAGAACGGGTCAATAAAAACTAATTTTTAATCGTTGACTGCATAGTATGTTAAGTGAAGAATGCAATGATCAAAGCCATTTTTCTATTTTATCCTAATTAGTAACTCTACAGCACTTCTAATATCAACATTCTAGGTGTAAATGTCATGCATCCAGAAACTTTGCAAATTATAAATTTTTGAAGCGCGATTGAACAATTTTGCTTTGATTATTGATACACTGTGCCTTCAGCTTCCCTTAGCAAACGATATGACGTCTCTATCTGTCATAGATGTTGATATAAACATACTAAGACTACCAAGTTTCCATGCTGTTAAATTTTGTGGCCCCGCTCAGATTTAGCCCATACCATTATCTGAATTTAATATTATGTTCAAAATAATGATTGCCTGAAGGAAAAACTGTACAGAGGTATGTAATTTTTGGAAGATTATTTTTTGGTCAATTTTTGGTCTCAAAGACCAGTGGCCGCCTCTTAAATGGAATGTTTCTTTGCTGTAAACAGTACGAAGCGAACCAAAATACAGAACACGTCGACACAATGCTGATAAGCAAACTGAACTACTGCCTCTTATTTGTAAGTTGGCGTAATATAACACAAAAATTAAGTAAAAATGTGTGCATAGAGCCTCGACCAAGAATGCCCTTTAGTGGAAGGTCAAGTTGGTGGGCAAGGGACTAACCAAAGAATGCAGACGCGGCTAACCTGGGTCGTCTTTTTTGCGCAAGTTCCTCCTGCGTGCAATGAGCCTGTGACATTTCAGGAATTCCACATTGGCAATCCATCACCAATCTTCAAGATTCATCAAGTACAAGTTGCGTCGCTCGACGGCAGTGATAGCTTGCGGGCTCGAAGAAATGCCTCGAATTTCGGATATTTTCCTGTTCTGCAAAGGTACATCGGAGCAACATCGTCGTCACCTGAGCCGTCCGGCACCGCCCCTCAAGCTTTTTTCATCAGTGGGCAAGGAACCAACCAAAGAATGCAGACGCGGCTAACTTGGGTCGTGTTTTTTGCGCAGGTTAGTAGAAAATCAAGTAGTCACGACTTTAAGAGCGATTCCTTGTGTCTGGTTGCAGTCCCTTGCCCAAGAGTGTTGTGTGAATGTGTCGCGAGTTGTTTTGACTCTTCGTGCTTTATTGTTCTTCTGTTAAGTGGGGATATTGAAATGAACCCTGGCCCTGGTCCTGCGGTTTCTGAACAGCTGGCAGCTATTCTTGACAAACAACAGGAGGCCTCAAATGAGCTTAAGTCTATGCGGGAAAGCTTGGAAAGTCATGTTGCTGAACAGAAGGCTCGCTTCTGTTGAGCAGAAGCTGCTGTCATTTTCAGAGACCATAGAAAGGGTGGAAGAGTGTGAGCGTCGGGTTTCGAAGTTCAGTGAGCAGACTGAATTTATTCTAAAAAAAAATAGACGATCTTGAGAACAGAAATCGACGCAATAATTTGATCGTTTACGGAATCGCTGAATCTGCATCCGAAACTGTGGTATCGCTCAGGGATGTTGTTTTGACAGAAATATTTGAAACGAAACTGGGAATAAAAGTAAACAGTCTCGAGCGCATACACACATTGGGAAGAAAGGGGCCGGACAATACGCGCCCAGTGATAATGCGGTTTTTTGATTTCAATGAAAAAATGAAGCTTCTGAGAAATGCAAAGAAACTAAAGGACACTGATTATTCGTTGTCGGAGGATTATTCACTCAGAATTCAAAAAATAAGAAAGCAGCTATGGTCGTCCGTTAAATACAGTGTCACGCCTGAAGATAAAGCTTATCTGAAGTACGATGAGCTAGTTCTCAACAAGGTGACGTACGTGTAGGATGAGGAAAAAAACGAAAGACGGAAGTTTGTGGGGCCCGGTGCAGATTGAGACCACCGCATTGCACAAGATAACGAAAACCAGGCTTTGCCTCAAAATAATCGAGTGAGAACCCGGCGAATGGCCGCAAACGGGGCATCCAAATGACCAGGAAATAACACTTGTCATCTACGGTTACTTTCTTTAAATTTGCAGAGTATCGTGAATAAAAGTGGCGGATTTGAAGCGCTGCTTTATGACCTCGACCCGCATGTCACGCTGCTGACGGAGACCTGGTTGCACGCCGGTGTGCTCGATAATGAAATCATCCCCCCATCATATAAAATATTTAGATATGACAGACAATCCCGAGGGGGTTGAGTAGTTATTGTAGTTAAGGAAAACATTAATGTGACAATTTTTCCAGCTTTTCCTAAACAAGAAAGCGTCTTTTGTAAAATTGATTTTTACGGTAATTTTATAGCTTTCGGTGTTGTATACCGCCCACCTACGGCAGATCTTGCATTTCTCGAGCAACTCTACGATTATGTACAGCGTTTCCGGGGCGAGCACGTAAAGTTTTTCTTAGCTGGGGAGTTTAATTTGCAGAACATCGATTGGTCAATACGATGGGAATGAATGTTAGGCACTCAGAGATTCTTTTGAACACTGCATTTTCATGTGGTCTAGCTCTAATTGTTACTGACCCTACCAGAATAACTGCAACCACTAGGCATATTCTCGATTTATTGCTTATAAGTTCCGGTGTCAAATGTGATGCTGTTGATGTCATGAACGGGCTCTCTGATCACAACTTAGTATTTGGCACCTTTTTCTTTGAAAAGTTTTGTGGCAAAAACAAGCCTGTGATTGTTGTGAAAGATTTCAACAGGGCAGACGATGGGAGCATCCTAGACTGTTTGGAAATGAATTTGGACGGTTTTAATGTTGGCGTAAATGTGAATGTTCTGTGGTGTAAATTCAAACAAATTTGTCTTCATTATATTGCCATGTTTGTTCCTGACAGGATTAAGAAAAAGAAACATACGAGACAGACAATACACGTGAAAAGAAAGCTTAAGAGAATGAGACGATCAGGTCGGTCTCGAGACCCTGCTATTAACACTCTAAGCGCAGCGCTGAAAACTGAGGTCAAAAAAGGTATGGACACTTTGTTCACTATAACTTTAGGCAATTTCATGAAAGAAGCACCAGGGAAATTTTGGACGTATATACGTGGCACCAAATCCAATAGTATTTCGTTGGTGGTTGACGGCTGCCCAGTCTCAGAGGCAAAACCAGTTGCCGATGAATTTAACATGTACTTTCAATCCGTATACGCCCTGAAGGATAGTCATGCTCTTACCGAGCCTGCTGGGTGTTTTTCTTCTATGCCTGATGTCATTGTGCGTCGGGAAGGTATTTTAAACTTGCTTCTTAACCTTGACGCTAAAAAAGCCGGCGGCCCCGATAACATTCCTACAGTTTTCCTGCGCCGTTACGCGGAATGGATTTCGCATTACTTGTTCCTCATTTTTAACGCGTCACTAGCTCAGCGTTCCCTTCTGGCAGACTGGAGGGGCGATCGCATCATTCCCATATTCAAGTCAACTGATCGCCTGATTGTATCCAATTACCGTCCAATTTCCTTGACCTCAACTAGTTGCAAAATATTGGAACATATAATCTGCCGACACCTGACCGTATTTCTCGAAGAAAACAAACTGTTATCAGACGCACAGCTCGGGTTTCGGCGTGGTTTGTCGACTTTAACGCAGCTCCTTAGTGCATGCCATGATAGTTCACTCGCGATTAATAACAAAGAACAGGCGTCTCTCATAGCCTCAGTCGCTTTGGGACGTTAAACCCCAATAAACCAACCAATAACAAAGAACAGATTGATGCTATATTTTTAGACTGTGCGAAAGCATGTGATAAATTGCCTCATAATAAATTATTACAGAAACTTTACGACATGGGAATAAATAGCAGACTTATCGAGGTCATTAGGGCTTACCTAGAAAACAGGTATCAGTACGTCCAAGTTGACAAGTACTGCTCGGAGGCACTGCAGGTGACATCAGGGGTACCACAAGGCTCGGTTCTGGAACCGATTTTAGTCCTTATTTATGTTAACGATATCGTGAAAGTCATACGCAGTTATGTTAAGAGAAAGCTTTTCGCAGATGACTGGGTTTTTTACACCTCGGTTAAATGTGCAACTGACCAAACTAAACTTAACAAAGCCCTTGCTGACGTTTCAGGTTGGTGCGCAAATTGGAACATGTTTTTAAACGCTGATAAGTGCTTAGTCCTCCGTATATCCAGGTACAAAACCGTTTTACAACATTCTTATTCTGTAAATGGCACTGCACTTAAGGAATCGCAATCTGTTAAATACCTCGGAGTTACTATTACACACAATCTGAGTTGGGATTTTCATATTAATACAGTCTGCACCAAAGCCTTTATATCTCTCTGGTTTATTAGACGCAAGCTTTCAAAAGCCCCCATGCACGTGAAACTAGCAGCTTATAAAGCGCCGGTCCGGCCATGTCTGGAGTATGCCTCGCGTCTATGGTACCCTTATACAAAGAAAAATATTTCCAAATTAGAAAGGGTTCAAAGAACCGCGGCCAGATTCATTTGCAATAAATATAAACGCACTGACAGCGTGACAGAAATGATTGTTTATCTTCGTCTCGACACACTACAGGCGAGGCGTTCCGAATGCAGATTAAAATACTTGTATTTAGTATATAACAATATAATAGACATCAGCAATCATAATTTCATTACCCCTCACACTCTACGCACAAGCTCGCGTTTTGATAACGGAAAAATGATTCATGAATATAGCCTCCAAAACGATACCTTAAAGTATTAATTTTTTCCGAGAACCATACGCGCTTGGAATAAATTACCTAGGAATATTGTCGACAGTCCCAGTGCGCAAGAGTTGGTTACAAACTGGAAAATGCTGGGGTGAAGTTGTACTTATAATCTTGTATTGTTTGTTGTATTCGTGTATTCTTGTATTCTTGATTCTTGTATTTGTTTTTGGTGTCCACTCCTGCTTGGAGTCAGGCGACTCTGCAGTATTCCCAAATAAATAAACAAATAAATTAAAAGTTTACACAAAACGGCCAGATCACCCGAGACATACATCCTAGAGTAATTGCGGTGTACGGAGTCTCATGTCATAGGCAGCATGAGAAATTTACCGCGTGATGTCGATTGTATGGTGTTTTCCTGGATGATACATTTCATGTCCTCATTGCTGGCATCTAGGCCAGATCGCCCAAAGCATTTTCAGCGCTCTTTCCTCGTGAACAGATTAATTCTGCAGCTAGCGATCGACATCTGCATTGGTCTGCTTGCGAATGAGTTGTCACCCAGCAATTACAAATGCAGAGGTTTAGAGCCAAGCAAGTATTAAGGTGAGGACAATGTTAGGGTGAGTGGGCTGCAATGTGGCAGAAGTGAAAAATGTTAGGTACACTCACTCTCCATTGGTGACTGAGTTTTACGAAATTGGGTCCAGTAAAATGGGCACATGACCTCATAAAAGCAACAGTGCTGTTCTTCCACACAGAAGGGGAGCTGTCAATGCAGGGGCTGCTTTTATGTGGAACCACGCACACAAAGAAAATTCACAAGTACACATGTAACACGGTACCAGGCTTGCGACATAAAAAACTGTGCTCACAGATGGGTGAGCGCATTGCTGCCCAAGATGTGGAAAACGTTGCAGCGCGGACCAAAAGGTATGTTATGAGGTGGCCACTAGGAAGGAAGATTGACTCTTTATTGTAGCGTATTGACAGGATACCAAGGCAAACAGCATCTATTTATTGTTTGAAGACAAAATTGATATTCCTGGCCTTTCTGGGAATGGGAATATTTGTCCGAGATAAGAACATGCATTTAAGGCTGGGAGAAATAGTTTTCACAATTTTAAAATCAAGACGCCTTCATCGGAAATGACTGGTTGTCTCTGTTTCGAAATAAACAGTGATGATGCCTAAATTCTGGGAAGTGGGCCCAAAAATCGGCGCAGGCGCACGTAATCGGCGCTGGCAAAAATCGGCGCTGGCGAGCGAAATGCACTGGCGATTCCAGGATGTGTACTTTGGCTTTTGGTGTTATGTGCTTTATAAACGTCCGTTTTCAGTGAGAGTGGTCTACGTTAGAAGGAAGTACCCTGTTCATACAGGATAACTTCGGAGTGTGTTCTGTGTAACAAGGCAACAGTCCATATCCTCACTACGTAGTCGTCGGCGAACGGATGGGGGTCCTTACTGACCGTAATGTTTCAAGACTCTCGCTTTCTCAATTGTTGCATTTGTGCAGCAAACATTTTATTTTGGTCGTTTTTGAACTACAGGTCTCGCTTTCTTGCACTTCTTACGATAAATGATTCCTGTATGAAAAATTGCAAAGGAACGGCCCTTGACAAAAGATATCATCCATACAGTTACGTTTAGCACTTTTAGAGCAAGTGCTCCAACTTTCACTGGGAAAAAATTGGTTTTCTTGTTGTGTTCACCGTAAACTGCACATTCCATTTTTGTTCACAAATGGCTGCACTGTTGCCATCTGGGCAGGTCATATTTACAGCCTGGGTCACGCCAAGTTTTGGGAGAACGTAATAGTCAGTGGGTCCCATTTACAAGAATGTGTTACCTAGTAGGCGTGTGGTCGATATTCTTCAATGAAAAAGATGCGGTGAGTTTTGATCGCAACGAGACTAATTCTAGCGAGAAGGCTCACTTTCAGTCTGTATTTGCGACTTGGTTGCGCACGATGTGCTTCCACTAACTTGCCGAGCGCCTTAACTAAGTCTGACAGTGCAGTCTGTCTATGAGTATTTTTGTAGGCATCCGTGTTTTATTGACACTGTTTTCAGTACACACCTCACAAACGTGGCAGTGAAAATCAAAGCAACTAGATCCAAATGGGGTGCAGTCCGCAGTTGTATCGCGGCTACTGTGGACTTCGAAAACAGGTGGTGGATGCATGTATGCTACATGCGTGTTCGGCTATAATATCGCCTACAACAGCATGTGCACCTGAACTTATATAAGCAAATATTTGCACCTGGTGGATGGCGGATTAGTCCAAAACCTTGGTGGCGATCTTGGGCAAGGCACGCCACTGCACAACATATTTTTGGCGTACAGATGTTGGGGAAAACGCCCTCTTTGCAAGCGTTTTAGCCCAGAGAAGGCATGCACTAGGTCAGTGGAAAGCCAGCATCCACTGGCAAGCCAACTGGTACCTGGCGGCACTGCGGTAACAAACGCTGCACGATGCTCCACCCACTCGACCACCATTGCGGTAAGGGACTGAAAACATGAAATGACGTGTGTAGTAAGAAGAAAAATATTTTCGTGCCGCCATTGAAGTGTAAAAAAACCACAGCGTCGACAAAATACTTGTTTCAGTCAGGCAGCGTTAGATTCACAGGTGTGCACACGTACCCTCAGCCCGTTCAGTGTAGAGGAATGCGACCTTTGACTGTGTAACTTTTGTACTTGATGTTGAATTCGGGGTCCAAGTGCACCAGCACGAAAATTGTCCTTATCTGGTGACCTCATGGGACCCCACAAAGCTCTCATAGCCAAGTTGACAGTTTCAAGGAACACAGTAGTAGCTTCCTGTACACGTCCACTGTTCTGTACTTCTTGCTCGCCTAGGTAATCGCCACTGTCAGTCATGTATGCCACCTAGTTTGTCCTGCAGTGAAGCTGGCAAAGAAGGTATGGTAGTGGTTGGTTTTCCTATTTGAACAAACATCCATACACACAGCCTGGAGCGGCGCCTCGATCGACATCATATAAGTGGACTTCCGTCGCACTCTTCATGTCCAGATTCATTAAAAGTCCGCAGACGACATGCTTTCGGCAGCCGGATATAAATGTCATGATGACTCCTTGCTCCAGTGACAGCATGACAGATGGGCAGTTCGGTGATAGGAAGCACGGCCTGACGCTGCAAACAGTCACAGAAGTGTGGCGCGTCGAGCAATTGTCCAGAAACAGGCTTATTATTCAGTCCTCTGTGCTCACTGTGCAAAAACTTCTCGTGCCATCCAGGCCTTGCGATTCAAAAAGTATTTTGTACTAAGCTTCTGTTTCCTTTCGAAGCAACGAGGTCAGGTACTTTTGGCAATGACAAGGGCGGGAATCTCTTCTTACTCGTCCATAGTTGTGCAAAGAGGCAGCCACATGGGCCTTATTGAACTTGCTTTCATGACAGTGTTCACTTGCAAATACCAGGGATAAAAGAGTTCAGTCTCGTACGCTTTGAGTGCATTTACTTTTTTAGCAGTGGTCTAATGGTATTTTTATCGCATTCTATTGTAGCTTCTTGTTTAACAGACTCGGCTTCACCACTGGCAATGTCAGAATTCCGCCGTTGCGCTCCTTGAAACGCTGAAATCATCCAGCTCTTGTAACAAAATTATCCTGCTTTGCGATGCTAGCGAAGCCTCAGGCTTTCTTCTGTGCAGCTCACGGGAATGATCTGTACAGTTGTGTCCGCAAACTACTTAAATGTCATCTTTTGTATACTGTCAAACACCAAGGATCGAAGTTTCTTTCTGTCACCTCCGATTCCATGCGCAGTAACATCAGTGGCGACTTGCGTGTTGCTCAAAATTGTAGACCGATGTTGAATGCCACTGTCTTGTTCACTCTTAATTTAGTAGCTTTAATAACAGCCCCCTTGTGCTCGAGTGAAATAGTGTTGTGCCACTTGCTGCCACTGTCTTTCTATTTCGGTCCTCTGAGAAAACCAAAACTGAGCGTGAAAACTTGCGACACAGGCGGCCCAGTGACAAGGCGCATGGTTAACTGCATTCCGAACCAGCTGAGAGCGCAACGTCTACGCGCTATGTACAAAAGTGTCGTCGTAGTGCTGTGAGCCAGAGATAGCACCATGGTTATGCCCTCCCCTAATCTCCAGATGGCAGAGTTGAGAGGAGGGCAGAAAAGAAGTACAAAGAAAGAACGGCACAAAGTGCCGCAGGCACAAGAGTTTTAACCTGCTTTAGCAATCGTATACAATCTAGTATCGCGGGTCGTCAGAGATCGAGTTAAGCGGTCAGACGTACACTCCAGTCCACTTATAATGGGCGCAGTTATAACAAACACTTACTTATTGCCAGCCGAGGTGGTGCTACCGTCAAATTATTTATTAGGACTATGGCATTGTAACTCAGATAAATGGACAAATCTGGGTGCACAACTCGGTTATATCGAAAGAGGAGACCGTAAAATTGTCCCCGGAGCCGGAAACCCTCGTTTCTCTCCGGAACAACGGAAAGCGATGAATCCCTCCAGGCTTCTGAGACAAGCCCCCCCCCCCCCCCCCCCTTCTTTCTTAGAAAACAAAGATGTAACTCCCGCTCTAAAAAAATGTTGGGGATGTGTAGAAGGTCGACGAAACTTCGAGACGGATGAAGCCGTTACAAATGCATTCCTTGAAAAGCTGGCAATCTCAGTGCAGGAAATGAGAGCCGGCACGCCCCGTCACTATGGCAGCAATCGGTCTCTGCCTCGTAACCATGCCGCCCGCTTCGGACTAAGCACTTGAAGTTCGTGCTGTTGCCGTTCCGTTCGGATGATGCTCGTGTGACGCCGCCGGGGATACTGCGGTGGCGAGAGCTCAAGCGAAGGAAGCCCTCCTCCTCCGCCGCCTGGTAATGGGGGTCTCGCCGGAAATCGCGCACCTTCTACGACTTAACTTTGACAGTGGTCTTCGCAACCCGCCGCAAACACTTGCTCACAGTTGGATGGGCTACACTGACGTTTCCTTCATTTCCTACGCTGCCTTGAAACCCACTGACGGCGAAGAAGCGCAGCGCGCACAGCACTTGCCGCTCCGCTGACCGCGCACTCACCCGCACACCTCCAAGATCAACGGCTAGTTCGTCGCGCAGTATTTGTGCAGTCTCCTTCCTATGTCAAAATATCGACACAACTCGTCCCGCACGTCAAAAGCGTCTTCATGCACACTGTTACACCGTTGCTCGCGGTTCTGTGTCAAGCGGTTTGAGACCACTCTTTCCGGTCGCAGAAAGTCGTCTCAATCGGCTCGCATAATTAGGTAAGCAACGTCAGCGCTTCTGGAACATTTATGACATGAGCCGATGACGCAAAAAATAAATATGGTCGCTGGTCACGGCCGACCATAGGAACGGGGCAAATAAGGAACTTTTTGAGAAACTTTACAATTGAGACGATTTTGAGAGACTCGTAATCGCGCCCCTGCATTCACTGTCTACAGCGATGCAGGCCTGCGTGATTCGCGTATCGCGAGCACCGGCTCTTTATCGCCGGCTAAGCCCCGAATGTGCCACGCTGCTGACTCAGTGGGCGCATTTGTTTTTCAGTCCCGGACAGTCCATGACTACTTGCTGACTCGAGTCCAGTATTTGTTTTTCTTAGGCAGCCCGAAACCTCCGCCCACCTGTCCACATCGCCATGGGAACGCGTTCGTTTTTCGCCTATGACAGTCCGCGGACTACTTGGGGCTGCCAGGAAATTTTTGCGCGGGCGGACAGCAGACGACAGCTGCCGGAAAAGTAAAGCGCCGCGCTGGCGGCCATACTGGGTTCGACTCAATGGTCATTCCGAGTAATTTTCGTCCTGCTGACGGAACATGCCATGCGTTAACCTTGGCATCAGCTCCGTTGGAGTTCTCTGACGTAGCGCAAGACTTGTCATGTGTTATGTCCATGCTGTGTTTGTTTAATCACAAAGTACGTACGGGCTCAGAGCATCGCATGTTTGCTTAATTTGATGGGCTTTCAATCGCAGCGTTTGTAGCCTAATCAGCAAAGTGCTCGTTCGTCTGGGGTGTAATATATCGGTACATAAAACCTATATCCCCAAATAAAGTGACTAGTGTGCTGCATATGCAGCACACTAGTCACTTTGTGCATAGTCACTAGTCACTAGTGCGCATATACAGCACACTAGTCACTTTTGTTCTGCATATGCATGCGATACGTCGCGCGAGGTTTACGCATTTTGTGCAGGATTTCGAGGTCTCGTATGCTCACATTTAACTCTCGTTTTTCTTTCGAGAGAAAAAAAAAATTGGCTGAAGGCTTAGCTTGGTTAAGTCTGGCTGATTGCGAAAGCAATAACACCTGGCTGCGCTTGGTTCTGCTGGTAGTCGGACGTGGTTTCACGTATAATGCAACTCTGGTCACGACTTGGTGCTGCTAATATGGTTACCCGTATGGATTCACTCAGGACACAACATGGACCTACTGTAAATGTGCTTTATTTATTCCGATGAACACGCTTTGGTGATCCGTAAAGAAATGGCTTTTGGTCTGTACATCGGTGATGACATCGGCGTGCTCGCCATTCTGCAGCATACGCACGTTGCTTCACCAGCCGTTGTTCCCTTTCTTCGTCTGTTTCTTCGGCACGACGCCGTCGCTTGGCCGCGGCACACCGTTCCAGCCTCGCCTTGTACGCATCCTCCGACATAGCACAGCACTGCGAGGAGAAAAGCCGCAGCCCCGTTTTATCCCAGTCTAGCGAGCGCCCTCACTCGGCAGCTGAGGCAGAGCGAAGGATGAGCCTCCATCGATGAGACGAGTTGGGCCCCCAGCTCTCCTCTTGTTGTGACGTCACGCGGTCACGTGGTAGCGCGCCGCACCTGCGCCGCAGCGAAGGATGAGCCTCCATCGATGAGACGAGTTTGGCCCCCAGCTCTCCTCTTGTCGTGACGTTACGCGGTCACGTGGTAGCGCGCCGCAGCTGCGCCGGAGCGAAGGATGAACCTCCATCGATGGCAGAAAAGTGCAAGCAGTATTGCGTTCGCAATAAAAATGGCGAATGTTGTGCTTATTGCCGGCGTATAGACGGCGGTATACGCGTTAGTTGATAAGGATGGTAGACACCTTTTCGAGAACGGCCTGCGGCTGTATGAAATAGACGGTAAGCGATGTGCGTGAAGCAGATTCGAATCATCCGTCATGTGTGCATCTGTTCGCATCACCTTGACTGAGCTCTGGTTTGCAGACGGCCTCCGCGTCTGTATAGACGACAGGCCAGAGAGCACCGAGCCGACCGAGCCGTCCGTCGCAGACACCGTTGCCGGCCCACCACCCCTGGAGCCACTCGTTGACGTCATGCCTGAGGTGCCTGAGCGAAACGTTACCGGTCCGGCTGACGTCGAGCCACCAGAGGAGCTGTGGCCGAGGGCTAAAGTACTCCGACTGATCGAAGCATACAAAACGTTTCGAGCAGACCGGAGGAACCGCCTGAAGCCGCAGTGCGTCATGTGGGAGGAGCTGACCGGTTCCTTTAATAAGAATTTCCCGGCCAGCATCGTGACCTCCTCCGAGAACAAATGGCGCACTCTGAAGAGGGGGTTTTCGAAGTGCGCCACCGCAATAGGCAGTCAGGCCACGACAGGCGGACATGGCCCTTTGAAGAGTGAGTCGTATGCAGTCTTGAATATGCAACTACGTAATGCCTGCAGAAATTAACACTTGCGTTTGGTATATTCTTCTCCGCCGATAGAAAGAATTTCGGTGCTTGTCCAGTCCAGCTGATGAGCTTGATACATGTCGATTGCTTGTATTTATTTATAAGTAAATTACACTGGCTATGAAACATGATACAGAAAATATTGCAACCCCCCAGTGAGGCAGAAAACATGTAGATATATCGAAAGGTTGAGTGTATAAAACTTTTAATAGTGCACAAATTGCCAAGCGAGCAGGAACACTCTCTGTTGCGTGCTAACAAGAGCAGCGTGAAACTTGTGGGGTTACCTACTATTTTCTATTTCTAGAGAGCTGGCGGAGGTCTTTCACAGAAGCCATGCGGTGCATCCTCCGTACCTTCTTGGATGGGGCCTGGTGCGGACACCAGAAGGTTAATTACTGTCCATGTACGCCTGTCGCATGTCCTGAAGAACGATGCTGGTATATCTACACAACTATAGTAGCCCTCTCGTCACAAAGAATTGAATTTGAATTCATCAAGATTGTGCCACTGATGTTACATAAAGCTGAACAGATTACAGACCTTCTCAGTAGACATAACACCAAGGGACCTCAGGCACTATCCATGTGCTGCTCGTGTATGGGAGCATTGCCAATGCGATACAAAGGACATTGTTCCAAAAGCACATGATGTAGTCGCAGTGTGCAACACTGCCGTCTCACGCACATGAAAATGTTAATCTGCTTCCACTAGCCTACAGGCCGTTCCTGGACCGAGCAGAGATAGCGAGGGACTGCTGGAGGAAAATGAGACAGAAGACAACGTAGATCCAGTGAGCACTGGTCGCCAATCTTGCCAGCGGCCCTCAAAATCCCCTCCTGCTCAGAGAAGGCGTTACAGCTAAAGCAAGGACATGCTGGCCTCCTTGGTAGTACGAATGGAAAATGCTGAAATGAACAGAAAGAGGAGGCACCAGGAGCTTCTTGCTGCTTGAAGGCAGGCAGAAGAGCTGCGCAACCGGCGTCGCAGGGAGTGAAATGCTCTGCTGGAGAGGCTTGTGCCTGTAGCAGAGCTGAGTCACTGTGACGTGACGCTGATAGCGGCCTAGCATCGTCACCTATTACGTCACCCTCCTGTCTCTTCATAAACCCATTTCCTACCGGCATTAAACGTTGTTCTTCACTGACTGCCGGCCTGCTCACATGTTGGCAGCGGTCCTAAGTCGGTATGTCGACGCGAGCGTCCCTTCTTCCGCCACCGAAGCCCTTGGACACATCAGGCAACGCTTGGCTAGGATGGCAAACGTGTAAGAGTGAGTTCACGTTGTTTTCTACCGCTACCCAGCTGAACAAGCAGAGCAAAGAGGTGCAGGCAGCCACACTGCTAGTGACGGTTGGTGAAGAAGCTACAAAGGCGTACAGCAAGTTCAAGTTTGAAGAAGAAGACAAAAACGATGTCGACGTCCTGCTAAAAAAGTTTCAGGTTTTCTATAAGCCCGAAACCAACCTAACATTTCACAAATTCCGATTGGGCTCAAGAAACCAAATGGAAGATGAAACCTTCAGTGTATGGCTGACAGAATTACGAATACTGGCAAAAAACTACGAATTTGGAGAGCTAGAAGACCGCATGCTGCGCAGCCGCATTATTTTGGGCATCCGAGACAGAAACTTTCAGCAAAAGTTGGTCGCTCAGAACCTGTACTATCAAAAGGCTATCGAAATCTGCCGCGCCCTAGAACAAGGGAAAGTACAGTTCCGCGAGATAATCTAAGCGGCAGGAACCACCCAAGAAACGAGTTCATGCCCTAGCGGCTAAAAATTACGTCTACAATAGATGCGGTTATCAGACGCAGCATAGCGGAATATGCCCAGCGAACGGCAAAACTTGCAAGAAATGCGGCAGGCGGAACCACTTCACACAAGCATGCAAGTCGTTGCCGCATTTACATGGTGCGATACAGGTAAGAAAAGTTTTGTAGGAGCTGCATGTAGAAGTCGAGGATTACTTCTTGGAAACTTTGACAGTGCACACTCTGACGGCCGACAACTGGAGTGCGATTGTGGATATTTAAGGCACACCTTGTAAAGCGCAAATTACACACGGGGGCGAACTGCTGCGTTATTTCAAGAAAGGACATTAGAAAACTGCCAGATAAGCCAGAACGGACTTGCTGGTCACGTTTACGGCATGTTTTCGGCACAAAACCACTTCCCGTGGAAAAGTACGGCTGTGGCTTTCTGCAAACGACAAAGCTCACGAAGAAACATTTTTCATTGTGGAGCAGGACGTGCCGGCAACACTGAGTGGTACAGCAGCCCAATGTTTGGGGTTTATCAGCCGCTTGCAGGGCATTCAGCATGACCAACTCTACCCGCCAGCACAGCCTTTTGAAGAGGTCTTCAAAGGGCTCGGCACATGAGACACGGGGGCGAACTGGTACGTTATTTCAAGAAAGGACGGTAGCACAGGTGCTTCTGCCAAGCGGTTTCAAATAAATCTCTTAGATTTTGTTTCAGCTTCAAATGAACGTCTCAGGGACCTCCTTGCAGCAACCAATGGTCATCCTGCTCAGCTCCAGCTACGTGTATATGCGGAAACAAGCTGGCCGGACGAAAAGCGTGACGTCCCCGAAGCGTCCGCCCATACTGGTCATAACGGGAGGAGAGACACACCAAGGACGGCCTGTTATTTCGGACTAATAAGGTAATCATACCACATTCGAAGAGAGCAGAAATTTTGTGCCTTCTTCACGCCGCACATTCGGGAGCGGATAAAATGAAAGAGCGGGCGAGAAGTGTCTTGTTCTGGCCAAGCATGTGTCCACAGATCGACCAGTACTACAAAGCTTGCAAAATCTGCCAAACGCATCAACTACGCAATGCGAAGATGAAACTTTTGAGCCAGAAAGTACCTTGCTAACCATGGGAAGCCGTGGGAATGGACTTGTTCTTTTACGGTTGCCAGCAGTACGCCATAATCGTTGACTTTTATTCATTCCTCTTTGAATTACGTGAATTCCAACATGTGAAAACGAAACTGCTGAAATCATGGTGTGCGGAAATTTTCGCTGTTCATGGAATGCTCTTAAAGCTGTGCAGTGACAACGACCTACCGTTCCACTGCGCAGAATTCAAAGCATTTCTAACCACGCTGGGTACTGCACACGTCAGCTCGAGCCCGTATCATCCGCGCTCTAACGGAATGACTGCGAGGGCAGTCCAAGAGGCTAAGAAGCTACTGAAAAAGTGCTCGTGCAAGACGCCAGACTTGCAAATGGCTTTACTCGAGTGGCGCAATACCGCCAGGGATCCTGTGCTGAAGTCTCCTGTGCAGAGGCTTATGGGAAGGCAGACGAGAACTCTGCTCCCGGTACCGGCAGAACACTTGGTTTCAGAGACGGTGCCAAGCAGAACCGTGAACTGACTCCAGGAAATTCGCCAGCGCTAGAGAACCTACTACAACCTTGGCTCCAGAAACCTGCCTCCCGGCCCTCCCCTGTCGCAGAGACAGCAGATAACAACGTACGACACGCTTCAACGGACCTGGGCACCTGCTGTCTTCCTGAGGCCAGCGGAGACACCGCGTTCCGCGATCCTCAAAACGGAAGACGACAGGGAAATGAGGAGAACACGAGAGAATATACGTGACGTAACCCCTCGGCCAGACGATCCTCCAGCGTCTGACGACCCAGACGTCACACACGACCCCCCAGAGCTACGGCGAAGCACACAACGTCTCCAGCCCTGCCGCTACCCACTGCCAGAGAGACGTTAAACTAATTGTTTTGGAAACGAAAGATGTAGCAGAGCTGAGTCACTCTGACGTCACGCTGATAGCGGCTTAGCATCGTGACCAATTACGTCACCCTCATGTCTCTTCATAAACCCGTTTCCTATCAGCAATAAACGTTGTTGTTCACTGACTGCCGGCTGCTCACAGTGTCTGCCACTCAGCGTGCTCCTGGGTGTCCAAAGGAGTAACTTACTTTGTGTTCTCGGGGGGCTATCTACATTCAATGCATTTTTGTTTACATGGAGGAGATGGAATTTAGGTTAATCTCGCACATTAAGTTATAAATTTTACCGGTCCAAGATATGTGTTCATTTCTCTTTATTTTCGTTAATAATTTCCAGGGTTGCAGTTTTTGTGTGATTGTGATTACGTACCGTCTTTGTCAAAAGTAGCCAGGCTGCATGGTTTGCTTCTAACTTGTATAGTGGAGCCCTTGTGGCTTTCCTAAAGACGAAAAGGTGCTGGAAGATAAGCAGACCCCCAGTCCTTACCTTTAACGACCATTTCAGCTTCGGCCGCCGCGGTGGCTCAGTGGTTAAGGTGCTCGGCTGCTGACCCAAAAGACGCGGGTTCGATCCCGGCCGCGGCGGCTGGAATTTCTTTGGAGGAGAAATTCTAGAGGCCCGTGTACTGTGCGACGTCAGTGCACCTTAAAGAACCCCAGGTGGTCGAAATTTCCGGAGCCCTTCACTATGGCGTCTCTCATAGCCTTTGTCGCTTTGGGACGTTAAACCCCATAAACCAAACCAAACCATTTCAGCTTCAGGGAAGCTTTAAGGACTCCACTGCGCGAGCTAGAAGTAAACCATGCAGCCTGGTTACATTTGACAAAGACTGTACATTGTGAATGTTTTACGCAATCAGGGATATGTGCAATTAGTGCAAGAAGCTGTAAATATGTACACCACGAACATTTCCCCCTCGCTAAGGGATATATCTGTGATGTGCACACCACACTGTCGAGGGACGTTTGGAACGCGGCGTGTCGGCAGTGATGCGTCCGACAGCGGAGCGCCGTGCGTGACAGCCCCGCGTTGCGCGTGTGCGCGTGCCTATGATGTGCGCGAGGCAGGCACGAGGAGCGGAAGGCTGACGTGTCAGCAAACCGAGGTGTTGAGGAAGACACCGCAGCACAAGTCTGTTGGTTCAAGCGTGGAAGTGGCAGCTGTCGGACGTTGGGTTCGAGCTGCCAGTGACTTCCCTTGGATCACCGACGCAAGACCATTAAGCCTCATTCAAGCGTGGAGGTGGCAGCCGTCAGACTTCAGGTCTGTGCTGCCGTGGTCCTCCCTGAATCAACGACGCAGGCCTACTGCATCCATTTCGAGGTCGGAAGAGGTAGCAGCCAAGGCTTCCTGGAATAGGCTGCACAAGCGTACGGTGTTTGTGGAACACCGTCGACAGAACCTGGCTACAGGTTCGATCCCGGCCGCGGCGGCTGAATTTCTTTGGAGGAGAAATTCGAGGCCCGTGTACTGTGCGATGTCAGTGCACGTTAAAGAACCCCAGGTGGTCGAAATTCCGGAGCCCTCCACTACGGCGTCTCTCATAGCCTTAGTCGCTTTGGGACGTTAAACCCCATAAACCAAACCAAACCTTTTCCTGCTGCAGCTGGTGAGTTCTTGGGGGCGGCTGACACGAGTTTTGTCAGCGTCGCCCGTATCCATCTCCGTTCCTCATCTCCTGGCTCTCTAACATCGCCTCACTGAACGCAACGCCAGAGACGCATCGCAACTCGCCAGCCCGCGTCTGTGCTACCTGCAAGGCATTCCCGCACCACCTAGGACTCTTTGTAGCCGGTGAACTCTCTCTTTTTTATCTGTAGTGTCTTACGCGTGCCTAGTGTGTGTTTTCCTTGGTGCTTTCGCTTTTGCTATTAGCTCCCTTTCCTTTAAAATATAAACACGGCTTCGTTTTTGTTTCGTTTGATTTCTTTGTTCTTTTCTTCGAACCTGCACGCGAAAGCGTCCCCCTTCAGCAGTCGGGGACGCGTACTCCCGATTCGCGACAATTTGGCGTACGCGACAGGACGAAGGCGTTTTTTTTCCTTTCCTTTCTTGAGTCTGTAAAAAGAATTGATGGCAACATTAAAGTAGTTGATTGAGTTAGGCGAAAAGTTGGGGCTGAGGGATGCCGAGCTGCGTTCGTGGGTTTCCGCTTAGCAGGAGAAGGAACGTGCTGCACGTGAAGCCGAACGCGAGCACGAAAAGGCCCAAGCAGAAGCCCAACGCGCTGCAGCAAAGGCTGAGGAGCGTAGATTGCAGCTCCAATTAAGGCTTGCAGAAGCTGGTGGAGGTAACCGAGAATCCGCACCGGGGCCCACAGCAGCGGTTAGCCCTCATAAGTTGATCCCGCCTTTCGATGCTCGCAGGGATGACATGGATTCATACCTGAAGCGCTTGGAACGTATCGCAGAAGGGCACAGCTGGCCTAAAGAAAAATGGGCTACAGCACTCAGTACGTGTTTGACTGGGGAGGCTTTCCGTGTGTTCGGTCGACTATCTCCAGCAGATTCAATGGATTACGATAAGGCAAAACTAGCCCTGCTCCAACATTTTCGGCTCACATCAGAGGGTTATCGCGAAAGGTTTCGTGAAAGTAAGGCGCTTGATAAAGAAACAGGCAAGCAATACGCAGCGTGCTTGCTCAGTCTTTTCGATCGATGGGTCGATATGTCGGGAAGGGCCACAACGTACAATTATATACGGGACTTGGGGGTGGCCGAATAGTTCATGAGGAACTGCCATACTCGTCTGGCGATTTTCCTCCGAGAAAGAGAATGCAAGACGCTGGACAAAATGGCTGAGGCAGCAGACAACTTTCTAGAGGCCCAGCGGCAGAGAAACTTGTCTGTGTTCAAAGATCCGTTCGAGATGGGCATTCCGAAAGAGCACGATGCTCCATCTAATAGACAGTCGGTAAGGTGCCTCCTTTGTAATCGTTTAGGACATAAGGCTGCAGACTGTCGCTGAAAGCCAAAGCAGCTTTATTGCGTTTAATTATTGCCGGAAAACAGGACATGAAGTAAGTTCTTGCTCAAGAAAGCAAAAAAATCAAAACCAGTTGTCCTGTTGCGTTCAGCCAGAGTGTGTTGCGCCTGAAGCGATGTACACAACAGCAGGTATGCGTGAACCAGCTGAGGATAAGGTGGTGGTCGGCCTTGTCCGGGAAAATCTTTCAGATGCCCAGTATGTGGACGCAACCACATATGCCATGACAAGGGGACAAGGCACCAACAACGCAGTGGCAACTGTAGTCAACTCGGAATTACACGAGATTACCAGCGCCTCACTGCAAGACTGCTCGATAGGTGAGGGTGAAGAAGCGGCCGTCGCTCTAGCGGCAGCGGAGGGCTATCGGACTGGGCGGTCACTGACAATTCTCACTGATTCACAAGCAGCCTGCCGCAACTATCTTTGCGGCAGAGTCGGTCACAGAGCGCTCCGCATACTCCGCTCTGTAGACTGGAAGACGCAACAAACACATGCAAAACCACACAAGCCGACCAAACATAAGATCACCTGGGTACCGGGGGACACGGGGGTGGCAGGAAACCAAGAGACGGACAGGATAGCTCGAGGATATACTAACTACCGAGCATCCAACGTCAACGACCTTGAGGAATCCCTGCCACTACCTCAGGAATACTCGGCATACTAAACAACTACAAAGGCAGCAGGATGCGGTACCCACCACCGCACAAATCTTTAAACAAAGAAGAGGCTGTAACATGGAGACAACTTCAAACGGGGTCATATCCAAATCTAAACACACTAAGTAAAATTCACCCCACGCTTTACGCACATAATTGTCCGTGGTGCCATGAAAAACCTACACTGTATCACATCACATGGGCATGTCAAAAAGTCGACATCGTCCCAGTTATACAAAACCCAAGTGTGGAACAATGGGAGGGTCTGCTCTCCAACGACTGCCGCGATGACCAGATCGGTTTGATACGGCGAGCTCAGCTGACGGCAGCATCCAGCGGAGCTCTGGAATAGGGGCAACCGACCGTTGCGGATGGACTCATCTGACCACACAAAAAAACACTTGTGCTAGAGCCAAATAAAGTTATCCTATCCTATCCTATCAGATGCACAACACATGCCTGTCTTAGAGGGAGAGCTCCGTCGCCTACCCAGACGTGTTTTACGGGACACGGGGAGCAATGCGGTGGTTGTGCGGAGGGCCCTAGTTCCTGACTCAGTTCTCACCGGCTCGAGTTCTACGGTCTTCCTCATGGATGGTAGTAGTTTGGAAGTTCCCGAGGCAGAAGTCTATATCGCTTCCCCTTATTTCACTGGGACGGCCGTGGTGAAGTGCATGGAGACCCCGTTGTACGATGTCATAACTGTAAATATACCAGAGGCCCGTGAGCCGTAAAATCCAGACATTAATTGGAAGAAATCAAGGCCAGCAGTTAAATTACGTCCTGGTATAGTCAATGACGAGGTTGCCTGCGAAAATAGTGAGGGCGAAGGTCCTAAAATGGTATTGGCTGGAAAGGAAAGTAGGGAAGATACTGCTTTAAGCGTCGGTCCCATGCAGTTCACCAAGGAGGAGTTAGAAAAAGTGCAAAGAGAGGATGGTTCATTGAAAGCGTGTTGGTTGAAAGTAGGAAAGGTATTCCGTGGCAAACACGGCAGCTCGCACTCGTATTCTGTCGAAAAGGGTTTGCTGTACCGCCTCTATCATCTCGCCTCTGGCAGACAAGTTCGGCAGGTAGTAGAAAGTCTTGCCGATCGCAGGTGTTGAGGCTTGCCCACGATAGCCCTTTGGCGTGGCATCAGGGCATTAAGAAGTCTACAGATCGAGTTCTGGAAGAATTCTAGTGGCCGGGAGTGCAGGAGGGGATTAAAAGGTATGTCAGGTCGTGCCACACCTGCCAAAGGACGTGCCTGAATGGCAGAGTAGGAAAGGCCCCGTTGGGACGCATGCCTCTTATCGACACCCCATTTGATCGGGTCGCTGTCGATATTATCGGCCCGTTGTCGCCCACATCGGTGAAAGGCAATAGGTATATACCCACCCTCGTCGATTTCGCCACGCGGTATCCCGACGCCGTGGCTCTGCCAAAGGTAGATTCAGCAACCGTGGCAGAAGGTTTGGTGGAGATGTTCAGAATAGGCTTTCCGAGAGAGATCTTCTGTGACCAGGGCTCTAGTTTCACTTCGGAAATGATGAGAGAGCTCAATGATCTCTTGGCGCTGAAACATCTCAGCACGACCCCTTACCATCCAATGTGCAATGGGATGGTGGAGAAATTTAATGGCCCACTCAAACAGATGCTGCGGAAGCTCAGTCAAGAGTAGCCGAAAACATGGGATCGTTATATCGCTCCGCTTCTGTTTGCATACAGAGAGATGCCGCAGGCGAGTCTAGGCTTTTCTCCTTTTGAATTGATATTCGGGCAGCATGTGCGAGGACCGCTCGCAGTCCTCCGAGAGCTCTGGACAAGAGAAGAGCTAGGAGAAGAGACAAAGACGGCTTATGGGTATGTCCTTGATTTAAGAGAACGCCTCGAGCAAACTGTTAGTGCGACACATCAAAATTGGCTGCGTATCCAAAAATTTCAGAGGAAATATTATGATAGGAAGAGCAAGAAACGGTATTTGAAGGTTGTAGATCGCGCCCTCATTCTTTTGCCTAGTAGCCACAATAAACTCCTGATGCAATGGAAAGGTCCATTCATGGTTGCTGGCAAAAAGAATGATGTGGATTATTGGATAGATTTGGGCCACACTAAGAAGCTATTCCACGTCAATATGCTCGAACGGTACGAAGAGCGTTCGTCCCAAGAGTCTGTTTTGTAAGCTATCATTTGTAAATTATCGGAGGGTGATTGCCAATGTACATACTGTGCTACTATTCGATGTTTGTAACTTGTGTAAATGCAGTGTGGTAGAGCTTATGGTTTGTTTTAGAGCGCAGCTCTTTGGCGTCCGTTCCTGGGTTTCGCGTCGTCGTCGGCCTCGTAACCAGCTCCGCCCCCCTTTCATCCCCCCAGCGCTATCGGCGTCAGCGGCATCAGTCAGTCGCTGCTATCTCTTCCCTCCTGCCTTTATCGTGTTGTCCGCTTGCTGCGCGCGCTTCTGCCCCCATCGTTTACCGCTGGGTGTACACGCCGCCCCCCTCCCCCCTCTTCCTGCGAGTCTCCGGTTGTCAAAGCGTCGGCTCGAACTTAATTCCTTTCTTCGCTCCTCCTCCAATGCAACCCCTGTGCGGTGCAATCAGAGAGCCAGATCGGTGGCGGCGGATCTGTATATGTGCACCGCCCGAGCCGAAATTGCGAATACGTGTGAAAAATAAAAAAAAAATTCTGTGATAGCGCATACATGTGTTGCTCGATTTCTTTGCCTCAATCTATCGAAAATGTGAAACAGCTTATTTGCTGCGCTCAAATTTCGCATTAGGAAGTAACGTAATCGTCGGTAATTTTTCTTCTGCCTTCGTTCTCCGGTTATGGATTGTTCGGTGTGTACGTATGAACGTGTATGGTATAGACGTGTTTAAAGTTTGTGCCTGATGTTTCGTATGGTTTTTATTTTCTCTTTTGACAGATGTATAATGTTTGACCGCATGTTCCCTGTGTGCGCGTTTCCACGTGCCTCCATGTTTAACTGTGTCTGTACAGTGCCTTCGTGGACTTCAGCGAAATTTAACTTGTATGTTTACTACATGAACACAAGTGTTATGTGCACTAACGGCAGTTTTTTCTGTGAAAAACCTTTCCCGAAGCGGGGGAATATGCGATGTGCACACCACACTGTCGAGGGACTTTTGGAACGCGGCGTGTCGGCAGTGATGCGTCGGATAGCGGAGCGCCGTGCGTGCCAGACCCGCGTTGCGCGTGTGCGCGTGCCTATGGCGTGCGCGAGGCAGGCACGAGGAGCGGAAGGCTGACGTGCAGCAAAGCGAGGTGTTGAGGAAGACACCGCAGCACAAGTCTGTTGGTTCAAGCGTGGAAGTGGCAGCTGTCCGACGTTGGGTTCGAGCTGCCAGTGACTTCCCTTGAATCACCGACGCAAGACCATTAAGCCTCATTCAAGCGTGGAGGTGGCAGCCGTCGGACTTCGGGTCTGTGCTGTCGTGGACCTCCCTGAATCAACGACGCAGGCCTACTGCATCCATTTCGAGGTCGGAAGAGGCAGCAGCCAAGGCTTCCCGGGATAGGCTGCACAAGCGTACGGTGTTTGTGGAACGCCGTCGACAGAACCTGGCTACAGTTTTCCTGCTGCAGCTGGTCAGTTCTTGGGGGCGGCTGACACGAGTTCGTCAGCGTCGCCCGTATCCATCTCCGTTCCTCATCTCCTGGCTCTCTACCATCGCCTCCCTGAACGCAATGCCAGCGACGCATCGCAACTCGCCAGCCCGCGTCTGTGCTACCTGCAAGGCATTCCCGCACCACATGGGACGCTTTGTAGCCGGTGAACTCTCTCCTTTTTATCTGCTGTGTTTTACGCGTGCCTAGTGTGTGTTTTCCTTGCTGTTTTCGCTTCTTCTATTGGCTCCCTTTCCTTTGAAATATAAACACGGCTTCGTTTTGTTTTGTTTCATTTCTCTGTTCTTTTCTTCGAACCTGTACGCGAAAGCGTTCCCCTTCAGCAGTCGGGAACGCGTCGACCCGATTCGCGACATCTCAGTTGTGTAAATTGATGTACCCATCAATTGATGGGTACCCTAATTGATGTACCCAGTTTGGTTCCTGAACAAAATTCCCACACACCGAGTTGCCTGTAGTAACTACTCATGGAAAAAACATCAGGAAACACTTCATGATTGGTCAGCATGTGTACAGTCTTTGTGGAAAGTAACCAGGCTGCACGTTTTTCTTCTCAGTCGTATACTAAAGCTGTTGTGACAGCCCTGAAGCTCTAAATCTCTGTATGGTAGGAAGAACCCCTGTTTTTACCTTAAAAACTTTTTGATCTTTAGGGGAGCCGTGAGGGCTCTGTTATACGATTGAGAAGCGAACCATGGAGCCTGGTTACTTTTGACAAAGACTGTACAGTATGGTCCACTGTTAAAGGGAACCTCGCGCAGCGCGGCCGCTGCGCTCCGCGAAGCGCCCCTATTGAGAAGCGGCGACACCAGGCACATGCGTGGTAACCGCGGAAGTAGGAGCCAGCCCCGCGTCGTCTGCTACACTGCGAACCGAAAAACTCCCGGATAGGAGTAAATGGGTTATCACGTAGCGCACTCCCGAAAAGAGGATTTATACACTCCTCAGAATAGGAGTATATCGTTTACTCCTCTGTTTGAAGGGGTACATTCGGAGTGCTAGGAGGAGTAAAGTGTTACCGCTCTGCAGACGGAAGTTTATTTAGGAGTAAATTTGTGATCACAAAGGAGTTGCATGGCAATCAATAGAAGTATGATATACTCCTTTGCAGCTACCTTTATAGTACATTTCAGGAGTACGTGCCTGTTACTTTTAAGTAGTTTTGAAAGGAAATGTTTGGAGAAATTTTCCTTCTATAGGGCTACATTTATGATTCCCAGACGAGTATATTATTTCACTTGATGAGGAAGCCGATTTGAAATAAAGTATTCGTATGGAGGCTCATTTTAGAGCTTGATATTCCAGGATAAATGCGTCGATGAAATTACAGTGATTTATTTCAAACAATATTTTATTGTGTACAAAACATTTGAGACGTGTTCGGCAGCTTGCTTTCGACGGTTACAGAAAACCAACGTTTTGGCCCCTGTAGAAAAGAAGAAGAGTGCCTTAACCCACGCTGTCTTTGGGTACAGAATTGAAATACACAAAGGAATGAAAATAGAGATGCCACACTTGAAAGCAAGGGAACCTTGAAATGCTTTGCTGTCAACATAGAGGCTCCTTCTGAAAGAAAGATAAGAAAAAAATAAGTGCATGAGAGGAATTGCACCTCTAAGCTTGAAGTATGAGGTGCTTCAAGTGTAGAAGTCAAGGTCCCAAAGCAGTTCAGAGTGCACTTTTCAAAAAGTAGGTATTATTGAAGTTTAAACGTTCTTCATGACAAAAGATTAGCTAGTCGAACATAGTAGGTAATCAACTAGCTAATACATACCTGTAACCTGTCGGATGACAGCGGCTAAACGCGGTTTTCAGGGAATCACAAATTCCAGAGAGCCGCTTTCGTAAACGTTAAGGCAATACGGCGAATGGGAAGCAGCATCGATAGGGAACATTTTTCCCGCAAAGCATAAAATTGAAAAAATAAAATGGTCTTACTGAGGCACTTGCGCATTCGCGCTGCCTTTGGCTGCGTTCCTGCACTGAAAGAGGCCTTGCGATATAATTTTCATTTTCACTTGTCAGAGGTTCCTCATGCTTTTCAGGCATCATATCAGAACCAGTTATTTAAATCAGAATATGCAAACAAAAGACAGCGCTTTGCGTACACGCAGCGGAAGCTTACATGCAATGTCCTTGATGGGAGAACCCGCAGACACGCATTTCAGGACGTCGTCATTCTGTGTATAGGTCAAAGGCACGGCAAGGGTGACTAACATAGCAGGCATTGTTAGCAAGCTACCACCAGACCCACCCTCCTGCCGCCACCTGTCTTCTCTTAAGCTTTGCCCTCACATTCGTGGCCAGTGTTCAAAAGAAAACATTCTATACATCTGGCTGGGAAAGGAATATATTTTAAGTAGGAAAGAACGCCAACCAAAAAAATGAAAAAAAAACACGACGTTTCGGAATCTGGGTTCTTTCAACAGGTGTGACTGCGAGGGAGTCACAGCTTGCCTTTTTTAAGCCTTCGGTTAGTCATCCGCCGCGTCACTGGTCGTAGACAGTTGATGCAAGAATAGTTCCCTCGAAGTCAGTCTTGTTAACCCGCTCTTCCTTCCTTATTCATTTGTTTGACATCCGCTTTGTGCTGCTTCAGTTTTTCTGGGAAATGCTTGCTTTCGCCAATGTACTACGTCCAGCACGAGCAGGGGATCTTGTACACTGGCGTATGCTTTATTCTTTTTCTTTCGCTGCCTTCCCGGGATCAGCAGTCTGAACCGGAACGCATGCCTCCACCAGTTTCACATAATGAAATGTGTTCGGAAACTGCACGCGAAGTGGCAACTTCTTTTCACATTTTTCAAATGCGAAGGGCTTCCAAGATACCACATTTTGGAACTAGACGCCTAACGATCCAGAAAAGCAGCGCTCAGTACGGTTGCCACCTCGTGTCCGCTGCCGAAAATCGCTGCAACGTTAAGATACCGCCAACTCGGAAAATGTAACAGTTTAGCTAATCTCCTTGAGCGCTAAGGCGTCGCCATGTCCTTTGCTATGACTGAAAAGAATAAAATCGCTTGCGTTGTTTGCATAACAAGGCCCTCTTAAAACACAGGAAAGGAAACAACCGATTAGGGCAGGCATTGTTTTGTTCTCAGCACCGTTCGTAATAACGTGACAAAGATTCACGGACCCCAAGGCTGTGCATTTTCACCTGTCATTGCCAGTACAGCTTTCCCATATTCATGGGGCGTGAACGCATGAAGAAAATTCGGTCCCTAGAAACACTGACCGTAGTTCGAGTTGTACATGTTAGCGTAACAGCCATGACTGCTGTGCCACACTTTTTTTCAGCCGCATGCAACAACAAATTTCTCAGATACTTACTTCATGACTGCTGTGTGAGTTGGCTCCACCGGACCACGATGAAGCCTTTGCTGTTTTGCTGTCCTCGTTAAGCCTTTCATCTCGGCGCTCCCGTGGTTCACAGCAAGTCTACGCACAGTAAAAAGGGAGCGGCGTTAAGTGCATGTCCGCCTGTGGCATCAAAGGAGAGTTTAATACTGCTTACCAGAACACACGACGATGATAATCCGGTCTTTAGTATTCTTGCAATCCAGCGAAAGAACGAGGGGCGGATGATGTCGAGAAAACTGATGCGTCACACACACACCGCCATGTCTGCGCGGCGAAATGGCAGCAGCCAATACTTGTATGCTGCGTAGACAATGAATGACCAGCCGCTGCTTCTGCACGTATTGCTGGCTTGAGTGCCGTTCATTGCAGCACGTTGCTGCTAAGGTCGATGATGTCCAGTCTCTTACGTCGCGACAAGAGCGCGCAAAGGAGCGGGTGGCAAACTGGCGGCTGCGGGGAGGTCGACGCATCACACACTGCCATGTTGGCTCGATTGAGCTCGGCTGGCTAAGCCTCTCGCGGACTGCTGTCGCAAGCGATGCAACACCAAGCGTTCTTCGAACACACACTGTCTGTGGCGCACATTGGTGCGCAAGGCTGCGGCGATCCTGTGTCTTGTAACATGACAAACGTGCGTGAAGCAGCAAAAGCAGAGGCAAGAAGCGAGCAGGCAGCCACGACAGAACCGGCGTCGTCACCTGCAAGTGCAGCGAACCGGCAGCTGCCACTAGGCGGCGAGCAGGCACTAAGGAGTGCATAAAGGGCCTGAAGGAGTATTGAAGCCGACATACTCCTGCTTGGAAAAGTAGTAATATAATGTAAATGCTCTATTTTACTCCTCGAGTTCGTGACGGAAGTAAAAAGGGAGGATTTCCTCTTTTTTACTACTTACATCCGATTACGCAATTTTGAATAAGGAATTTAAAAGCGGGAAGTAGCCATTTATGCTCCTATTTCGGCTTATTTGTGTTTACAGTGTACGGCGCTCTTTTGGCGCTTGGCTTGCTGGAACGCGACGGGTGAACTAAACACAAAAAGATTTTTCTCGAACTACGTAATGAACGTGCGTTACTCAGACGCCCAGCGGCTGGATTATGTTTATTCGACGGACTCCCGATGTGGCGACGTGCCGAGGTTCAAATATTAGTACTCTTCCCTGAACTACATATTTCATCGTTTCCTGCGTCCCTATGACTTCGCGCAATTACAAGCGTGTTGGCAAATTTTCAGATCCCCGTTGATAGGCCGAGAAGGAATCCGGCCGCACAATTTCGTTTTCGGAGCATCGATGTCATGCAGCACGCTGCGACGGCGACTACCGCCCGCGCATATCTGACTCCCAGCGAAGTGTGTAGCTGCACGCCGTTTACACAAAGATTGCCTTGTCACTGATCCTTCATCAAGTTTTTCGAAGGAGTCTTGCCCCTTCACAGCCAATGCGCGCTTCCCTTCCTTCTGCCAGCGCTGCATTTCCGTTCTTCCGGCGAGTGCAAACTTCGCGCTTTCTAAGTGTCTTTCGCCGTTTGAGCGGTAAAGCTGCCTCCACTGCGAAACCACTTGCAAAAATGCTCCAGCGGGAGCAGCTACCATATAGTGAAAGTAGCCGCAGAAACCTTTGCAATGATGGATCAGTTGTGCTTCCGACACTCTGGATATTGTGATAAATTTTAAGAGTTCGGAAGAACTATAAAAAAATGTCATTGTCGCGCAGTTTTCGTCCTAAGAGGAAATGGCCATTGCGCAGTTTTCCACGAAATAAATTTAGCGTTCACGTGAACCCTTTTCGGAACCTTTCGGTAATTCGACATTCGGATAATTCGGCCATATTTTCAACTTTCTTAAACTTCGAATTAACAAGTTACTTTCACCATAACTTTATTCAACAAATATTTTTCGTTTTTTTCCGCCTTAACCAGGCGTAATAATTTCGAAAACGAGAACCCTTCTAAAGTGAAGTGCATATATCGTGAATATTGCAGTGTGCTTTATGTATAAGAGAGAACACTACTTCGCAAGTCGTGGTTGTGAGGGACTTTCCTCTAATTTATTCACAACAAATAAGGCAACTTAACGAGCACTTCATCCACTTAGTAGCGTGTAATGTCGCCTTCAGATTCGATGACTGCACTCATACGCACGGGCAATGATCGGCACAACGCCTAGGTTAATGTTGCGTCGCGCTTCAGCCGCTCCCATTCGGACTCCACTGCAGCCCACAAGTTGTCTGCAGACAGTCCGTGTACACACGGACGTGCCAGAGGAACCATCATCCCCCAAATGTTTTCGATGACGTTAAGGTCGGGTGACTGAGGGGGGGCCAGGGGAGGACAGCCACGCCATGTTGCTGTAGAAGCGCCTCCACTTTCTTCGCAGTATGCACAGGCGAGCGGCCATCCTGAAACACGTAGTCTTCGTCGCGAAACGGGCCACATGCGAGGTGGGGCAACGCCACGTGCTTCAATATATCGCAGTACCTCTCAGCCTTGAATTTTCCTTCAATCCGTACGAGGGGGCCAAGGCCTTCCTTCGTAACTACGCCCCACGCGCTAACGACGGTCCGGCCACTGGCCGCTACTCTTTGCACGAACTGGGGTGGGAACCTAGAAAAGTAAAAAAAATGCTTTATCAGCATCGCTCTGATAGAAGCTGCGTCAAAAGTTTAGACGCTGGCCTTAGCGCAGCAGGGAGGAGGGGGGGGGGGGGCGTTTTTTTTTGTACAATAATAATTTTTTCGCTCACTCACTTCAGCTTACGTTTTCGTACCAGGAAGGTGTTGGTCGTGCCCATTGCGCAGATTCCTTACTATGCATAGGAAAGCTAAGCTACGACAGTTAAAATGTCTCGTCATGTTCTTCATATGCGAGAGAGAACATGTTAGCATGTTAGGTGGCGGTCTTGTCCGGAAACACAGCAAACCTAGTTCTTCTAGCAATGATATTGAACTCCGAGACAAAAAACAAAGAAGTAAAATATTTGGCAAATGGCGCGGAATAAAATAGATTCTTCGCGAAGTGCATTAGAGTTGGAAACTCACCGGGTGTTTATGGGTCGCCGAACACGAGCCTTTTGGTCCCATTTGGTTGTGAAACTGCACTCATCTGTAAAAAAATCTTTTTCCAACCGTGAACAGTCCAGGACTTGTGCTGTTGGGCGAACGCCAAGCGCTTCGTTTTGTTGCACACACGCAGCAATGGCTTCTGAACTGCAAATCTGCTTCTCAGGCCTGCGTCATGAAGGCGCCGCATGATCGTTGTTTTCGAAACGTGAAGACCAACCGCCTCCCGGATCTCTTGGACCGACGAACCTGGTTTCTCGGCTGCGACAGCGACGATATAAAGGTATTCTTCTTGACTTGTTGCTCGAGACCGCGGCTTGCGAGGTGCATCCTTGATTCGGTTTTCCTTCTTGAAGGCTTGTATGATCTGGTTCACAGTTTTTAGTGGCCTTTGTGACAACTATGAAATCACACGTTGCGAGTATCCTCGGAGGCATAGCCGCATGATCTTCCATCTTTCGCTCTGTGGTACTCTAGCCATCTCGAAGTGACTGCTGCCAGGCAAGTGAAAGCGTTGGGAACCGCACAGCGTTTTATCACCGCCGTCTACTCCCATGGAAACACGAAATGCCGCATCATCCCTATTGCGACCAGGCTGCTTTCGAAATCAACGTTCTGGTTATCTCCAGCTCAGTTTGTATGTTCTGTCTTCATTTTAGTCTTTCATCGAAAGTAGTTCGAATAACAACATCCTTGGCGTGTGGCGGTGGCGCTGCGCCGCGCTGTTGCAGACAGCACGCGGCCGGCTGCTCCTTGCACACTTAGTGCCCGTGTGCCCGGTGCCGCGATCGTGCACTCAGACGATGTATTATGCGCGATTCCCAATTTCGAAAATGTGTACCCTCATCCCTAAAGCCGAATGAACCGCGAAAGTTTTTTGCATGACGTTGTGGGTATTTCTTCATCATTAACCTGTCTCGTTGCCTACAGCGGCACCGTTTGTCTTCCTGGAGTATGAATACCGCAGCCATGTCGGCCATTGATGTTGGGCGACGGACCAAATGCACTAATAGCCCCGCCGCAACTACAGGAGGTTGCTTTCGTGGGTTCGGAACAGAAAGTAGACGAAAACTAGAGATGCCCCTCCTGCGCCACTATTGCATCGCGGAAAAATTGCCTGAGAAGAATCAGAAATGAAAAAATTATATTGCAGAAACACACGTTCATTACGTAGTTGCGCGAAAAATCTTATTTTTAGTTCACTCGTCGCGTTCCAGAGTTCCTACCTCCGGAAGCCAATCGCCAAAAGAGCGCCGTAGCAGACGCCGCGGGGCTGGCTCCACCTCCCCTGGTTATTACGCCTGCGCCTGGTGTCGCCGATTCTCGCCGTTTCTCAAAACGGGCGCTTCGCGGAGCGCAGCGGCCAAGCTGCGCGAGGTTCCCTTTAACAGTGGACCATACTGTAAATATTGCCCCGCATCACTGTTGTGGCCGTTCGTTCGCGATCAAGGCCGCAGGAAAGGGGTGTTGTTTTTGTTTGGGACGCGAGAAGCGACGTGACTAATCTTGATTGATCACAGCCATGAAGAGCTGCATCTACGGTGTTCCAGATTACTGTAGATGATCTTGACCTGTTATCGCGAAGTTTTCTTGCCGGCTTTAATTTGAGCGATGCCGCGAGCGGCGGGTATTCGTAGTTCGACGACCGCCGAGCACGCTTGTTGCTGCCCGAGCTCGTCCAGAACTAGCGAAGTTTTTTCGGCGCTGGCTTGCTGAGAAGTTTTCACAAGTGCAGGCGGGCCTCGGATCCACTGCGACCCCGAGGATCCGCAACCAGCCTCCCAGCCCAGGCGCCGTGCCTTTGCCGGTGCTCGGGCAACTTCCTGGCCTTCAAGCAGCAGCCCAGTCGGCCGCCCGTGACGTCATGGGAGGCCCGGGACCTGCTGCCCCTCCGGTGTTCCGTGCGCCGCCCCCAAAGGCGCACTGTTTTTCGTTCACAGTTACATCCGACGCGACAGCTGACGACATCGTCGACGGCATCGAGTTGGTTGTCGGCCCGAAAGGGCTAGCGAGCCTCCAGCACCATGGAGGCATTGATATATTTGTCGAAGCTAGAAGCGTGTCCCACCAGGCATCGGGTCCAGGATCACCGCCGCAGTGCCGAAGGAGGAAGGAAACGTGGGCCGGAGACGGGGATCCTGGACCCGATGCCTGGTGGGACACGCTTCTAGCTTCGACAAATATATCAACTGGTGGCAGCGGTGGGATTCAGGGAATTTACTGGTTCCTATTTTTCAGCCGCCCCCTGCGCGGCCGCGGTCCGATAGCTACTCTAGCAGGTGCAAAATTACACAAGGCTAGGAACTTCAGCTTGGGACCCTGCACTGTTCTTCGTCCAAGTCTCGCGGTTCTGAAGTTTAGCTGAAGCTCAGAAAGCAGAATGCGAGAAGGGAACGAACGAGTGCGAATGCCGTGCCAGCGTATCCGTCTCTCTCGGATCGGGTTCGCGCGTTGCGTTCTCTTGGCTTGTGTTCCCACGGGGCGGGTGCGAACTCTTGAGCACCGAGGTGCCAAATTGGGGCGGCTACGCGGTTTGGATTTCAGTCGAGCAGACAAGAGCCGCACTTTCCCTTTTATTACCTCTTCCCGTTTGGCCACCTCTATACGCTTCCGCTCCGTGGAAACCCTCGCTGTTGGTTTGCGGGGCGCGTCACTAGCCATCGCGGAACCGTCACAGGTTAAGTCGTCGGCGTTCGCCTCATTGGCAGTTTGTGATCCAGCCTGCTCTGGCTCACTACCGTGAGAGTTTATAAGGCCTACAGGGCCACGTTTGCCCTCTTCACCCGCGTGCTCTGCTGGCGCTGCGAATCCTGGAGCCTTCGAAATGGTAAGGACCTGCGCAGCATCATCTCCAAAACAAAGGCCTTTTTCTTTGGGCAGCATATCCAAGCGATTTGAGAAAATCGAGGGATACTGCAAAGGCAGGTTTTGGGAGACGGCTGCCTTGGTCAGACGCAGCTCGAGGGGGCTCTCGATCGCGACGCGGGCAGTAAGTTGGTCGTGTTCGATACCTTTCCTATCCTTATACTGGCGGTACAGCAGGCCAGAACGGAGCTGGAAAGGTATGTTCTTCCGTGACACACCTATGCCACTTTGGTGACTCAAGTTTTGTACGGTTTGGTCTTTCTCTTGCTCAGCGGCGAACGTTTCCCTGTCCACACGAAGGAGTTCGAGAAAGCCATCTGAGTGGGGCAACACTAGATTGGTATTCAATTCCTCACCTAGTCCCAGCTCATCACTTGCGCCTGATTCGGAAGACTCACTATAGCTTGCACTACTATCGGTGCTCTTTAGCCCTGTGCTAGAAGTGAGTAAGTCCTGGGCTGGCTCGCCCTTAGGTAACGCGGAGCCGTCACAGTTTAAGTCGCCGGCGTCCGTTTCATCGCCAGTCTTTACTAGAGCCGGCTCTGGCTCACCACTGTGAGAATTTATAGGCTTCGGGCTTACAGGTTCAGGTTTGCCCTTTTCAACCACGTGCTCTGCTGGCGCCGCGACCTCACGAGCCTTCGAAATGGTGAGGACCTGCGCAGCGTTATCTCCAAAACAAAGGCCTTTTTCTTGGGGCAGCTTATCCAAGCGATTCGAGAAAATCGAGGGATGCTGCTTAGGCAGGTTTTGGGAGACGGCTGCCTCGGTCAGACGCACCTCGAGCGGGCTCTCGATCGCGACGCGGGCAATGGGCAAAGACACGCTGGTTTCAGTAGAGCATAACTCAATTTCGGGTGTTTGGTCGCGAGCGGCTGTCGTTCCCTGATCGTTGAACTGATCATTGTTTCGAGGCAGCGCTGAGGCGCATTCCTCGCTTACAATAGAACTTGCACTTGCCACTTTCAGCGCGCGACTGCTTTCTGGAGGACTGCCTTTTTGCGCTGCGCCTACGCCTATCTGGGTTGCAAGGAAAATCTGCGCGGCATCGCGCTTTTCATCTAACGCCGCGCTCTGGCTTGGAGCGCCACAGTCGCTGTCAGGTGGCAGACAACGACGCTCTGTGCCGCAGATTATCACATCAGTTTCCCGACTGTCACTGTTCTTCTGAGCAACTACAATGTGCGTAGCTGACCAAGCGGGGCTCTTTGGCTGGTCGCTGACGCACTGATGGGGGCGCTGCTCGCTGCTTTCACTTCGGATTTTAGACTCGGTCTGTACACGAATTCTGAAGTGTCGGAAGAGGGCACTTTTCGCTTTGTCGTAGTTTCTGGCATCCTCATCGGACAGTCGCGCTAATACGGCGCTGACATCGCAAGGAAGGATGGCCAGCAACATCATTGACCATTCGCCCTGATCTAGTTCTTCTTCCGCACATATCTGTTCAAAACTCGCGAGGAACGTTCTGAAGCTCTCGCCTCTCTGAAAAGTCCGCAACCGATCTCGGGCCCTTTTCCGTCTGAGAAATTGAGTCGTACGTATGAGCTCCTGCTGCTCTCGTTTACGTAGTTCCTCGAGCTCAGCGCGTCTCTTACGGCATTGCTCCTGCCATTCCATTTCAACCCTGTCGGCCTTCTCCTTGCGCTCTTTTTCAATCCTGTCAGCCTCCTTCTTAGCGGCTTCCTTGCGGTAAAGGCGTTCTTTTTCAACCCTGTCGGACTCCTCCTTGCGTTCCTTTTCAACCCTGACGGCCTTCTCCTTGCGTTCCTTTTCAACCCTGTCGGCCTCCTTCTTAGCGGCTTCCTTGCGGTAAAGGCGTTCTTTTTCAACCCTGTCGGACTCCTCCTTGCGCTCTTTTTCAACCCTGTCGGCCTCCTCCTTAGCGTTCCTGATTCCCTCCTGAATGACTTCCCAGGTCTCCAAAATTTTGTCTCCCTCCTTAGCACCACATTCCTTAATAGCCTCAATCAGCTGCGGCTTTCTGTGACTCTTCCTGGCCTCAATACCCAGCTTTTCACACAGCAACATCAACTCTGGCTTCTTTAGCTTGCTCAAATCCATGGCAACTTCCGAACGAGGACTTTCATAAAATAAGCTGCTACGTGAAATGCTTAAGCGAGCACGTGCAGAAAAACAATCTACAGGTAGTGATAAATTTCCAGAGTTATCAAGCCTGGCAGATTCTTAAAGAAAGTCAAGCGCTCACCACTGCTGAAGCCAGGACCAAGCGTGGAAGATCCCACCGCTGCCACCAGTTGATATATTTGTCGATGCTAGAAGCGTGTCCCACCAGGCATCGGGTACAGGATCACCGCCGCATTGCCGAAGGAGGAAGGAAACGTGGGCCGGAGACGGGGAGTAGGGGAAGTGAAGGAAAAAACTGTATTCACATATTTACATTATTTACATAGAGCGGGGCTGAGAATGGCTCTCAGTGGAAGGGCAACGTCTTCGTCAACCGTAGTCGACTGGAGCTAGCAGGCTTCTCGGCCACACTCACGGCCGAGTTAAATATCGTCCGGTTTCCCCAGATCCCTGGCTGGGGAATAATGGTCGACGAGCACTGTCCAATCCGATGGACCGAAGGGGACGTTCTTGTCACCACCCACGGCTGGGCAGGTGCGAGCTTTTCCACTCTCCCACAGCTGGGCCGATGAGAGGGGGAGAATGCTGACTCATCCAGCACTGCGGGAAAGGAATCTCCCGAAGTCCTCCAGCAGGGGAATGAACTTGCCTCCCCGCCGATTGCCCAGAACGCGAGTCGGGGACACAGAATTCTTCAATTATCCGCCAGCGTGACCGGCGCCGCCAGGTCGCCTCCGCATTCACGGTGGTTGCTCGGACAATAGCTCCTGGGCCTCGCCTGCCTTCGTCGCCGCTGCACTCTGCTCAAGGAATTTCGCTGGGATTACTGCTGACAATGGCCTTTGACATTCCTGCCACACTCATCCGCTGAGGCTCGGAGGGGCATTCCAAGCATCCAACTTCCCATGGTCGTCGCGAGGTTGTCGACCTCGATGAATGTTCACGGTAGCTGCATGATCGGGCCCACGTGGTCCGAGTGGACACAGGTGTGACGGGAACACACAAAGAGAGTTAAGGGGGGGGGGGGGGGGGTAGAAACATAACAGCATGAAGTTCTGCGTCGCCATGGCCTCGGCTGCGGCGGCGGAGAAGATGCTCGTGGAAGGCGCCTTCAACGTGAACGGCACTTCCGTCCCAGTAGCCTGCGTGGGTCCTGCCGTGGTCCACGTCACGGCTTTTCGTGTGCCGCTGTTCGTGGGAGACGCGGCGCTGGCAGCGGCACTGAGCTCTTTCGGCAAGGTGCTGGACATCACCCACCCCGTCCTCAAGGGCCGTCGTCACGTCGGCAACGGGACGCGCGTGGTCCGGATCGAGATGAAGCAGGCGGTGCCGAACTTCTTGACCGTCCAGGGCCACCGCGTCATGTTTGACTACCGAGGCGTCCGGAAGGTGCGTTCCCGCTGCGGGCAGGACGGCCACATCGGCGCGGCGTGTCGAACGCCGCGGTGCGCTCGCTGCGAGGTGTTCGGCCACGACACGGCCGGATGCGGAGCGGCTTGCAGGCGCTGCGGTGGAAGCCACGCCACAGCGGACTGCCTGCGGCCACGGTCCTATGCGGCGGCCGCCGCCTCGAGGAAGGAACCGAGTAAGGACAACGTGGCCGCAGAAACGCGGAGCCCACCAACCGTCCGGACGCCTGTTGCCGACGAGCACCCAACGACCAGCCGCCCGAGGGAGCCCGAACCCGCCTCCGCGACGGAGGTGCCCGTGAAGGAGCAGCTCGAGGGGACGCCTTCAAACGAGGTGGAGCCGTTCGGTGCTGTTTTCGCGGAACCCTTGCCGCCGCTACTCCGCACAGCTTCCTTCAACAACGAAAGCAGCAGCGGCGATGAGTCGAGCGTGGCGTCGGGCGACCTGGTGGACGTACCGGACAAAGTCACGCCGCTTCGCCTGACAGGCGACTTGACGTGCGGCCAGGTGTCAGGAACGACGACTCCTGGAGGTGCGGACGACGCGCGCTTCCCGTCACCAGCCAGCCACACCCTCCCATCGGCGACCCTGGCGTCGGCATCGGCTTCAGCTGCGAGCGTCGCCAAGACCACGAAGCAACCGGTGAGCGAGGCCACAAGCGCCGACGGCCCCGAAAACATGGACTTTTCCCGACCAGACTTCAAACGTGCCCACCCCCAATCATCGGAATCCGAAGGGACTGTTAACGAACGTTCTAGCAAAAAAGTGCCGCGCGCGCCAAGCGCCGCCCATGGCAGCGCTCTTTAGGTTGTATGCTATGCCGTCGGTGCTCTTGGCAGTCATGGCGGTTGTGCATCTCCTCTCCCTGAATGTTCGGGGATTTCAATCCGTAGACAGACAGAGAGAGGTGATGCACTTTGCCAGGGCTAGGGGCGTCGACATCCTGTTTTTACAGGAATGCAACTTCCGTACTTCACTTGATGTGCTGAACTTCACCACCCGGTTTTCTGTTTTTGCTTATTTTTCGTTGACTGATTTTCATATGTGCGGTGTTGGTGTCGTTTTTGTAAACCCCTGCCTGCGCGCGGGTGCTCATTGCACTTTCGGGCTGGACGGCCGCACTCTTGCGGTCGACTTCACACTAAACCAGCGGCGGGTACGTGCGTTGGTTGTATATGCGCCAGCACGGCGGACTAGTAGTTCTGATTTTTTTGAGCGCCTCGACTCATTCCTCCTTGATCCCTACCCCACTTTCATCGTCGGTGACTTCAATTGTGTACTTAACATCGACCGTGACGTCCGCGGACAGGGTCACGGTCGCCGTTATTGCGGTGCCCCCGCGCTCCGCGATCTCGTGACTCAGTTCCGCTTGTCTGACGCGTGGGTGCAGCTTCACGGGGATGCCTTTGGAGCGACGTTTGAGAGAGCACAGTCAGCGAGTCGGATAGACAGATTCTATTTTCCACCAGAGCTCGCTTCTTTTGTCGTTAGCTGCGAAGTTCTCGCGTTCCCTGCAGGCACGCCGGTGATTTCCGATCACCACCCCTTGTCAGTCAGGCTCGACTTTGGTGAGGACACCCCACGTACTGTTACGTGGCGCATGGACACGAGCCTACTGGCGGACCCGGAAAGCGTGGCGTCGCTGCGTACGGCGTTGGCAGCATCGTGCAGGAGCTTCGTTGCGACTGATTCATGGGATACACTCAAGGCTCGTTGGCAAGCAACCCTGGTGGCGGCCGGACAAGACCGCAGACGCCGGGTAACTCATGCACTGAATGACACCCTCAAGCGCATCCGTATAGTGCAAAGGGGAGCACCCTTAACCTTTGCCATGAGCGATTACCTGAGTCTACTTAAAGCACGTTACCACGTGTTACTCTGCCAGTCATCACGGGCAGCTAGTCGTGCACACCAGCTCGGGCGGCCGATATCAGACCCGGCTGTGCTACGACACGTACGCGCAGGCACGGCAGAGGAATTCGCTCCCGCTACTGTGCCTTTCGTGACACTCCCAGACGGCACCCAAAGCAAAACCACGGCCGATATCTGCACGATCTTCGCAAGCCACTTTTCGAACCTGTTCTCTACGGACAGTTGGCTACATCTTCAAGATGGTTATGACGGGCTTCTACAAAGTTTTTTTGGAAACTTGCCACGAGTAGCTGAAGAGTTGCATGAAAACCTTTGCGCACCAGCCACAAGCCAAGAGCTGCACGCCATCCTGCAGAGTATGAATGCAGCCTCTGCCCCCGGTCCAGACGGCATTCCAACAAGTTTTTATTCAAACTTTTTTTACGAGATCCAAGGAGCGCTCCTGAAGATGGTCAACGGCTTCCTCGCGGATGGGTTACGTCCAAACTCTTTCCGCGAATGTCGCATCATACTCATTCCGAAAGCGGGCGGTGACCCCTCGGACCCGCAAGCATGGCGGCCCATAAGCCTCTTAAACGCAGATTACAAAATAGTCACATCTTTACTGAACACAAGAATGCGGACGATCCTGCCTCACCTAATCCACCGGGCTCAAACCAGCAGCGTGCCTGACCGCTCTGTGTTTGATGCATTGGTACTCACTAGAGACCTGTTCACATTTGCCAGCAGGACGGGCTTCAGCGGGTGCTTTGTTTCACTAGACCAGGCGAAAGCATTCGATCGGGTGGAACACTCGTATCTGTTCGGAGTCCTTGAAGCCTTCGGATTCCCTCCGCAAATTGTCAGCAGGCTGCGCTTACTTTACGCAGACCTGAATGCTCGTCTCTCCGTAAACGGCCACCAGAGCGCTCCCTTCTCAGTCACCAGGGGCATAAGGCAAGGATGCCCTCTCTCCCCAACATTCTTCGTGTTGTGCCTGGATCCACTCATCCGGAGCATTAACGACAGCCCATCCATACGCGGCTTCCCTCTGCCTGGCCAGGGCCAAATCAAGGTATCGGCCTACGCCGATGACGTGTCGCTTTTCCTCAAGGACGAGGATAGCTACGCCGCTTTTTCGCGGCTGTTTCTCGAGTACAGCGAGATATCTGGGGCCGTATTGAACAGGAGAAAAAGCAAGGCACTAAGGTTTGGCACCTTCACACCGAACCTTGCGGGCGAGGTGGAGTGGGTGCAGGGAGTGAAAGTCCTGGGAGTAGTCTTCCTCGCCAGCGGAGAAGTAGCCCGCGAAACCTGGACTAACCTCCGCACGAACGCTGAGAAACGCCTCTCGGTGACGTCAACTTTCCGCCTTTCAATGGCAGAGCGCTGCTATATAGTTAAGTCCACAATCCTAGCCGCATGTTTTTTTGTCGCCCGCGTCGCAAACCCACCGCGCACGTTTGCGCGCAGGCTAACCTCGGCCTGTGGCTCTTTCGTTCGGGCGGGCAAAACCGAACTTGTGTCACGAATGTTCATGCGCCTTCCATCGTACATGGGTGGGTTTGGTATACCTTGTATCCGCACCATGTGCAATGTGCTCGCCTTGCGAGGAGTACGAGATCTTGTACGCAACCCAGACTATCCCGGGAGAACACTCCTCACATATTTTCTGGGTACAGCGCGTAACGTGTTTTTTTCACAACACGTGGTTGGCCCTACAGCCGAGCAGCCGCCGGCATTTTTCGTTAATGTGCGTCGCACACTGACGTCGTTGACTGCCAGCGTGCCCGATCTGGATGTTGATGAAACCCCACCCTCCAGAATGTGTGAAGCACTAACGGTCGCTGCGCTGACCCGCGAACAACTCCAGAAAACGAGACGGGCACGCTGGCGCCAACTGACCTCAGCTACGCTTCCTGCAGATGTCAGGGGACTTCGGCTGGCTGCGAGGCTGGCGGGTCCTGCCCACAAGAGACCGCCTTGCGGCGTGGGGCGTGGCGCCCTCCGCCCGATGCCCGCAGTGCGGTCTGCTTGAAACTTTGCAGCACGCAATGTTTAAGTGTGTAGTTGCGCGCACTTTTTGGACATTAGTGTCACGCATGTTTTTAACCCGCCTGGAAGCGCGCACTAGTTCTCCCGAAGTGTTTCAAAATATGCTCTTGTGTGTCGGCATGTTCGTTTTGTGGCGGCAGCGTGGAGTGGCATCCTTAAATGGGCGTCCGCAAAGAACAATGTTCCCAATGTTGCAGCGCCTGCGCACGCGCCTCTTTGAACAAGCATGCATGGACGCTCTGTCAATGAGCGAGGCTGAGTTCTTGCGCAAATGGTCGACATACTTTATCGTCCTGCGCGGCGGTCGAGTATCGGCATTTTTACTGCATTACTGACATGCTCAGTGCTGCGTCACTGCGCATGTGCTTGAATGATCAGAGAATTAAGTTCATCTGTTTTGTTGTATTTTCTATGCTATGACAGATAAAATAAACTTCTCTTTCTACGCCGCCGCCGAGTGTTTCAGTTCTTTTGCGGGCGCAAGTCAGCCAAAATAACGAGCTTCGTTTGCAAGTTTTGTTGGTGTCTTCCTGACCGCTGGACTGCTGTCACTACAGCGTGACATCTGGTGGAGGTGCTGGGTAGCCTTCCATATACCGGAGACCCCCAACAAGTTGACGCCAGCCCTCTGAGTCATTCACCGGAGGACCTGACTCCAGTCCACCGAGCAAGCCGACGTCTGCTAGGGGACGCACCTGAGTTCGGGACTCTGCCGGACCCTACCCGAAGCAAAAGTAAGTAGCAACGTCCACCATGACCTTGCCCCAGTCGACGACTTCAAGTCATTCTGCAGCAGCCCCGGACGCCACCAATCTTCGACGCTTCGCCTGGTGCCGACCCCGAAGAATGGCTGGAACAGTTCGACCGTGTGGCTGTCTTTAACAACTGGGACGACGCCATGAAATTTTGGTACAGGCGCTGACAAAAGCAAACGGAGCACGCAACTGTCTTCGAATATTTTTCGCGCGTCACCTAATTGAAATTTCGACCAGTGGTACGCGCATGCTGGTAGCGGAGGTTTGCGGGCTTTCTTGTAGACAAACAACGCTTCTTCATTACCAATGGAGAAAGCGTGATTGCACTTCGAACGCAATAGCGTGCGCCATTTACTTATGACCGCGCTTGTACGTCTTCTTTGCCTTTGAGGGACCAGCAAGAATCTCGTCTGAGAATGATGAATCCAGGCTTGCGAACTGGGGAACCTTTAAGGAGTGGCTTCTCAAGTCTTTCACAAACGTCGTGAGAAAGGAGAGACCCCAGCAGCTGCTACACTCTGGCATACAACACCCAAACGAGACCGTTGCAGTGTACGCTGAGGGAATGAAGCCTCTCTTCCGCGAGCATGAAGAAAGAAGAAAAGGTAAAGTTGCTTATGCGAGGAGTTAAGGAGCAACTCTTTGCCCGCCTTGTCCGCACCCCACGATAACCGTCGCGGAATTCGTAGAAGAAGCTTCCACCATGGAAAAAACTCTTTGATTACAGAGCCCGTCAGTATGACCGCCAGCAGCACGTTTCCTAGCAAGCCGCCTGTACTCCGCTAACAAAGATAACCTACGGGAGGTTATACGTAAAGTTCTGGTGCGAGAAGAGCTCCGACGATTGCTGCCAACGGGAACGCAGCCGCAGCTTGCATCGCTCACTGACCTAATCCGGGACGACGTTCAACAGGCCTTTTGTGCGACGCCGAAAACCACGCAGCCTCTGCAGTCCCCAGCGATTACATTTGCCGCAGCAGTGCGCTGTCCTGCCCCTCAGACCCAAGTCCCTATCGCCCTCAGCCAGCTGCGTTGGACCGCCGCTCTCTCGCCACAACTCGCCCGTCCTCCGAGCGTCGCACACAACCGAGGAAATGCGACGAGTGGAGAACTCCCGATCAGCGCCGCCCACTACGCTTCTACTGCGGCGAAGCCGGTCATAATCTCCGGTACTGTTCATACAGGAGAATGGGCATCCGAGGGTTCTCTTACGACACCCCACGACCTCGACCCGGCCAGCGACCAGCCGAAATCGAAGAGTTTTTGCGTCGGGAAGAGTACTCATCGCCGAGCCGCCTATCAAGTTCCTCGTCGCAATCGTCACCACGCTTTGTATCTCCTAGCCGAGACTACGCCGTGCGTGCACTCTCCCCCAGCCCCCGAAGGTTAAACTGAATAAAGCAGCCTCTGGAGGTGAGGTTGCTTCAGAGCGCAAGAACTAAGATCCTCCATCGACGTGAAAGCAAGGCACACCAACTGATGACACATTATTATAAGTAGACTTTGATGAAACGTGCCGCATCTGCTGCGGCCAGTTCCCAGTGCTATGCCGGGACTACAACCAGGGTAGTAGTGGTAGGCTGCGTTGCCCAAGATGTTGCCGCCAGCACGTGTTCGCAGACAAAGTCAGCTGCTACGGTCATCCGTGCCACAACGACTAGCACTAAAAGTACGCTCTCGAATGTGCGGCCAATACAAAGGACATTTCAGCGTACCAACCAAGGCTGCTATTCTTTCTTCCCGAGGGCACAACAGAAACCAGACCCGAAGAACGGCTTTCATAAATGCATTGTGTTCAAAAACCATGCCGTCATCAAAGCTCCTAGCATCGACACACCTAATGTTGCAGTTAAGAGGTCGAACAGTAACAACATTCCTTAACAACATTCCTTAAGTAAGAACACTTTACCGCCCCGTCCTCATAGAAGCTGCGCTCCAGGACTCTGGCATCACGTGGCCTGCCGGGAAAGTCCGCAAACACGATATTATGGACTTCGCTGAAAAGTGTTGTGTCTCCTGCTGCCAGTTCCCAGTGCTGTGCCGATAAGGTTGTAGCAACAAGTGTAGTAGTGGTAGGCAGCATCATGAAGCTCACCTCCAAGACTCGAGCATTATGCTTCGTGCCGCGAAACCCGCAAACATGTCGAGGAATACCATGTCTCCAATGCAGATGGCCTCTAGAATGGTGGAGTGAAACTTTTGACCTATGAAATAACTGTCCTTGCACTGTGATGGCGTTGCAGTGAATACATGGAACCAACAGGTAATGACCAGAATACGTGCCTCGGCTCTACAACAAAAGACACAGAGAAGTGCCCGCTTGATGTGCACTGTACTGGCCTTGTTTGGCTAGTTGGGTTGCCTTGCAGTAATGGAGAGCACGAATCCAACAATAAGAAAAGTCATGGGGCACACTTCCGTCGAATTTGTTACTTAAGCAGTACAGTGACATCTGAGTGCCGAGGTAAATGAGTGCGACAAGCGTCATCTTTTCGGCGGAGTTGTTTGAAGCCTCACACTTGTGCCCGCTGAGAAACCTCTGTGGTTACGTGTGCAGCCATGCTCTGCGACAGCCAGAACAGTCTATGCAACTCTAAATAGAAATACGTAGGCATGACACTCGCTACTTAGAACATATTGTGCATGTGTCCCGCCAGGCAGGCAGCAACCAAGACAATAGGTCGGGCTTCTCATGGACTCTCATGTGAGGCCCATCGCAGCCAGTCATACGACGCATGCAATAGCAGATGAACCTTTTTGCCTCCATTTTGGAACAAAACTGCTGAAGAACACATGAACACAAGGTCACTTCTAGCAAGTTGTCCGAGATCATTTGGGAACCTCTGCTCAGGATACCTCTGACTTTAGTTGCGGACAGAACGGAAGCTGCTCGCTGTCAGCGGACAGTTACAGGCTAGTGAGTGAAACAGGGTCATTGTGTTTTTCCTAGAAAGTCCTACTGTGGAAGGCCTACAATGTAGTAGAGCATCCACACCACCTCATACACATCTACCACTAGAACAATCACACTATAGGACCAAGACGGAGGGGGCACAGTTTTTAATGCACAGTGCGGAAGCCTATTTCATTCCAATCCATTGTACCACTACTTTTCCTGCATAAACATCTCTTTTTGAGCCATCTGTATAACAAAGTGTGAAAGTACTGTATTTTTCCTCTAGTGCAAGAAATTCTTGTATTATATTGCCTAACCTTCTTGGCCCTTTTCCAACTTCATCTTCGGGAAACCAGTGGATTATCGTCGCCACTGATTACCTTACACGCTACGCTGGAACCAAGGCCCTCCAGCGCGGCACAGCAGCCGAGGCTGCGAAATTTTTTGTTTATCACATCGTCCTCAGGCATGGCGCTCCCGCACTAATTATCACGGATAGAGGCACCGCTTTCACTGCCAAACTCTTGGAATCCCTCATGCGGCTGAGTGGCACTACTCACAGGAAAACAACCGCCTACCATCCCCAGACGAATGGCCTGATTGAGCGCCTCAACAAAACTCTCGTCGACATGCTGCCCATATATGTTGACGGTGAGCATCGATCTTGGGACGATATCCTGCCATGATTTCTGCCCCATGATGTTTTCCGCGACCCCGACTTTGGCGCCGAGGAGTTCACGCTTCGCGCAGAAGCAGCTCGACAACTTGTGAGAGTGCGCACCTGAACCAACAAGACCGTGACTCCCGACGTTACAACCGCCGCCACAGACTGATTACGTTCGCCCCGGACGACAAAGTGTGGGTATGGACCCCCATTCTACGCTGTGGACTTTCCGAAAAACTGCTCAAGCAGTATTTCGGCCCCTACAGAGTTATCCGTCAGCTAAGCGACGTAACCTTTGAAGTTCTCCCGGATGGAGCCTCCCGGACTACTCGCCGTCAGCAGAGACCAGAGATTGTTCATGCAGTGCGGATCAAGCCCTATTTTTCGCCAGACATTTAGTGACTAAGTGCTGCGCGTTACTCTGTTTTAAGCATGAAATGCTTTTAGCTCCCGTTGTCGGCAGTGTGGTGACGTCACGCCGAGACCGAGAGCCATCATCCGGGCACTGAAATCCACTCATCCGGGCACTGAAATCCACTCATCCGGGCACTGAATTCGTCATCCGGGCACTGAATTCGTCATCCGGGCACTGAAATCCACTCATCCGGGCACTGAATTCCAGTCATCCGGGCTCTGAAACAAGAACACCCGGGCACCGTACGAGACTTAACGAGATTTAACGAGACTCTCTAAGCCCTCCTACGCGACCGGCATGCAAGCGCCGGTTGGTCTCCAAACGAGACAAAAAATAACTGCTGTCATTGCCTTCTCAATGTTTATCAAGTTATCAGTGGAGCTGTGGGTTTGATAATGCACGGAATTATAATTTCCGATTTCTAGTAACGCGTGCAAAAAGCACATAAATGCCACGTTACACTTCGTTCTCATACGTGATCCGGGGGAGAAGCGCTGCGGGCAAGGCATCGCGCCGAACGGGTGGTGGCGTTCCTCCCTTCCTTTACGGTGCGGTTCGGGTGTCCACCGAGATGGCAGAGAATTACTGCGCCATTTCCTTTCCTCAAAAAACCTTGCGTTCAAATGGCAAGGCATCGCGCTGAACGGGTGGTGGCGTTCCTCCCTTCCTGTACGGTGCGGTTCGGGTGTCCACCGAGATGACATTAGGCCCGTAAACATTTCATGCTTACTCTACTCTCGTTTACGGGAGAGGCAGAGATTTTTTTTTTCTTTATCCCTATTTTCTTGTTAAGCATAGCATAGCATGCAAGAAAAGCACCCTCCGAAGGAAAAGATGTTTGCCTCGCAGAAAGTGTTCACTGTCTTCAAAAAAAAATTCGGCCTAATCTTGCTTCTAGCCAAGCAAAGGTACGTTATGTCAGTGAGCATTTCCATAGCCACGACCTAAGTTTAACCCCGTCAGATAAGGAGGGTGGTTTCGTGGTTATGCCTAGCAGCTTTCTATCTAATAAGGCCCACGAGGCTATCAACAAGAATTTCAAGCCTGCCAACGCAAAGCCTTCCAGGATAAAAAGGCACGCCCTAGAGCTCTTGGAGACTCTTAATCCTAACGCTTTGCTGAAGGAAGTTAAGAAGAAAGAGACTACCGACGTGCTGAGATTGTTTTTCACAACAAAAACGCATAAAACTGTCTGCCCTGTTAGGGCCATTGTTAGGACAGTTCGTGGAAGAAAGTAGTGGGCCAGTTTTTGAAACGATCCTTGGACCCCTTGGCACCTGACGACTCCTTTATCGTTCGGAGCTCGATGGACGTCGTGGACTACTTATCCGCTACCAGTGTGAGTGCCAATTGCGGCTTTTCCGTGGACATCGAAGACCTTTTCTATTCAGTTCCCCAAAAGTTCTTGTTAGTTACTGTGCGGGATCTCATCGAAAAACGAGGTGCGGTGGCCTTCCAGTACAGCTCGGGCATATCGGTGAATTCCTTGTTAGAACTTTTGACTTGCTACCTTTCTTCCACTATGGTAGGCCATGAAAACAGGAGGTACAGTCTAGCGCGATTTGAAGGTTATCGCGCGGGCGTCGACCAGCCTAGCCCTCCAGGCACCTAGCGGCCGACTTTGGAACAGGAAAAATCGTGATTTCGCACTCTCCTCTTCCTCGTTCGCTGTTCCGTGCAACAAGCGTCACCCCCGCGACGAGATCACCATCCTTTCTCTCTATTCTAAGCTTTCCATTGGTTGCGATAAAGTGTGGACTTGGTTACCTCTCGTATCTTGCGGGCGATAACAAAATTGGTGGGAAAGATCTGGTAAAGCCAGTGCTTGGCACTTCTTGATTTGAACGACTTTGAAGTTGGAAAAATATAAAAAGGCAATATCGCCTCGTCATATTGTCTTTGTCCACCAATAACATTCCGCGAAACATTTTTTCATGAGGGTATATAACTGCTGCAATGATCGATGCGATCCCAGACCACTTGTCGCAAGGAAAATGCCACGACGACTTACGTTAGAGGAGCGCCATGAAATTGTTTCGTTGGGAAAGTTCATGTCCCATAAGGTGAACTGTCCTCAGAAGACTGTCCCGTAAGGTGAACTGTCCTCTGAAGACAGTCAAGCGCATTCTTCGAGTGTTCCACCGGGAAAACCGCTTGGAAGATGCTCCGCATCAAAGAAGACCCAGAAGAACAACTGCGGAGAAAGACGCGCTGATAATAGCTGCCGCCGTCCACGATCCATTCATGACAGCCAAGAAAATCAAAGAAAAACTTGGCCTTCGCCTAAGCCTTTCGTCTATCCGAAAGAGACTTAACGCTGCGGGTCTTAAAAGCCGAGTGGCTGCGAGAAAGCCGCTTTTGACCAGCGGACATCGCAGGAAGCGTTTGGAATTTGCACATTGGCACGAAGCATGGAGCGCTGAGGAATGGCAACAGGTCATATTTAGTGACGAATCGACATTCTCTACCTGCTAGAACCAGCGACTTCGTGTTTGGAGAGTCGATGGCTGCCGGTGAGATTTACTTTTCTTGCATATCATTCCACAAGAACAGCGGTTTTAGGCCCACTCTTTAGTTTTATCAGCGAAGTCATCATCACCACCCATACTGCGCCCACAGAAGGGTGAAGGCCTCTCCTGTGTTCGTCCAGTTAACTATGTCCTGTGCCAGCTGCGGCCACCGTATCCCCGCAAACTTCTTAACCTCATCCTTCAGGGACGTGAAGCTTATTGGAGCAAACATAGATTGAGCAGCCGCACAAGCATCACCAAGCGCGGTTATTTATTCTCGGCTCGCTTCAATCAACTTCTTTTGCGAGACCCGTTTGCTCCCTGAACGACTCTGTTTCTCTTTTGTAGTAATATTTTCTGTGATTTTCTTTTGCAGAGCTCACTGCATCGTCTTTGATTTAAGTTGCAGCGCAGTAGTGGTGTGGTAACCACGTGGACAGGCGACAGGCGTTACCATGGGAGGAGGCCGACAGGTCTATACAGGAGGAGTATGTGACCAGAGTTAGTTATGATGGGGGGGCAGCGCGGAGAGTATACGGCTAGAGCAGAGGAATATGGCACGCTTCGTGTGTGGCGGCTGCTGTGAAATCCACCGCCCGAGACCGGCATACTGTAGCGGAGTTTCAGTAGAAGTGCGAGTAAGTGTGCAAAACTAAAATAGGTGGTCTCTAGCTAGAAATATGCATGTCGCTCTGAAATTTTTTACCTCAGTGTATCACGAGCTGAAAATATCTTAGCGGCTAGCGCTCAGTCTCTCATTATATTGTGGTAACTGCCCTGTGCGTAATTCTGGTTATTAAATTCGAATCATCACTTTTATTGCAGCTATGAAGCTGAAAACGTCCGCGATGTCGGAGCAAGAGGGCGTGTCTCGGTCAATGTCTGGGGTGCAATAACTTACGCCGGTCTGGGTCCCCTCTTCCGCATCCCAGGGAGGCTCACGGCCGAAGTCTACAACGAGATCATCGACGCTGTTCTCCTTCCTTTCGCCGTGAACGGACCTTTCTCTGATGGATGTTTTTATTTCCAACAAGACGGCTGCCCTGTTCACACTGCATCATTAGCGCAAGAAAATCTCATCAAGTCTGGAATTGCGCAGCTCCTCTGGCCACCAAAAAGCGCCGATCTGAACATAATCGAAAATGTTTCGGGTTTAATGAAGGCACGGCTGGCTCGCTCCAACTTGACGAACATTGACGCAGACACTCTGTGGGCAGCCGTTGAGAGGGAGTGGAATGTCCTCCGACAGGACCCAGAACTTGCAGAGTCTCTGTTCGCTTCTATCCCGAAAAGGATAAAAGACGTGAAAGAAATAAAAGGGCGCCGTGTTAAAGTATTAGGACCGAGGTCAAAGCGCTAAGCATGTGATAATGCATAAGATGCATTAGTCTCGTTTGGAAGCCAATAAAGAACAATTGAAATGAATTTGAGTCCAATCAACATTAATGGGTAAGCATCGCTGACAAAGCCATTTTCAGCGGTAGGTCATTGCTTAGCCCTCTCTGTATACGATGCCACTGATACCGAAAGTTAAGTGATTCTGTACACAACCATCACTGAAATTCGCAGCACCATTTAGAGACCATAGTAGCCCGAACACATATCGGAACGGTTAGCGTTTATCGACATTCAAACGCCTTAGTGACTCTATCGTTCCTCGTCTGTCTCTTATTTGTGACCCGCAGCTCCGGCTTGGCTGCCGCACACATTCTAATTTCGACCGCGTTTTCTGACCTCGGCCTCAAGGACCAGCTTGCACATGTGAATCCTTTCATCGGTGATGATTTCGCTCTGCTTCGCACGTGTGTAACTGCAGAGCTTTGAAGGAAACAGCATAATTAAGACTATTTTTCTTATTTATGCACTAAATATATCCATATTTAGCGCAGTTATGCAAAGTTTTATGCTGCGTCCTTTCATCTTCCGGTCGCTCATTGCGACAGTGACAATAAGATTGATCGGGCTGTAGTCAGAAATTCAAGAAAATCGTGATGCGCTCGACGACGTGATGCGCTCATGAGTTCTCGACGAACGCACATCTTCATTTTTAAAAGGTTTAGGGCATACCTGGCTACAATACTTCGCCATAGGGCAAATGGCGACGCGAAAGCAATGAAAAATAATAGAGATACCGTGCACTTTTTTGCCCAAACTGGCGCTTTTACTTGCCGCGTGCTTCCACGTTTATCTTGTTTGGAGCCTTCGAAAATAGTATAAAAAAAAACTGATAGCCCAGAGGAGGGTATGACAGCTGCTGAAGGAACAGCAAAAAGAGTGAGGGAAGCTGGCCTGATACCTCCCTCGCCTCGGCAGAGAATTCTGGGCCATGGCGCTGTTCATGTTCTCGGCCGACGCTCACGCGATAACCAAGGTGTATGTAGAATGGTGGCGAAGGCTGGGCCCAAAAACGGTTTAGCGCGACTGCAGCACAGCCACTTTGGTCGGCCGAAACACTTATATAATGAAATTAAAAAACACAGATAAAAATGCTATAAAACAACAAAAAGAAATAAATATTTTAATGCCACGTTTTATAAAATAGATAAACTATTTCAGCAAAACACTACGCCAAATTTTGTAATTTTTTGCAACGCTCTTGTTTCGCTCTCTGTTGATGAGTGTGCGGTGCATTTGCAGCACGACTTTGCAGGCCTTGTTTCGGTACCCGGCCACAGTGGCTGCTGGAGCATACGAAGCGATTTCTTATCTCCAGCTGCCTGCTATGGCGCGGCTTGGAAAGCGTGCAAGTTAAGCTTGCCGGTCTCGAAATGGCCCCTTTAAGAAGTTTTTGTCGTCCTTGCCCGTCGCTTCTCTGTCACCGTTTGGCAAGATCTATACCCCGCTGCGCTGCTGCAGCGTTTCCTTCGGTGTACGGCCAGTGCGAAACCTTTTCCCGAGGCTTCGCGCTGATCGTTTCAAGCGCTTAGCTCTGCATTTCAAGATGAGGTTACAGCATGTGAAGAAACCTTGCTCCTTTGCACATTGTGACAGCGTGGGTTGTACCGTGGGTACTTCCCTCTGGACTTTCGCAGGTGAGCTCTTGTCGTTGTCGTCTGCTCTAGATATGCTTTTGTCGGGCTTTTCGCGCCTATTCGTAGCTGTAACCGTTTCATACGCGCTTGGCTTCATGTTATCGGTATATTTAAGTAAATTGCAGGGCATGCACTTGCAGTCATAAGGTGTGCAAAAGACACCCATCATTTGTTTTATTTATAGCTAGTTTCGTGCAGCCGACTGTCACCAACGTGAACTTGATACCGGGCTCTCATGAGCAACCACTTGCCCTCTGCTTGCCGCATGGTCAATTTAAAACCAACTGCGCTGCCTAACAGCTCTGAGCATGACATTAATGGGTTTTGCAGCACCGTGAAGCCAATTTGAGGATCCCCTCGCAACTGACAGTATTCAAACTCAACCATGTGTATGTGCGCCGCATTGACTGTGCCTTTAATGAATTGGGCCAGCAGTAGTTATTGCCATTCTACGTATACATGACCGTCAATGTAGTTTTAAACTCATTTCGCTACATCGCTCTCGTCACTCTTTGAGCATAGAAAAGTCACTCTTTGAGCATAGAAAAGCAGCTAGCCGCGTGGTATCAAGCGAGCGTAACCGCACTCTCAGGCGCGGAGGCTAGGCGCGAGCATTTTCTGCCATAGTTATAACGTACTGCATTTAGGTGAAAGGAATCTTGGCGTATTGACGTTTGGAGTATATGGTATTCATTTGGGTGCAGTTGTATAACGTGGACGCTGCATCATGTCCAGGTGCAAAACGTGGGTGCAGTTCTGCCGCAACCTCAGCCTGGAGAAGACGCCGTGCCAGCTGCGAGACCTGAGGGTTTCTTCCAAGCACTTCGAACTGTTTGTGTATCTGCAGCCAGGATGGCTGCGTCTCGATGCTGTGCCTACTCGAGGAAGGAGTGGCTGTATTGAATGTCCTTGCACTTCACTTTAAACTGTACATGTATATTTTAATTTGATTAGAATTGCATCAAATTACTTCGGTTAGCGACAAGGACGTCTCGAGGTTGTGCTCAGGCCCTATGTACGGTGTAATGCTCTAGCGTTGAGCAGATTTGTTGATGCTAAAACTTGGTTTTAATATTGTAATGCAGGTGTAAACATAGCTGCTTTATTCTTTCAGTTGAAGAAATGAAATGTGAAGAGTAATCCCTGTGTGCTGCATGGTCTATGTGTTGATGCGCCTACTTATGTCATGTCATGTTTGCCTCAATGGAAGCTGGCGTAGCATTGTTTTCTATACTTTTCAATTTCCTACCTGGCAACGTTCGTGGAACTTCAGGGCTTTTTCCTATCCGCACTGTGACCATTGAGATGAATAGCCAGCTTAAAAAAACTACTGCTTGAGCTTCCTGTGACGCGCATTTTTTGTTGGTGTGCTTTATCACTGTATTTTTTGGTTGCTGTAATAAACCACAAATATGCAAACCATACTTGTCGTGCACTGTATTGTAAACTGTGCACTTAAGCCTGTGCTTTGGGCATCGTACCTTGATGTACTCAAAAGTACTAGCACCAGTATTTCCACCAAGGTTTCCAGTACGAATCATGCATGCTTAGGCAGCGTATGAAAGTGTTGCTGCCTTTCTATGCAGCCTTCTTTGCCAGTCACTTTCATTAGGTTCCCAATTTCACATTAACAAGGCCATAACTAGCAGGAACTCGAGCACATTTGACTGGCAAAGGTTGATGCGCACAGAAAGGCAACCTTCAAGTGATACCGCCTCGAAAATGCGGGTTCTATAAAAAGACCACTTTATAATTCGCGCCAAAAGCATACGTATGAGTGACGTCATTCGACGTCACTCATACGTAGGTTGCCCCCCAAAATAGGGGCGCTGGGGTGCTCCCATGAGCCGCCATGTTTTGGGCCAATGGGCGTCTATGGAGCCTTCGCTACCATGGTATATCTACCTTGCGATAACCTTCAAATCGCGCTCGGCTGTACATACAGAAGCAGGGCGTTCCAATTGGCTCGTGTGTAGCTCCTATTTCGTGCCACATATTTTTATCCCATTTTGACAATGTGTTGCATGACAAGCTTATTGGCGATCGAGTAGTGAAAGAGTTTAGGTATGTAGACGATTTCTTAATTTTCTTGACACTAACTTCCCGTGACAGTGTCGAAGCGGCCGCAAATGACATCTTAACCTTCTTTACCGATACCTGTCCTGACTTGAGTTTTACTCATGAGGTGCCCCTTGACGACTCAATTAGGTTTTTAGATTTGACCCACCTTCTCTGACGAGAGCCACGTTTGCTGGAGCTACTCTCCACGGACTAAGAAAAAGCCTGCTGCCCTTCTCCTCCTCATATCATGGCACGCAGCAGCAGCAGCGGACGGATCTAAGTGCCGTCAATAACTGTTTTCCATCGAACTTGCAGGCGTTGTCGCCGATCGTGCTAAGCCTCGCATCGCCGGTGCTGCTCACATCACCTGGGAGCGTATCAAGAGTACCGGCCTATCACTGAACTTCGAGCCAGCTGATCCAACGACGGGCGGTCGAGTTATAAGAAGAACACCGGGGACGACATCGCCACTTGCACGCAGCAGCAGCAGCGGACGGATCTAAGTGCCGTCAATAACTGCTTTCCATCGAACTTGCAGGTTGGTAAAGTCTGTGCTTTATTCATTAATAACTTTGATACTTCCGCTGCTGCTGCTGTTGCTGCACTGATATATCCTCAATATGTCGGAATGTTTGTCATGCTACGAAGAAATAGCTAGGGATGGATTGTCTATCACATGCATATCATGCCGATATGCATATCATATTGGTGAATGTTCCGGTGTAACTGCTAACCAATATCGCAAGAAGGCCGACTCTTTAAAGGCTAACTGGAACTGTAAGACTTATGAAAATGCAAAACAAACGGAGTGGATCGACTTCCACAACGCCGGAAAATCCTAACCTTGAACCCAAGCTGAATGACAAACGAAAAGCTTTCATTGCTTGCTCCTCTAGTGGCTAAGGTTGAGGCGCTTTCTGAACTGATATCAAAGGTAGATGGAACTGAGGCTTTAATCGCACTTGTGTCTGACAAGTATGACAAAATTCTAGAAAAGGTGGACGCTCACGACATGGATGTTGCTGATATGCAAAAAAGAGTTGCAGCAATCGAGTCTGGCAACTTTCCTTACGTCAAAGACATGAAGCTTCAGCTAAACGATCTGGAGCAATACAGCCGTCGAAACAACCTTTAAATTCACGGCATGGTCAAGGAAGATAATGAAAACCTCTTCGAGAAATTAAATAACCTAGCATGTAAACTGGATCTACCTGAACTAATGGATTCGAATTTAGAGTCTGTCCACAGCGTGCCAGCAATACCGGGTAAAGACTCCGTTGTGATTGCACGGTTTTCATCGAGCAATCTGAAAGACAAATGACAAATGACAAAGGCGATCGCTTCACGTGGCAAAAGAATGGACATGTGCTTGTGCGAAAGGATGTAGGTACCGGTATCATTCGGATTCACACTGAAAGTGATCTCGAAAAACTGGTGTAAAAAGAAGCTGTAATTGCTCATGCGCCCAGTACGTCAAGATGAAAACGTTACCGCCGCAACACTCTTAACATGATTCCGTATCTTTCGGCACTGCAGTTTCAAAACAGGAAAGGTCTCGCTTTTATTCCTTCTATTACTTAAACGTGCGCATTTTAAGTGGCAAAAAGGATGAATTAGGCGTACAACTGGCTTCGTTGAGCCACGACTTCGACATCTTAGCCTTCAGCGAGACATGGCTCACTAGAAGTTGCCACACAGTAGATTTTAACGGGTATTCATGTGAAGCAGTTTGCAGAACAAACAAAAAAGGAGGAGGCGTTGCCCTTTTCGTTAAGCATAACTTATAAAGTCATGTCGGAGCACTGCTTTATACGCCCTTCCTTTGAATCCCGTTTCATCAAGTGTCATTCTTTCATATTTGGTGTAGTCTATCGCCCTCCATCTGGTCAGTTTGATGATTTCTGTCGTCTTTTCGAACTTATGCTGGATCAGATGGCAATGCTGAGCATGCCTGTTGTAATCATGGGCGACTTTAATATCGATCTTTTTCAAGTGTCTGATCGTGCCCGGGAATTCAGGGATCTTTTAGCATCTTGTGCTTTTGTTAACATTATTGAGGCCCCGACTAGAATTACAGAATCTACTGAAACGTTGATTGACTTATGTTTATCTTCCTATGGAAAAATGAAATAGAAGCTGGCGTTTTAATGAGTGATATCAGTGATCATATGGCGCAGTTTTGCTTTCTCGCGAATTTTTCCTCATGCCGAAACCGGAAAACCGATCTAGTTATTTCGAGGCGGAACATTACGAAAAACAACATTAGTTATTTCCGCCAGTTAGTAGCATCAGTAGACTGGAGCGCTGTTACATGTTTAGAAGATCCGAATTCGTTCTATAACCAGTTTCTGGAACGAATGATTAAACTTTATGACAATGCATTTCTATTGGTAATACAAAAAATAGCCAGAAAGGAAGAAAGCCGTGGATAACTGAAGACCTGCTGCGTAGAATAAAAGCCCGTAATGAACTCTTTGAAAGGTTCGTATTATCGAGAGACATAGAGATATTAAAACAGTTTAAGAAATTGAGAAATAAGTTAGGCGCGGATTTAAAGAAGTCTTGTATGCACTACTATACTGATAAATTTGCCAGTATTCACTTCGATCCGCAAAAAACGTGGCGCACAATAAAAAGCTTGTTGAGACAACCCGCTAACTGTATGTCTAATGAAATTGAGTTAGGTGAGCAGTTATTCAGTGGCATAAGCCTTGCAAATGAATTCAATCCACATTTCCTAGATTTTGGTGCCGTGAACTCAACATCCTCTCTGCAAGCTACCACATATATTAAACATAGTATCCAGAACACCATGTTTTTAAAACCTGTTACTCCCGTGGAAATTGCCAGCATAATGAACGATATTAAGAATAGCTCTGTGTTTGGTTTCGACGGGATCAGTGTGTTGCCAATTAAGGCTGTGGTAGATTTGATATGCGATGTGCTGTGTCGACTGATAAATCTGGTGTTTGGGACTGGTGTTTTTCCTGAAAAAATGAAAATAGGAAAAGTCTCTGTTATACACAAAGGAGGAGCTCTGAACGATATAGGTAATTATAGGCCTATATAAATTTTGCCATTGTTCTCAAAGGTAGTAGAGAAAGCTATTAACACTGGATTGATTAATCATCTAAATACACACGACTTACTATCTGACTGTCAATATGGATTCCAGAAAGGGAAATCCACTGAGTCAGTACTGCTAAAAATCCGAGATAAAATTGTCAATGATATTGAGCAACAACTGTACACCATAGGTATATTTTTAGACTTTAGGAAAGCATTTGATTCTATAAAACATGACATTCTGCATACCAAATTACCTCATTATGGCATAAGAGGCCTTTCGCTTAAACTGATCCGCAGTTACCTGAGAAATCGTAAACAATATGTCACAATAAACAGTATCGTTTCAGACACCGCAGCGATAAAATTCAGTGTCCCGCAAGGCTCCATTTTTGGTCCTGTAATTTTTCTCTTATATGTAAATGACATGTTCTCCCTTTCCAAACCCCAAGATATTATTCTCTATGCGGATGATACAAATGTTTTCTTTTCTTCTGATGATTTAACATCTCTCTGCGTAACCGCAAATATATGGCTTCAGAATCTGTCTCAGTGGCTTCAGGCTAATCAACTTAATTGAAATGTGAAAAAAAAAACAAAATATATTTTATTTGGTCCTAAAAATAAGCGGACCAATCTTGCGTTTACACTGAAATTTAACCTCCATACTTTAGAAAGAGTATCCGAGCATAAATTCTTAGGGGTTAAATTTCATGAAAACCTTCACTGGCCCGAACATGTAAATTCAGTAAAAAGTAGTATTGCTCAAATTCTGGGAATGCTAAACTGAATTCAAGCTTACCTTCCAAAGAACCTAAAACGCCAGCTATATTGCGCCTTAACTCATTCCCGGTTGATTTACTGTCTACTTGTTTTGGGCGGAACTTTAAAATCTAACCTTAATAAATTATATCTGATGCAAATGGAAGGTTTAAGATTTATTCATGGCCTATCGTCTTATGAACACGTGTCTGAGTTTTTTGTTAAAGATGGTATATTGAAACTTGAAGCCTTGTACTACCAGCGGCTTTCCGAAGCTATCTATCTAGAGGTGAAAGCAAATAGCGAACTTTTCTACTTACACTAAGAATTTACCTTATTACACGTTCAGACACCACTCCTTTGTCAAACCTTTCATTAGAACGAATTATGGTATGCAACTGCTCAAGTGGCAAATTCCTAACTGTTTGTATCTTTTCCCGCCTTTAATCGAAATCATTAATATTTGTTCGTCCCTGATTTCCTTCAGGAAAAAGAGGAAAATTTATTTTCTGTATAAGTTGTAAGCATATCTACAGTTTTGGTCAATGATGCTGCTTGCGAATGGCATATCATAATTCAATGGTGTCCTGTGATCTTATTATTTTCTACTGCATGAGTTTATGCCCACTGATTGGTTCTGTATTTTATTATTCAACTTATTCTGTCAATTTATTTAATGCTTAGTTTACACAATTGTATAATTTGACTACTTAGTGCTGGCTTCAATCCTGCTCTTTTTAATTTCCTGTGTAATCGACAGATTGCCTCTGTTCATGTGCAAGTTTGCTTTATTTTCATTCCTATGTGTGTGCTGTTTGTGCTGCAAGTTTTGTAGGGACATTGGCCCAGTCAGGCGTTCATTGCTATCGCCTTTTGCCTCTGCCCCTTGGCACTACTTCTGTACTGTCTTAAGCACAATAAACAAACAAAAAAACAAACTTACTAAACTTGTGAAGAGAGGCATTGCCAACCTTTGCCTCGGTAATGCTCTGCACAGGTCTTGTACACACAATATGCAGAAGAGTTTCTTTGGGCAGCTTGACCGCTTGAGGTCAGTGGGCTACCCTGAGTACGTCCTCGTTTCGGTAGCTGAGAACTTGACCAGTAAGTTTAAGTCACAATACAAAAACGATGAAACGCCTTGTGAAGAATCCAGACTTGCTGTAATGCCATACCTGCATAAAATCTCACATAACGTTATAATGGTAGCCATGAAATGTGGTGCTAAGGTTTTCTTTTCTGCGCTCACCAAACTGTCGTCGCTTTGTTCCCGTATCTCTCAAATTAGAAAAAAAAATAAATGTCATGTCAAGCACCACAGCATGTTCACCAAATGCACAACCGATGTTGTTTACTCGCTTCCACTGTCCTGTGGCAAGGCATACCTAGGTGAAACAGGTCAATGCGTCAACGACCGTATGAGGCAGCACCGCACTTCGCTGCAGCCAGGCAACACAGCAAATCTGCCAAGACATTTCAACCACTGCAAAGACTGCACCCCTCTGTTCCATAATGTCAGGATCATCGGCCGCGGCAAAACGCAGATAGAACGGGAAATCTTAGAAGCCTTCAAAATCAACCAGTTAGGAACTTAATGCGTCAGCAACAGCTCTGTTAGGTTCACGGCAAAAGCGTACAGTTTCATGAATGGGACATAGGTTGCCACATGCAATATTCGGTCGCTTAATCAAATTTGTGCTTTGTTAACATTTGTGGTTGCTCTCGCGCATGTTGGCCCTGTTCAAATGTTGGCCATTAACCAAATAAAGAATTTTCAGTTGTGTTTTCAGCGTTGTCCTGTGTACTTCTCCTCCTTGTGAACGCGTCCTTTCCGCTGGTTTTCTACTTACAGTTGTATACAGATGGTTCACTTACACTCGTGTCAAGCCCACGTTTCCGCTTATGTGCCGCTTCCAAAATCACCCTTTCTAGTCTTGCTTTTCCCTTTCCGATAATGGTGGCCTAATTCGGCAAGGCATAGCAACATCGCATTCCCGGCAGTGTTTTGGAAGATTGGCGCGATTTTTAAGTTTCAGAGACCGCTGGTGCTGTCGGAGTCTATCATTTATGCATTGGCCCCTCCGCCCAAATTTAACTCTGCCGCATGGAAGTGAAAGCTGGTACAACACATCTGTGTCACAGTGCACGATATATCCAAATGAATATATGGTATGTTTAGCATGATACTGCAACTGAGCATGAGCTGATTTTTGTGCCCGTTTTTTTTAATACGGCGGATTGAGGGTGCTTCGTCACTTCTTTAGATGCAGTGTTCTGACCTCTGAGGAGGCCCTTTGGAGCCCTTTGGCTCAAAATTTTCAACTCAGTATAGCAGAAACGTTTCAACGCATTCTCCATTCGCACTGTTATGGCTCTGTTATACTCCGACGTTCTCGGCGTGGGCAAGCGCGGCGGTTGTGGTCGGACACGTCACGATGGCGGCGCTGCGCCGGGCTGAAATTTGCCCCTCTATACTCTAGCCGCGTCGATGCGAGACAGCGCTGAGCACAAGCGGCGCACATGCGCAGAAATCCATTCGTCCGACCTGCTGCCTCCGAGTAGCGGCTGCGCGCTCCGCAGACGACGTTTTTTGGGTTGTGTGCTCCGGACTAAGCTATTTTGCGCAGTTTGTTTGGCCTTTTAGGATGGCTTGGTCGTATTTTGCGCGACGAAGGTTTTTGCTTGCGATGCTTGCGCACCGATTGCGACGAAAGCGCAAGCGCTCCATGTACAACCGGCGGCAAAATAAGTAGGGGCACGCGAGAGGCGGTCAGAATCTGATAAAACTTCATCGCCGCGCCGTCTGACGTAGCACTTCTGGAGTCGAGAGGTCGCAGTGCGCGTGCGCATCCTTTTATGTTTGCAGCCGGGTCTTTTTTCTCGGCTTGCGGCGGACTATCTGATTACCTGCAGCGTTAAGCAGTAGGGGTCGCTTTCTCTATTTGCTACGTAAGGCGCGCAGTTCGGCGGGGGCACAGCGAGGGTGAAGCGTTCACTGCACGCTTTGCCTTGGTTGCCCAGATAACGCACAGTCGCAAGATTTCTGTTTTTTAGAACGACCTGCTGGCACAGATCCTTCTCACTTCCTGTAACCACGCTGGACGCGTTGCGATTTCAACGTTCGCTGGAAGCGAGAAGAATGCTCTGATAGAGCGTGATAACACCTTATAGTTCAGAAAACTATTTGCCGTGTTTGTATCACTACAGCTTGCATAGCCGTTCAGTACGACCATGCGAAACAACAGTTTGTGTTTAATGACAGCTCAGTGCAGCGGTAAATATTGACGTTGACGAGTTTTATATTTGTCGCCACATGTGCATGTTCTTCACTACAGAGTTTGAGTAACACGCCACCCTGCCCGACAGTTCCAAGCGCCGAAGCATTTGCTTGCCATAACAGTAGTAGTACAAAACATTTATTTGTAGAAATGGTTTCAGGGCAAGGGCGGGGCTGTTCGGGTCCTCATCCTTTCGCTGAAGCCGCTGCCCGAGCTCTCGAAACCAAGGCCCTTTGTGACTCGAGGTCAAAGCTGGACGGTGTGCTTGCCATGTGCTCGTGTCTATACTACGTTCCTGCCAAGGAGACAAACCCTTAGAGCCGTTGTTTATTCTGTTTTCTTGTGCTGGACACAGCCAACACGAAGGGACTAAGTAGGAAATAAATTGTAGGAAATAAAAGGTTCCAGATCTGTTTGTTGCGTTGATCATCGTGGAAGTTCTGGAATACCAGGCAGCCTAAAACAAAAGAGTTTGCAGACACATGACTAAACCACCATGCTGTCCAGATCATAAGCACTCATAGAGTTCCATTAATATAACACATAACATTTCACTGGCAGAACTACTCCTGAAAACACGCATGGTATTTTAGTCATGCGCACGCCGTATGAACACGGCTACACGAAAAGGCAATGCATAGTGTGGAGATGTAAGGAAATGGGTTCGCTTGAAGTAGACAGTTTTAAAAACGTAATATTCACATCATCAAGTAAATGCAATAAAACATTTATTAATGAAACAACGCATTCGCCGATGCCTCTTAGAAAAGGAATCTTATGCTCGCCTGGATTGATGTGGAAACCCTTTCGGCTGTGTTATCAGGACTATCTTTTTGAGGCGACAGAGTAGATGTCCAATGAAGCGCTGAGCAACAACAAGAAAACCTAAAAAAAGCTAATGCGAAGGGCACCACGCTAGCATGATCATTTATCTACATGGTGAATGAGTTGAATCTCAGTGGTTCGACTAGAATGAGGCTGTCGCGACAATTACTCATCTTCACCCGCTCATCATGTGTTCGCGCTTCTGATTGGCCGGCAATACTTTTTAAAGGTATGAATGTCTGGAGAGCCGAACAAAGGTGCGTCGTCTACTGAAATGGCACCACGCGTTCCGATTGTTGTGGAAGGTGTACCGCGGAGAGAGATATGTCGAAGAACTGGCAGGTCGAAGACATCGGTGAGCAGAATTATCCGTGCCTTCCAAGATGAGGGAACACTTGCGGATGCGAAGCGATCCGGCAGACCAAGAGCTATGAAGCACGAGGACGACTTACTGATTGTTGCCGCAGCTGTCATGGGCCCTTTCTTGAACGCTAAAATCCGCGATGAGTCGTCACTAGAGGTCTCAGGTCTCCACTTCGACAATACGTCGCGTTTGAAAGCAGCTGAGATTTCAAACTGTGCCGCAGCGCAAAAGCCTTTCCTCACCGAGCGACAGTGCCAACAACGCTTAGGCTTCGGACAAGGCCATTAGCACTGGAACACAGAAGAATGGCATAATGTAATTTTTTCTGATGAGTCAACATTTTGCATTTGCTGGGGTCAACAGAGGCGGGTGTGGCGGCCTTGATTTCCAGGTAAGCACTGGCTTCACGATTTGTAGACGTTGACAGATTTTGCTGCTTTGCATGTGCCGAAACATTTCCCGGATCTAATGTTACAAAGGAATTATCGAAATTGTTCCCTGAAATGAAATTATCTGGTAATCTCCATTACTAACTAAACACACTGCATGCAAGAGCAATGTGCAACAGTAACTTTTGATTAGCACCATCTCGAATACGAGTTTCAAGTTGATTAACAATGCTATGGTTTAAAGGTATGCAACGCGTATTGTAAACTCTTATTTATAGTTAACAAAATCGATTTTCTGAATATGTTCCCTTCCACTCTTTCTCTTTCGAAACTGCTTATACCAACCTGGCTGTACCCACAGCGTTCTTTCAAGTGGCCGGTGTTCAGTCCCTGTGTGGGGTGTCATGAGCAAAGATGGGCTAGGGCCCCTTTTCCGCATTGATGGGAAATTCACGGCGTCCAGATTCAGCGCTCTGCTACAAGACACCATGCTCCGATATGTGCTGGATGGGCCGTTCCCCGACGGCTGCTTCCTCTTCCAGCAGGACAAAAGCCCTGTGCACATGGTTCTGCAGGTTACCACCCTGCTTGAAGACCATGGCGTGCGTACGTTGCTGCCACCTCCGAATGGCGCGGACGCAAATGCAAATTCTATCAATGTGTGGGCGCGCCTGAAGTCCTGCCTATCGAGACGAAACTTGTCCAGGGCAACAGCGGACAAGCTGTGGAACGCCATTTGTGAAGAGTGGGGACTTCCTTCTAACTAACCGCGAATACGTGTCTCCCTTTTGCGATTCAATGCCAAGGAGGATGTTGGAGATCATTTCCGCGGGTTGTCACTTCACTCGCACTCCTGAATGTTTGTGTAATGAGGGCGGTATGAGGAGCACACGTTTCGACAATGCTATTTATTCTTTTGTTGGCCCTCATCGTTGGTTTCACTTTTATACTTTTACGTCCAACATATATGACCGCGCCGATATCGGCGCGCCTTATTTCGTTACTCGTCTACGTGTATTTCATGTGCAAGTTACCTGCCTATGTTTTCTCATGGCATCATTTTTCGGCTCAAAGCCTCTCCGTTGCCATGTGCTCGTTCCTATTTCAACATCACACGGTCGTTGAAATAAAAGAATGCAAGGAATGGAACTGATCATGTATGCGGCACCGCGCTGTCGCCGAGAGACGCGATATATTATCTGTCCAGCCAGGGCAAAGCGGGCAGCATACGCTTCACCCTCGCCGTGCACCCCCACCTCGCCCCACCCCGAACTACGCGCGTGACGTATGGAAATAGAGAAAGCGACCCCTACCGCCAAACGCTGAATGTAATCAGTAGGGCCCGGAACTTTGGGCATTTACCTAAACATGCCTATCAATGCCTAAATGGGAGATTTTCCCACTTGCTACCCTTTTATCAATTTCTAGGAATACTACCTATTCAACCGCACTTGTTGCCTATACATGCCAGCATCCGGCATTTCGGTCCTCGCTGCCGTTTTCCATTTTTCAGACATCTGTAAGTATGGTGTGAGGCGAGCGCCAATGCACGCACAAAAGGCGCGTGTTTCGCCAAACGTTTTTCGCGAAGTGCAGCTGGCGCAACCAAAGAGGATACATAACCTCCGTGAGTGTACCCCGACGCCCGAATCGGCGCCGGCCAGCCGGGGACCATCACCTCAACACGCTCCGTCCAGTTGGGGACCGTCGCCTCAACGCGCTCAAGACGTACAGAGGGCAAAATGCATGTCTAGAACGGCCGCACTGCGTGCCCCGGGCCGCTCGGAGCTACGTGCGCGACGTCTAGCGATATAACGCCTGGTTCGAGACGACGGAGTGTGGGCATGCGTGGCCAAACTTATATCGATGCCTGTCTTTTCGGGGCTCGCAGGCGGCCGCGGCTTTACTTCCTGCTTTTGTCGTTAGTAGCGCTGACTTGCGCTACCGTCGGCGAAAGGACATACGTGGCAGAGCGAACACCACTGGCTTGTTTTTTTTTTTACTTTCTTTTTGTGCGCTTGCAAAGCCCTGGCGAAGAGCAATTCACCGCATCACATACGCGCCGGTGTACTGCATCGTCATCGCGGCTACGCGCCTTAGATAAGGGAGCGAAGTTAGGCATCTTGCGTTCTTCGGAAACTGCAGGAAGGCAGGTATAGTGTTCAAGGTGCCGTGAAGTAAGCGTAAGCAGCGGGTTCATTTTTACTGCACTGTTTTTTTTCCTCATAAATAAGATGCAACAGATGGCTGGCTTCTCATTTCAAAATTTTTTATTTTTTCCAGAGGTTTAGGGACAAACTAATAGTGGATTGGGGCTACCCTGGACTTCTTTAGGCTCTCGATTCTCCTCGAGAGCGACTCGTAGAGGGAGCCGTCGGCAGCGCGGTCAATGCGGAGGCGTCCCCATTCCTTTTCTATGGCTTCCCACAGCTGCTCTGGGTTGCTTTTAGAGAGCCCTGATTTCCTGGATAGGCTTTTTTTTATCAGCCTTCACACATCTTCTGTGATGTTTAGGTCGGGCCTTCTTGCAGGCCATGGAATAGTCGTAACGCCAAGGCCCAAGAAGGTCTCGGAGAGCCTTGGCTGTGTGCATAGGCGCTCCATCTTGTTGAAAGTGATACAGCCCATCCGGAAACGGCCCATCAAGCATATAAGGCAGAAGGACCATTTCTACCACCTCCGCGTAGACCTTGGCCGTCATACGTCCAGGAATGCGGTAGAGTGGTCGTAGTCAATCGTAACTGATGGCTCCCCACAACCTGACTGAAACACGGTCGCTGCTACGCACATTCCAAGTTTTTCTTCGTCCCTGCATGTGGGGAAATCGGGCGTTATTAGAGAAACCAAATTGTCATTAAACGTAATGATACGTGCTGTGGTAGCAGTGAACGACAGGACGCGACGAGAGAACAACGTATTCAAGAGATTTTGAGGCATTACGGTTCGAAATATGGGGCGTCAAAATGTCCGTCCGCGAGCTCGTTATGCTGGCTTTCCAGCTTTGTAGGTTTTCGATATGGCGTCGCATCGCACAGTATAATACCCGAAATCAATCTAGTGTATTTTATATCATCATAAAATACATGTCGTGTCTTGCGAGGGGAAACGACACTGTAGCCGAGGTGCAACAAGAACTCGGGTTTATTGTCAGCCGGCCGTCAGACCGCGCGTCCCGCTGGTCGACGACTGCCCGTGCAAACCAACACGCATGTGCTTATATCGAGATACAGACAGGCAAGGGGGCGGTGCCCAAATACCGGCACGTGGCCGTGAGTTCGCCGTTTGCTTATCGTGATACAAACACTACAATACACGCACTGTTTAAGCTTAAGAATATAATTTTGTGAGGGCGCAATGCAGAAAAGGTACATAACGAACAATTAAAAGTTCGATTTTGACGTTGTATATCTCAAATAACATTGTCGATTCCGAAAACGCAAAAATTGAGCTTGCATTATACTGCCACGTATCATTGTAGCGTCCGTTCGTTCGCGCAAGGCCGCAGAAAATGGGTGTTATCATTTTTGTTCGTGACGCGAAAAGCGACCGGACTAATCTCGATTGTTCACAGCTATGAACAACTGCATCTACGTGTTCCCAGATCACTCTAGATGACCTCGACCTGTTATGTGTAAGTTTCCTTGCCGGCTTCAAACTAAACGATGCCGCGAGCAGCGGGCATTCGTAGTTCGACGATTGACGAGCACGCTTGTTGCTTACGCCGCCGCCGTCCTTAAATGGGCGTCCGCAAAGAACAATGTTTCCAATGTTGCAGCGCCTCCGCACGCGCCTCTTTGAACAAGCATGCGTGGACGCTCTGTCAATGAGCGAGGCTGAGTTTTTGCGCAAATGGTCGACATACTTTATCGTACTGCGCGGCGGTCGAGTATCGGCTTTCTTACTGCATTATTGACGTGCTCAGTGCTGCGTCACTGCGCATGTGCTTGACTGATCAGTGCATTAAGTTCATCTGTTTTGTTTGGTTTCTATGTTAACACAGAACAAAATAAACTTCTCTTTCCACGCCGCCACCGAGTGATTCGATTCTTTTGCGGGCGCAAGTCAGTCCAAATAAAGAGCTTCGTTTCCAAGTATTTCTGGTGTCTTCCTGACCGCTGGACTGCCGTCACTACAGCGTGACATCTGGTGGAGGTGCTGGGTAGCCTTCCATGTTCCGGATACCCCCTACAAGTCGTGACGCCAGCCCTCTGAGTCATCTACCGCAGGACCTGAGTCCAGTCCACCGCGTTAGCCGACGCCTGCAAGGGGACGCACCTGAGTTCGGGACTCTGCCGGACCCTACCCGGAACGAAAGCCAGCAGAAACGTCTACCATAAGCTTGCCCCAGACGATGACTCCAATCATTCTTCAGCAGCCCTATTAGGACTGGGTGTCCGAGCCAAGGAACGGTCGAGGCGACGGTGAGTCAAATGAACATTTATGTACAGTATGTACAAGGGCTTTTACATGATACAAGGGCCAAGAGCACCACGGGCAGGCACACAGAAGAAGGGCGGCCCCGGCGGCGAGCGTAGCTCCGGCGTGATGGCTCTTCTGCTGCCCGTCTGCTGCTCGGGTTCAGCGCGGCTCCGTTTTTATAGCCGCTGGTAACGGTTACGGCAGCCAGCCGTTCAAATCCTCCAATCACTGGCCACCGTTCAAATTAGACCAATGGTCGAGAACCGGCGAGCGTCGGAGGAGTGCGCACCGACGGAGAGGAGGATAGGAGGAAGGGTCCGTGTCGGCGCCGCGCCGGCGGGATGAGTCGCGCTGCATGTCGCGACTTGTCCGAGAAAGTCTGGGCCTGCTTTGAGCGTCGGCGAGCGCGCAGCGCTTGTTTCCAGGGGGGGCCAGCCAGCGAAATGGGAGCTCCGGCACTACAGCACCACCGCCGCCAGACAATGCGCCACGAAGACGAGCTACTTCCGCGTGGCTCGGATGCGGGGCGCGCTCGTACGCCAGGCTCCTCCAAGTTCTCGTCCGGTGTTCAGCCGCAGGTAGCTCCAGGCTCCTTTCCGAGAATGGGTCCCGCTCGCCAGGACAGGATCACTGCTCCGCAGCTTTGTCGCCCAGGTGACTGGATCAGCTTCGCTCAGTCCTTCGGAAGTGCTTGCTTCACAGCATCGGTCGTTGATCGTTCTGCAGGTTGCCAAGAACCGACCGACAACAGGCAACACCCAACACGAGCAAGTGCCCTCCGTCACCCGTCAAAACGCCAGACTTAAAGGTCATAAATCTCCGCTAGCAATAGTTCTGTCTCCTTTTCGCTCCCTCTTCAACAAGAGACACATGTGGGATGCCAGAACTTAAAATAATAAACTCAAACAAAGGGTCAAACGCAAGCAACACAAGGAATGAAATGATTGTAAATTGGGTCCCTCGAGATCATTTGGGCAGGAAAACAATCGGCTGAGGCCGCGAGTGAGGACATCAATTTTGCCCCGATTTACAAGCGAACTTAAAACAGCTGTTCGCGAAGAAACAAAATGTAGGTCACGAGGGGGCGAAGCCAGCCTTGCTTAGAGCACACGGCTTAGTGCGTCTACGTTCGCGTTTTCCTTGCTTCTAACGGACGGTAAACGACACCCGCTACAGCGGAAACTAGTGACTCTGCCTCTTTCGCTGTGCTGCGCTTTTCTCTCTCTCTCTCTCTCTACTACCGTGGTAGCTAACGTCTCTGCCTCTTTCGCGGTAGACGCGCTTTTCTTTCTCTCTCTACTACCGCGGTAGCTAATGTCTCTGCCTCTTTCGCGGTATACGCGCTTTTCTTTCTCTCTGTACTTGTCTTTCCAGTTTCTACGGGAGCTACAGTACGAGAGCGATTCGCTTTCATAGACTGGCAACTTGTCCCTTTCTTTGCGCTTCGTGCGCCAGTCGCGACGTCCCATAGCGAGTGCGCAACGCTTCCGATGGGACCGTTCTTTCTTTCTCTCTGTTCGTGGGGGCAAGTCAGACCTTGCACGAGTCTTGACTTTCTCGCGCATCCGTTTTCCTTTCCGCTCGGTGTGTAGTTCGCCTCTACACGGCCTTTTGATTTTACGCCTACTAAGTGGCGTCATTTCGAATCGCGGCTTTCTATCGCGATAAATGTGCTTGGCTGAGCGCTTAGACGGTTTCTTCTTGGCAATTTTCTTGCCCCTGTCACTGCGGCCTCGTACAATCTTTCGCTCTTTGAGCCGTACACGCGCATTCCTTCCGTGCGCGTGCCGCTTTCTATGGGAGCGCGGTTTCCCCCGTGAATGCAGCGGAAAGCGAGAGCCCGCATGAGAGCACGTGCCTTTGCGCGTCTCGCTCTCTCTGTGCTGGCGGCAAGATTCACACTTGTCCCGCTCCTTAATTTTTCGCCTCCCGGGCAGCGCTCTCTTGAATCTCGGTTTGGTGCCTTGGTGCACTTTTCCGCACGAATGTTTGCACGATTTCTTTTTGCAGTTTATTCTACTGCCCAGACCTATGTGCCCCGACACACTTATGCGCTTCGCTTTGCGCGATAGTAATGCCTCGCACATTTCTTTAGGTCTGGTTCTGACACTAGTTTCAGGGCTGACAACGTGACTGACTTTACTGAAGTCATTTTGCCGGCGACGTTGGCGCTTCCGATGGTGGAAACCCGTTTTCGCGCGTTTGCCCTTTCTCTCTTTTCGGCGGCGTCCGTCTTTCTTATGCCTTCCTTTCATCTTTCGGCGGCACTACTCTTTCTTTTGCCTGCCTTTCATCGTCTTTCGGTGACAGCTCTCTCTCTCGAGCTTGCCTTTACTGTCCTTTCGGCGGCAGCACTCTTTGTCGGTCACCTTGTGGTGATAGCTCACTTTTCGGAACTGGCTGTTACTTTCCTTCCGTTTGCAGCTTCCTTTCTTGTGCTTTCCTATCATTTTCTCCTGAGGAAGCACATGCTGCTTCCGTCGTCTAGGTTCCTGTTCTCTGACAATGTCACTATGATTCTCAGCCGATTCACGTGCGCTACCTAGATCAGACCTGTCTTTGGCGCCTTCACTAAGTTTCTCAAAGCTGCGCTCTTCCTGCTCAGGGTCTCTGAGTGCGCATTCGTCCTCATCTTTCTCGGACGGGTTGACGTCTACCGCCGCTATGTTGTCTGGAACGTTCTGTTCTCCACTGTCGTCCAGCGCCTTAGCTTCTTCAGGCACTGACGAACCAGTGTTTTCTCCTGACTTTACTGCTGACACGCAGCTCTCGTCATGCTCCTGACGCGTTTCAGCCAATTTCGGATGAGGGTCGGCTCTGCACTCAGTCGCGGTGTTCCCGCTACTGCAGCTGCTTTCTGGAAAGTCGCAAAGCTCAGAGCAGTGCGAAAGCACGGGACTCGTTTCGCATTGCTCGCCGCAAACACTAGCGCACAACTCCGCGTCCGCAAACTCTATATGCGTCCGCATCCGTCGATCGGAAGTCTCAGGTTTCTGCATTTCTGCCGAATGCGATGCACAACGCGGTGTGTCATCCTCATCTACTTCGCTTGCGTCGGCGCAAGCGTTTTCATTAATGTCCAGACGGACGTCCTCTCTGCCCTGTTCGGCAACTTCTCCTGCTTTCGACACGCTAGGAGATCCGCTTTCCGGTAACTCCGCCACAATCTCAATAAGCGCGACCTCTGTGATTTCACCGTCCGATGCTGTGGCTACCTTATCCGATGGTAGAGAGGTTTTCTCAGTTGGCGAATGTGGGGCAATTCCCATTGTTACAGCAGAAGTTACATCTGCCACGTACGGACTACGTTCCTCTGTTCCGCACTGGCAGGGCTGCTCTACAGCGACACACTCTACCTCTGTGTCCCGATCCTCCGAACCTTCCGCATTTTCGAGCCATTCTAAAATGTCGGCTTTAAACTGGTAGGGAAAATCGTTAAACGATGGGGTGCTATTCTCTCGCAGGTACTTTTGGCGAAGGTCCAGCGGTGACACGTTATATTTCGCCAGTAAGAAGCTTTTCAGCTCATCGTAGTCCGCCAAGCCGTCGTCCAACAGGCGCTTGACCACGTCATACGCTTCGCTGGAAAGCAGGGCTACCAACTTCTGTGCCCAACCATTCCGCTCAACGCGCTTTCTCTCGCAGACGCGCTCGAACTCCGCAAGATATTTCGCCATATCTTCGGCGATCACGAAGGGCCGCGGCCTGTCTCTCAGCTGCTGACCGTTGGTCTCATGCAGAACGGACAATGTTTTATATCTCTCGAAATCGGTCTCATGCGCTTCAAGCTCCAGGTCCGTCAGTTTCTTAGCGCGAGCATACCGTTTTGTTTCAAGATGCCTCCGTTTTTCTGCCTCTTCGCGCTCAAGCTGTTTCTGTTTTTCTGCCTGTTCGCGCTCAAGCTGCTTCTGTTTTTCAGCCTCTTCGTGCTCACGGCGTTCTGTGATCTCTTCCCAGGCCTCATTGGCTTCCTCAGCCGTTACCTCCTCTTTCCGCATGATCTCAAGAATCGCATGCTTTCGTTTTGCGGGGCCCAAATCAATCCCCAACTCTTCACAAATTTCGTTGAGTTCCTTCACTTTGAAGTTCTCCATCGCGCACAATAGCCTCTTGTAGTTTGCCCTTTTCTTAGAATTCCCTTGCCGTTCACTACTATAGCGCTACTAGTATGACACGCGCAAGTAATTCTTTCCAAAACGCCTCGTTTACTCCCTCTGCACCAGCTTTCGTTTCGAAGCGCTCCGACGTGGCTCGAAACAGCAAAGCTCTCCTACAGTGCTACACACACAGCCCTACTCTAGACTACAATCACGTGTGCTAGAGCAGTCTGGCGAATTGAGGGGAAAACATCAGGCACTCACCGCGCCGAGGTAGCTGACGCCGGTCGATCCCGCAGCTGCCATCCACTGTTGGGACTGTGGCATCCCACCTCTGCCACCACTGTTGAGACTGAGGCATCCCACCGCTGCCACCACTGTTGGGACTTGGGCATCCCACCGCTGCCACCACTGTTGGGACTTGGGGTCCGAGCCAGGAAACGGTCGAGGCGACGGTGAGTAATAGGACGTTTATGTACAGTATGTACAAGGGCTATTACATGATACAAGAGTCAAGAGCACCACGGGCAGGGACACAGAAGAAGGGCGGCCCCGGCGGCGAGCGTAGCTCCGGCGTGATGGCTCTTCTGCTGCCCGTCTGCTCTCGGGTTCAGCGCGGCTCCGCTTTTAAAGCCGCTGGAAACGGTTACGGCAGCCAGCCGTTCAAATCCTCCAATCACTGGCCACCATTCAAATTAGACCAATGGTTGAGAGCCGGCGAGCGCCGGAGGAGTTCGCACCGACGGAGAGGAGGAAGGGTCCGTGTCGGCGCCGCGCCGGCGGGATGAGTCACGCTGCATGTAGCGACTTGTCTGAGAAAGTCTGGGCCTGCTTTGAGCGTCGGCGAGCGCGCAGCGCTTGTTTAGACAGGCCCGCCAGCGAAATGTGGGCGCCGGCACGAGAGAGGGCAAACGGATAAACTCCGAGGCCCGACGGGACGGGCTCGGCGGGAGCAAGTTCCGACCAAGAGGCGCCCGCGGCGAAGAGCGGAGTGCCGCGCGGGAACGTCCGCGAGCTTCCCGTTCCCGGGGAGAAGAGCCACTGAGCCAGCTATCCCTCGCGCGCGCGCAGCAAAACGCCATCCGTGGCGCTGGTGTCGCTGCGACGCGAGCGCCCTCCCCTGTTAGTTAAAAGTAACCGAACCGAGAGGACTGCTTTTCGGGGGGGAGCTAAACAACAGTGGGGTGCAATGCGGGAAAGCGAACGCAGGGGACGAAGGCGTCCCCACAACTTACAGGTACAACAAGCAGGTAGGTTGTCTTGTTCGCTGCAAAGTTCTTCACGAGGACATCGTTCTGTAAACAGAACGAAGACAATCCTGGCTAGAACGAGGCGGGGGGTGAAGAAACCTTGCCTTCCAAGTATTCGATGAGGCATTTTATGTCGGAGTCCGCGCGTTGCTGTTGTACAAAAGTGCTGGAGCTGATGGGTCCCAGGAAGGCGTCCTCATCGTCGTCCGGCGGCGGTGCATCTACAGGGGCTCGTGACAGGCAGTCGGCGTCAGAGTGCTTGCGTCCGGACTTGTAAACGACGGTTACATCAAACTCCTGGAGCCGTAGGCTCCATCGAGCGAGGCGGACGGAGGGGTCCTTCAAACCTGCGAGCCAGCACAGTGCGTGGTGATCGCTGACCACCTTGAATGGTCGTCCGTACAGGTAGGGGCAAAATAAATGGTGGTTTGAGCTAGTTGGTACATCTTTAAAATTTCACCAGCGCTGCGACTAGGAGCGAGAACAGAGAAGGAAGACAAGGACAATCTGTCCCTTCATTACAGAGATTGTCATCTGAACAAACCCGGTGTGTCTAATAAAAAAGCATGCTTTCCACTGCTTAACAGGGCAAAGATTAAATTCAGACATCCAGATCAGCTGACTAGGGAGTTGTGTGAAGGCTATCATATTCACAAGAACAGCGACACGTGCGTTAGCACACCATCTGTAAACTTACATGAATGTGAAATTTTGTATCTAGATTCTTAACTTTCTTTTGCGTGCTTTTTGCGGGAAGCGCAGGCGCTTTGGGTTGTCAGTTGTGTGCATATAATCTGTGTTTTTTCAAATAAACTTCCAGTTGTTAGTAGCGCTTGTCCTTGTCTTCCTTCTCTGTTCTCGTTCCTAGTCGCAGCGCTGGTGAAATTTTACAGGTAGGGGCGGAATTTCGACGTAGCCCAGATGATGGCAAGGCACTCCTTCTCAGTTGTCGATTAATTAGCTTCGGCTTTGGACAGGGAACGGCTAGCGTACGCGATGACCTTCTCCACTCCGTCAATTTTCTGAACGAGAACAGCGCCTAGGCCCACACTACTTGCGTCGGTATGAATTTCAGTCTCGGCGTTTTCATCGAAGTGCGCGAGGATCGGTGGGGACTGCAAACGACGCTGGAGCTCCTTGAAGGCTTCCACTTGCGGCGCTTCCCATTTAAATGGCACCCCCGCAGGGGCGTCTGATTCATGCACACGATGGTGAGTTGCGACACCACGGGTACCTGAGCATCCGCAGGGACATCCCCGCAGTGGGATGATGGTGAGCAGTGCGTCACCACGGACCCGAGCACCCGCGCTTAGCCGTGCGTGGCATCGCCGTGTCCGGGGAAAAGGGGATCCTGGTGGTTGAGCCGATGCCGAGCGTTTGGACCCTTAAGGCCCCTTCGGCGGAGGCAACACACCACTTTGGCCCCAGCTTCCTGTAGACGGCACCTCCGGCCTGACCCGACCGGGGGAAATCGGTAGTCGCCTTTTCCTGTCCTCTTCTCTATCTTTAACTTTCCTTTCTCTTTCTTACAACTCTCCTGTCAACTCCTCTCTTCTTAGTTTTTTTTTTCACTTTTCATAGGCGGCTAGGGTTAACCTTGTGTGGCGAACTACCCTAGGTTTTGTCATATTTGGTTATAGAAGTGGTGTACAGCTGGCGTGGGCAGGGCTTGGTTTTCAAGTTCCTGTCCCGTCCCCTTGTTGGGCTCCATGGTGGGTGGCTGGCACCATGGCCGAAGAACATTATTTTTTATGGCTTCTCTATCAACTAAAGATCGCACCCCAAAAAGGGTGCGGACCGAAGACCTTACAGCCCAGTGCTTCCAAAAAAACTAAACAAACCTTTCCAAAGTATCACGTTATCCACAGTGAAACTGAAAAAACTGCCAGAAAATTGTCCCCATTCATGGTTTGCAAATATGTGACCGATGCCTTGGGCACGGGCTGTAAATTGTCAAAAATGCCTAGCGGTGACCTGCTCCTTGAAATTAAAGACAGCAACCAGCACTCCAAACTGTCCAGCATAGTATCAATAGGGGACATTCCCGTTACAACAACTGCACACCGATCCTTGAACACCGTTCGTGGTGTGATATCAGTTTGACTTCCTTGACCTGACCGAAGACGAAATGCTTGAGGGTCTCAAAGACCAAAATGTCACAAATGTACTTCGCATCAAAATCAGAAAACTAAGAAATACCAACCAAACATCTCGTCCTCACCCTCAACACCAGCACCCTGCCCGAATACATGGAAGTAGGTTACTTGAAGATCAAAGTCCGACACTACATTCCAAACCCCAGAAGATGTTTCAACTGTCAGCGATATGGCCATCGGTCGCTGAGTTGCCGTGGTCGAAAAACATGCTCAAAATGCGCCTCACACGAGCATGTCTCTGAGAACAGTGAAGCCGCAGCGGTGTGCTGCGCAAACTGTGAAGATCATCCTGCCTACTCAAGATCCTGCGCTTCCATTCACAGAGGTCGTCCACTTGCGCCACCGCGCTAAGTTCTGCGTTCTTCTCCAGTGAAACTGGAAGCCGCTTTCGTTTGCATTGACACCACCGTCAAATGTCTCGCCGCCTGTGACACCTTTGAAATCAACACCACCCTGCGCCTCCGCGCGATTAGGTGTGAAGAGCTTCAAGTTATAGAGGCCGTCCACTTGGCTCTACTAACTGTAACGGTGCATTACAGGAGATGGACTGAGTAAACTGCCAGGGGAACGTGGCGGTAAATCAATCGCATTCTACCGCTGTGGTAGATCTCGCCGCGATGATATTCCAGTCATTCCAGTTATGCCATACTTGCGCTTATGTGAACATTTCACGTAAAACTAGTTCATCACCATATCGATGCCGTTGGCCTTAGCGCGTGGGGTAACAAAGAAATCGAAGCAATGTTTCTTTCCACAAAATTGTACAAAAAAGCTTTCTGGTCATTCTAAGCACCCAGTGGTTGTGAGCAGTCCAGGCAGCACGTGAAATATCGTTAAAAGGGGAAATAAGCCTTACACAAACAATAAAATACAATCTTAAAGGGTATAAACTTTAACACAAAAGGATAAAAACAGTTTCCTACTCAGTGAATCAAAGAACAACAATAACTAAAAAAAGAAAATCAGACATTGTTCAGTAAAGCTGAACACCATTTTCTCAATTCTTTGGTCATTTTACGTGTTGATTCTGGACCACAGTGTGTCCGAGAGTAAGTTGATTTAAAGTGTCAGGTGCATAAAATTTAGGGCGGCTATTTAACGATCTAAAGTGCGCGAGGCGAAAGCCTTTCAGCGCCAATTTGTCTGCCTTTGTTGCGGATTGCAGGCAGTTTCCGAATCAAACACCTAGGCTGCTGTTGCTAATTCTTCTTTTAGATTATTGGCTGAATCACGATACTGATGCATATGGCTGAATCATTCTGGTGGTGTATCTTCGCTGAATTCCGTCATGTGTGGCTGGAAGTTGTATTCTAGCATGGTGCCCTTGACTCTCGCCCCTGGTGAAACATCGATGCTTGTCTGGATCGATATCTAGGAAGGGTGTCTTCCTCGTGGTCGCTGAAGTGACACGAAGTCAACTGTTCAGACGCGTGAGCCGCTTCCTTTCCTTGTCTACTGATTTCTTGGTGTGCGGACAATCGCAGGTCAGAGAGCCACCCAATTAGGCTCTCGTGAGCACTGTCAGTGAGCTGCAGCTGGTGTGCGTACTTGCTTCTCTGCCACCGGGGGATTCTAGGCACACACAAAGGAAACAAACAAATAAAAGCCTCCACTTGGCTAGCTGCGGCTAAGGGCACAGCCATATCGCACAGTTCCTCACACAAATATGTACACTGTACACTGACACTAGATGACGCTGCCATCAGTAACAGTGGCCTGGTGTGTTGCACGAATACTTTGGCCAGCTACCCTGCGAGGTGGCATTCAGCTCACTGCTGGCGACGCTGGAGCTGCCGCCGCAACTGACGACGAACCGTGGGCAGATATGTCAGCCTCTTGAGATGGGTTCTCATAAAAAGGTCGACAATACCGTTGCGCACGGCTCGCCCCCGCAGAGAGGTGATGCGGCTTGCTGTACCTGGTATATGCCCTGCAGCCAGAGGTGAGCCATTGTCGTCGTGGGCAGTGGCATCCTCGTCCGGCATCTTGCCACATTCCACATTCCGATAAAATTAAGAAGAAAATTAATGACGTTGGCTTTCGCGTGCGGCTCAAAAAAGCTTTAATAAAAGCCAGTCTGAGAGTTTCTCAAAGCTACGACCGCCAAGAGCAACTGTAAGCACGAATACTCTCTGGTAACGAACACGGCGATTTTGCGCGTTCATCACCCGAGATTAGCTTGTTGAAAAACAAAGTATTCAACGCGCAGGCGCGAAGGAATGATCTCTCGGAGTAGTTCAGGAGCATGCTCATGTAGAAGTTTTTTACTGCGTCATTCAACCAATGTTTCTCGCTAAGCGCTATCATGTCGGCACAGCTAACTACAAGGCCGAATCCTGTTGCCAGCACCTTTAAGTCACACAGCTCGTCCCATTGCGCCACGGCGTTTACGTCTGTGTTCTACGGCAGCGAACTGGGGAGCTGGCTTAGGACTGATGCGACACCACGGTCGCAGTGTCGCCGGCGGTGACTTTTTTCATGTCAACATGCGAGACTGCAGTTCTCGGCTGCTCGCCTGGCTTCGTCTTAAGACGCTTCCAGTCACAAAGCTCGTCCACTTGCGACACCGCCCTTGTTTCTACGTTCTTCTCCAGTGAAATAAGGAAGCCGCATTCATTTGCTGTGACACCATCGTCACACGTCCCGCCGCCTGTGACGCCTTTCAAATCAACGTACCGGTCTCTACGTCGCCATTCCGCCCCAGCATTCGCTGCGAAAAGCTGCAAGTTAGAGAGAGAGGTCGTCTACTTCGATTTATGAACTAGAATGGTGCATTACTCGAGATGGACTCGGGGAAACTACCAGGGGAACACGCCAGTCATTTATATTCTTAAGCTTTGGTGCATCTCGCCACGATGAACATCCAGTCATCCGAGTTATTAAGGCGGAAGCCTTTAATGTCTCATCGTTGTAAGCAGCAGTTGTCGACAGAAAATGTCACGCTTTTCAATTGGTGGAAACGGTCGTGACGTCACAGTGCGCGAATTTCAAACGGGGCCAATTGTACTTTGGCTAGTAACCATGCAACCAATTGAAGGGATCGTATAGTGATGCTCTAATTAAGTGGGACTGAGCTTAGTTAATTGCTTAATTACCCAATTAGCCTAATTAGCTTTACTAGTCAGGCCATATAAATAAATAAAACCGATTAAGAAATTGGTCGAGCTCAGGAATCGAACCCCGGTCTTCGGCGTGAGAGACGAGCATGCTATCCACTCCGCCATGCCAGGTCGATGGTTTGGAATGAACAAAGGCGCGTCTAGTGAATACGGTGTCGTCACTCACTGTCATCCTCCTCCATTCCCTTCCCGCGAGGTTTAGGTGTTCACCGACAAATGAGAGACAGATACATTTCCTTTCCTCAAAAACCAATTTACTGACGAGCGAGGCGTAGAACCGAATGGGCGATGGCGTTCTATGGACTCCTTGGCAGCGTTGCAAGACGCTGTCGCGTTCCACTCTTAGGGGCATCAGTGACCACACTTTAGGTCGACAAAGTGCCCCCCTGATTTTTGTGAGACAGTTACTGCGTAATTTCTTTTCCTCAAATACAATTTTCATTTTCTTCATTACGGCTCCTCTTTATCTATCTTCTTTCACTCCCACTTCCTCCCTTCCTCTACGGTGCGGTTCAGCAGGTGTCCACCGAGATGACAGAGAATTACTGCGCCATTTCCTTTCCTCAAAAAGCGTTGCGTTCAAAGGGCAAGGCATCGCGCTGAACGGGTGGTGTTCCGTGGACTCCCTGGCAGGGCTACAACGCGCTGTCGCGTTCCACTCCTAAAGGCGAAGCTTAAGCGTCATCAATTAGCGGTTAATTAGTATTCAGGCATTAATCAGTAATTAACCATTAATTAGTGATTTGTCATCACTTAGTAATTAGTACTCAATTATATGTGACGCCACCGGTGCCACAGAAACAGCGAAGGTGGTGCGGAAGACGCTTCCGCCTCTACCCACTTTAGACAGTCAAAGTGCCCCCTGAATTTTTGACATGTTTGCGCGCGCATGCGACCTTTCGACATCAAGGTAAATCCCCTCATCATGTCGATGCAGTTGGCGCGTGTGGCGCGCCAGAAGTGTCATACAAGTCAGTCTTAGGCCTCCTGAAAACTAGGACCGCTGAGAAACAGTGCCTGCTGAAGAGTAGAGGGCCAAATAATCTGAGTTAACTAAACAGGTCGATTTGACGCGTTCGCCACTTCAACTTGTGACGGGAAGATCACACGGGTGTGAACAAAAACAAAGCAATGACCATGTAAACTTCACGGTACCCTAGGAGAGCAGTCTACGAGGAAGCTCATATAAAGGTGCTTGACTAGGTCATTCATGTAATGTTTCTCGTTCAGCGCTATGATGTCTGCACGCCTAACTACAAGACCTAATCCTGTTCCCGTCACCCCTGGCGGCTTCAACACTGGGTACACTTCAGCTTTCATCGCCCCTGACAGCTCGAGAGCTGTGAACGTCTTGGGAACGCCGGTTGGCGGCTCATGCTTCTAGTGAGAACTCTGCAGCGGCAGTGACACCTTTTTAATCAACATACCACTCCACTTCCCGGTTGCTCCTCGGGCGTCCCTGTGAAGAGCCTCAGGTCACACAGGTTGTCCACTTGCGCCACGGCCCTTCTTTTTCCTACTGCAGTGAAGTGAGGAGGCGGCCTACATTTGGTGCGACACCACCGTTTCAAGTCTCGCCAGCGGTGACAGTTTCGAAATCAACGTAACAGTCTGCAGTTCTCGGCTCCTCCCCGGCAGTTGCTGTTTACGGCTTGAAGTCACACAGCTGATCAAGTTGCACCACCGCCCAAGCCGCCGGTGACACCTTTCAATCAACCTGGCTGTTGCCCTGTCATCGCTGTGAAGAGCTTCAAGATAGAGAGGTCATCCACTTGGCTATATGAACTGGAAGGGTCCGATACGGGAGATTGACTCGCGATACAATTCAATAGAAATTTATTTGCTTCTATGCATGTACAAATTGACGGGAGTCCAGACAAAAAGCGAAATGAATTCGGCTTGACGGGGTCTCTGTACTCCCTACAGAAATGTGGCACTATGCTCAATGAAGCGAACACAGATACAATAGTGGATAAACGAAAAAAAAAGAATTGGTGAACATTCTATAGCAGAAATACATACGGGTAAAAAAATAAATAAAAAAAAGTAGCGATAGAATGCTGCAACGAATTATATTGCAGAAAGCGTATAACATAAAATGATACAAATAAAGCAGCTTTGAAATTCATTTATAATAATTTATTTATTTATTTATTTATTACAATACCTTCAGGGCCCCAGTGGGGCGTTACAGAAGGGAGTGGTTAAAAAAAGTATAGACAATGCAGCAAAATGAAAACAAAAAGTAAATGCAAAATGTAATGTAATACAGCAAAGAAAGAAAAAACGTAAGCTTGAACAAAATACATATCAGATTAGGTAACAAAACAGCCTAGTCAAACACATAGTTTTCCGCGGCATTTTTAAATAAACAGGTGTCAGAAATATCGGCAACCAAGGTGGGCAGGTGGTTCCAATCGCTCGCCGTCTGGGTATAAATGAGTTGAAGTATGGATTGCTTCGGCAGTATGGAATGCGTACCTTGTGGCGATGATCCGTGCGAGGTGATATGAATGATGGTTCAGATAAAAGATCCCGTTTTAGCTGATGATTGTGGTAGTAAATCTTGTGAAAAGTTAGCATTCGCGCGAGTTTTCTACGAAGGGAAAGGCTAGGAAGGTTCAAAGTATTTTTCATTCCAGTTACACTAGCAGTGCGGGAAAAGTTAGACAAAATAAATCTGGCGCTACGATTCTGTACTGACTCTGATTAGTAAGAGTTTCATGTCCCGGGTCCCACACAGAGCACGCGTATTCTAATTTTGATCTAACTAAGGTTTTATAGAGTAGTAGCTTTAAAGAAGATGGAGCCATGGAAAAATTGCGTCGCAAGTAGCCAAGCATGCGGTTAGCATTGTTAACAACATAATCAACATGTGCCTGCCATGAAAGGTTAGAAGTTATATGAACCCCTAAATATTTATATGCGGTAACTTGCTCAAGGAGAGTACCTGAAATATTGTAGGGAATAAGACTTTCGTTAGCAGATCGGTGTGAAATACGCATTACCTTACACTTGTTAGTATTCAGTCTCATGAGCCAACTATTACACCAATTAGATACCTTATTTAGGTCACTTTGAAGTATGGATGAGTCTGAAGCGGATTTGATTACTCGATAAATAACGCAATCATCTGCGAAAAGCCTAATTGTGGAGTTAATAGAAATTGGCAGGTCGTTAATGTATATTAGAAACAATAGCGGCCCGAGTACGGAACCTTGAGGCACGCCGGAGGTAACAGAGCATGGTGAGGAATCAGCGTTATTTGCAGTGACGAATTGAGTTCTGTTACGCAAAAAACTTTCGATCCATGAAAGAATGTTTGGGTCGATGTTCAGTTTACCGAGCTTAAAACAAAGTAGTTGGTGATTAACAAGATCAAATGCTTTCTGAAAATCTAAAAATACGCAGTCAATGAAAAGTCCCTTGTCTAATGCGTCAAATAAATCATGGGTGAAGGAAATGAGTTGCGTTTCACAAGAAAATGATTGACGAAAGCCATGCTGATGAGGAAAAAAGAACGAATGATTTTCTAGAAATTTAACCAGATTAGAAAAAATGACATGTTCAAACAGTTTACACAAGACACTTGTTAATGATATGGGTATGTAATTAAGGGCACAATGAGCATCACCAGACTTAAATATTGGTACCAGCTTACCCACCTTCCAGTCCCCGGGCAGCTGTCCTGAATTCAAAGATTGCGAAAACGGTGAACACAAGTAAATGGAAGAATAAACACTTGTATTCTTTAAAAATTTAGAATTTATGTCGTCGATTCCCGAAGATGAAGAAACTTTGAGATTATTAATTAGACTTTCTATACCAATACTGTCAAACACAATTGGGTCCATTAGTGGATTCTGCACAGACTGAAAAGAGGGCAGAGAAACAGATGATTGCTGTAAAAAAGCATTAGAGAAGGCGTCGTTGAGCACTTGAGGGCACTCTGATGAAGGAATGGCTGCGCCGCTGCTATCGTTTAGAGCTATTGCTTTATGCTTAGGACCAGAAATGATGTTCCAAAATTTTATGGCATTATCAACCAACAAAGACGGAAGCGTACTCTGGAAAAAAACCTGCTTGGCGTTCTTTAAGTCTTTTCGATAATCAGATGTTATGGCACGATACAAATCCCAGTGATCAGAGCAACCGGTGGTTTTCGCCCTGCGGTAAACTCGTTTTTTTTTACTTAAAAGGCGTTTTAATGCGGTAGTGAACCACGGGGAACGTTGCTTGCCTGGTATGACGCGTAAAGGTATGTATTTTTGGACGAGAAAGTCAACCTTTTCTTTAAAAAGTTGCATTGCTGCATTGCTTTAAAAAGCAATGCAGTCGTTGCTGCATTGCTGCTGCTGTTCCATGCCCACTGAAGGCGCTCGGCGATTGCCAGTGCTTAAAAGGGCGCGATACGCTTGATGACTGTGACGATGGGGCTTGCGCGGCCAAAGGTGCAGACCACTTGAAGGCGATGGCTTCTTCCGGTGGCTTCGGGCAACATTCGCTCATTCGTAGCGAGTCTGACTTGAACTGTTGAGGCAGCCGAAGAGCTGATACGGCGCGCTCAGTCGATGTCAGGCAGGGAATGTGCTGCCGGTCGGTCGAAACATGACAAAGGCCGCTCCAAGATAGCATCTGCACCAAGAAATAGAAGAACATTGGTCGTTGCTGCATTGCTGCTGCTGTTCCATGCCCACTGAAGGCGCTCGGCGATTGCCAGTGCTTAAAAGGGCGCGATACGCTTGATGACTGTGACGATGGGGCTTGCGCGGCCAAAGGTGCAGACCACTTGAAGGCGATGGCTTCTTCCGGTGGCGTCGGGCAACATTCGCTCATTCGTAGCGAGTCTGACTTGAACTGTTCAGGCAGCCGAAGAGCTGATACGGCGCGCTCAGTCGATGTCAGGCAGGGAATGTGCTGCCGGTCGCTCGAAACATGACAAAGGCCGCTCCAAGATAGCATCTGCACCAAGAAATAGAAGAACATTGGTCGTTGCTGCATTGCTGCTGCTGTTCCATGCCCACTCTTTACTTACTTTACTTAATTTACTTACAAGCAGTGAAAATCGGTTAGGTATTCACGGCGTGAGTGTATACTGCACTGGAAGAGGAACATGCCAGTCACTCACGTTCTTACACTCTGGTACATCTCTCAACGATGAACTTACAGCTAGCCCAGCTAATACCTTACTTGAGCTTATGTGAAAACTCTCTACCTGAAGCTTCTTCCTCACATTGTCGATGTAGCCGCCTTTTGCTTGCGGCGCACCGAAGCTTTTAGGCTGGACAGTCCGAGATGTTCTGAAAATTGCGACCGCCAAGAACCAGTGTCTCCTTGCGAGCAAGTATAGGCACGAATACACTGTGCTAAGTGAACAGGTCGATTTTGCGCGTTGAACACTTGAGATCCGTGAGGATTCGGCACGCAACTTGGTGAAAAACAACTCATTGAACGCGTAGACGCGAAGGGATGCTCTATTATAGTAGTCGACGAGCATGCTCGTACAAAAATCTGACGGCGTCAATCATACAATAGTTCTCGCTCAACGCTATCATGTTTGTGCTGCTAACTACACGGCCGAATTCTATTGCTAGCAACTTAAGTGACACAGCGGGTGCCCTTGCGCCACGGCCTTTACTTTTGTGTTCTACGGCAGCGAACTGAGGAGCTGTCTTTCGACTGCTGCTACACCACGGTTGCTTGTCTCGCTGGTGGGGACTTTTCCAGATCAACATACCAGTCTGCAGTTCCCGGCTGCTCGCTTGGCTTCGCCGTAAGGCGCTTCCAGTCACAGAACTCCTGTGAAATAGGAAGAGGAAGCCGCTTTGTTTTGCACTGACACCACCGTCACAAGTCTCGCCGCCTGTGACACATTTCAAATCAACGTACCAGCTGCCCTTGTGCGCTCCTTCGCGGGACTGGCTGTGAAAAGATTCAAGTTAGCTAGGTCGCCTACTCGCCTCTACTAAGTGGAATGGTGCATTACAGGGGATGGACTGAGGAAGCTGCCTTGGGAACATGGCAGTAAATCGCATTCTACCGCTGTGGTAGATCTCGCCACAATGAAATTCCATTCATCTTAGTTAATGCCGTACTTGCGCTTATGTGAACTTTTCACATAAACGTACTCCCTAAAGAGGTCGATGCCATTCGTCTTAGTATGGAGGGGAAGAAATGAAATCAATGTTTCTTTGCTAGTAAGAAGGCCGATTACTGTTGCGAGCTCCTCTTCTTACGGCTGCAAATTCAATTGCCACCCCTTATGCTTCCATAGCGGAACAGCACCCCAACTGCGAACTTTTTGAGAACAGGGGTCGGCGACTCCTCCTTCTCGCCAGAAGTGTCGCCGGCAGTGAGGCGTAATAAATCAATATACCACTCTGCAGGTCTCGGCGGCTGCCCGACCATCACTTTCAAGCGCTTCAAGGCACACAGCTCGTCCACTCTCGCCACCACCCTTATTTCAGCGTTCTCCCGCAGTGAAATAACGAAGCCGGTATCGTTTTCTGCGAAAGCACTGTCACAAGTCTCGCCGCCTGTGACACTTTTAAAATCAATACATCAATCTTCACTTCTCTGCTCCTCCCCGGGATTCCCTGTGAAGAGCTTCAACTTCAAGAGGCCGTCAACTTGGCTGCATGAACTAGCATGGTGGATTATAGGAGATGGACTCGGCGAACTGTCAGGGGGGCATGCCAGTCGCTCACATTCGTACGGTGTGGTACATCACGCCGCGATGAATATCCTCTGATCCGGTTTAATGCGATACTTGGCCTTATACAACATTTCCGCATAAAGTTAAACCCATTATCAGGTCGATGGAATCCGCCTCCGCGTGTGGCGCATCAAAGGTGTCATACAGGGCACTCTGATGCCTCCTGAAAATTACGACCATTAAGAACCAGTGCCTGCTGAAGAGTATAGGCACAAATACTCTCTGTTAACTGAACGGGTTGATTTTACGGGTCGCCACCTCAGACCCGTGAGATTTTCCCGACACAGCTAGGAGAAAAACAAACCATTGAGCATGCTGACCCCACTACTCTTCAGGGGAGTAGTCTACGAGCATGCTCTTATAAAAATATTTGCTGCATTGGTTCTCGCTCATCGCTATCATGTCTTCACACGCCTAACTAAAAGGCCGGATCCCGTTGTCATCACTGCTTACAGGTTCGGATTCAATGCTGGCTACACTTCAGCTTGCATGGCTGCCGAGAGCTCGGGAGCTGTGAACTTCTTGGGAACGCCGGTTTGCGGCTCCTGTTTCTACTGAAACAGCCAGCAATTGCACCTTTTAAATCAGCATACCAGTCTTCACTTTCTGGTTGCTCCTCGGGCTTCACTGTAAACTGCTTCAAGTCACACAGCTCATCCACTTGCGCCACGGCTACTTCTTTTTTTACGGCAGTGAACTTAGAAGGCGGCTTACATTTGATTCGACACCGCCGGCTGTTGTCTCTGCAGCGGTTGCACCTTTCAAATCAACGTAAAGATCTGTAGTTCCATGCTCCTCCCCGGGATTGGCTGTGAAGAGCTTCAAGTCAAAGAGCTAATAGACTTGCACTACCACCCTACCGCCTGTGACACCTTTCAAATTTGCATACCTGGCTGCAGTTCTCGGCTGCTGCCCTGTCATCGCTGTGAAGAGGTTCATGTAGGGAGAGGTCATCCAATTGGCTGTATGAACTGGAAGGCTGCATTACGTCTCATAGACTCGGGAAACTAGAAGGGTCACATGCCAGTCACTTACATCCTTGCGCTGTAGTACATTACGCAACGATGAACTCCCTCTCATCGCAGATAATATCTTACGTGAGCTTATGTGTACGCTCTACCCCAAGCAACTGCCTCACTAGGTCGATGTAGTTGGCTTTTGCGTGTGGCGAACCGAAATTTTTTGTCAGGGCAGGCTGAGATTTCGTGAAAACTACGACCGCCAAGAACCAGGACCTTCTCAAGAGTACATTATGTGGTAACTCAAAAGGTAAATTTTGCGCGTTGAGCATTTGAGACCCGCGTGGGTTCGCCACACAACTTGTGGAAAAACAGCGCATTGAACGCGTAGGCGCGAAGGGACGCTCTATCATAGAAGTCCGCGAGCATGCTGATATAAAAGTCTTTGACTGCGTAATTCATCCAATGGTTTTCGCTGTGCGCTATCATGTCTCTACAGCTAACCACAAAGCCGAATCATGTTGCCAGCACCTTCAAGTCAGACAGCGCATCCCCTTGCGCCACGGCAACAGCGAACTGGGGAGATAAGTTCCGGTTGCTGCGACACCACCCTATTGAAAAATCCGGTATCGCGGCAAACCGGATTTTACCGGAACATATCGGTTTCATACCGGTCCGGTATCACTCTCATACCGGCGAGACCCGTCCGGTTTGATGGCTATACCGGTTCATACCGGTCCGGTATCGATCCCAAACCGGACAGACCGCTCCGGTACGGAGCTCATACCGGACAGTCCATTCCCGGTTCGAAGCTCAAACCAGACAGACCAGTCCGGTACGGAGCTGAAACCGGACAGACTAGTCCGGTACGGAGCTCAAACCGGGCATACCAGCCTGTATTCAGAGCGATATGTGCTGCGGTTTTGGTGCTTGGTCTGCAGATTGACTGTTGTACGCCAGCAGATATTTTTCAGGGGAACAGGGGGGGGGGGTGTCAGCGTGCGCATAAGTGCGATAATCAACACATGCACGGTTTTGTTGAAAGGGCTAGGAAAAGAAAAGGGCTAAGCGTGAGCTTCGCAGTGGCAAAACATGCAGTTTGTGCATGAAAGGCGGGGGCTGCATGAAGGGGAATTGCGGGCAACCGCCATATTGGCTTCCCGTGCTGCACTCTGACAAAGCCAGGGCGGCTGTGTGCGGGCAAACAGCTAGTATACATCCGCCAGCAGCCTTCGTAAGTCCTGCGCAGATTACTCTGGATTTCACAGTGCAGAACTTCACGACTGGCTGATAAACATGGCGAGCCTCCGGTGACTGCGCCAGAGCTCCAAAAGGTTTGTTACTGTCGCGTTCATTGCAGCAACTTTCTTAATGTTCGCTAGCGGCAGTCTGTAGCGACGCATCGATGAAGAAAGAACATTCTTGGTTTTCGTGCAGGAATTCTTTGCACTTCTTCTTCGTCAAGTGATTGCCCATTGATAACGCAACTTGTCCAAGCGCCATCGCAAGCGGCCCCACCCTTCACTCTATCAGGAAGAGATACTAATCACAAATCGGCGAGAACATTTCTATCGACGAACAACAAAAGGTTAGCTAGTGAAAAGGTACAGTGCTAGAGAGAACAAAATAAAAACAAACTCCTGTAGAAACGTCACACGAGTAACCTGTCTTTGCGCAATTTTTTTCAAGTTTTTTTCTTTCCTCTCACCACCGCCTTCCCTGCTTTTCCTGGGTCCACTCTAAAAAAAAAAAAACCTGCTCAACCCTGTTTTTTTTCTGTCTGTCTTTGTACCTTCCCCGAGGTGTCCTTTGTGTCTGTCCTGTCCCTCCCAGCCCCCTTCCCCGAAATGGCGAGGAGGCACTCACACTACAGCCCACTACCGAACATTTTAAGCCGCCCTCCCTACCACACTCCCCGCGACGCTCCATGAAGTGGAGAGGGGGCTCCGATTCTACTTGTTCACTGTGTCCGGTCGCGTTTGTTTGGAACAGGTTTTTCTTTCCTGCGGTTGGGTTGAGTGTCAAGGAATGAAGGTAGCTTCGAAAACACGCTGGCACTCGCTAGTCCTCGTTAAATTTGTGTTATGGAGTTGTTTGCGTTTTTCCTCGTGTTGCTTGATCAATCCACGATCGAAGATGACATCGCCTTCCATGCGTACGTGCAGTGCAAATATGGTGGAACCCTGTCGTCCTTGTCTCAGTGTTGAATAACTTCGCTCCGAAAGACGTGAGTGGTGTACATTTGACCGGCGGAGGCCACGGCGGTGAAGGCGGATTTTATGACGGCGACTTCGTGCTGCTAGGACGTAAGTACGCATTTTAAATCACTCTGTTCTTTAAGTACTGCCTCCGTCTCGGTTATATGCTCGGCGTCAACAGAAACGTTCTAACTGACCAGTGTCTTTTTAACTAAAACTTTGTAGATTGCACAGCGTAGAGGGATGAAATAGCACAAAATTTTCTTTTAGTTACATACCGAAATTGCTTGTCCTTCATGATAACACGACTAAGCTAAGTTTTATAGTTTGTATTCTTTCTTTACAGAGGCATATGATGTATACGTGCGAGAGCAATCATCGATAAGCGTCCTGAGGTGGAGCGGCGCAAGACTGAATAAACATCACGCATCGCATCGATGCTGCGGTGTGTGCCGTAAATAATGGAGGATGACCACGCAAGCATCGGAATCGTCCGAGCAACCTGTTTACACACTAACAATGTTACGACGCAGATTTGCAATACATTATTGATTCAAATATGGAAGGCGTGAGGTGCATACACGATACTGAGCATTGCCAATGCTCAGGGCCAGGCGTCATAAGACGCCTGGCTTGTCTGTGGCTTGTCTGGGCCCACGAGGGCCTGCAATTCAGAGCCCCGTTCGTGCTACTGGGGTATGCATTTGTAATTATTGCATACAGGTCCACCTAGCGAATGGAATTTTTATTCCTTCGGCAAAGTGGGCAGCAGTTATGGTGGCACCCAAAGATTCGCGTTTCTGCAAGGACGCAGCCTTTGACGACTCCACAACTCCTGGAAAGGAGCGCTACAGGGGAAGCTTGCCATCGTAACCTGAAGTCAGAAGCCTCCACAGTGGGCAGAAAGCCAATGACCCCTGAAAAGCTACAAGCCATTGGCCGTAAGTTGCATGTCACAGTGCTCAATGCATCATGTTGTGTGTCAGTGCCCAATTAAATGATAAGCTGGGGGCATTATGTACTACCAATCATATTTTCTTTTCTGCAGGTGTTTTTGACTACTTCATTGGCCAGCACCCTGTAGAGACCCCAGCGCCGGTAGATCGTCGCGAAGAGTTAAATTATTACCTCAGTGAGCTGGTTCAACACATGCGAAAAAAAAATAAAAATCTTTTGGAGTTTTTGATGCATTATAATACTCACCAAGCTACCAATACTTGGTAAAAGCTGGGAGCAAATAACACAATTGCACATCGGCTGCAATACGAGTCGCTGATAATCGCAGATTACCAGTTTCTGAGGCTCTGTATATTGCAGCATTTGGCATGTACACTTATGGCCCTAGTTTTTGGGCAGATTTAGTCCAAGTGGGATATATTTGAAGCATGTTATTCCTGCCTTTGTCCTGTGATACAGGGCCCTCCTGTATAATACGGGCCTAGCCTGTAGAATACAGGACTGTCCTGTATGCCGGTATGAATTTTAAACCGGAACCGCATACCGGGTTATTGTACAGGATTTGCGATACCGGAGTATCCTGTACACAACAGGAGAGTCCTGTATTATACAGGACTGTCCTGTTTTATACAGGATATTCCGGTAATCCGGTATCGCAAATCCTGTACAATAACCCGGTATGCAGTTCCGGTTTAAAATTCATACCGGATTTTTCAGTAGGGCATGGTCTCAAGTCTCGCCGGCGGTGAATTTTTTCGCATCAACATACCAGTTTGCAGTTCTCAGCTGCTCGCCTGGGTTTGCCGTTCACAGAGCTCGTCCACTTGAGCCACCGCCCTAATTTCTGCGTTCTTCTCCAGTGAAATACGAAGCCGCTTTCGTTTACTTTCATCACACCATCGTCACAAGTATCACCGCCTGTGACACCTTTCAAATCAACGCACCAGCCTGCTCTTCTTTGCTGCTCCCCAGGATTCGCTGCGAAAATCTTCAAGTTAGAGAGGTCGTTAATTTGGCTCTACTAACTGGAATGGTGAGTTATGGAGATAGAGTGAGCAAACTACCTGGGGAAGATGCCAGTCACTCACATTCTAACACTGTGGTAGATCTCACCACGGTGAACTTCCAGACTTCCTACTAAATACCATCCGCTTTTGGGAACTTTCCACATGTAGGTAATCCCTCATCAGGTCGATGCAAGCGGCATTCGCGTGTGACGCACCGAATGATTCATACAGGGCAATCTGAGACCTCCTGAAAAACTAGGACCGCTAAGAACCAGTGCCTGCGAAGAGTATAGGCCCTAAAGTTAACTGTTCGGCGCTTCGGACCCGTGTGGTGTTCCCGCCACAACTTGTAGAAAAACAAAGCCTTGAACATATAGACTCGAAGGGACCCTTTAGCAGAGTTAAATAGAATTCAGCGCAAAAAAAAAAGAGACAAGTGACGAGGAGAGACACACTGAGACGTTCACGAGCGCTAACTACCAACTGTTTATTCATGCTGAAGTACAGGGGATATATAGGAAGTGAATGAAAAGCATGCGCGTAGAGAGGTACAGATAATGCACATCCGTCAAGCAAACGAGTTAATCAAAAAAATTGCGCCTCTCCCGTAACCGAGAGTAGAGTAAGCACGAAATGTTTACGGGCCTAACACAGGCTCCATTGCTCGGCTTAAGCAGCTGTGACGCTGGCGGCATTGAAATCCAGGAGATAGATGCAGAAGCGTACGCGGACACGACAAGACGCAGGCCTGACAAGAATGTATATGCAGCACGTTCGAATACTCCGCGAGCGTGTATACATCTGCCTGCCAGAGGGGGAAAGGGCATGGAGGCCCCGCGGCCGGTCTTTTACATGCGTGAGTGTAGTAGGACCGGTGCGCCATCCTTGGGGAGCGCGCGAAACCTTCTCGCCCTGCAGCTCCCCGCTTTCTCTAAGCGGCCTTCTCTCAAAGCCCCTAACAGATCACGTATGACAACGAAGTGTATCGTGGCATTTATGTGCTTTTCGCACGCGTTATTAGAAATCGGAAATTATAATTCCGTGCATTATCAAATGCACAGCTCGAGTGATATCTTGATGAACATTGAGAAGACACTTGCAGCAGTTATTTTTTGTGGCTCGTTTGGAGAGCAACCGGCGCTTGTATGCCGGCCCCGTAGGAGGGCTTAGAGAGTCTCGTTGAAACTCGTTAAATCTCGTACGGTGCCCGGATGTTCTCGTTTCAGAGCCCGGATGAGTAGAATTCAGTGCCCGGATGAGTGGGATTCAGTGCCCGGATGTTGGCTCTCGGTCTCGGCGTGACGTCACCACACTGCCGACATCGGGAGCTAAAAGCATTTCATGCTTAAAACGAATCTAAAAAAGCACATCCAGATGAGTATATGTGTACCGACGTGTCACTGACACAACTTTCGGACAGCTTTCTGATATAATAAGCTTCTAAAACGAGCCTTGCCTTATCATTACCGCTCTTGCCAAGAATCGTGGTCTTCTCTAATCCCGCCCTGCATTTACACGAAGCAAGGTGCCGCACAAGATTCACATTCGTGTCGTTATTTTCTATGTTTTTGGCATGCTCCCGTAGCCGGTCATTAATACAGCGGCCAGTTTGGCTAACGTATGAAGCCCCACATGAGAGGGGGATGCAGTACACCACACCTATTGCACATTTGGCGTAGGCGATGCCATGTTTTTTGTTGCAGCCCCTGCCGGCACAACCAGTAATGCGAGGGCATAGCTTGGACAGCTTGTTTGGAGCTGAGAAGACCCAAGGGCACGTCGTGCCTGCCAGCCACTTTTTTGAGGTTGTGAGAAAGTTGGTGTACATAAGGGACCACCACCGGCTTAGAAGAAGGGGTTTCATGTCTTTTCTGGGCGCCTTTATGCTTCTGCAGGGGGGTTTCGGCAACAGCTGAAATGACCGGGCCAGGGAAGCCTGCTGCTGAAAGTCGCGACACCTCATCGTTCAAACTGTGTAGCATTTTATGTGGGCAGGATTTTCGAAGCGCAGATTCCAGGCGAAGCGACGCAATAGCTCGCTTTACCACCTTGGAATGAGCGGAATCATAGCTGAGCAACTCTTAGTGGCTCGGGGGGAGTACATCCAGCAGGTATGGTCTCGGCAGAACATGAGCTTAAGGTCTAAAAAACGCAAAGTCTGACTTTCAGGTAGTTCATGGGTAAAAACTAAACCTTTCCCCGGTTGGTTAAAAGTAGATAAAACCAGTGACACAATATGGTCAAGGGATGTAAAGTTCCCTGACCTTAAAATAATTAAGAAGTCATCAATATATCTAAAAACTTTAAAAACTGGCCCCCCTTGAAAAGTCCGTGCAAGAAGGCGGTCAATTGAAGATAAAAATATGTCACATAAAATGGGAGCTACTACGCATGAGCCGATACAACGACCTGTTTAGCAGAGTAGTTCACGAGCATGCGCATATAAAAGTCTTTGACTGCCTCATACATCCAATGGTTCGCGCTCAGTGCTATCATGTATTCACTCGTATTCACTCCTAACTGCAAGGCCGAATCTCATTGCCATTACCCCTTATGGGTGTGGCTTCAGTGCTGGCTGCACCTCAGCTTGCATCGCTGCGGACAACTCGGGACCTGCGAACTTCTCGGGAACGCCAGTTGGCGGCTCCTGGGGTGGTATTCTCCCGGTGTCGCCTTTTGCGACATGTCCACTTCGCTCTTCGCTGATTGGCTCGAGCCGCGGTGACAGCGGCGTTACGACAACGGATCCGCCTTCGTGCTACGTCATCGTGACGTCGCCTCCATTTACTATGCTTTGTCGAACAACGGAATGCGCTGAAGCGATATCCGCGGGCGACGGGCTACGAATTTAATGACGCTATGGATGCCACTCTCCTTGCCTGGTTTTTGAACTGCATAGAAGAGTGCCGTGTCCGCGGATATCGCGACCCGTTTGCCTTGACCGACGAAGCTTTTCGGCGGCATTACCGGCCGCCGAAGAGCACAGCACTGTGGCTGTGTGAGCAGCTTGCGGATTCGCGCGAAAGCCAGGGGCATAGACTGAGCGTCGCTGATCAAGTGGTTCGTGCCCAGCGCTTCTTCGTCACGGTCAGTTTTCAGGTCGGCAGCGAAGAAACCATCTCGTTATCGCAGGCGTCCGTGAGCCGCTGCATACGCGATGTTGCCGCGGCTATGGTGTGAGTCGGTACATGACAACACTGGGTCTCCTTTCCTCGCACTCCATGGGAGGGAGGAGCATTGAAGCAAGGATACTTACGGTGTGGCCAAATTGTCGGTGTCGTCAGGTGCGTTGATGGCACATACATCGCCATCGCTTACCCGAACTTGCCCCCAGCGGAGAAACAGGCACTGGTGCCGGAAAGGCTACTATGCTCTCAACGCAATGGTGGTAAGCACAGTTTTTTCAGCCGGAACTTAAGCCGCGTATTTTTTGTAGGTAGAACAAAATTTATGCCCGCATTGTAATCACTTTACAGGTCTGCAACTCCAACCTGCGGATCTTGGCGATTGATCCACGGTTCCCAGGGTCATGCCACGACGCACACGTGTGGCGTGGCTTAGGGTACAGTTCGCTGCCGGTCACCTCATAGAGAATACAGACTTCTTTCTTGGTGAGTAACGAATGAAACGTGAAGCGTTGAAGAGGGAAAATTGGCCTGGTTACCACAGGTGCCCTAATCCATTTCTGGTTTCCATGCAGGTGACTGCGCCTACCCTTTAGAGCCGTGGCTGCTCACGCCTGTCCCGGGGCACCCGCCGTCAACTGCCGAAGGCCGCTTCAACCAGGCCCATGCGTTGTCGCGCGCGGCAGTAGAGCTGTGCATCGGCGTTCTGAAGGGACGTTTCCGATGCCTGCAGCGCTGCGCTACAGCTAAGCGCAAGCTGAGGAGATTGTGGCCGCTTATGCAGCGTTGCACAATTTGTGCTTGGACTCCGAGGAGCATCATGTCCTGCAGCCCCGGCCGCAGCGACAGTGGAGATGGAGACTGCAACGACGACGGCCAGGTGCAACACAACCAGCCCTTGGACGGTGGTGCTTTCCCTCGCCAGAGGAGGGCCCTGTTTCGGCGTGGGAAGGCCACGCGAGACCGGCAGATGGCAATGTTCGCTATCGGGCTATATCTGCACGTTGCACACATTCAGAGTGCCCGTCGTCGTCCCCAGCGCTTTCCCCGTCCCGTGCGTTTTATGTGGGGGTCACTATGTTTGTGCACGTGTAGCGAATGTGTGCGACAGCTGCAGCCTCCTCTCAGTTGCTGATACTTGGCTGCAGCTTTCCATATTCTTGAGCACACAGCATTTCCTATCAGTTACTTACCATCCACAAGTCTCATGTGCAGGTATGTTCATTTAGTCGTCAGAAGACAGCACTCATCTGAAAGCACCTTGATGAATGTGGCCAGCTAGCGATTCAATGATGACGGTAATCATTCTATGGGACACTTGCCATGCCTAGCAGCCCGTCTTTATTAAGCCGTCAAAAGCGTGCACGCATCTGAAAGCGCCTTATTGGTAGCGTGTGGCTACCCACTGAGACTCTAATGGAGCATGCATATCTGTGGGCACAGCCGCCGCGGTGGCTCAGTGGCTATGGTGCTCGGCTGCTGGCCCGAAAGACGTGGGTTCGATCCCGGCTGCGGCGGCTGAATTTCTTTGGAGGAGAAATTCGAGGCCCGTGTACTGTGCGATGTCAGTGCACGTTCAAGAACCCCAGGTGGTCGAAATTTCCGGAGCCCTCCACTACGGCGTCTCTCATAGCCTTAGTCGCTTTGGGACGTTAAACCCCATAAACCAACCAACCATATCTGTGGGCACGTGCCATGCCTTGCAACTTTTCTCCATTAAACCGTGAGATGCGTACACTCATGTGGACCCATCTTGTTGAAAGTGTGTGCCTAGATAGCAAAACACTGACGGCGCATGTACTTCTCTGGACACTGCGCATGTGTTGTAGCTTCTCTCCATTAAGCCGTGACAGGAATACACTCATGTGGACCCATCTTGTTGGCAGTGCGTGCCTAGGCAACGAGACACTGATGACACATGCATTTCTGCGGACACTTGCCATACCCTGCAACTCGGCTCCATTAAGCCGTGAGAGGAATACACTCATTTGGACCCATCTTGTTGACAGTGTGTGTGCCTAGCAACGAGACACTGATGGCGCATGCATTTCTGTGGACATGTGTCGTTATCTGCAACTCGGCTCCATTAAGCAGTGAGAGGAATACACTCGTGTGGACCCATCTTGTTGACAGTGTGTGCCCTGGTAGCGAGACACTGATGGCGCATGCATTTCTGTGGACACGCGCCATGTCCTGCAAATTGGCCCCTTAAGCTGTGAGAGGCATACACTCATGTGGACCCATCTTATTGACAGTGCGTGCCTTGGTAGCGAGACACTGATGGCACATGCATATCTGTGCACACGTGTCATGTCCTGCAACTTGGCTCCATTAAGCCGTGAGAGGCGTACACTCATGTGGACCCATCTTGTTGACCGTGCGTGCCGTGGTAGCGAGACACTGATGGCACATGCATATCTATGCACACGTGTCATGCCCTGCAACTCGGCTCGATTAAACCGTGAGAGGATGTACGAGTAGTTCTACTACTGTTCGTTTCATGCCTAAGTCCCAATTACTCCCCGCAGCAATCAATAAAATGCTGATACTGGAACCAAAACAGCGTCCGCAATAAATTGTTTTGTATTTTATTTCCCGGTTTTTTATGTTAACTTCACAGGGTTATCCATTTATATCAATGTCTCAGCCATCGTTTGCAAAAGAAAGCATGCTAGCAAGTACGGCAAGCCCGACATCTCGTCCTCTAACTTCGTTTGTGTATAACCTGTGCACTTCAGGCCCAAGCATAACTGTCGACCATGCCCCACTGTACTGGAAAAAAACCATTACCGCAGATCAGAAAAATATTTAAACTTTCGAAAAAGGGGCGCATGTGCCAGCTCGTTTCCCGGCTTGCGTAATACCTTGAATCCAGATATGCCCGCACAGAGTGTTTACCAACGTTTATGTTGGCCCCGTAGTAGCAGCGATAACCGTTTGTTTACCCCTTAATATTGTAACAGTAGAGAATCCATCCTGGTTTCAAAGATCTGCAGTTGAGAGCCATACTATTTGTATTTCAGTACCATGCTTTACCTCTTCAGAAATGCATTGCTACAGAGATCGTAATACGCATTGGCTGTCTTTAAAAGGGAGCCTACATGTCGATTTACTCCTGCAGAAAACGGGTATAGCTACGTCCTTCAATGCTGGTTCAAATCACTGAAACCCCCATTCATTCCTTGCCTCAAATACAAGACCATATTATGCAGGATGCAGCCATTCGTGCCTGCCCAGTGAAATTGTTTGTGATACCATAAGAACGTACACGTATAAAAAATGCCTCATCAGAAGCTGCACCCTACAGTGTTAGTGCATTCATGCACCACCAAAATTCATTGCTTGCAATGATTACTTGCTTGATTTCATTCACGAACTAATTCAGGAACTGGCTCGAGTGATTAAGCTTGTGTTTTGCTAGGACAAATGAAACGTTAGTAAACGGTGAGCCTATGGAAAGTTTTTTCCAAAGACTGTGATGAAAAGGTTAAGATGCCAGCCTTACCTGCAGCATTTTGTTTCGTACATAATACATACCGACCCAATAAATACCACGTCTGTTAACATGTGCCACTCTATAAGGCAATGAAGGTCACGATATTTCTTTCCCTGATATGCTGACATAAACCTGCATAAGGCCGAATAGCACATTGGTTTCAATTAATGTCCTTCTGCTTATACCTGCGAGATATATACCCAGAACTGCACTGCTGTGGACTACCAGGAATCAATGCCACACTCAGCAACGACTGTCAAATGTGCAAAACTGGTGCTTGTGAAGCCTCCATTGTCCTATTATCATGGTAAACAGGAATTCGAACAGAACGTTGGAAATTGGCTCGCGGCCTGCAGTCATCATATGCTTAAATAGCAGTGCATTTTATAGGTCACACTTTTTAACAGCATTTCAGCCTAGCTGCCATGTGCACTGCACGTCAACCTATGCTCCCAAACTCTTTACAGTATAATGACAGCATGGAACGAAGGCTCTTCATTTGAAGGCAATCATGATAGCATTAAGGGCCCTGTTCTGCAGAAAACGCAACGTCTGTGCTGTCTCCGTTGTGAGCGTAAAAGCAGGTGGAAAACCTGCCACGTACACCACGTTGTATTGTCAGCACAACCTGCACACCGCGACAGATGGCAACCTCCCCACAATTGCAAGTAGCTCTTAAATGAATGACAGGTCGTGAGAGGTTTCTTGAAAAGGGCAACCTACACTGCGGAAGCCCCACCAGCGCCTGCGCTTCAAATAGACACCTGCTGGGCAGTCAGTAGCACATCTCTTAACCGCTGTACTACTGCGCCAGAACTGGTGCGAAAACTCCCCGAAATCTATAAAAAAAAAACTACTACCATTCCCGCATACGTGAGCATGTCGGCAGAACCCAGGTGAGGTGATGCGCACAGAGTATCGCACAATGCTGACATGATCCTTTAATCCAAACTAGTGATACTGTTAAGGCCGATTTTAGGTGTCCCTTCTAGTTTTTCCCTAACTTCCCTCATGCTTGAAAGTAGAGGGCAAAACGCATGTCTAGAACACGTTCTGAGCGTGTTTAGGGCTGAACACGCGATAACTTGCGTTAAGATTTGGCTAAAAATGATTTGGATGTAAACATGTGCAGTTAAACTAATCGGATTTCATCGCCATTTGTTGCCTGCTTGCTCGCAGCGCCTTTGGGAGCTGCGGAACACACAGTTTGGTTGTTCTAGGCATGTGTTTTGCCCTCTGTACATCTTGGTTGGTCTATGAATCCCAACGCATCCATGTGTTATAAAAGCCCGGTCTCAGTTCTTTGTCACTGGCCCCATGATGCTACAGTTACTAAATATGATTGGTTTTTGTTCGTACTGTACTGCCACTGTCTGTCTCAGGCTATACTGCCCTGACCATCGGTACTTCAGAACTGCTTCGTACCGTCTTTGTCAAAAGTAACCAGGCTGCCGCGACGGCTGCGGGAGCAGGCGCGCGGCCGTGCGGCGGCGTTGCGCTCGCTGTCGCTGGCCGGCGCTCGCCCGCTCCGAGGGTGCAGCAGCTGACGTAACTCTGCACCCTCACCCTCGTTTCTTAGATATGATTAAACTAGGCGCGTAAGATGTGCGCGCTGCGCTTTCGCGTGTTCGGAGCAAGGTTGCGCCGACCGAGGGCGCCCTGTATAGCAGCGGTGCTCGTCTCTCGTTACGGGCAACTGCGCTGAAGTGGATACCTCGCGTTCTTCGCTGTATAATTATGCCTGCCATGTTCTATCAAATGGATAAGAAAAGGATATTTTTTTCTGCTCGTTTTGATGCGCCCTAATAGACGATATGCGAAATTGCTTGGCGGTTTGGCGGTCTGGCAACACCGCGCCCACAACTTCCGGTTTCCATCTTGGCGCGGTCATGCTCGTCGAGCTCGTCGAGCTGGTGCATCGTTTGCTATGCGTACTTTCTTCTTGCGAGTGGAATTTCAACAGGCAAGCTTCAGCTGCTGCGTTGTTTTCACAGCTGATCTTTGACCAAATATAGGTGCTTTCAATAAGCGCCAGCTTACTCCTACCGCGCCCTCAGCTTCGCTTGAAGTCTGGCGCTGATGATCGCAATAATCGGCACTCTTAAGTGGGTTGGAAAGTCGAACCGTGACCGTGTGCTGTTGTCGTTTTAATGCTCGCATTAAAGCACCAGTTCAAGCATCACGCATTATCATGGCTATTTTATTCCCAGGTGGACGCGAATTCATCTGGTAGGGTAGCGAGCGGTTATTTTGCGGTGAGTGCGCACGTGTGTTGACAAACTTCTGTGACAGTGCGAACTTTCGTTCGCGCCGACGCCAGGAGCTTCGTGCATTGCAGTATAATCACACAAGACCCTCGACCAGCTGCGTAATTCGATTCCTTTATTGTAATGTGCAGTGCGCATCAGCGGTTTTCAACGTCACCGTTTCAGAGCCCGGCGTCGGTTGATTTTCGCCACAATTCGTTGAAACCGCGTCCTGCTTAAGACGCAGTCAGTCGACATTAACAAGAGGAAAGTAGGCATGCACATATAATTCAAAATATTGTAAGCAAAGACGCAGCTTTTTTTTTTTTTCAGATAAGCACTGAGCCACCGCGGTGGCTTGATTAGAGAAAGATGCTACAGCTGTAGGTGCATGCACGGACTCGAATACGCTGGTCAAGCTGTGTGTGCAGGGGCGAAATTAGCATGTTCGGTTGCTTCCGAAACTTAATTAGCTTACTCCCAAACTTAGACAAATGGCTTTGTTGCGAAGCAAGCTGTTGGAGCTTGCCACAACGATAATAAAATCTGATGGCCTGAAGCGTTTTCAGAACACTGTTGCACGTACTTTCTAGCTTAGAAATGCGTCCCTCCTTCATAATAAAGTAGCTATATTATTCGCTTCTTTTTTTTTTTAGATTTTCGTCGCCGCAGATATCGAAGGTATAGGAATCCTCAAGAAATAAAGCATTCGCACCTCAATTTTTATACGTAGGGTGTGTTGCTTCACAAAGACTCCTTAGCCGCCGCGGTGGCTCAGTGGCTATGGTGCTCGGCTGCTGACCCAAAAGACTCGGGTTCGATCCCGGCCGCGGCGGCTAGAATTTCTTTGGAGGAGAAATTCTAGAGGCCCGTGTACTGTGCGATGTCAGTGCACGTTAAAGAACCCCAGGTGGTCTAAATTTCCGGAGCCCTTCACTACGACGTCTCTCATAGCCTTAGTCGCTTTGGGACGTTAAACCCCACAAAACCACAACAACCACAGACTCCTTAACGCGCATAAAATATGCGTATGGTCCAGAGAGTTTGCTCGCCCTTCTAAAACTAATTGAACACGGGAAAAATTTAACTGAACACGTAGCAAACTAAGCAGTAATTGGCATATGGTTCTTCGAGTGAAGTTATTTCGCCACGGCACGAGCGATTGGCCCGCTCAAAAAAATTACCTTCTCTATTACGTTGTTCATGTATGCGTCTATATATATTCACGTCCGAACGGAGAGTTGATAAATGCACGAAATCGGCTCCTAATTTTGATCAGAGACAACAAAGGCTGTGGTCCTTATCTTAATTTAAACGCAAATCACCTCGAGAGATTTGTCAAAAATCGGCGCAGAAAGCGAAAGCTCCGCACTGATCCGCGTGCTGACACATGATACCTCGCATGGCGTTTTGTGTTACTAAAACGTTGGGACGGAGTAAAAAAAATAGAAAAGCGAAAAGCTGGAACGCACCTAGTTCTGGCACGCATCGTAGTGTCTTTTCACAGTGGAGAGGGTAGCGCAACACTGCATCGTCATTTTACTTTTCAAACGAAGCGCAGCCGTTTTAACCCAACGCTGGGCAGCGGTTTCGTTTTCTGTACCGTGCCAACATGGAGGACTTAGTTCTCGGAGCGCCGAGAGATGGCGCTGCGCATTTCGCATATCGTCTATTAAATTTAAAAAGAAACTTAGCAACAAGCAAATGCAAGAAATTATTACAATGAAGCATTGCACTTACCCCGCTGCGGTCGCTCAGTGGTTAAGACACTCGGCTGCTGGCCCGAAAGACGCGGGTTCGATCCTGGCAGCAGCGGGCGAATTTCGATGGAGGCGAAATTCTGAAGGCCCCTGTAATGTGCGATGTCAGTGAACGTTAAAGAACCACAGGTGGTCGAAATTTCCGGAGCCCTTCACTACGGCGTGCATAGCCAGAGTCGCTTTGGGACGTTAAACCCTAAAAAACCAAGCCGACGTATTGCAGTCAATTATAGGCATAGTAATCAGGGGGCTAATAGAAATGATTTGCGGATAAAAAAAACAGACAAGTGGCCTCGAAAACCGCCAAAGGCTGAAAAGCTTCCCCATGTGCGTGCACTCAAGCAGCGGTACGCAACACAACAAAGAAAAAGCGTATTTAAATTCTGAGGACCGTTACCCTGCTTTAATTAAGGCGCATCAAAACGAGCAGAAAAAATGATACTTTTCTTATCCATTTCATAGAACATGGCAGGCATAATTATACAGCGAAGAACGCGAGGTATCCACTTCAGCGCAGTTGCCCGTAACGAAAGACGAGCACCGCAGCTATACAGGGCGCCCTCGGTCGGCGCAACCTTGCTCTGAACACGCGAAAGCGCAGCGCGCACATCTTACGCGCCTAGTTTAATCATATCTAAGAAACGAGGGTGAGGGTGCAGAGTTACGTCAGCTGCTGCACCCTCGGAGCGGGCTAGCGCCGGCCAGCGACAGCGAGCGCAACGCCGCCCCACGGCCGCGCGCCTGCTCCCGCAGCCGTCGCGGCAGCCTGGTTACTTTTGACAAAGACGGTACATTCCGAACATGTGGATATTTTGCAACCATATTATCTGTTATCGAAACTTACTTGTTGCAGACAATAAATGCTCATTCACTGAAGCAACTGATTCAACACACATGCAGCTAGTATACAAATTAAAACATTCACATTTTGGCGCACAGTTTAATGTCGCAGAAGGTGCCTTTCGGTCATGCGGAGCAGTGATGCGACGATTAGCGTGCAAACGTCTCGTTGTACACAGGTTCAGGTTCTACACACAACACTGCACACTTACCAAGTCGAGAACACATACGAGGAACTGTTGCGAAATGTGTAATTAACATACCAAAATGATGACATTACTTAAGGCTCACAGCACTCCCACTAGAGCGCATCTCAAGAGAACGGCCACCCCATTGCTGCCTGCGCCCATCGCAGCCAAGGCACAGGCAATAGCAGCTGCTGGAGGGGCTGCAACAGCACCTGTGTCTACTGGCCTACAAGCACTAGCAGCGGCTGCAGGCGTGCCACCGTCACCCTGTTCAAACAGCACAGAGAGTAAAACATTTAATGACAAGTTACAAAGCAAAGGAGCAGTTGCTACCATTCAGTTAATGTTATGAGCAGTTACGCGCTACAAATGTGAGTGCAGAATACTTTCAGCTCATGAAAAGGGACTACACTGTGTGGTGTGTGTTGGTGTCTGGACCACACTCTGCCTTTGTGGTGTCTGTTTGGTGTCGTTTCTTTTTCCCACCCTCAAGGTACTCTCATCTTTGTACTCTGGTGAAAGATTCATTTTATGGCATTGCATCTTTCGGAGCCTAACGCAATCTGTGTGTTCATACTTCTTTGCCATCTCGTGTATGCTTCTTGTCGTCACAGTTGAAGCATACATACCTCTCAGACTCTTGCGCCCCCCTCTCAAGTAGTTTTGTTTATTCTGTGCTAGGTTAGTGCTAGGCTAGGCAACTTCCCAAGCACGTAGCAAATTAAATGGCCTTGTCGATGCCACAGTCATATCTTGCAACATTTATTTCTCCGTTCTACGCACTGTTGCTCGCATTTTACAATAGCTGTAGTGGGCTCACTGCTATACATCAATATGCCCACTGCCGCAGTACTGAATTCTGCAGTGCTTTTCCCAGCAAAACCACGTACTGATGCATACTGCTTTCTTGGGGTTTCGACCTCTACAGTGTGTATGCATTTCAAGCAATTTCATAACGCGGTACCTCCGCTGATACAGAACAAAATGTTTAGACTGCACTATGCCGAGAAGACCTCTGACTGCCGCTATTGAATCGCAATTTTTCGGTTCTCGTCACACCTGTACCTAATTACATATATATATCACTGTGATCAATGCCCTCTGAAATAAAACCTGAAACTTACGCTTCCCTCGCTTGCTGCGGCCATAAAAGGTGCCCACCTCTTGGGCGCGAACGGTCGGCCAATAATGGCCAGGAGCCGACCACGGGTCCCCGCCAACCGGCCACCGCCAGTAGCCCTGCGATAAGCATCACCACAACCATTTCAAATGACCGGCGGCATCGCTGAGCGGTTACACATGTGCCAGTCAGTACCCACCCCATTTCAGTGGAAAACCAGCTAGTATCGCTCCTTGTCAGCCAAAGCTGCCACTCCTTCATGGACCGGACAGGCGGGCCTTCTGCATTTAAAAGCTCGGCCAGCCTGCCCCACAAGAGATTATTTTCGGCAACTGTGAAATTTGGAGCCAAATCGCCGCGTAATTTGAGAGGTACTTGCCCGTGAAGCGATGGCGCCTTTGAACGATGTTTAGTAATCGTCTGCACGCTAGGCTGCATAACACCATATAATTTTACAGCGATTGTGGCAGATTGCAAATTATTCCCTCCCTCACTGGAGAAGGTTATTGTACACAAAAATAACAGCACTAATACACACCTTTCCTGCATGTATAATGGGTAATACGGCAATAATAGTACCTTCTGCTCAGTCAGGCGGCAGCTTGTCACGCGAAATTGACTTTTCATCCATTTAACGCACAGCGTGTTGCGCCGAGATGAACTTGGCACGACATGTCCCACGCCAAAAAACAATTGCAGTCCTTAACCGTCGGTACCTGCAAATAAGTTTAACATGATAAGTATTACTTCCGTCTTCTGATCCGGGCTTGCCGCTCGCCATGCGAACTTACCTTGCACCGTTGTAAACAGACGACGAAGCAGACGTTGCCCGCTGCGCGAGGTGGCCTTAGCAGCGTTTGCGCTAGCGGCTACATGACCCTTCAAGGCGTTTTAGTGCGGGTTAGCGGCACGAAACAGTGTCCGCACAACCCAAAGGGGATTTAAAGCACCCCACTGCACCACCGCCGTCGCGAGGTCGTCGGCCTTGTCGACTGTTTACGGTAGCTGCTTGATCGGGCCCACGTGGCCAGAAGTACGGTCACGACAGTACATTACATTGCTTGAAATAAAATATTAACACCTCTGCTATAATTAACGACTACTAATCAAAGATACGAAACTACTACTGCTAGTGAATCAGCAGGGGTAAATGGTCGCTTCTCGGAGTGAATGAAAGCACCGCCGACGAAAATGCCGGCGTCGTTTTCCGTTTCTTCGACCAACTGTACACACTTTTTTAGGCTCCGCCCTAATCCGACCTGTCGCAAAAGGCGACACCGGGAGAATACCACCCCTGGAGAGTCTAGGTAGGTGAATCGCGACAATGCTCATACCCCCTGACGTCCGCAGACGCAGTTTCGAAAATTGCGTCTGCCTGGGCGGGGATCCAAAGCACCGCGTTTCCCTGGGCGTGGGAAACGAGAAAATCATCTGCCGAGCAGTCGGCCGTAAGAATTACGTCTGCCGGGGCGGGAGCCCCTCAAAACGCGTGCGAACCCCTCCCCCCTCCCCCAGCAACACCCTTTGGAACGTTCTCCAGAACCTGCAGAGCGTCACGATACAAGCGATACCAGGTCACGATGCAAGCTCGCAGGAGAATCTGCACACAACACACACGTTGGGGTAGCACGCCATCTTACTGCGGGACCAGGATCATTTCTGATCGCGCCATCCACGACTGCAGTTCGTGCACCCAAACCCCAGTGTTGTGTGTTGGGTTACTCAGAGAGCTTCCCTCGCTGGCTAATCGCACGCCGAACCACTGTGGAGCCTGGACTATTAGATTTGGCGCAGTCCAGGTACACAGTTCATGCCTTCCTCAGGACTTCTGCCCCTTTCCACCCTCAGTTCTGAAACCTCTCTTACCCGCTGTGCCTTGGACAATCTCCTGGGGTTATACCGAGGTAACCACCCCCGGACGCTGAGTCGAGCAATTCATGCTCGTTCTGGGGCTAAGCCCCTTCCTCCTGGTTTCATGTTAAAGTTGTCTGCATCAGTTCCAGTATCAACTTGGACCTCTAGGATCCCTCTCACGCCATCATTCTGGCTCAGATCCCATGAATTCCAAGTTTCATTGGGGCCTTAGCCCTAGTCATTATCGGTACATCGTCCGACAGCGTCCTGCTCGCAGTTGCTGATGTGCTAAGAAGCACACCAAGCGTTTTGTCCACGTGTGTCTGGACGGGACCCCCATTCTCTTTTCTGGAGGTTCCAGCAACCTGACTGTGGCGCCCCGATCCATCAACTCTCTTCGAATGCATCACCCCTTTTCATTGTCCCTTCGTGTATTTTAAGACCTTTTGTGAACCAAATATTTTGCCACAGATGCTTCACTCCGCAGTTGGAGCCCCAGACCTCCCTGCAACACCAGAGGGCCCCTGCCTCACATCAATCTCCAGTTCTTAAAGCACCCGCCGCTCAGCAGCCGCGTATGTGAACTTTCCACCTCAAGGTACTCTCTCATCACGTCGATGCTGTTCGCCTTCATGTGTGCGCACCAGAACTCTGATACAGCGCATTCTGAGATGCTCTGAAAACTACGACTAGAAACTAGAAACTGAAAACTAGAAAAACATCGTATAGAAAGCATATACTTGAAGTGAGCCTTTCTAATAATGCCTCTTCAAGAATACAGGCTCCAATTCCCAGTGGTAACGAGCATGGCGATTTTATGCCTTAAGCACTTCAGACGTGGATGGTTTTCGTGACACCACTTGTAGAAAAACATCGTATAGAAAGCATATACTTGAAGTGAGCCTTTCTAATAACAGTCTATATTTCGTCTAATGGTCCTCGCTTAGGGTTATCCTGCCTGCACGCCTAATCAGAAATCGGGGTGCTGTGGCGAACACCTCTTCTTACAGCGCGAATTCAAAGTTGCGATAGCTGCAGAGAGATCCGCAGCGTTTCCTTTTTGAGAACAGTGGTCGGTGGTGCGGCCTTGTCACCCCAAGTATTGCCGGCAGTGACACCTATTAAGTCAACATACCACTCAGCAGTTCTCAGCGGCTGCACAGGCATCCCTTTCAAGCGCTTCAAGTGGCACAGCCAGTCCACTCTCGACACCGCCCTTATTTCTGGGTTCTGCGATAGTGAAATAACGAATTGAGGTGACACCACCGTGTCACTAGTAGTACCTTGCAATAGGTGGACTCGGCAAACTGCCAGGGGAACAGCCAGTCACTGACATTCTGACGATGTGGTAGATCTCGCACGATGAACAACCAGTCGTCCCATTTATTGCCACACTTGTGCTTATGCGGCCTTCCACATCAAGGTAATCCCTCATCAGGTCGATGCAGTTAGCCTTCAAGTGTGGCGCACCAGAGGTTTCATAAAGGGCAGTCTGAGGCATCTTGAAAACTCAGACCGCTGAGAACCATTGCGTCCTGAAATTTATAGGCACAAATACTCTGTTTACTGAGCGAGTCGATTTTACGCGTTCTCCACTTCAGACCTATGTGGTTTTTCCGAAACAGCTAGGAGAAAAACAAACCACTGAACATGTAGACACCAAGTTACCGTGTAGCAGAGGAGTCTACGAGCATGCTTATATAAAAGTGTTTGACTTCGTCAGCCATCCAGTCTCTCGCTCACCGCCATTTCTCCAGGTCTAACTACAAGGCCGAATCCTCTTGCCATCACCCTTACAGGTGTGGCTTCAATGCTGGCTAAACTTCAGCTTCCATCGCTGCGGAGAGCTCTGGGGCTGTGAACGTTTTGGGAACACAGGTTGGCAGCTCCGGCTTCTAGTCAGAGCTCTCCGCCGGCAGTGACACCTTTTAAATGAACATACCATGCTGCAGTTGCCAGCTGCTCCTCAGGCTTCACTGCAAAGAGCCCCAAGTCACACAGCTAGTTCACTTGCGTCACAGCCCTTACTTATTTTTATTACGGCAGTGAACTGCGGAGGCGGCTTACATTTGGTGCGGCACCTCCGGCTCAAGTCTCGCCAGCGGTGGCACTCTCTAAATCGACGTACTAGACTACAGTTCTCCGCTCCTCCAAGGGATTCTCTGTGAAAAGCTTCAAGTCACAGAGCTGATCGACTTGCACCTCCACCCTAGCCGGCGGTTCACCTTTCAAATCAACATACCTGGCTGGAGTCCTCGGCTGCTGCCCTGTCATCAGTGTGGACAGCTTCAGGATAGAAAGGGCGACCACTTGGCTGTTTGAACTGGAAGGGTCAATTACGGGAGATGTGCTATCAGCGTCAAATGAAATGGAAGCCACGGAAAACCTGGCTGAAGGTCCCATACGCATCAGCCTGTCGATAGGAACCACAGGTGCGCCCATTAGGTTTGCAATACTTTCTTTCACTTTCTTTTTCGAGTTTCTCCACTGGAGCGCCACAGTCATTCTTTCTGCGTATGGAAACGTGCGCAGAACGGTTCCACTGGTGGCAGCGGCTCTGGCCCGCGTGGATGAAGTGAGTGCTTTGAATTTCGTTCCGTCATCGCCGTGTTCTTACCGTCTATCTGCGATGCGAAGAAAGGAACGTTTGCCGGTTCACGGGAATTAATAAAGAGGCTCATGATGCTTACGAGAGCGTGCAACGTTGTTACCTTCAGCATTATTTGTCCTTGAATAGTCAGACGTGCAAGGACTGTCCAAGAGAAAATGGACTTCACTCCATTACTTTTTACCACCTGCAATTCTTTCACCCTTTCTCAACTAATGCAACATGGTACACTTGTTGAATAAAAAAAAGTAGGTACTTTCTCCGTACACCATTGAAAAAAAGAAAATACTTTATTGAGGGCGATTATATTGATGCGCGAAACCCTGGCATCAGACATGCAAGAGACATTCAGGGAGACCCGGTCAAGGGGTCGGTGGCGTGCTTCCGGTGAGGAGTAGGCAGCTGTCTGACAAAGAGTCAGTAATTCGTGAAATCGCCTCTAGCGGTCACCACCGCTGTTATTCGCCGAGGGATACTCCCATACAGCCGGGCCCCGAAGACCGTAAGCGCTCCCACGCCTCTTGCGCAGGTGCCCACAAAGCATCCTGCCAGCCAGCCTACTCAATAGCACCCCACACATTCTCTCTCCAATATGTTCATATCAGCGTCTTGTGGAGGTTACTTCAGCACTATGATTCCCAGTTGTTCCAGCAGACAGCTAACTGACTTGGCCGTGTGCATGAGGCTGCGGTTCTGTTGAAAATAGTACGGCACGTCGGGAAACGGGCCGTCCAGGGCGTAGGGCACCACGACGCTCTGGATGACGTCACTGTAAGCTGCGTTATTAAACTTTCCGTACAGGCGAATCAACGGTACAAGGGCGTCCTTGCAGAACGCTCCCCATACACTGACGGAGCAATGGCCGCTGCTTACAACACGATGGAAATTCTTTGGCTCGAACCTGAACAGAGAAGAACCTAGGATTTCGTGGCTATGATGTATAATATTGCCATCACCAGATATGGCGAAATTGTCCAAAAACAGCACAAAGAGTATACAGGTAAGGACCAAGTACCGAGATGTCCCATATTATAACAACTTGTTTCCGCGTAGCAATTTTAAGCATGACGGCTATTGCATTAAAGCAATTCAACCTAAAATGTGGCAGAGTCAACGCGCTCACATGGCAGAAAACACTCACCTGGTGTTTACAGCTCTCCAAATTCGCTGGTGCTGGCACCAACGTGTTGAAAAAGTTGACTCATCAGAGAACCTCGCGCAACGCTGCTCCTGCACCGTCCCTGATGAGTAGTCTTGCTCAAATGCAAGACTTTCATTTCTGTTTGCCTCTGAGAACGCCGGCTTCTTTGACGCCACTCGGCTTCGCAGAGTAGCCTCGTGCAGGCGACGTCAAATAGTCGACGTGCTGGCACCCAACTGAAAAGTGTCCTTTATCTCACGAGCAGTAATATTCGCTGTGTCTGCTGCAGAGGCGACAGTACGCTCGTCTTATTGCTTGTCACCCGCTGTCTGTGCCTACGGGGCAAGTTACAAGGCAGTCCCTCATCATGCTGTATGCCTTGCAAATTCTGTTTATTGTCGACAGTGGTCGACCCATTTCCTTTGCAATGGCACGCTGTTGCACACCGTGGAGGTAAAAGGAAACGATTCTCTGTCCATCAACCGTCCGGACGCTTGCCATTGTCGCTTTCATATACGAGGGGCGTTCATTAATCATTTCCCCTGACCCACTTCCTGTGGACGGAGAGCAATGAAGCTTTGCAGATTTATTAGTCCTTCTCTACATAGGTGCCACCCAGGGACACACACTTCGCCCATCTTTTTATGCAACTGCAAACACCTTGCATGTAGAAGCCGACAGGTTGCTCCAAAGGTACGTGTTGTGACTTCAGAAATCAGTTTCATCATCTGGAAAATGCTTGTCCTTCAATTATTATTTCATTGTTGGAAAGGGGTGGAAGTCCGATGGTGCGAGGTGGGGTGAATAAGGGGGATGCGGTTGAATTTAAATGTTAAATGACTGTTTGTGCCAAACTGTATGCGGGGCAAGAGCCATCGTCAGGCGTTCCGCCTTTTGCTCTTGCTCCTCTTTCTGTATCAGAAAGGAAACAACTAAATCAAATCAAAATCAAATTTCAAAGCCGCAGCAGCGTGCTTCCATCTGGGCAGCATGTCAGTTGTGAACTGGGGCATTGCCTTGCAGAAGGCTAACACCTTCGGTGAGCATGCCACGTCTCTTGCTTTTGATGGCCTTCCGCAATTTCCGCAGCAGTGAAGCATACTATGCCCAGTAATCTGGCACCCTTTGCTAGGAAGTCCATCAAGACTACAACGTGCTGGTCTCAAAAGACTGTGAGCATGACCTTACCCGCTGAGGGCTGGGCACGTGCCTTCTTTGGAGGCGGTGAGTCTAAGTGTTTCCATTGCATCGACTGGACTTAAGTCTCCGGATCAGAGTGATGGACCCAGCTTTAATGCTGTGCAATCAGTCTGATGAAAAAGTCCTCCTGGCTTCCACGGCACGTGGTCAAAAGAGCCTGAGAGCATTCGACTCGTTCCTGCTTTTGGAAAGGTGTGTGCGGCCGGGGAACCCAGTGAGCGGATACCTTACGCATATGAAGATAGTCCTGAATGATTTTTTTCCACGAACCCCACACTAATTTTGAGGTTTTGGGCTAGGTGTGGAACGGTTAAGCGGCGGTTTTCCAACATTGCGGCCTCCACTTGCTGGATGGTGTGTTCATCGATAGAGGAGTGGGGTCGCCCTGCAATGGGAGCCGTTTCCACCGAAGTCCAACCACATTTGAATTGACGATACCAGTTCTTGACTACATCAAATGATGGAGAATCCTCCCCACAAACCGCTTTTATCTCATTGAACGTCTCCCTTGGAATGCGGCCTTTCAAGTACAGGAACTTGATGACTGTTCTGTATTCCAATGCATCCATTATCACACATCACACCACTTCAGAACCTCTAAAATAAAGACTGTTATTAGTTCACAGTTGGACATTGGCACCTGACTTATAGTGACTTAATTCATTACACATGCGCAGTTTCACCGTCCTGCAATAAATGGAAGTGAGTCAGGGGAAATCTTTATTGAAGTACCCTCGTAATGCGTCGAAGATCGGTTCCCATTTTTTTACGGTCTTCCCGGCTGCAATAAATCTATGTTGAGTAATAGAACAGATTGGTTGCTGGGCGGGCGAGCTGGTTTCCTTCAGTCATCATGTGATTCATAGCACTTGCAGAAGAATGGAAGAATACGAGAACGGCGCGCACCATAATGTGTGTCGCTCTCCTCTTCGTGCACTAGTCTGCAAGCGTTGTGGATTTTATAATCGCTCACTACCAGAAAAAAAAAAACATTCAAAACTCCGACCTTAGCCCGATCAGTTCTTTATTGTTCGTTTTGCAGCCATACGCTGATAGTACGACGATGACGGGAGCAAAATTGTAACGCAGCAGGTAAGCCAGCCAAGAACGCCCGGTTCACTGAACCACGCAGGCCAGAGGCTCTGCCACCAGCGAAACCACACTTCGCAGGTTTCCATACGTTGAAAGAATGGATGTGGCTCTGCAGTGGCAAAACGCGACGACAAACGTCAAAGAAACAGGAGCAAAATTATCACAAACCGGATTGGCGCGCACCTGGTTCCTGTCGTTAGGCTGAGGGTTAAGCTGGGTCAGTGGCGCTTTCCACCTTTCGCATTTGACTTCACGTTGGCAGTACTCGGGAAACTTGAAGAAGAACATGCCAGTCACTCATATTCTTACGCTGTGGTACATCTCGCAACGATTACCTTCCGGTCATCACATCTAATATCGTACTTGAGCTGATGTTAACTCTCCGCCTCAATCTACTCCCTCACCAGGTCGATGTAGTTTGCTTTTGCTTGTGGCGCACCGAAGCTTTCGTGCTGGGCAATGTGAGATTTTCTGAAAACTACGACCGCCAAAAACCAGTGCTTGCTCAAGAGTATAGGCACGAATACTGTGTGGTAAGTGAAGAAGTCGATTTTGCGCGTTAAACGCTTGACACCCGCTTGGGTACGCCGCACAATTTTGGGAAACGCAACGCATTGAACGCGGAGGCGCGAAGGGACGCTCTATCAGAGTAGTCCACGAGTATGCTCTTATAAAGAGTCTTTGACTGCGTGTTTCATCCAATGGTTCTCTCTCAGCGCTATCAATGTCTGTAGAGCTAACTACAAGGCCAAGTCTTATTGCCAGCACTTTAAAGTCACACATCTAGTCCACTTGCATCACGGCCATTACTTGTGTTCTACAGCAGTGACCTGAGAAGGTGGCTTTCGATTGCTGCGACACGACGTTCACAATTCTGGCCGGCGGTGACTTTTTTCACACCAAGATACCGGTCTGCAGTTCCCGGCTGTTCGCCTGGCTTTGCCCTAAGACGCTTCCATTCACAGAGGTCGTACACTTGCGCCACCGCCCTAATTTCTGCGTTCTTCTCCAGTTAAATAAGAAGCCGCTTTCGTTTACTTTCACACCACCGTCACAAGTCCTGCCGCCTGTGACACCTTAAAAATCAACGTACCAGTCTTACACTTCTCCGCGAGATTAGCTGTGAAGAGCTTCATGTTAGGTCGTCCACTGGGCTCTGCTGACTGGAATCGTGCATTTCAGGAGATAGATTGAGCAAGCTGCTAGGGGAACATACCAGTAAATCGCATTCCACCGATGTTGTCGGTCTCGTCATGATGAAATTCCAGTTATCCCAGTTAATGCTATAGTTGCGCTTATGTGGACGTATGACGTTAAATTACTCCCTGACCAGGTAAATGCCATTGTCCTGAGCGTTTGGGGGAAGAAATCAATGTTTCTTCCTACTAAATTGTACACAAAAGTTTTCTGGTTTTTCTAAGCACACAGCGCTTGTCAGTAGACCGTGTAGGACGTGAAATATCTTTAGAAGGGGATCAACAACCTTATATAATCAATAAAGTACAATTTTGAAGAAAATGACTTACACAAAAGAATAAACACAGTTTCCTACTGAGTGAATGAACTACAATAACTGAAAAACAAACTGAGACTTTGGTCAACAAAGCTGAACGGCAGTGTGTAAATTCTTTTATCATTTTACATCTTGACTCTATACCACAGAGTCTTCAACTAAGCTTATTAAAGATGTCAGGTACAAAAACTTAGGGGGGGGGGGGGGGGCACTTTAATGGTCTAAAGTGCACGAGGCGAAATGCTTTTCGCGCCGATTTGACTGCCTCTATGGCTCATTGCACGCTGTTTGGAAACGAAAAACTGCACTGCTCTTGCCATTTCTTCTGCTGACTTTACTGGCTGAATTATTCTACTGGCGCATTTGGCTGAATCATTCTGGTGATGCATCTTTGCTGAATTCGATCTTGGGTGGCTCGAAGCTCTCTTCTGGGAAGAAGACTTCTTGAGGCTCGCGCGCTGTGAAACATCGATGCTGCTCTGGATCGATGTCTTGGATGGCTGCCTTCTGGTCACTGAAGTGGCAAGTAGCGAACTGTTGACATTCTTTAGCCGCTTCCTTTCGTTGTCTTTCGATTTCTCGGTGTTTGGAGAACCGGGAGGTGAAGGAGCTACTCAATTGGCCCCTCGTTATTTCTGTTGACGCTCTGCAGCACGAGCGCCCTTCGTTGTTACCGAAACGAGAGAACGCTTGAGCGGTATCCGTCTGGCGCGACTAGGAGACGTCTGACTCAGTCGGGTGGAAAGTAAGCTCTGGACGACGGTGAAGCCACAAATGCGCCAGGCACATGCGCAGTAGTGAGCGGCCGGGCGCAGCCAACTACAACAGCCAAGAAGCAGTGCCAGCTCAAGAGTATAGGTACAAATGCTGGGTGCTTAGTGAACAGGCCGTTTTTGCGCGTTCAACACTTGAGACCGCGGTTGGGTTGCGACACAACACCCAGAAAAACAAAGCATTGAACGTGTAGAATATTCGAAGTTACTGTTCATCAGTGCAGTGCAAGAGGATGCTCAAATAAAGCTCTTTGAGTGCGTTAATCATACAGTGGTTCTCGCTCAGCGCTACGATGTCTGCACGCCTAACCACAACGCCGAATTTTGTGTCCACCACCTCTTACGGGTGGGGCTTCAATGCACGGTCCACTTCAGCTCGCATCGCTGCTGAGAGCTCTGGAGCTGCTAAGTTCTCGGCCAGCACCGGTTGGCCGCTCATGCTTCTCGTCACAAGTCTCGCCGGCAGTGACACCATTTAAAGTAACGTACTATCGCGCTCAATATGAGTTGCAACGCGTGGTCATCGACCGGGCTCGTTCCGTGGTGTGCCTCCTCCAAACAGTCGCTCGGAATTCTGGGGAAACTGCTGTTCCAGGAAACAACAGCACCCCCGCTCAGGAAAAAGTTTCTTCCAGAATTCCGAGCGACTGTTTGGAGGAGGCACACCACGGAACGAGCCCCGGTCGATGACCACGCGTTGCAACTCATATTGAGCGCGATAGTACATGTCTGCAGTTGTCGGCTCCTCTTCGGGCTTAGCTGTAAAGATCTTCAAGTCACACAGCTCGTCCACTTTCGCCGCGGACCTTACTACTGTGTTCTGCGGCAGCGAACTGGGGAGATCTCCTTCGACTGCTGCGACACCACTATGACAAGTCTCGCCGGCGGTGACTGTTTTCAAGTCAACGTACCAGTATCCACTACCCCGCTATTCGCTTTAAAGAGCTTCAAGTCAGAGAGCTTATTGAATTGCGCCACAGCTGAAGCCGATGGTGACACCATTCAAATCAACACACCTGTCAGCTGTTCGCTTGCGCAGTTGTCTTTGCTGTGAAGAATAAGATAGAGAGGTCGTGGACATGGGTGTATGAACTGGAAGGGTGCATTATGGGAGATGCACTCGACAAGCTGCCTGGAGAACATGCGACAGTCAAGCATATTTTACCGATGTGGTACATCTCGCTACGATTAAATTGCGGTCATCCCAGATAATACCTTACTTAGGTGTATGATGACTTGCCACTTCAAGATACTCGCTCACCAGGTCGATGCAGTTGGCCTTCGCGTATGGCGCACCGAGGCTCTGATACAGGGCAATCTGTGACAACCTGAAACATAAGACCGCCAAGAATCCTTGCCTCTTCAATAATATTAGCATCAATAGTTTGCGGTAAATGGGAAGGTCGATTTTGTGCGTTCAGCAATTGAGAGCCTGGTGGTGATCGCAAGACTTGGAGAAAACAAAGCATTGAACATATGACTCTAACTGATCGTTTCAGAGAGCAGTCCACGAGCTTGCTCAAATAAAAGTGACTGTGTCGTTCATCCAACATTTCTCGTTCAGCGTTATCATGTTTGCACGCCTAACCACAGGGCGGAATGCTGTTTCGAGCACTTCTTACGGCTTGCAATTCAATGGCGACCCCGCTTCAGCTTGCATAGGTGCGGAGAGCTCCGCAGCTGCGAACCATTTGAGAACACCGGTTGGCGGCTGGTGCTTCTGTCCAGAAGTTTCGCCAGCAGTGAATCAGTATACCACTGGTCAGTTTTAAGCCGCTGCCCGCGCATCGCGGTTAACAACTTCAAGTCGTACAGCTCGTCGCCGTGAGCCAGGGCCCTACTTCGGCGCTCTACGACAGCGAAAGGAGGTTGTCTCTTTCGTTTGCTGCACCACCGACGTCACAAGTCTCACCGGGGGTGACAGTTTTCAAATCATCATACCAGTCGCACTTCTCGGCTGCTGCCCGGCATTGACTGAAGACGGAATTAACAGAGCGCGTCCACTTGCGCCGCCTTGCTTTCTTCTGCGTTCTGTGGCAGTGAACTGAGGAGGCCGCCTTCGTTTGTTGGGACACCACCGGCACCAGTTACGACGGCGGTAACACCTTTCAAATCAACATCCTTGTCTGCAGTTCTCGGCTGCTCCTCGAGATTCGCTCTGGCGATCTTCAAGTTAGAGAGGTCGTTCACTTGGTTTCATGCACTTTAAAGGTGGACTGCGGGAAGTGCACCCACCAAGCTGCCAGACGTCGGCGGCCACGCTACGACGTCGCGTGCGCTGAGAAGAGGAATGGTCGTATTTCTACTGTCGATCGGCAGTAGTACGGAGGGTTAGTGTGGAGAGTGAGTGCTGAAAGAAAGGTGCTCCATTATCAGGTCAGGTCCTTGTACCGTCATTTGTTGGTGACAGCAGAAGCCCCCCCCCCCCCCCCCCCGCTCCCTTCAGGAAGTGGGGAGCTAGCAGTTTGAAATCGTTGTGGGTCCTTAAGGATCTTCATGAAAGCCGTGGTCCAAACACCGCGGTAGGAAATGGTCACCGCAGGTAGCACCGGTTTCCAGCTTTCTGGAAGTTGTTCGATCAGACCAGGCATGGCATATTCCTTGAGGTCGTGGGCTTGAGAGAGCGTCACGCCTTTACCCCCAACTACTTCAGTGTCAAGAAGAACCTTCTGGCCCTCTCTTTTGAGGACCAGATCAGGGAGCGTTGTGGCCTGTCGTGCTCGGTAGTGAGGTTCAAGCTCGACTTCAAAACCGAACTCACGTGCCCGCTTTCCGACATAACGTACTGCGTTATCGTGCCGCGAAGTCCTATATTGGTCTGTTCTTTGACATACTTTTGCCACATAGCAGAGCGTCTCTGCGGCAGAACAACCAGTTCTACAGGTTGTGGCTACGTCCCTACCCCGTTTGGTCCGGGCAAGGGTAGGCAAAACATTGAAACTACTTCACGACATAAAGTCGCGGCCACTTAACAGGTGCGTGCCCTCCCGGAACTAGTTTTTGGCACCTGTTGCATTTTCTGCACCTCTAAGGGATCCACCATCCCCGCTGCCATACAACTGACTTCGCCAAAAAGCTCGAACCAGTTTACCCGTGTTCAGGGCTGTGCCATTGTAGGTGATCATTTTCCTGGCCCTAGGGATTAAATGAATTAGGCACTGCGGCTCTGACAGTACCTTGCAGGATGCATTCGTCAAGTCCTGCAGTCAAATCAAGCGCTTGAACTTGTGGAAGGGCACCTTTGGCCGAAAAGACATGAACCCCAGCCCGCCATTTTCAATTGCCGCCTGAAAGATGGGATGCGTGATGTCATGCGGCCAGCGTGACCTGCGCCGCACAGTTTGGTCAACAGTTTCGGAGAAGCCTGTCCTAGGACCACACGGTGCATAAGTCAAATGAAATCAAATCGCCTTTATTTTCTCTCTCAATGAGAAAAGGGGGTGACGGGTAAAAGCCGCATAACTGCGGCTTGACAAAGCCCGGCCCCCTCTATGCACAGTTCGGCAGAAGTGCTCGTACAGATTTTACAGGATTCAATTTCGCACTTCTTGTCACAGACCTAAAATCTGCACCCTACAGAACAAAAACACTTCAAATGAAAGCACATGCAGTTTTAAATACATTCGAAACACACATTCTAGAACACATCACGTTTTAAACATAAACATTTCAAACACACTCAGATTAAAACGCGTTCAGTTTAATAATTTTAAATTTTTTAAAATTCTGTAAAGACGTTACCTTTAGTGGTAGCAGAAAATAGAAGACATTTTACATTAATAAATGCACCAATAAAATATAAAAGGCACCAAGAAAAACACAAAACGCAATCATATAAGAGAATCATGTGATGTTGGCTGCAAGGAAATGTGGATGTAGCGCTCGTAATGACAATTTTTCCGGGAAGGTATCGATGAGCGCAAGGCTATTTAGAAGGTTTGGTTTGGTTTCTGGGGACGTCCCAAAGCAACTAAGGCTATGAGAGACGCCGTAGTGGAGGGCTCCGGAAATTTCGACCACCTGGGGTTCTTTAACGTGCACTGACATCGCACAGTACACGGGCCTCTAGAATTTCTCCTCCAAAGAAATTCTAGCCGCCGCGGCCGGGATCGAACCCGCGTCTTTCGGGTCAGCAGCCGAGCACCATAACCACTGAGCCACCGCGGCGGCCGCTATTTAGAAGAATAGCAGCATGGTACGAAATGGACTGGCGACCGTAATCTGTACGACAGTGAGGCACCACCCATGCGTCATTATGACGTGTATTGTAAATGTAAGTGCGGGGGCGAAGGTTTAACAAATTCAGGATGCTGTGATTGCACGCCGATACGCATGAGCGATATGCACAAGCTAGACGGTAAGGATGAATGCATTCCGTGGGGAGAAGCTTATAGCGCAAGAAGTAATCGGAAGTGTGTGCATGACAAGGGACATTAGCAATAGCACGCAAGGCACGTTTCTGGCAGATTTTAAGTTTCTGATGTTTTCTTTCGATGTAGTTGACCAGACTAAATGGCAGTAGCTAAGTGTCGACTAAAAAATAGTGCGTTATAAATTAAGCGTTTAACTGCTGTTGGCAAGAAGTTGCGGTGTCCATTTAGTATCCCGCAAACCTTATTAAGTTTGTTGCAAAGCGCATCAACATGGTTGTTCCAAGTTAGAGTTTCCGATAATGTTACGCCAAGAGTCTTAATTTCATTAACAATGCTTACCTCTTCGCAGTCTAAAAGAATTTTGCCCTTGATGTTTACCTTTGTGTTCTTAGTACGGAAAAGAATTGCTTGAGTTTTTTTGGTATTCAACAGCAGGTAATTTCTTTGCGACCAGTCTCTAACTAGTGATAAAGCGTGATTTGCCGAGCAGAATAGATCATCAGTATTTGCCCCCCTGAAAAACATAGCAGTATCATCCGCGTACCCAACCCATGTAGCTTTGTTTAGAAGAGAAAAAAATGTTTTTAATGTAAACAACAAATAGCAGAGGTCCAAGAATACTCCCAGTAAGTTGGTTCGGAATACTCGGTTCAAGAATACCCCAGTAAGTAACTAGGTAGGCAGTAAGTAGGTTCGGAGCACGTCCAGGCGCTGCTGCGGCTTGCAAGGTGCCGTGCTAACTCTCTGCAGCCACAGTTTCAGTTCGGCGATGATGTCAGCTGGGGACATTCTTGTGGGCAAAAATGTCAACCCAAGGTGTCGCCATGTAGAGTCCACCGTCGCCTTTGGGATAGGATCACCACCAATATTGAACTGCTGGCTATCGTCATTTTTTGTGGTTTTCCTCTTCACATTGTGTAGATAAGCCACCGTTAGGCTCTTGGTGGCATTAATTACCAATCCCCGCGGTGAGAGGTAAGGAAAAAGGCTATCGAGTTGCTTGTTCTTGAAGGCCTGCCGACGTTGAAGCCACGATGATCATGTCGTCGGCGATAGCCACAGCGTATGCCGTCAGTGGACCACTCTTGAAGCCTAAGCCAATCGCAGGCGGACAAGCTACCAACCACTCATCCAACACGAGGTTGAACAGTATGGTCGAAAGTGTGTCTCCCTGTCGCATTCGGCTTGACGGCTTCACGTACTGTCTGGAACTTTGAAACGAGAGTGCAGTCTCGGCGCCTTCGTAAAAGTCCGTGACATAAAGTAGGAAGGGTTCGTCCAACGCATTTCTTCGCAGTCCCTCCAGGATGGCTCCTGTGGTGACCCTTTCAAAAGCCTTCGCAATAACTAGTGTCGTCATGTATAGTGGACGATACCGGCGCCTCGCCTCCTGGATGACGCCCACCAGCAGGTGTACGTTCTCAGCGCAACCGTCCACTGGAATGAATGCATGCGGTTTGAGAGGTCTATTGGGACGGGACTTTGAAGTCTCACCGCCAGGACCTTATGAAATAGCCTGACAAGAATAAGGGCAAACGTTATTTGCCGGAATTCACCCGGTTCACTCGCATTCTCTTTCTTGGGTATAAATATAGTGCGAGCGCCCTTCAATAAAACAGGCAGTCGTCCCAAAAGCATCAGCAGCGACATGATCACCTTAAGCACAAAGACAAACACTCCTGGTAGGTCTTTAGCTGTCAAGCCATCGGGGCCAGCGGCTGAGTTAAGTCTTGGCATTGCCGCCTTGAGTTCGCTTGTGGTAACAGGCTCGAAGGTTGAAACTTATATGGTAATCAACTCTGCAGTACCCAACTTGGAAAGCGGTGACTCTGTCATCATAATCAGCTTTCTGGGCGTGTAGAAATGCTGGAGTACCCTGCACGTCAGCCAGCTTCTATCCTTGCAACACTTCCCGTGCGCTTCGCCCTTGGCGTTTTGTGAACTTTTCTTGCACCTTGGCGTACTCCATACGCCGTCTCTTTCTTTTGCTCGTCATCTTCGTCTTGCGCTGTTGCTGCCGTTGCGCTGGCCGGGGCGGTTGATCGTGACTGAATTGTTCTGTTAAGCAGTTATTGAATGCGGTCATAACATCCTAGCCTACCAAGTACAGTTTAGCAACGGTGCAAAGTGTATCTGCCGCTAGTGATCGGGGACACGGTCTCTCCACAAGGGAGCGCAGTTCTTCCTGATTAAGATCGTGGCCACATTGAATAATTCCATTGCTCTCTGGTGACCTGGTTGCAACCTCAACGTCACTGTTTTCTCTATCCGGCTCGGTATTGGTTGCAGTTTTTTAGCAAATAGATCTCGAACCAACGCCTTATAATCTGTCTGGCGCTGGTGAGACTTCACACTGTCGAATGTTCTGCGCCTGAGGAACGCGTGCAGCTATTCATTCATATTTTACCTCTGTACTCTTTCCACATTTGTCTGCTTCAGGATTCGTGCTTCTCGAAGCGCAAGCCTCAGGTTGTGGTAACAAGCGTGGTTTGATTTTGCCTACTTGTGTCTCAGCGTTATATGCAACAAGGTGGGCCCTCCTACGACGTAGATTTAACCCCACTTTGGTGGTGAGTTATCTACCGCAATCCATACATGTGTTATCAGTAATCTCAGACCGTGAATCATGTAAGTCGGAACTCAACAATGCGTTTGTCTTTCAAGCCGGTCCTGCCGAGCTGTGAACGGGCCCGCAACAGTTACATCGGTAGTGTCTCTTACGTCATCACCTCTACACCCAGAACTACTCGACTTAGCACTCTACGCCTAGCGCCAGCACGTTTCACCATTACTATTTCATTGTCAGAAAATTGAAAGTCCGACTCGGATCCGGACGCTGCCAGAGAGGGCCCACGATGAGAACAGCACCAGTAATTGACAATGTATGCGGATATATGGGCGGATTGGACCTCGCCTCCAACAGAGCTTCGTTCCCGAACCACAACGGGACCATCAGAACCATGAAAAGAAGCATGAACAGTCTCCTGGAGAGTCGAAGCAGGTGAATAAGCACAATGCTCATCCCCCTGACGCCCTCACTGTGCAGTTTCGAAAACTGTGTCTGCCTAGGCGAGGACCCGAAAAACCGCGTCTGCCTGCGCGGGAGAAATAAAAAACGCGTCGGTTGGAGCTGCAGCCGCGAAAACCACGTATGGTTGGGCAGTACACCCGCAAAACGCGTGGGGAACCCCCACAAAGGAACTGTGGAACGTTCACCACATTCTGCGGAGGTCACGTGGCAAGCTCGCAGGAGAACGTGCACGCAACACACACGGTGGGGCAGCAGCTGTCCCACTGAGGAAGCAGGATCATTTCTGATCGTGCCATCCAGGACCACAGTTCCTGCACCCAAACCCGAGTTGTGTGTGTTGGGGTATCTAGAGGGTTTCCATCGCTGGCTAATCGCACGCAAATACTGTGGAGCCTGGACTATTAGATCTGGCGCGGTCCAGGCACAATGTACGTGCCTTCACTAGGAGTTCTGCCCCCCTTTCCACCCTGACTTCTGACACCTCTCTTTTCCCGCTGTGGCTGGGACAATCCCCCGAGATTGTACCGTGGTCAACACGCCTGGACACTGAGTCGAGCAATTCACGCTCGTTCTGTGGCGATGCGCCCTCCACCTCGTTTCTCATTCAGTTGATCTGCATCAATTCTACTATCAGCTTGGACCTCTACGGTCCCACTAACGCCATCATCACTGGCTAATGCCATCAATTCTAATTTTCATTCGGGCCTTTGCCCTAGTCGTCATCGGTATATCGTCCGACTGCGTCCTGCTTGCAGTTCCTGGTGCGGTTCCTAGCGCACCAGGCTTACTGTCCACCTGTGTCTGGATGGGACCTCCATCCTCTTTTCTGGAGGTTCCAGCAACCTCGTGGTAGTGCCCCGATCCACCAACTCTCTTCCAATGCACCTTTTGGGGAACCCAACATTTTGCCACAGATGCTGAACTCAGCAGAAGGCACCCCAGATATTCCTCTTACACCAGAGGGCCACTCCCTGACATCAATCTCCAGTTCTTACGGCGCCCTCTGCTCGGTGGCCGCGTAAGTTAACTTTCCACCTAAAGGTACTCTCCCACACGTCGACGCTGTTGGCGTTTCCGTGTACCGCACCATAGCTGTACTACAGCCCACTCTGAGATCCTCTGAAAACTATGACCGCCAAGAACCAGTGCCTGCTCGAGAATACAGGCTCTAATATCCAGTGGTAATGACCACGGCGATTTTACGCGTTAAGCACTTCAGACGTGATTGCTTTTCTCGACACAACTTGCAGAAAGACGTATTATAGAAAGCGTATACACGAAGGGACTTTTCTCAGAGCAGTCCACGAGGACGCTCATAAAAGCCGTTGACTTCGTATTTCGTCCAATGATCCTCGCTTAGCCTTATCACGTCTGCACGCCTTGTCAGAACGCCGAATCCTTTTGCGAGCACCTCTTCTTACAGCTGCGAAGCCAATTGCGATCCCACTTAAGTTTCCATAGATGCAGAGAGTACCGCAGCTGCGAACGTTTTGAGAACAGTGGTCGGCGGCTCGTCCTTCTCAACACAAGTCTAGCTGGCAGTGACGCCTATTAAATCAACATACCACTCAGCAGTTCTTGGCGGCTGCCCGGGTATCGCTTTCAAACGCTTCAAGTCACACAGCTCGTCCACTCTCGCCACCGCCCTTATTTCCGTGTTCTGCGGCAGTGAACTAAGGAAGCCGCTATCGTTTGCTGCGAAACCACCGTCACAAGTCTCGCCACCTCTGACACCTTACAGATCAACATACCGGTCTTCACTTCTCCGCTCCTCCCGGGGATTCCCTGTGAAGAGCGTCAAGTTAAAGAGGTCGTCAACTTGGCTGTATGAACTACAATGGTGCATTACAGGAGATGCACTCGGCAACTGCCAAGGGAACATGCCAGTCACTCATATTCTAATGCTGCGGTAGATATCGCCACTATGAACTTCCAGTCTTCCTAGCTAATACCATACGTGCGCTTTTTTGAACTTTTCACATCAAGGTAATCCCTAGGTCGATGCAGTTCGCTTCGGCTTGTGGTGCACCAAGGGATTCATAGAGGGCCGTTTGAGACCTCTTGAGAACTAGGACCGCTCAGAACCAGTCCTTGCTGAAGAGTATAGGCCCCTATACTCTGTGTTTACTGAACAGGTCTATTTAGCGCGTTCGGCACTTCAGACCCCTGTGGTGTTCCCGCCACACCTTAAAGATAAAAGCACTGAACACGCACACTCGAAGGGATCCTTTAGCAGAGCAGTCTATTAGCATGCTCATATAAATCTCTGACTGCATCATTCATCCAATGGTTCTAGCTCAGCGCTACCCTGTCTGCGCGCCTAACTACTATACCAGATCGCTTTGCCACCACCCCTTACGGGTGCGGCTTCAATACTGGCTACACCTCACCTTGCATCGCTGCGGAGAACTCGGGAGCTGCGAAATTCTGGGGAACGCCGGTTGGCGGCTCCTGCATCTCGTCACAACTCCCGGCCTGCAGTGACACCATTTAAATTAACATAGCATTCTGCAGTTGCCGGCTGCTCCTCGGTCTTCACTATAAACTTGTTGAAGTCACACAGGTCGTCCACTTGCGCCACGGCCTTTCTTTTTTCTACGGCAGCGAACTGAGACGGAGCTTTCATTTGTTGCGGCTCCACCGGCTCAACCTTCTCCAGCGGTGGCACCTTTAAGATCGGCGTACTAGTCTGCAGTTCTCGGCTCCTACCCAGGTTTCGCTGTGAGGAGCTTCAAGTCGCAGCGCTGATGGACTTAATGCATAAGTCTATGCAGATGGCCTTCGCTTGTGGTGCACCAGGGCAGTTTTAGATTTGCTAAAAATTACGACCGCCAAGAGCCAGTCTGCTTAAGTGTATAGGCATGATATTGTGCGGTAACTGGACCAATAGCCAACATGCTTAAGTGTATAGGCGTGAATACTGTGCGGTAACTGGACGGGTCGATTGTCGTTCTTTCAAGCTTCGGTCAAAGGCCCATTTCCGATGCATTTCGCCCTAAAGAAGCGGAACATCAGGCAGGCGAAAGCTTGTACCTAATGTTTCCTGCGGCACTGACGATCGAAGCCCGAGCCTCGCGCATGCGAGACGTATACTTTAACGACTAGACTGCGACATCAATGCGGACTCCACTTCACCTTACATCGCTGCGCAGAGATCGGGAGCTGCGACGTTCTGGGGAACTGCGGTAGGCAGCTCGTGCTTCTCTTCACAAGTCTCGCGGGCAGTGACACGTATTAAATGAACATACCAGCCTGGAGTTCCCGGTTGTATCTCGGGCTTCGCTGTAAAGAGCAACTGGTAAATTTGTTTTTGAGGAAAGGAAATCGTGCAGTATCTGTCTCACATATGTCAGTGGACACCTGAACTGTGCTGTAAGGAAAGGGAGGAAGGTGGGAGTGAAAGAAGAAAGAGAGAAAGAGATGCTGACCTCTGTCCAGAATAATTTCGACCCCCTGGGAATATTTAACGTGCACTGATATTACGCAGCACACCGGGCGCCTTTCGCGTTCAGCCTTCATCGAAATGCGGCCGCCGCGGTAGGGTTCACAACTGGGTACCCTGGCTTGGTAGACGAGCGCCTTAACCCCTGACGCACAGCAGCGGGTAAATGGCAAACTGCCATTCATGATCTGAGAGGAGTTGCCTTGAGCATTCCACCCCATTCTTATTCTTCCAGTTATTTTCGGCTCATGATCCGGATCAGTGGCCGTTACCTGCCATAAGTAGACATAATATTCCCTTACCACATCCAGCACCTCGCTACTAATTGTGACCTGCTGTTTCCTTGTGAAACTCTATATGGACTTTAACGTCCCAAAGCAAAATTGGCCAAGAAAACACTGGAGTGGAGAGCAGTGGCAATTTCAGCTAACTGGAGTTCTTTAAGGAGCACTGACATCGCATAGTATGCTGGCATCTTGCGATTTACCTCCATCGAAACGAGGCCGCTGGAGCCGGGGCTGAACCTGCATCCTCTGGCTCAGCACTTGAGTGCCCTAAATACTGATCCATCACTGCAGAGCCATCCACACTAGGACTGGCACACTAGTGCGTTAATAGACTTAGTGCTAAGTGGAAAGAGAAAGGTGCCAGATTATATAATTTTAGTAGATATGTCCACACATACCTACATCGCACGGCGCATCACGCAAGGTCAACTGGAATCCCAACATAATAGGTTTGAGTCAAAAAAGGTGGGAGATAAATGCGAACATTCACTCACATTATCCTCAAAAACTAGTGTCGTTGAACTATCAATACCTGAAGCACCTAAGTATCAAGTTCTGAGAATAAAAACCAGACAATGTAATCACTCTTTCTGAAGCCTAGTTATTTGTTAGTTATTTTCAATACATTTTCATTCCTGCATTAGTTATGCCTCAGAAGTTAATTTCACCTCTTCCTTTGAAATCTACATCGGTGACAATTCAATATTACAATCTATGCAGAGAACTTTCACAATAGCTGCAAAGTTCTGAATTGAAAAGGTGGTTAACTGTTCCTTACTACAAAATTATTTTGATGAAAAAATATTCCAGGTTAGGCCACGACTTTGAGCAGGTAGCAGCTGGATACACCAGACTACGGCACTCCATCATTATCAGGGCCCGGAAATTTAGGCACTAAAAAACCCCGAAATAGGCAGGCATCTAGGCTCTAAAAAATATCGAAATAGGCGCTATAAAGCAAAAATAGGCGCTTTGAATAATACTCTTTATTAGTACACTGTCAGTCATGCACGGAGCATACGCAGTCCTAATTGAAGCACGCCACGATAGAGCACATTCTCAGGTTTTCGAACTTGAAGCTTCTTCGCTGGTGCTCCTCCAGCAACACGAGGTCCACGCACGCCTGGGTGAACATGCGCGCACGCACCCGCCGCAACATGGGGTACATGGACCTCTGCGGCCGTCCTTGTAGAGACACTGCACCTGTGAGGCGCCACAGTACGAACGCCCCGACACAAATAAGCATACGCACAAAAGGGTCACGGGACCTTGAATTGGGGCCAAGGGTCGCCCCGAACATTCGCGACATAAGCGCCGAGTCACCGCGGAGGGAGAGAGGTGCAATACAGGCTACGAAAATTGTCGCCCGAGCAGTGGTGCCAGAAAGAGAAAAAAGTCTACCATGTGCTTTGCTCCCGTGGTGGCGATCATACAGGCCCAAGGAATTGTCCTCCGTTCATCTTTGCACCCTCTACAAGACTGTTCAGTGTGCTCCTGTGTTTTCGGTGTTTTAGCCCTAGCACAACCATTAATGTACGCAGCACGCATAGACATTGCATGTTGATGCGATGACACGGGCAAAACGGCCAAAATATCAGGCAAAGAGCATGACATGCCTTTGATGCATACAATGTGTTTAATGACAACAAGACCGTGCTGCTTTTCCAGGCATTTTCAGATAACATCATCGCCTTCAAAGATGACTCTTGCATGGGAGGCAAACAAAGCAAGGACAGGGTCACCATCCTACTTGCCGCCAACATGACTGGCACACAGCCATGCTGTTGGCACACAGTGTCTACCACTCCTTGTGGTTAGGAGACCGCAATAACACAGTGTGTCAAGAATGTAAGGCACCTTCCTTTGACTACCAAGCCAACAATAAGGCTTGAATGACGTCCAGCATTCCTCGCTGCTGGTTGCGTCAGGTCGACTGATGCTTTCGCGCTTAGAAATGCAATGTGCTGGTGGTGCATGTCTTGGGGAGGGGGGTTCATGTTCCATAGTGACTCAGGCGCTGAGGGATGCTGTAGTGAAAGGCTCCAGAACGTTCGACCCCCTGGGGTTCTTTAACGTGGGCCGGCATCGCAGAGTACAAGGACCTCTAGAATTTCGCTTCCATTGAAATTCGACCGCCGCAGACAGGATCGAACCCGTGTCGTTCAGGTCAGCAGCCGTGCATTATAACCACTGAGCCACTGCAGTGGCCAGCAAATAAACGCTGTTAGCACAGAATATGGAAGTACATACCTTTATTTGGTCATGTAATAGTCTGCACCTGAATATGTACACTCCCAACAGCTGCGGCCGCTACAACAGCACAAAGTCATTCTCTGTAAAAATTACCAATGCACTTTTGCACAACGTAATCAGTGCAATAAAATTTTCTGTGCATTACGAAGATTTTATTTGTTTCCAGAACTATCTTTCTGGTCAACACTTGTGAAAAATGCAGCATTGCTCAAAGTGCAATATTTTTTGCAAATTCTGGGCATGGACTTCGAATTCAATGCCTCGTAATTAGGATGCGTGCTTGCCAAATGAAAACTTATTTACAACTTTAATAAGTGGCTAGGTCAGGCGTAGCCAATGGCAGCAATAATAGCAATTAAAAATGTCATGCATACATGCAGTGTTAATCAATATTTATGCACATTATAATTACAATACCAGGTGCCAAAAGCTCCTTTTGAGTAAACACAGCCAAAATAATACGCAATAAAACGCGCAGCTCACACGATTTGTAAATTTTTGCTACCAGACCAAAACTTTCCCTCAATTGCACACTGCGAAGTATAGGCCTTTTCAGTAGTGTAAGAAAACACCCAAAGGATTGGGCTTAAAACCGGCGTTACGTGAAAAACCCAATGAAACAATGAGCTACTCAACAAATTTTTCTCTGCAGTAGGCCAAGTGCAGTTATCAGATGCACAGTAAAAACTGAAGGTTCAAGATTGTTGGGCAGATAGTTCTGCATTAAATTTGTTAACGGTAGCGTAGAGTAATAGGTAAGTTTTATTCACACACAAGTTGCCTTCTTGATACAAATGATTCCATCAGTTCCACACGGAAGGAGAGCTAGTAGGTCAGTAAAACATCAGTTTCATTGTATACAGCCAGGAGCATAGGGTATACTTTACCTAAGAAATGAAAGCCATTTCATTTCAAGCCCAAAATAAGAAATTCATTCTTTAAAAGTGCCCAATCATTTGTGACAAAAATATGGACCTTGTGGAAACCCACAAAATTCCAGGACACTGTAATGTTACACCTATTAGGTGCGGACAAGAAGAGCTTTAACGCCTGTTTGTTCTCCAAACAGTCACTGGCACATTGGCAGTATAGCAGCACAGGAAAAAGACAACGGTCAGCTGATCACTGCTAGTGGTTTAAGCTCTACTAAAGTGAACATTTGTTTGACTCCAAGTATGTCAACAGTTCACACACAGTCAAGCCCACTTATAACGAACTTGACAGTTGCGTGGATTGCGTTCGTTATATCCGAAGTTCAAAGTAAGTGGACTTTCCATGTTAAAGCCAAAATTACGAAGTCAGTCCGCTATTCGTTATGCGCGTCTGTCTATTTAAACTAAGCCTTATTATGGTGCTTTCCAAGCTCTCCAGAACAGTCGAATACCCCTTCCCGAACTCGGAGTTAGAATTAGCTGCCTTAGGGAGGAAAATTGGTTTTTGAGGTAATGAAATGGCACGGTATCTGTCTCGCATCTTGGTGGACACCTGAACCGCGCAGTAAAGGAAGGGGTAAAGGAGGAAGTAAGAGAAGAAGGGAAGAAAGAGCTGCCACAGTGGAGGGCCCTGGAATAAATTCGACCTCTTGGGGATGCTTAATGTGCAATGACACGTGCAACATACGCGTGCAACACAGGCGCCTTTCGCGGTTCACCTCCATTGAAACGCGGCCGCCGCAGCTGTGTTCACTCCTGGGAGCTTCGGTTCAGTAGCTGAGTTCCCTAATCACCGAGCCATTGCGGCGGGGAGCTTTAGGAAGGAGATATAGCTAATCGCAGCGGAAGCCTCTACAGCAGCTGGTGGTAGGTCGGCCTCCTCGTCATCCCCTTCATCATTTTCCTGGCGACTGGACAGTGTTCAGTGGACAGTGTTAATGCTTGTATTTTCGTCAGTGACTGGCTCTCTGATGCCGGGGTCACCACCAGCAATATCAGCTCAGCAATTTCTCCGCCTCCAGAAAAATAGAGGGTTTCTGACAGCGAGGGCGGTTTTACAGGGTCTCATAGTTCGCTGTAACCAATTTGTGCGGCCACTGTAGTTTGTTGTATCTGATACGATGCCATAGCCCTAGTACATATTTTGATGGTAGCACCACCCTCACTGGTAATAAGCAAGTATTTTTATAACTGCGGCCATTCTAAGTGGGCTCGCCTGTACTAACGTATCATCCAAGGGGCTGAGGCAATTTCTTGCTGCAAACGCTCATTTCTTCTCTTCAAAGGAAAACATACTAGGATATAGCTTTGAGACATGGAGAAATATAAATTTAGGCAAGGAAGGCAGCTGTATTAAAAATTAATGAAATCAGGTACCCTGAGGCACTGGCGCCGGCAAATGTGGTGCAGCTGAAGGCAGCCAGTGTCCAGGGCCTGGAGTTGCCATCAAACCAGGCTGGCAGCTGGTACCTAAGAATACCTAAAAAGAAATGATTGCCAAAGACAACAGAAGCAATGAAGTAAAATAAAATATGCGTCAAGTCTGCGAGTAGCTTTGTTTCAAATAACGTGAATGTCAACTGGTAGCAAAGGCATGAAGCCTTTCTCCCTGCTGGGAAAGTATTTCCTTTTCCTCCTTACATGAAGCACGATACACTTTACACATTCTCCATAAGAAGCATCTGTTCAAAGTTCCTGGTTCAATAAGTCTGACAAATCCTCATTTCTTCTGTTGAAAGTGAAGCAGATACTAGGATGTGGTTTTGAGAGATGCAGAAATATTTTGAAAGTAGGCAAGGAAGGTAGCTGTAATAAAAATACAATGAAGCCAAGTACCCTGAGGCATTGGTGATGGTGAAGGTGCTGCATCTGAAGGTGACAGATGCTCAGGGCTCGATGGTGCCACCACCCCAGACTGGCAGCTGGCAGCTAAGTATATAAAAAATAGTTGCCAGTGACAAGAGAAGCAATGAATTAAAATAAAATACGTGTCAAGTCCATGAGTAGCTTTATTTCAACCCAGTCAAAAAAAAAAACCATTGGAACCAATTGGACATTCCAGTTGGAACTAAATGGACATTCCCATTGATTCCAAATGGACTTCCCAATTGGAACCAACTGGTGTTTTTAGCCCCCGACCAATTGGATCCAACTGAACTAGCCAATTGGACCCATTAGGCCAGGCAGTTCTTTGACCCAGAAAATATTCACAAAATATGTTACGTTCATTAAGAAAGGTAGCTAAATGTTTGAATAACATGCTCTAGGATCTTGGATGAATACTTCTACAACTTAGCACATTGTAATGTGCAAAAGGAAAACTGATTTATGAGGACTGCGGGGAGACACTCTGCCTAGTGCCAATCAACATTTTTCTACGGAATTGAAATTAACATGCTTTTATAGAAATCAAAGCCAACAGACACACAAGCAATACTGCACATTCAGGCACTCGTAGCATACATTAGCTCAATATGTACATCCAGAGAACACACTTGTGTTCCAACTCATATACCCAATTTATTAGGCTCTCATGCTGGGGCCGGTAGCGCTTGCCCACTGAGCGCAGTTATTTAATTTAATTTCAGCTCCAGTGGTGGTGTAGGTGATCAGTACAATTTATTAGGCTAAGCTGCTGAAAGCTCTTATTGTAAGTACCATATTAGTTCTACCTTTTTCGTCAAACATGCAAACATTCATTGGATAAATTGGGTGCAGTTCGGTGGACCAATTGGATGCAATGGGTAAGACCAATTGGGCTCACCAATTGGAAACCCAAATGGTCGAATTGGATAGTCCATTGGGACCATCCAATTGGAACACCATTCGAATTGGAACCAATTGGAAACTGAACTCGTCCAATTGGAACCCATTGGAAATCCAATTGGTTCCAATGGTTTTTTTTGACTGGGAAGCACTGCGAATGTTTGACTGGAAGCAATGGCCTAAAGCCTTTCTTTCGCATCTCCTCCCATGAAACATGGTACACTATAGGTGGCATGCACTGGTGCACAGCCGAGCCGCAGAGCACCCGCCACTGGCCGCTATGATTGAGGTGCACATAGTAGAACTCCTGCTCTGCAAGCATTCAAGCAAAGGAAAAAGAGGTGCATGCTTTCTTCGCGGGTCACATTAAGACTGCCGTTTGGAATCCACGTGCATCGCAGATTCAGCCGGTAGTCGCTGGGCGTAGGTTAGCCGCACGTAACTACGTTATAAACAAACGGCACTTCAATTGGGTGACTGCGCTTGTTAGCGCCGCTCGGGCCTGTCAAGGAAACAGGTGCAGCAATGAAAGTTGGTCGCGGGTGTGGTTAACTTTTCACGATTCTGGGTAGACGCTAGAGCAGTGATCAGTGAGCAGCATTTGCGTGAAACCGGAGAGCTGCATGCAGTTCCGGCACATACGCAGAGAAGAGATCAGTGACCAGGGGCCACCTGATAGCTCCGATCTCTACTACATGTCTGACCTTGATATAATGCTCACTCCCTACAGAAACAGCAAACTATTGTTCATCGAACGCTGTGTTGTAAGAAAAAGAGACATGGCACTGAAGAAGTGTGCACTACCAAGTGTCAGGTAGCACGTATTCTTGTGTCGAATTTTGTCGACGTTGTACGCACACTGCAAAAGTGAACAACTACCTTGCCCCTTGCTGCCTTATGAAAGGCTGTTGTGACAATGTATGACCACCTTTGTGCACAAGAATGACTGCTCCAGAGTGGTGACAAGGATTTCCAAGTCTGGTCATGCATATTGCATTGTGTGCAGAGGACTCCAACACAAGAAATAACCGCCGCTTTTTGTCAGAGATGTAACTGGCATCCTTATGCATCACAGATACCGTAGCGAGAGGCCGGATCCGTGATCACTTGCCCACGGATGTGTCTTAACTAAATGCGGCTTTCTGGTTTCATAGAAGTGCAGCTGTCATTGACCACTATCCAAGGCTTGGTCCCGGAATCGAGAGGAACCAAATCTGCACCCAACTTTCATCGCTGCACCTTTTTCCTCGACAGGCTTGAGCAGCGCTAATAAGCGCAGCTGCCCAATTGAAGTGATGTTCGTTTACGATGTAGTTACCTGCAGCTATCGCGCCCAGCGACTACTGGCCATCCCCGCAGGGAGGCGTCTGCAGCATGCAGACGTTGGTGAGTGGCGACACCACGGGGTTAACCCGAGCATCCGCAGGGACATCCCCGCAGGGGGATGATGGTGAACAATGCGTCACCACGGACCCGAGCATCCACGCTTAGCCGTGCGTGGCATCGCCGTGTCCGGGGAAAAGGGGATCCTGGTGGTTGAGCCGATGCCGAGCGTTTGGACCCTTAAGGCCCCTCGGCGGAGGCAACACACCACTTTGGCCCCAGCTTCCTGCAGACGGCACCTCCGGCCTGACCCGACTGGGGGAAATCGGCAGTCGCCTTTTCCTGTTCTCCTCTCATCTTTCACTTTCCTATCTCCTTTCTTACAACTTTCCTGTATCCTCCTCCCTTCTTTGTTTTTTCCTCTTTTTCCTGGCGGCGAGGGTTAACCGTGTGTGACCAACTACCCTGAGTTGAGTCATATTAGGTTATAGTTAAGGTGTACAGCTGGCGTGGGCAGGACTTACTTTCAAGTTCCTGTCGCGTCCCCTTGTTGGACTCCATGGTGGGTGGCTGGCACCATGACCGAAAAACCAAATTTTTTTATGGCTCCCCCCCTTTCCAAACTTGATCGCTCTCTGAAAAGAGTGCGGAACGAAGCAGCAGACTTTTTTTCGAAAAAGAAACCGACATTCACTAAGTTTCATGTTATACACAGTAACTGTGAACAAAAGCAAGCCCGAATCATATCCCCATTTCTTGTTACCAAATGCCTAACAGATACCTTAGGGCCTGGCTACAAGGTATCCAAAATGTCAAGCGGCGACCTACTCCTCGAACTACGCGAGAGCATCCAGTGCTCGAAACTTGCAAACATCGATTCCATAGGGGACATCTCTGTCTCCGTGACTCCCCACCGATCCCTCAACTCAGTCAAAGGCGTTATCTCAGAAGCTGACTTTATCCACCTAACAGAAACTGAAATGCTTCAAGGACTATCCGAACAAAATGTAATAGACGTCCACAGGATCAAAATCCGCAAGGATAACAAGGAAATAGACACCAAACACATGGTCCTCACATTTAACACCAGCAGCTTGCCCGAAAGAATCGAAGTAGGATACCTGAAAGTCAACGTAAGACACTACATACCCAATCCCCGTCGCTGTTTCAATTGCCAGAAGTTTGGTCATGGCTCACAAAGCTGCCGCGGCCGCAAAACCTGCGCGAAATGCGCATCAAAGGACCACCAGTCTGAGGAATGCGACGCAGCACTACGCTGCGCAAACTGCGAAGGCGACCACGCTGCGTACTCCAGGGCGTGTCCGTCCTGGAAAAAGGAAAAAGAAATTATTACAATAAAGACCAAAGAAAACATTTCATTCAAAGAAGCCAGAAGGCGTTTTGCACTTAACAACACATTCTCCTTCACAGCGAAACCAAACTTCGCTGATGTGGTGCGCAGGGGCGTAGCACCACACAGCACTCCGGCACCTGCCGCGGCCACTTCCACCGCGCCTGTGGCAGTGCCATCCACGCCCCAGGCAGAGACAGCGAAAGCTGCTCTGCCAACTACAAGCCAGGGAGTGCCGGCCCACGGGTCAACACCCCGCAGGACTTCCCCCCATCGGGGGAGGCCCGACACCCAAACACCTGCGGAATCTCCGCGGTCGTCCAGCACCTCTTGCGAGGTGATGAACCAAACTCCCAGCCCGCCTGCTTTACAGCGGCGGAACAGCTCTCTTGAGCGGAAAAAAGGCAGGGCCACCATAACGGCCCCAGAACATAAGTAAACTCTCAATCGTTCCTATCCCAAACATAAATATGGCTTTCCTAGTTCAGTGGAACTGTAGAGGAATGTTGAGGAACTACAATGACATAAAAGATATCCTAGGGTCAATCTCGCCCGTAGTCTTATGTCTTCAAGAAACAAATCTAGGTCCACAACATACAAATATCCTGAAACATTATAAAACTTTTAGACGCGATCGTGAGCAGGCAAATAGACTATCTGGAGGCGTTGCGATCGTCGTGCAAAGCGGCGTCCCTGCTCGAGAAGTCACACTCAAAACAAAACTTGAAGCCGTCGCGGTCAGTGTCGTCAGCCATAAAACAATTTCTATCTGTTCTGTATATATTCCTCCACATTTTACATTAACAGTCCACGATTTACAAGAACTTATCAATGAACTTCCAGAACCGTATCTAGTAGTTGGGGACTTCAACGCTCACTCCCCTTTTTGGGGAAGCGAGCGCTGTGACTCTAGGGGTCAAATAATCGAAGATTTTATCATCACAAACAATGTATGTCTTTTAAATACAGGAAAAGCCACCTACTGCTCCCCTACTTCGGGGAAAATGTCCTTTTTAGACTTGTCATTTAGCTCACCTTCGGTTTTTAATGATTTTAAATGGGATATCATTGACAACCCATATGGGAGTGACCACCTCCCTACACTAATCACTTTAACATCCCCACCGGAAATAATCCCCACAAGGCCACGGCGGTGGAAGCTTCACCTCGCCGACTGGTCACTTTTTAGAGCAAAGGCAAATTTAGAAAATATACTTTTAGATAATCTCTCCATCGACCAGATAAATGAAAAGTTCACTAATTGTATCATCACTGCCGCACTCACAGCTATTCCACAGTCGTCAGGAGTGGTGCAACAAAATCATAAAATATGGTGGACAAAAGAGTGCAAGAAAGCAAAAAAACTACAAAACAGAGCTTGGGGTAAATTTCGCCGGTATCCGACACATGAGAATCTCATAAATTTTAAAAAAGCAAGAGCTAAAGCTCGGTACGTCCGTCGTAGTGCCGAGAAAAAATCATGGCAAACTTACGTCTCTTCCATAAACAGTCACATCACATCTAAAAAAATGTGGGAACATGTGCGAAAATTAAATGGTAACTTTTCACCATACACAATTCCTTTTTTAACAACACCCGGCACACAAACAAGCATAGAGGAACAGGCAGACATACTAGGGGAACATTTCGCTGCAGTTTCAAGTTCATCTCACTATACACAGTCTTTTTTAAAATACAAAAACACAGCTGAAAAACAGAGGCTCCCAACAAGTGGAGGCACAAATGAAAAATACAATTGTCTAATTACCCTCCAAGAAATCAATAAAGTACTATCTGCCGGCAAAAAAACTGCTCCAGGACCCGACGAAATACACTATGAAATGCTTGCGCATCTTTCCGAGCCAGCCGTGGACGCACTTTTAAGATTCTTTAACACAATATTCATGTCTGGGAAAATACCGGAAGCCTGGAAGAAAGCTATTATTGTACCTCTTCTTAAGCCTAGTAAACCCCCAACTTCTCCTAGCAGTTATAGACCCATAGCCCTGACTAGTTGCCTTGCCAAATCCTTCGAAAGTGTCCTAAATATAAGACTAACCTTTGTTCTTCAATCTGGTGAACTTCTTGATATCCATCAGAGTGGATTTAAAAAGGGATGCTGCACTACAGACCACCTAGTCCGCCTTGAAAATACTGTCAGAGAAGCTTTTATACACAAGCAACACTGTCTTAGCGTCTTTTTTGATTTAGAAAAAGCATATGATACTACCTGGAGGTTCGGGATCCTCCAGGACTTAGCTGAGCTTGGCATCCGTGGCAGAATTCTGAACTCAATTAAAGACTTTTTGACTAACCGTTCATTTAATGTTCGTCTAGGCTCAACCCTTTCGAGGGATTTTATTCAGGAAAATGGAGTGCCTCAAGGGTGTATTTTAAGCACAACTCTTTTTATTGTAAAAATGAATTCTCTTAACAAAATTATACCAAGGTCCATAACATATTCAGTCTATGTCGACGATCTTCAGATAGCGTGCACATCTTCCAATATATCTACATGTTAAAGACAAGTACAACTTACAATCAACAAACTGGCAACATGGGCAGACAGGAATGGTTTCCAGTTCTCACCACAGAAAACAGTAGCCTTACTTTTTTCACTGAAACGAGGCTTGCACACAGATCGCACATTACACCTAAACCAAACCACACTGCCTTTAAAAAAAGAACACAAATTTCTAGGCATCACCTTCGATAAAAAGCTTACTTTCCTGCCTCACATAAACGCACTAAAGAAGAAAGCGTCGCTATCACTGAACATACTTAAAGTCCTTTCACGCAAACACTGGGGTTCTGATCGGGTATGCCTTCTACAGATTTATCGCTCTGTAGTACGTTCCGTTTTAGATTATGGCTGCATAGTGTATGGATCAGCACGGCCATCGTACTTGAAGCGACTGGATCCTGTGCACAATATGGGTTTGCGTCTTTCAACTGGTGCTTACAGGACATCACCCATAAATAGCCTTTACGTGGAAACCAATGAACCACCACTTGCAGACAGACGAACAATGCTCACATGCTCATACATTTTAAAGATCCGTTCCCAGCCTAAACACATCTGTTACCCACTCGTTACAAAGTGTCCATCTCGAACACTATTTACCAACAAACCTCTAGCAATCAGGCCACTTCTTCGCTTTGAAGAAAAATGCCAAGAACAAGACATAATGAACATATTACCTAATATTGCCCGCAAACCTGATCCACTCCCGCCTTGGTACTGCCTACCATCTGTGTGCGACTTCACATTAACACAATTTCGAAAAAAACATACACCACATGAACAGATATTACAAGAATATTTAGCACTCAAGGAAAAATACAGAGAATACGAAGCATTTTATACCGATGGATCAAAATCGGCGCACTACGTGGGAAGTGCTGTAGTTCAGAATAATTGGGAAAAAATAGTACGGCTACCTGAGTGTACATCCATTTTCACCGCCGAGGGTTACGCAGTCTTGGTGGCTGTAGAAAAAATAATAAATGAGAACATTCAGAACAGTATCATTTACACTGATTCTCTGAGCATACTAACCTCACTTCACCATAGAAATGCAGTGACACCACTAATTGGTAATATCATACACAACATAACGAGCGCCACAATACAGGGACAAGACATAAAATTTTGCTGGGTTCCCAGCCACATTGGAATCACTGGCAATGAGAAGGCGGATGAATGTGCTGCGAAAGCTCGCAACAAAGAAATAAAGAAAGTGAATATCCCCTACAATGACTGTATGAAGTTGGTACAGTGCAAGCTAAGAAATAAATGGCAGTCGCAATGGAATATTGAACGAAATAATAAGCTCCACTTAGTAAAACCATTTATAGAAGAATGGAAGTCATGCTCCCACCAAAAACGTTTCATCGAAGTTATTTTATGCCGTCTCCGCATTGGACACACACATCTCACACACAACTTCCTGCTAACAAAGAAAGACAAACCTGTTTGTGAAAAGTGCGGAGATGAACTAACAGTAAACCACATATTATTCTCATGTGCAGAACTCGAATCACTAAGAAAAAAACATTTTACTACCTTTTACCAAGAACACATTCCTTTTCATCCAGCATTGATATTAGGCAAAGAAGCACTTGTCAGTATACCCTGTGTTTTTAGCTTTTTAAGGGAAGCCAGTATTCTTCATCAACTCTAATCTACTCACCCTGTGCTTCGCTACATACAATTATACACCTCAGCCACTTTCTGAATCACGAGAAGGAGGCTGAGGTCTTTATCTGAGTTGTTGGGAGCCTCGAAATCCTTGCCGAGCCAAGGATGTCTGCGGAGGTAACCCAACCTTTAAAAGTTTCTACGTCAGACATTTTTAAAATTCTTGTCTTTTATCTGCTAGTTAGTAAAAATAACTTTTAGGCCCTTTACACCAACGTTTTTATCCACTTTGTTTTCAAACTCTGCTCAAGCATATTTTTTCCATACCTTGTTCTTGGCGCATGATAGCCTTAGCTGCTTATGCGCCAATAAACCCAACACAACACAACACAGACTACTGGCCGAATCTCTGATGCACGCAGATTCCACATGGCAATTTAAATGCTACACGCAAAATAAACATGCTTGCGGAGCAGGAGTTCGTCTGCTATGTGCACATGAATCCTGGCGGCCGGCGGCGCTGCACTGCAGCGTGGCTGTGCGCCAGTACGTACCACCTGTAGACATTCTCCTTAAGAAGCATTTGTTGAAAGTCGCTGGTTGGATAATTGTTATAAATGCACATTTTTTCTGTTCAAAGGGAAGCAGATACTAGGATGTAGCTTTGAGACATGCAGAAATATTTAAAATTGTGCCAGGAAGGCAGCTCTAATAAAAAAGGAATGAGACTAAGTACCTTCAGGCACTGGTGACAGTGAAGCTGGAGCAGCTGAAGGGAGGACGTGTCCAGGACCAGACGGTGCCACCCCCCCCCCCCCCTCAGACTGGCAGCTGGCAGCTAAGAATAAATATATAACGAGAAGTGGTTGCCAGTGACTACAGCAGAACTTCCTCTCGGCTTGGAAAGTATTTACTTTGTCTCCTGACATGAGACAAGATAAACTAATCTCACATTCTCTACAACAAGTACGTGCTGAAATTTTCTGGTCCAATAACTATTGAAGAGGTATAAAAATCCTATCTCCATCAAGCATACCGAAAAAATAGGTTAGAGGGTATGCTCTTGTTCCACAGTACAAGCAAGCATACCTGAGAGTAAGCTAGGGCGACTGATATCAAACAGCAGGTTAGCATTACCTTTTTACGCACCGCATTCAAAGATCTTTGCACATAGCACCTTTTGTAGCTCCTCGTTCATCTTCCTGAAGTTGGTCACCTCTGCCCGAAGGTGCTCCACTTGCTTTTTTATTTTGGTGACGTTGCAGAGCAAGCTGCCACCCGCTGCAACGTCTTGGCTGTCGAGAAGGCCCTCCTCAGCTCTCCGCTGAGAACTAGCCCTCGCTCTCACGTCCTGCCTTGCCTACAACCAAGAAATCAAGATGACAGAACCTCATGCTTAGATCGCACAAAGGACATTCAAGACAACATGCCAAATAATTGAGAACCTATTCTCAACCAGCAACACATCTGGCACAACACATAAACAGTCATATCCAGGTTGCCAAGACTAGAAAAGGTTTCAACCAAATGTGTTATTTGCCGTGTGTCACACCATCTTTTCGAAAGTGCACCTATCACAAGTATATGCATTATTGCATTCTCTCAAAAAGTGCTATTTAGGAAATATGATGAACAATATCCACCATTTTGAGCTGCCTTTAGGTGCAATTATTTCAGAATTCAAACAAATGATGTACCCTGCTCAATAGGTGCCTGAGATCTATTTTTCAATGAGCATAGAGGAGGCACTAACGCTTTCCATTGATCTCCAACCCAAATCAGGAAAAGCAACCAAACAACCATGCATGGTATTGAAAAAGCAATGCAGTGAAATGTAGGGACTTCCCAGCTAGAAAGGAATGAACGGACAAAGGCACAATAGGCCCGCTGACTATTAAACAGCTCGTGACAAAAACTGCACGTCTCAAGATGCATCACATTACAAATGAAGCACTAAAAAGAAATGCTAGCCAAGATGTGCTTGGTTCACATTGTAGCGGCAGTACGAACAGCGTGGCGGCAAGAAATGCGAACAGCGGAGTGCCTACGAGCCGCGCTGTTTGCATCTTTTTTTATTGCGAGAGTACACACGTGCGTGTGATTATCTAGAACGCCGAAGCGCGGCGACATCCCGCTGTGCGGCGACATCCGTAGCTGATTGTGCTACTTCCCTGGTAAGGATACCGCGGCCCTAACGTCTACAACCTCGGAAAGAAGGCCAAGACCTTGCACTTTAATATCCTACTTTCAAACCCGGTGCTTGGGAACAAAAAAAAATACTTTTCAGCTTCCTCAATATTGCCGAGATGTTGGCAATGCCGAAAACACGCTGAGCTCCTAAGCGACTGAAACCTACAGGCTGGTGGCATCACAGTTCAGCGCATGGAATTCCTCAGTTCTCGCCGTATACGAATGCAAAATGCGTATTAACTCCACGAGTACGGGACAGGGCAATCAACTAGTTGCTTACTTTGGGCTAGATGGTATTCTTGATTTAAGCTCATGGTTTTGCAGCGCAACGGCACACGGCCAAAGAAAACAAGCAGGAAGAGAAGAAGGACGAACATAGCACTGTGTTCGTCCTTCTCGTTGCTTCGTTGTTCGTTGCTTGCCTTCTTTTTTGGGAGGCACGCCTTGGCTGCCGCGCTTGGTTGACCTCTCTCTGCGTTCTTCCCGCCGCCACATCATTTCTTCTTCGGGTTGTGTTGAAAAGCGTCATAATATCAGAACGAACATGTCTTACGAGCACTGGTCGAAGGCGCATTTGAGTAAAGCTGGACTGACCGGTCATTTGAATAATCCTGGCGTCGTAAAATCCCCCGTGTGTTTTGTCGTCGCCCTGCCCCAATCACTTCGTATTATTTGCCTCGCTCGAAATCTTCAATATCTCGAGGGATGAAGTTCCGAGTATTGTTTGACGAAGTATTTCTGCTGTTCGCCGTCGTATTGAATCAGCACGTAGTACATTGCAGCTAAGTACTGCTCACACGCCACAACGACGCCGACGTCCCTTTGTTTACTACGCTGAGCACATGTAGCACATGACAGCAGGCCGAACCGCGTTAGAGTAGCGATTCGTAAGGTTCAACTCTAGTGGCGCAAACGCACACTTCGAGAACAAATACTCTGCGCTACTTGGGCAGATGGCGCTACCGCCGGCTTGCGCGCTGCTGTCGACCTGGTGTATATTCAAGCAGTGCCTTCTTCTCGAATCTGTTGCTATTTTCTAGCTGTCATTGGTTCACTGAAGCACGAAACCTTTAAAGAGGTCGTGAACTTTGCTTCAAGGTTCTTTTTTTAATCGACCAGTTTCAGTAGAAGTTGACTTCGTTCCGATTGCGTGTAGCGATTTAGACTTTCAAGCGCCCTATTAAGCGTCATTACAAACTGTAATAAAATATAGCCAACCAAAGAAAAAAGAGGATATGCACAATCACAGAGGAGAACCTCTATATACCAAGATCTGCCAACGCGTGAATCAACAACACGGGGGAAATCCAACCGTCCTTTGAATAGATTTGCTTTGCGGAGTGACATTGGTAGAGTTAATATGACAGCATAACGCAGGACAAGGTATGGCCAATCGCGGAGACCGCATAGCATAACGAGAGGCATATGAAACACGAAAATATACCGAGTATGGTTGAGTACGTCGCAGGAAGCGCTTCCCACGTGTAGTCGTTCCTCGTTTGCGTTTGAATGTTTTTTGGTCGGCAAAGCTTCTGTGGTACCGCGTTTTGCCACTAGGAGCGCATAGAACGAACATTCCAGAGTCAGTAAGCCGAGTGCCGTCGTTGAAGGAGGTCAGACTAGTTTAGGCAGAGTTTTAGAGGGACGACTGTTTTGTGTGAATGTCGTTTTTGCAATGGCTGATTTTCTTGAACAGCGTGCGCCGGTGAAATTCTGATTTTTGCTCGGAAAAAGTTGAATGGAAACTCTTGAAATATTAGGAAAGACGTACAAGGACGATGCTATGGGGACAACTCAAGTGTTCCTGAATCGAATCCTGAATCAAAGCAACAATCATCCCAATGGAAAACTTCAAATTCACCTGGCCTCAAGAAAGCTCGTCAGGTGAAACCAAATCTCAAAACAATGCTGATTTGTTTTTTCGACGTGAGAGGAGTCGTCCATTGAGAATTTGTTCCGCAGGGTCAGACAGTTAGCCAGGCTTTCTACTTGGATGTTTTGAAAATATTGGGCAACAGTGTGAGGTGGAAGCGGCCAGATTTGTGGCGGTCGGGTGACTGGTTTTTCCATCATGGCAATGCTCCTGCTAACACAGCCCTGTCTCTACGACAATTTTGGACCAAAAATGGCATGACCCCTATTCCTCAACCCTCATACTCTCCCGACCTTGCCCCGTGCTACTTTCTTTGTTTCCTAGAATGAAAAAATAGGTGAATGGAAAGCGTTTCGCTGATTTTGCTGAGGTGAAGAAAAAAACGACGGAGGGACTGTCAAGCATCACAAAAGATGAATTTAAACAATGTTTTGAAAAATGGAATAAAAGATTCGACAAGCGTATCATTGCAAGTGTGGAATACTTTGAAGGAGATTGAAGGTCTGTGCTTAAAATGTGAACAAATAAGTTCAAACAAAAATTAGTCCGATTTCTTTTGGGTACCCCCTCGTACTTACGTCTGGTTGAGCTCGCAGAAACACGAACTTGCATTGATCAGAGAGAGCTTCCGGTGTTTTCTAGTTTCTACACGTCAAACTCATTAGCTAGCCCGAAGAACCGTAGCGAGCCAGCGGTTTCTACCGCCACCTTGCGAGATATCCACATGGTTTCAGAGAGGCCCCTGAAACGGCTCCTGTTATCGGCACTAACCATAATAAGATTACCTTCTTGTCCTACAGCTTGTCTTACGGATTGCTTAGACTTCAGCTGCTTTGACTGACAGTTTCGTAAATTCTTCAAAATTTGGTTGCCTCTCATTTGGCATGTTTATATCTTAAGTTCTGCATCTATCATTGGTATGCATGATGCAATACCTATCACTAATTTATAAATCATTGCGCTCAGCTTGTCGTCCTCTGTACACGCTAGAAATGATGAATTTTATCTTGCAGCTCATTAGCTAGAAATGATGGCCTGATGATGAAGTTTCAAATCCCGCGCGGAGGCATGTCCCCAGAGATATTAAGCAAGCTCTAAGTCCAAGGCAGTGATGAGGGCACTAATTGCAAAAGGCGCTCGCTCGGGCGCTAGCACACTGAAATGAGGGAAGAATTAGGAAGAAACGATGCCAGTGCCGTGACTCGGTCAGTCGTCGTTCTTCCTATTTTAGCAGATAGACGAGAGAGTTCCTGCACACTGGTTGAGAGATCGGACGAGGAGACAGAAGCAGCATACTCTCGCCGTTTGCGTTTCTTTCCCAGGCAACGAAATCGCGGAGCGCTTTCGGGCCGGTGGTTTGAGGAAATGCAGCTACTCACTAAATACTTATGTCTGGTTGAGCTCGCAGAAATACGAACATGCATCGATGACAGCTTCGTGTATTTTCCGGTTTCTACACGTCCAACTTATTATTTAGTCCGAAGAACAGCAGCGCGCCAGCAATTCCTACCGCCACCACGCCAGGCAACCAAATCGTTGCAGAGAGGCCACTAAAACGGCTCCTGCTATCGGCCGTCAGTGACTCAGGCCGTAGTGAAGGGCTGCGGAAATTTCGACTACCTGTGGCCGTTATTAAGCGGGGGGCGACTTCGGGTCGCGGTTCTATCCGCTGGAAATAATGTTTCACCACCACCACGTGGTGGGTTCTTTAATATGCACTGACATCGCGCAGTACCCACGCCTCTGGAAATTGAAAAAATTGGTTTTTGAGGTAAGGAAAATTCCCAGCAACTGTCTCACATATCTCGGTGGACACTGAACCGCGCCGTAAGGAAGGGATGTAGGAGAAAGTGAAAGAAGAAAGGAATAAAGATGCCGTAGTTGAGGATACTTTAGACCACCTCGGGGGGTCTTTAACGTGCACTGACATCGCACAGCAAACGGACGCCGTTTATGTTTCTCCTCCATCGAAACGCGGCTGCCGCAGTTGGGTTCGGACCCGGGTTTCGACGAGTATCGATCGAAATTAGGACGCCTCGACCGGGATTGAACTTGAGTCTTTGGGGTCAGAAACCGAGGGCCAGTACTGAGCCCTCGCGGTGGCTGCAGACTATATTTAAGTAATAAAAAAATTAAAGAAGAGAAATTATCTAGATGCAGGTTTGGTATAATAAGAAAAATTATAGCACTTTTATGTTCTTTTTCTTATAGCCTTTAACGAAGAAAGTTGTACACCTAGTATAAATAACAGTTCTGCTTTCCGGAGCTCACGGAGCTTACACGGTTACAAGTTTTAGATCTGGGCAAAGACAACCGGCAAACGCTGCAGTAACAAACGAAGACCGTCCGAAACAGTTTCTAGTTTGTTCGTGTATAGTCAATTACTCACATCAAGACCATTAGCTTTAAAGGAATTGGACAGTACACGATAGCGTAGTGAGTTAGGATTTCCGTTCTGAGCGGTTTTTTACAGCTTTGAACATGTTTGTAATTTTTTTAGTGTTATTTCAAATAATTAATTGATTGCGCTCTAAATTTTTTAAGTTAGCATCATCAAGCATTGGATTATCATTTTCAGGGTTTTGACACATTTGAACCCCCTCTTTTCCAATTTTTTCATTTCTTTAATTAATCAATTAATGCCGTCATTTCGTTAACACGTCATCGCCTATCACGCCCCAATTAATCATCAGTGGTTAGAACCGCAAATTACCATGATGCGATTTTTTTTACGCAGCCTCCTATTATAGGTCGCAGATTCGAATCCTTGCAGCGAGCTTGCACAAAACGCTCAATAGTACGACATCATCCGGAACATTCTGCGGCAAACGGTTGGCATGACGATTTTTTTTACGCAGCCCCCGATTATTTCCCACAAGCGGTGCCGACTGCGCCGACGGCTTTTCGACCAAACGAGCTTTATATGCTGTCGCGTAAAACAATATGCAAGGATGTTTATGGAAGTTATAATCGTTTCAGCCTCACGATAGCGTATAAAGTTCTAATGAAACTAGCTGCGCCTGCATTGGAGCCTAAAGAAATTTCAAGTATCGTGCCCAGCTCTGACACGTGATGGTTAGCAAATGAGCGAATGATGCGCCGCACCAATTATGAGAGCTCGGGCGAAGTGGCCTAAAACTGAAAAACGTATTACAAAAAAAAGGCCAAGTTTAAGACCCATTTATACCACAGTTAAATAAAAATGAAGAAAAAAAAAGCTGAGCCTTGTGGCAATCTGCCACCACCCCGTTTCGAAGGGGACGCTCTTATTTTCCATCAATCCATCCATCCATCCATCCATCCATCCATCCATCCATCGATCCGTCCGTCCGTCCGTCCGTCCATCCATCGATCCGTCCGTCCGTCCGTCCGTCCGTCCGTCCGTCCGTCCGTCCGTCCGTCCGTCCGTCCGTCCGTCCGTCCGTCCGTCCGTCCGTCCATCCGTCCGTCCATCCATCCATCCATCCATCCATCCATCCATCCATCCATCCATCCAGCACAAACGAACTCTGCAAAACATTTTCACAAACCTCTTGTGACACGCAGCAGAACAGAAATGAAAATCGCCGACTCGCGACAAATGGGATACAAAACATCACAGACTCGCAAAACATCACAAAACATCACATCACAAACAGAGATGTGAAGTGGCCTCAGTTAATACAAGGCACTGCGATTCAAGCAGCTGGACGGAAGCAAAAGCTTCTTTCGACGGCACACTCAGATTGCCAAACAGTTTCCTAGGCACGTGGTACGCTTTCAGAATAGTGAAATACTGGTGGGGACTGTTCGGTGTCTCACTGCCGTCTTTCAGTAACTCCAAACAACTGAAAGCGTTACCTGACTTCCCAACAAACAGCTTGACCAGAAAAGCAGCCATATAATAAGCTGCAGAATCATGAATGATATGAGAATGAACATCGCTTGCAAGTTCAGAAAGGTCGTCCAACAAAGAAAAGTCATCAGGCTGCGCACACTCCTCATTGCTAACAACAGATTCATTATTGAGGGAGAATGGCGAGAGCTCATGAAGAAGGTCACTTCCATCGTCCTCCACATTTCCAATATCGGATAGCTTGAACAGATTTCTGATGCAGATATGCTTCAGACCAGCAATAAATTGTGACACATTGGGGTTTTGTATTAAAACATAGTTTCTCTTTGATATGACCAAATATGTTTTCAAGGGGATGCTATTAGAGTCTACGCGTGAGAAGGTATTCAAAGTCGCAGTTTTTTCAGATGTAATTCGAGAGCTGACAAACAGCCTCAGTTGTAATCTGCCGCCCAACAATTATTTGCGGCTGATGTTTGCCGTCAAACTTCCATGATGTAATCCAAGAAAGTTGGCCCCGAAGGAAGTCAGCCAACTCGGAATCCCCCTTTTTGATCTAGTAGAGCTTTTGCAGATTTTTTTTCGTACTCGACCTATTCAGGAAATCGAAAAGCTTGTCCATGCGGTCATAAAATTGTGCGGTAGCCATGGCTGAAGCAGGGAGCTCCTTTGCATACACCATCGCCATGATTGCAATGGAGACCGACACACTGAGGACCTGCACTTCTCTGCTAACCTTCATATTCGCTAAAGGTTTGTTAAAGATGTGCCGTTCTGTTAACTTTGGAGCCAACCGCAACCGCAATTCATGTGTGGATTCGTAAAGGCTTACAATGTGTGACCAGTCAACAATACCGTTCCCAATGCGCAGCTTGTCGCTCGGACATTATTGTGTGTTGGTTTAATCAAATGTGGTATGTCAAATATGAAATACACCGGCCTACCGTTAGCTTCAAAAAGAGGTTTTCAATAGTAATGTCTAGCCGGTTAGCGAGACTGATATTTGAAGTTCCCTGGTCACAAATTACAGCTTTCACTGTATTGTTGCCTCTTCTAAGCTCCGAAATGAGCGGCAACAGCACGTTGTGTATCACAGACGACGGTGTTAATGTGTGCTCTGTAGTAAAGGCTACCGGCTGGACCCACCTTCTAGAAATACCAGCTAGGAGAACCACCATAGCCTTGTCAGCAATGATCGCATTGCGGTCAGTACCATCGTCTGCAAAACCGTGGACAACATCCTGTGTAACATCGTAGCATATATTCTTTTTTAGTGCTATTTCATCAAAGATTAGAGAACGAATGCAGTCACGTTCGTTCCAAGTCTGCGTACTTGCTCCTATGGAAGGAATGACTCCACGAATGATCCCTGGTATCACCTTAACATTGGCTAGCCCTCTTCTTAATGAACGCTGGGTGGGAAGAGAGAAATATGGAGCCAGAAATTGGTATGCTCGCGGGCAGGAAAGTTTAAGTGCAGGGCAAATTTCTTTACCCACAATGGAGACCGCTTGCTTGCCTTTGCTTCGAACAATCGAACATATGTTCAGAGAGAAGTTTAGAAATTCCCTTAGTGACATACGGCTGGATAATGCCAAGGGCCGCTGAGATCGATGACGGAGCCTTGCGCCGCTGTCTCTGCAGTCTTTTGATAGTTTTCTGCTGGCTTTCTATCTTGTCTTGAAGACGTTTAATGGTTCGTTTGTACGTCTTTGATGGAGAACTGGTCTTAGGTATGATCGAAACTGCTGCAACAGAAAAAAATAATGACATAAGAGCGAAGAGCAAATCATCTCGTACGAGCACTGCCCTCATTTATTTATGACCAATATAAATCAAGAGTATAATGGATATAGGAAATTTTAACAGCTCTGTCGTAGACAGTGCTTTGAAAGAAAGCTACTCATGTAAATATTGACAGTGCAATTACACTGTATCTGCTCTATTTGAAAGGAGTTGTGGGCATAGCCACTCTGTTTTATTAAGGAGTGTCACATAGTCAATCAGCAAGCAATGTTTTATAATATTGCAATAACAGTGCGATTGCAGGTACCCATGGCCCTCCATGAGCTAGCGGTGGGCGTTCTAAAATATCTAAGCAACACAGGAAGTAACGCTGATCAGGCACAGAGTACATGCATATACAACTGCCCGTGGTCTAACGAAATGTTTTTGTGCATTTCCCTAGGCCTTGTCCCTTAAGTCTCCTAATAAGAAGCTGTATACACATTTTCTTATTTACGTAGGCAAGAAAGCATAATTACAATAAAAAAGCGACACCATTCCTTCTGTACGAGAGAATAGCAAAAATGAAATGAAAGCATCCTTCAGAGCCTATACTAACCTTGCGTTCTTGAACATGCAGAGTCCTTTTAAAGACAGCCTAATTTATATTTTGTGAATAGAAAATATTGCATAAGAAACAGCTACATTAAAGCCATGTTAACCATGTGCAGTAGGACATTCCCCCAGGGAGCTGCTGCTGAACTGGTCCTCAAAGGTGTCCTTGTAGTCTGTTCAGTCACTTGAATACTGCTTCCAGAAGAACCTTGCACTCTGCCTGAAGAAGTTATTAACGCAGTAAAATCCGTGAACTAAAAGTAAACACCACGAAGTCGCCTATCGAACTCGCCTGTCACGAGTGAGCTGCTGGTCAAAGATTCCTCCAGCAAGCCTGCAGAAGGCCCCTCGCCAGTCACGGAGGAGCTGCCGCCTGCAGAGGTTTGTTCATCTGTCACTTCGTGACAAAAAAAAAAACAGAAACTGAGTTCGGCACTCATTGTGGACATCAGGGCATTCCAATACGGAGGAGGCGCTGCTCGAAGACATTTCCGCGAATCTTGCAAAAAGTAATCATCAGCAATCATTCAGTGCCAGTCATCAACCAAAAACTGAAGCTTATTCTCACTTCGAGATGCAGATTCTGCTGTCACGCGGCAGTCACGGGTAGAAGGCGCGCCAGAGAGGCCTCGAAATATTTTTTGTTTCTGTAAATTGCAGGGCACATAGCATAAAAAAATAAACTTCGATTTCACATGCACTTCTTTTGGTAGCTGGAACAAAATAATATGAAAACCAGTCTACAAACAAGCAATTTTCGGACTTCTGTATAACTGATAGCGCAATAGTAGGTTGGTGTGAGCTACAGGCAGCCTTCATGTGAAGGCGAGATAGCCCTGCAGAGTGTTTCACAATAACGGTGCCTAGGTCCATTGCTTAGTAATGAAGGAAATATCTTGCTGCATGAAAAGTAACAGCCCCCAAGGAGTTTTTTGAGAACCAGTGTCGTTAGTCGGTGGGCTTAACAGCTTCAGAGCAAACTGTCGAATCTTATTTTAAACAGGCCTCAGCCATTGCAGAGAACTGATCTCCTGTCAAAGAACTGGGAGAACACTAGACACGGCCAGTTTTGTGAGCTTCGTGTGGCCAGGGTCCATCAAATCTTTTGCAGTGAAGTGGTCACTGCAAACCCTGTATGTGGTACACTGTAGGCTGGCCGGCTTTCTCAGAAGGTCGTCTCCTCCAATGTACTGCACCCATGCTGTCATCCTGCAATGGCGATGATGTAGCTAGCCTAGGCGTAATTGCTTGAATAATATTCGTACACTTGGTACTACAAGATGCTTGTACCAGAGGCAGTTAATATAGCCACACTTTAAGGAATAAAAAATTGTGGGGTCCGCAGCAAGGTTATGACAGGCACTGACCAAAAAGCATAACTTTCCTTTCTTGAGGGGATCTTGAATTAACACCTACGCCGATTGAAATAATACGTATCAGGCAAAGCCAATATTGTTGAGAGCCATGAGCACATATCCTTTTGTGGTGTCTGGTTCAGACCAGACGCATGACACGGGACCACGCAAGCGCAGTATGCAGAAACACTCTCCTTTATTCGTCACAGTCAAGCCACTTATATAGGAAATCATATTGAATGACGATGGCGATATGTACACTGAAAGAAACGAAACTGAAACAAGAAAGGATACAACATCGCCTCCCGCTTGAAAATACAACATAGTAATTTACAACAACCAAAATAACACGAACTAAACACTTATTGTTCAGGTAAAGAAAACCCAAATCTTTCTACAGGTCGGCGTACCCTAGTGCTTCGACGCAAAGGTTGCTCCACCGAATCCTCTAAAGGAGCAACCACTTCTTCATTAACTTCAGCACTTGTTGCCGGCAATCGCAACAATTCACCCTGTTCAGCGCCTGCGCGGCTTTCAGGCCCAGCGGTACCCGAGTAGTGATGAGGCAATTCCCATGCCCATTGTTCTATTGTCTGCGATTGATTGCAGGGAACCCGAACTAGTTTAGACGCGTTCTAGCAACGACCGTCGCTCATCAAAAAGCTATTTTTGCCTTTTCTGCCGACAATCTTGAAAGGTCCCATGTAATTTACCGACGCTTTCCCACCGCCTGCTGGCTTGCGTACACGAACGAAGTCCCCTACTCTAAAGGCTGGTCTTTTCGCACCTCGCCTCCTGTCCGTATACTGTTTTGCATACATCTGTTTCGCCTTAACCCTAGCAGGAACATTCGAACCGGCATGGACACCCTCACTCAGCCACCGCGGCGGCCGTAGACCAGTTTCGGCGAGCTACTCGCATAGGCTGCTTGAGAACTGATTGTCCATAGTCCACTTCACATAGTACCCGTCGCGGTTCCACCACAGGCCGACCTCCCTGAGGAGCCGTTTTCTAATAGGGGCCGTCGCTGGGCAAGTCCACAACAGGTGCCGCACATCACAAATGTCCGGTGCAGCGCCGCAGTGACCTCCTCCTGCCGAGTAAGACTACGGGGCAGAGGGTGAGAACACGGAAGAATTAGAGCGCGTGTTCGCTGGCGCAGAGCTTGTGAATCGGAGACATGGGACAGGAACGGATCTGGGGGAAGAGGGGAAGGTGGCGGGTCGTCTGATGTGTCAATGTGAGTCATAGCATCTGCTTGAATGTTATGTGGATCGTGAGCATGACCGCGAATCCAGTGTATGCGTACAGGACATGGGTATTTTGCGCAGAGTAGGTGAATTGATTGTGTAATCTGGAATGTGCGTCGAACAGCCTTAAACTGTTTAAGGGCGGCGAGGGAGTCTGTATAAATATGAACTGCATTGAATGTGGGAACGAGCGGAAGGGAAGCAATGGCATTGTATATGGCTTGAAGTTCCAATGCCAGGGGGGTACATGTATCTGCGGTGTACGTCGCACGGGAGTTGAGATGCGGATGGGAGGGACTATATACAGCAGTAACTCCCCGCTCTGCAGTATGTGATGCATCGGTGTACAATATGCACCCTTCAGGCAGATGCGCGGCTGATACCGACGAGGAAACAGTGGGGCGATTGTTTGTGAGCTGACAATACGACCACGGAGGGAGCGTCTTTAAACGATGAAGTTGTAGAGACTGTTTGCGAGCTCTGTTTGCCACCCGCTGGTCGATGCGTTCACTGAGAGTATTAATTTGGGCGAACTCCTGAAGCACGGGTATGGGTGTCAAACGAGGCAAAAATGTTATGGCGCGCATAGCCTCACGATTGATAGCCTCAAGGGAGTCCCACTGTCTGCGGGTGAGACGTTGAAATTGTGCCTGATATGTTATCCGTGGCTGAAGGATAGAGCGCACAAGCTGGCGGGCGGTATGAGCACGTGCGCCACCAGATCGCATAGCTATGCGACGTATCAGACCTATAGTAGCGTTAGCTGATTTACGTGTGGCTGTCAGCCAAGGGGTGCCAGTCCCAGAGGTATGAAGGAGGAGGCCAAGAATACGAACAGTTTCTACCTAAGGAATCGGAGAACAATCTACTGTAAAGTTTAAAGGGGCAGCTTTCCGTAAGCCGGCTTTGTTACCAATGCGAATGAAACATGACTTAGTAGGCGATAGGGTTAGACCCAGAGGTGGGAGGCGAGATGTCAAGACATCTAGCGCATGTTGGAGGGCCGACTGATGGATAGACGCATCTGGGTAACAGCACCACAAGGTTATGTCATCGGCGGACGCAAGCATATGGATAGAAGGGATGGTCTCTAGGGCTCTAACAAGAGGAATAAAAGCCACATTGAATAATGTGGGGGCGAGAACGGAGCCCTGGGGCACTCCTCTATTGGAAGTGAAGTTACCAAAGGGCTTTCCATGGACCCGTACACTGAAGGTACGGTTTGTTAAAAAGGCGTGAATGGATAGGAGAAACCGGTGAGGGAGACCAAGAGTTTGAAAAGAGGCAAGAATGGCAGAGTGAAGGATGTTATCATATGCCTTTGTTATGTCTGTCGTGATCACCGTTCGAACGAGGTGACTATGCGGAGAGTGGTGAAGCACGTCAGTAGCCAAAGTAGCAAGACCATCCTCCGTTCCAATTTGGGGACTGAAACCTATTTGGGAATCTGGGTACCAATCGTGTGATTCTAGCCACCACGACAAGCGTGCGGCGAGAATGCTTTCGTAAAGCTTGCAGATGGTAGGCGTGAGAGAAATTGGACGAAGGGCCGAAAGAGATACTGGAGGCTGACCTGACTTGGGTATTGGGACCACAGTAGAATGCTTCCACTCTCCAGGGATGACACCAGAACGCCACACTTGGTTGAAAGTATCCAGTAGGGTTTGCAAAGCAGACCCATCCAAGTTACGGAATAAAGAGTTTGGTATGCCGTCGTGCCCGGGAGAAGTGGTAGTTTTGAGGCGTTCAATGGAGGCTAGCGATTCTGCCATGGTTAGATCAGAAGTAACCTCATCGGAAGGCTCTGTAACCGATAAGACTGGAGGAGATGTAGGGGTGCAGTGATGGTGTGGAAAAAACTGACGGGCCGCTTGTTGTGCAAATGTATCTTCGTCCACATTCAGCGCGAGGCGAATGCTTTCAGTGTAATCTGCAACCTGAGAAGGGCGCTCCATGGCGTGAAACGCTCCAAAGATGTCGATTGCCCTGCGTAGAGGACAGGCGGGCACACCATGCAGCCCAGCGTTTCCTGCCTAGTTGCTTTGCATAACGCCGCGCTCGGGCGGTAGCTCGGTGAAGAGAGGGAAGAGCCAAGGGGTCTTCAGGATTGCGAGAAGCATAATGATCGGCCTGGCGACGAAGAGCCCACAGATTCAGGAGGTGTATGTCCGGGTTTGGGTCGCCTTCATTTACAGTACTGGTAATAGTATGAGTTGCGAGAACATCAGAGAGGGTAGACACTGCTGAAGACGGGTTGAATGTAGTTAAACGGTTGTCAGCGCGTACAGAATCCCATGATGTTATGCGTACGCTGCGGCGTACTTTCCGTAGACGCGAAGGAGTGAGGGAGATGAAAATAGAGCAGTGATCACTAGCCCTAGAGTCTGATTCAACATCCCAACGAGGGTTACCGGGCCCTAAACACCAAGTCAAGTCAGGTGAATACGGGCCACCTCTTGGGCGGGTAGAGGTATTCGGGTGGTTGAAAAGTTGAAAGGAATTATCTGAAAAGCTGCCTTGGATGTGCGCACCCCTTGAGGAATCTGCTGGGTAACCCCACGAAGTGTGTGCGCCGTTGAAGTCTCCACCAACTAGAATAGGGATACCTGGGTTGGTACAACGAAGGAAACGTACCCATCCAAGATTGGGAGATGCGGAGCTAGGACGGCCATAAAAAGAAACTAGAATAAGAGGGGTGCGTGCTGGTTTAACAAGAAGGGCGACGACCTCTTGACGTGTGTTGCACCACCGTGAAAGGTCTAGCGGAGTATGGGGAATGGAGCTGTGAATATAAATTGCAGATTTACCTGGGGTGAGGGAGGAGGCGATGCAACGGCGATCAGGGATCGAGGGTGAATTGTATGCGCAGAATCCTGAAAGACGTGGTAGTGAATTATGCTCTTGCAACAGGAACGCCCATGCCTTCAACTTTTCATCACGAAGGCGGATATTCACCTCAGTGGCCTTATTAGCAAAGCCTCGACAGTTTCACTCCACCACCATAGATGATGCACTATCCATGGCTAGGCCGAAGAGCTTCTATGATGAGGGAGGTCAACTGCTTCATGAGCGCCAATATTTTATCCACTGTCGGGGTAGTCACGGTTAACGGGTGGTCGGCACATTCCACGATAGCATTTTCTAAAGCTGCGTCTTCATCTGTGGAATCCACTTGTGAGGGATGCACTGGTCGTGTTGGCGTATCATTTGATGTACGAAGGCGAGCCGCTTGTGCGTATGAACGCTGCCGAGAAGACGGGTGCTGAGAAGACGGGTGCTGCGCAGCGGGGTCAGTTGAAGGAAGCTCAGGGAAGTCGTTGTCATCACATGCGAGGGCAGCAAAACGATTACTTGTAGGAATATCCTGTTTAACAGATGGCTTGTGCGGCTCCATCGCTCGCTTCTTCTTTGGACAAGCGGGAGAGCGTATATCATGGTCCGGTGATTTGCATAAGGCGCAAAGAACTGATGGTTCATTCATGTCGACCACAGCAGCAGGATTAGGGCAGGTGGTTTGCATATGGCCTTCTTTGTGGCAATGATAGCAAAAAATACGACGTGGTCGGAAGGGCTGCGGTTTGATAATCGCACCGTAGTAAGCAAGGTACTCCGGCAGAGTCAAACGGCCTTGCAGAACGAGCAGGTATGATCCCCGGCGTCCCATAGGCCGTGCTATGTGAGACTTGCAGCGTATGTTAGCCCGCACCTCCTCCGGAGGACTTGTGCTGTCAACATGATAAACCATGCAGCGGAGGGTGTCAGGACTAGATGCAAAATATATTTGCACAATATTTACTAACCCGTAGTGGTAATAATTTACCATACTTTATACTCAAATGAAGAAGACGTTTTGCCCAAGCCTTCCTATTATGAAGCTAGCGCTATAAATGCGAATAAACGATTTTTGATTTCACCCTTACTGCGTAAATAGTTAGCGTAAATAAATAAAAAAAACATAAGAGAACTCAACGCACCTGCTGTCCCGTGGTGTACGAAAGAAACTAGTCCGTGGCTTCTTACGCGTTCTTCCGTTGTTCTGGCACCGCGACACAGAACAGTAGCTGCCGTAGGAAGGGCCGCCGGACGGCATGGCAGCGTCTTCTGAAGGATGTGAATGCATGCATGTGTTATTCTGAATAATCAAAACAATATATCAAGCCATAACTGCGCTAAAAATTCTTTTCAGTGTAACAGCGAATCGCGTCACAATACAATATCGCTGCCACACAAGTACTCGCAGTACATGTTGAGTCTAAATAGGAGTTTAACGCAGGCGCAGTTAACATATACCCGAAACGTACAAATGCGGGTCCTTTCAGGATTTGAAATACGCGCCACGCAAGGATACGGGAATACGGCGTGCAATGCGCAGTGTGTTTCACCACGAGCAAAACAATATATTCGCATTTGTCTCAGTAATAAGGACCAAGGTTTCAAGACTGCGCAGCAATTTGGCCTAAAACTGCACGAGTCTATGCTGTATTTATTCGTGCTCTGGGCCCCCATGCCTCAGTCATACCACTCCCTTACTTTTGTAAACAAACCACCCACACGGCCACCGCGTGTCTTACGCCGTATGTGAACAGCTCACTGCGATGTAAAAACGCAACAGTTGCTTGTGCTCACTATTTATGTCAGTGTTTTCAAGCATAACTTCTGCAAGAAATGTGTCTCACCTGCTGTCCCACACGAGAAAAGCCGATTCTGCAGCACAGCAACACCGACGCATCCGACGCCCACAATCACATGGAAATGACAGTGAAGACGACGGTCGAAAAAAAAGACTTCGGAACCTTTTTCAATAAATTACCTCTTCATATATATGATAAAACAGTGACATTGAAACATAACATAATCATTTAGCAGCAAGAAGTTTGTGTGCTTTAATATAACAACATTTATTTTCGCGTTTGCGTCCTCCGGTGTTCGGTGAGAATACTACTAGACGCTTGCGTAGTCGTGACGTACTTTCTGAGGCCAGTTTCTGCCGAGTGTCCTCTGTTTATTTTTTCTTTCTCTATGGTTAGCTGTTCGGTGGCGCCATCTATCGTGCATGTAATGTATTGCCACGTGCTTAGGCTACCTTTTCATATTTTGCGGTGAGCGGGCGTCTACCGCCTTGGTGGTGAAAATATTTTAATGAAATTCTTTAGGAGGTTGTAGCGGCGGGTGGAGCTCTCAGTCCGGAACCCCATTGGCGTAGGCTGCTGTCCGCGCTCTTTCGATGAGTTCTTTTTGACTCGTTTCGTCCGAGCTGGTCAGAGCTGCATCCCACCCCTCCTACGTTTGCTGGTTACTTACAGTGACCGCCTGATTTCGTTGGCAGGACCATACCATATGGTACAGGTCCGCCTTCTCCCCGCAGAATTTGCAGTGTGAGTCAAATGACCCCGGGTCTATAGCATGTAGTCTGCGTGGGTTGTTGTAAGTGTTGGTCTGTAGCTTTCGGAGGTGTAGTTCCTCCCTTGAGGTCGGACATTTTTGACCACTTTGGGCCGAAAAAGTTTTTCGACTCTTTGGAGGGCTATTTTTCCTTGCCTCAAGGCCGGTAGGTGCCCGTTCGCCATGAGGTATGAAATTGTCAGCTGCCGAATGCTGACGACATGGCCGCCATGTTAAGCCTTACCATAAGTCAATATTAACCGAATTGGACAATACCGGTGTCATCGAGCCCGTTACGAATATCCATTAGTTAGGTCATGACGTTATCGGTTAGCTAATTATAAGCAATTAAATACAAACATAGCCATAACTAAATATTAACTTCATGAGTTAATTTCGGTGTATAACCTGTTCTACTCCTAGAGGATTCCAAAGTGCTAATTAACTGCTAATTGATTGCGCTTAAGCTTCGCCTTTAGGATTGGAACGCGACAGCACGTTGTAGGGCTGCTAGGGAGTCCACGGAACGCCACCACCTGTTCGGCGCGATGTGGTGCTGGTTGGAAACACCTTTGAACGCAACGCTTTTTGAGGAAAGGAAATGGCGCAGTAATTCTCTGTCATGTCGGTAGTCACCCGAACTGCACCGTACAGGGAGGGAGGAAGTGGGAGCTAAAGAAGAAAGAGGGGCCGTAATGAAGAAAATGAAAATTGTATTTCAGGAAAGGAAATTACGCACCAGCGGTCTCACATATCTCGGTGGACACACGTCAACCGTTTGATGACTTCAGCTATGCTTGTCGATGAGTCACCCCAGGCCCTGGATGTAACGCCGGACGGACGGGAGAATGAGCCATTAAGGCTATCGCCTTAATAAGAGCTAACCCTCTTAAAAGTGTTGGTTCCTGGGCACGGAGCATATGGAAACGGCGAATCCTGAGGTCGCGCTGACACTGAAAAACTGTGTTTCAACTTCTAGTATCCCTCATGCGCTCTCTATATTGGGCATCCAGTCGTTGGTTGCAATCGATCGCACACCTCCTGTGCGACTGCGGTCAGCAGGGTTGGTCATGCACGAAGACAGTGCCGAATGCCACGATATAAACAATGCCGTCGCTTTGGCCTCTCTGTCGATAAATATGATGCGCGCCGATAGGTGGGTCATTGGTCGAACTGATTAACTGATCACATCATGGATATTTGGGAGGTTCTGGATGCCTCTAGTGAAGTCGGCAATGCGGTTCCAGGTGTCGACGGAGTAAAGTTTATGCCGCCCCATAGAGGGACAGCGGAAGATACAGGACTCAAGCATCGTAATCCAAAGCCTCCAGATACTGGCCCGTGCGAGATTGATGCGGTGCGCACTGTGCTTGCCGAGATCGAGCATTTTGTCACCCAAATGCCTCACCAGATGGAAGCTCCTCACGAGTGGTTGTGCATGGTGCGTCGTCGGAGTGCAGAGCTGCGCCGTTGGCATAGTCGGCCTCCAGAAAGTTTGTTGAGCTGTTGGCTGAAGCAGGAGCTCTGGGCGACGGGTTCTCCCGACTTCAAGGGCTGTGAGGCCTTGACATCATTAGATGCCCTCATGGAGAACAGCGCACCGCTGAAGCTTCTCGCAGATGAAGAGCCGTGCGACAATCGAGATCAGACGATGGCAGATAACGCCGGGGCGACGGAAGGAGTGGTGCCGAAAATATTATTTTATGGTTTTATTTAGGGGTGCTTAACGACCCAAAGCAACTGAGGTTATGACGTACACCGTAGTGAAGGGCTCCAAAAATTTCCACCACCTGGGGTTCCTTAAAGTGCACTGACATCGCACAGTACGCGGGTCTCTAGCATTTCGCCTGCATCGAAATTCGACCGACGCGGCCGGGAACGAACCCGCGTCTTTCGGGTCAGTAGCCGAGCGCCATAACCCCTCTGCCACCGCGTCGGCTGGTTCCCAAAAAGAGGACGACTATTCCGCTGAAAGTCACCAACTCTCAGGCGGTTCTCCCAGCCCCGGCGGATCGAGTTCAGTAAGGCAAAGCAGCAGGAATGGCAGCAGTTTCAGCATTTGAGGTCGCCAACCTCAACCTGAGGGGTATACGAAATCGAAGGCGACAATATAAACTTAAGCACCTCTTGAAGAGATGGAGCTTCAATGCAGGTGCCACCTAGGAAACAAAATTATCTACTGGCGAGGAGACGGAAAGAGCTGTCAATCCGGTTTTGAATGAATATAATATTGGTAGCTACACGAAAGGCTCCTCTGGAGCATGTTTGCTTTACCTCAGCAACAGATTTCATATTTCAGACCTCTCGTATAGCTTACATGGTGATGGGCGCCTTATATGCTGCGACCTTGCTATTTCAGATGAAGAGTGGTGGCTGATTTGCGTGTGTACGCGCCTGTTAATCATCATCATCAGCCTGACTACACCCACTGCAGGGCAAAGGCCTCTCCCATGTCTCTCCAATTAACCCTGTCCTTTGTCAGTTGCCGCCACTGTATCCCCGCAAACTTCTTAATCTCGTCCGCCCATCTAACTTTCTGCCGTCCCCTGCTACGTTTGCTTTCTCTTGGAATCCACTCCGTTACCCTTGAGGACCAACGGTTATCTTGCTTTCGCATTACATGCCCTGCCCAAGCCCATTTTTTCCTCTTGATTTCAACTAAGACGTCATTAACCCGCGTTTGTTCCCTCACCCACTCCGCCCTCTTCCTATCTCTTAACGTTACACCTATCATTTTCCTTTCCATAGCTCGCTGCGTTGTTCTTAACTTAAGCTGAACCGTCTTTGTTAGCCTCCACGTTTCTGCCCCATAGGTGAGTACCGGTAGGATACAGCTGCTGTATACTTTTCTCTTCAGGGATATTGGTAAGCTACCATTCATGATCTGAGAGAACCTGCCATATGCGCTCCACCCCATTCTTATTCTTCTAGTTATTTCTCTCTCATGATCAGGATCTGCGGTCACTACCTGCCCCAAGTAGATATATTCTCTTACTACTTCCAGCACCTCGCTGCCAATTGCGAACTGCTGTGCCCTTGCTAGGCTGTTGAACATTAATTTGGTTTTCTGCATGTTAATTCTTAGCCCCACCGTTCTACTCTGCCTGTCTAGCTGATTGATCATGCTTTGCAGTTCTTGTCCTGAGTGGCTTAGCAAGGCAATGTCATCAGCGAATCGCAAATTACTCAGGTATTCTCCATTAACTCTTATCCCCAACTGTTCCCATTCCAGTCCCCGGAATACCTCCTGTAAGCAGGTAGTGAAGAGCATTGGCGAGATCGTGTCTCTGCCTGACACATTTCCGTATTGGAATTTTATTGCTGACTTTATGGAGAACTATAGTAGCTGTGCAATCGTTATAGATATCTTCCAATATTTTCACATAACACTCTTCTACACCCTGATTCCGCAATGCCTGCATGACAGCTGATGTTTCCACTGAGTCAAATGCTTTGTCGTAATCAATGAAGGCTATATATAGGGGTTGGTTATATTCTGCGCATTTCTCTATCACCTGATTGATAGTGTGAATGGGATTTATTGTCGAGTATCCTTTACGAAAGCCTACCTGATCATTTGGTTGACTAAAGTCCAAGGTTGTCCTGACTCTATTAGCGATTACCTTAGTAAATACCTTGTAGGCAATGGACAATAAGTTGATTGGTCTGTAATTCTTCAAGTCCTTGACGTCTCCTTTCTTATGAATTAAGAAATCAACGAGAAAGACAGGTTTTCTTTATGTCGTCACATTAGGTTCTGCGCAATGATCGCGAAATCATATTTCTTGGTGATTTAAATTCTGTTTGCAATGATGAGGACTGATAAGTGTGCGTGTGCGTAAGGACCTTAGTTCAGCTATTTTGACTAATTTTCTTCGTGAAAACAACTTTGTTGGCATTCAGCGGCAAAAATGCTATAGTGTTTATTTCACATATTTCCATCTTCCTCAAACGCTCGGCTATAGAAGATCTGTGTTTCTGCGGCACTGTTATTTAATATACATGGCTACTGGGTACGGCCGATTTCCTTAAGTGACCATTCCATGGTATATGCTGAGGTAGGAAAGAGCAGCTGCCGCATTCTCCTGCTTCGGTAGTAGTTCTGGAAGCTCAATAATTCTCTCCTGAGAGTTTAAATTTATGAGCGTGCTGTCATTTCTTGTTTAAAAGATACATGCGCGAGTGGGGTTCTTTCGGTTTTTCAGGGGTGGGATCTATTGAAGCAGGAGCCTAAGATTTGGGAATCGAAGCGTCAGGACGGATAAAATTTCTGAAGTGTAATCACCTGCGTGAGCTTGGGTGTACCCTAAATTCCCTGCATGAGCTAGAAAGAATTAATACGGGTGGCTTATATTGATGACATAGACAATATGAAAGCACAGTTGCAGCAGTTTGCCACAGAAAAATATCAGGGGGCCTTAATTAAATCTCGGACGCGCAGGTTCCTTGAAGAGCAATAATCTCGACGGGCACTGAGTGATGAGAGGCAGGCTGCTCTTGCAAAGGAGCTATTTGGTTTAGTTTATTGGGGTTTAACGTCCCAAAGCGACTCATGCTATGAGAGATGCCGTAGTGGAGGGCTACGGAAATTTCGAGAGATCCAGTACAACGGAAATAATTATAGTGACACTCCTGGGATTCTCTACGCTTTTTATGACTTATTATATGCGTCGTTTTGGAGGTTGTTGTAGCCATACTCGTGGGTCAGACTTCAGTACTTTTTGCCACAACCAGCGCTGTGCCATCCGTAACTGCAGTCGGCGCATACACCAGGGCGCAGAACTTGAAACGCACAAGGAACACGTCGCACCAACGAGTCGGCTTTCGTACATTTTTGGCTGGGCTATGTACCAGTCAAGCTTTCTCCTGCCCTCTGTATTTTGTCCTAAAATTCACAGCTACAGAGCCCGCAGCCATAAAAGTGCACATCAAAAATAATTGCGAAAAACATCTAAAACTCCTCAGTGAATCCAGTCAATCACACAAGCGTGACAGTCTGCGCAGATTCATAGCCTTCCTAGCGGCAAAACTTGTTACACCGTTTTAGCGCAAGACCTGTGTATTTTACTGTTTATCAGGTGTCTGCTCGCGCAGCTCTCAGTGAAACCCGTGCTCGGCGCACACCTCTAGACGCCAAAATCGGCTGGCCTGGCGCCGCCATCGAAAGTAACAGGTGCGGAGCACGCGGGTGAGCTGGTATGACCTTACGGCACGAAAGAGAGGTTAAATAAGTCGAAGCGGCTGCGGTGGCGCAACATCTATAACTCCAGCCTTTTCCAGACCTCTCGGCCGCTAAGGCCGACCCGCCGGCCACCAGGAGGCCGAAAATGCTAACAAATGAAGTCGCTCTCGAAATACTGCGCAACGAGAACTCCGGAAGCGCGAGCTGGAGGAGGTAGAACTCCCAACAACAGCAGCTAGTCAGCCCATAGCGGCTCATGAACACCGCTGTGCCGAATTGGATATACCGACGAACAAGCTTGAACGGGAGATGCGAGGCAATCTGTTGGCTATTATAGCAAAAGACAGGAAAGATTTGATCTAATATAGTTAAACCTAGGCGACAGCTGGGTACAGTTTAACAGTAAGATAATCAAGAGCTCTGTTTAGCCTCTGTTTTAAGGATACATGAATTAAACCACCAGCTACTCTCCTACCTATAATTTACTGCTCCCATGGAAGTCCATATATTGTACTTGGATCCCACGTGGTTGTCAAGAATGCACAAATGTCTTCCGCCACAATGCTTTCAATTTAAAATGAAGCCGCAGGGCACATGCTGTAATGAAATCCAAGGGCGAATATCGCCCCAGAAATAATCCAAATGGGCACTTGATCTCCGTCGCCAAACCAGCCTACCGAGCAATTGTAGGGAAAACTACAGCGCATTATACAATCCTTGAAAAGGCTACTGTGGTAGCAGAAAGCATTTTCCCTAAGTTCTGCCCATCCTTCCGATACCAGTCACCAACGCCACTCTAATAACACACCCTTTGCATTACTCATCCTACAGACTTACTCTCAACACAGGCCAAGGTCGGCGTCTGTGGTAAAGTGGTCCCAGTCCTTTCGAGATGATCGTGTGTTTCGCTCTCTAGCGGTTGCCTTTGAGTTCGATAAAGAGGAGTTGTCAAGACATCAGTTACGCGGCATACCTTCTACCAGTCGAAGATCGTCACTTAACCGTGGAATGGTTCTAAGCAAGCCAACATGTTTCCTAAATCAGCCTGCTGCGAATTCTTGGTGGCGGACGCATAGAAACACTGCTGCAGAGGGACGCCCGGAAGGAAAACTCTACCTGAATATCTTTGTCTCTCACGTATGATGTAACACACCTTTAATATAAAAGGAGTGGTATACCGATCACTCAGCTCACTGTCTTGCCCCATCGAGGAGATGGTAGCTCCACAGAACGGTACCTTCAGAAAAACTGCACCAAGCAATGCCGAGCGCGCCTAGAATGACAGGACGGGCAATAACCCGGAAGGTCGTCAGATAGACAGCTGGGATATGAACTGGTATCAGATTGCATCACTGACAATTTTTGTCAGTCGGGAAAGATTTTGCGGCTCTCTGGAGGTCATTTCTGCGAGAGCATACAATACAGAGCTCCTCAGAGACCTTGCGGGAGGCACGCGAGCTGCTTCACGATGGCTGCGCATTCCTGTTGAACGACGTCTGTGCGGAGGAGAACGAAGTATTTGAAGGGAAACACAACACATCCATACCGCTACAACTTTCACAGCAGCATTGTAGTCGAAGAAAAATTCCACTTATAGCGAGTTAGGGACTCTGCCTGGCCAAAGCTCTACCAAAAAACTAAGCAGGACGGCTGCTAATTAGGCAGCCAGCCGATGGCTGCGCTTCGGCTGACCAAATCAATTGCTCCCTTGTTCCACATCTTCCACTCTTTAAGGAATTCCCCTAAGGCATTGGACTATGATAAAAAGAACACAAAGCAAATGTAAGCGGGAGTTCCAAGCATTCCTAGCATCCTCGTAAGGATTGCACTCACTCTAGCCATCACTTGGAATTATCTTCACTACTGGGGAAGTCTATACTTTTATATTCAGCATCTGTTGTGGCTCTGGCCCGCTTTAGAACACGATAATTCTGCACCGAGCCACAGCAGGTCTTTCCCGGGATATTTTTTACATCCTAAAGTTCTTGGAAGCGTCAATGGTCTCTTTTACAGTTCACTAGATCGCCAACTTCTTTTGTACAGGGTGTCCAGGCTAACTTTAGCGAAGGGTTAAAAGTTAAAATAGTTGAGGTAGGAAAAAGAAACCACTTACATACACCTACCAACCGGCTTGCGCGTCAAAGGCAATTTTTTGTTTGCCAATTGATTAATTAGCAACTAAGATAATTTTCTAAATGCGTAAATATTGACTTTAGACAGCAAATGTCAATAGCAAAATTGGAGAGCACCTTCAGAAACCTCTATTATGTTTATTTTCGATAAAGAAAGCCTCACGTATCGCCGCTTTTCCGAGCTGCAAAGAAAGTCCACGAAATACAAAAATATCAAGTGACTAGTGCATTCGCGCGCCACGATTGTGCTGCTCTCAATCCAGGCTTGAGTGAACGAAATGAGGTGCTGGCAAGCATGGAGGAAGAAAAAAACTCCATGCTGGCAAGGCGCGACGACCTTATTGCTCCGATAGGCCGATGTTTCTGACACCTGTTTATTTAAAAATTCCGCGGAAAACTATGTGTTTTACTAGGCTGTTGTGTTACCTAATCTGATATGTATTTTGTTCAAGCTTACATTTTTTCTTTTTTTCACTGTATTACATTATATTTTGCATTTACTTTTTGTTTTCATTTTCCTGCATTGTGTATACGTTTTTATCCACTGCCTTCTGTAACGCCCCACTGGGGCCCTGAAGGTATTGCAATAAATAAATAAATATGTGGACAGTGGTTGCGGCCCAGCTTGCGCCGTCACGCTTGCCGACTGGCTCGCGCGGGCGTCGCAACGCCGTGGACATAGAGGCCTGCCGGAGCAGTGGGGTCGTCGCCATACCAGCAACAGATTTCGTTCACTCAAGTCAGGACTGAGAGCAGCACAATCGGGCCTCGCGAATGCGCTAGACACGTGATTTTTTTGTATTTCGCGCACTTTCTTTGGAGCTCGGAAGAGAGATATAGGTTAAGCTTTCTTTATAGCAAATAAATAGAATGGGGGCTTCTGAAGGTGCTCTCATCATTAATATTCACATCTGCCATCTAAAGTCAATATTTACGCATTTAGAAAAATTATCTTAATTACCTCTTAATTAATAGCAATAGAAAAATTTCCTAGATGAGCAAGCCGGCTGCTAACTGTTTGTAAGTGGTGTTTCCCTGGCCCACCTCAAATATGTTCTTTTTTAAATCTTGGCCAAAGTTAGGCTCGACAGCCTATATACCTTACCTTTCCCCTTTATCCTTCATGTAACCAATTACATTTTATGCGCTCAGGCGATGCACACGACCAGAAAATTAATTCTCAAATGTGCGTCGATAGCATTGTGTTGGGTTGGAACAATTGACTTTTTTATTATGAAATAAACTCTTATTTGTTCGTGAGATCCCGTCAGCCGACGAGCATTCGAGAGGTTTCTTCTATTCAGCGTGGTGGAAACGGTGTTACGGTCGTCCAAGCAGATCAGGTGGTTAGTGGGCGAAGAGGAAGAAGAAATATGGACCAACATGGAGCGGCTACCACCAGGCAGGAGGCTGCAGTTTCACCGAAAAGGTGGTGGCCTCAGAACTTGCCGGCCAAGACGCAGTCTCTGTTCTGTGCGAACTGCAAGGGATGCGCGCTGCCCCAAAGTCAGCACGGCTTGGAACACGCCAAACTGCCATCAGCAGAACCAGCGCCGCTACCACAAGCCACCCATCAGCATCACCCCCACCACGCTGACCACGCTGCCTCCAGCCACCCGCACCAGCCACACGCGAAAGCGCACGGTCATCATGCTGTGCCTCACGTGGTGCCGCATCGTGACGATGTCTTGCAGAAGCGCACTGCGGAGGAAGAATTGCAGACCAATGTGTTCTACACCGCGGTCCAGGAACGAACCGGTCTGCACGCAATGAAGGGACTCTTTCCGACGCAGGTAAGATGAATGCAGGCCCGCAGGTTTTCCCTTTTGAGAATAGGTTAACGTGGTACACTCTGCATACCCATAGAGCCATCTCTTAAAATATTTCATTACTACATGAGCCCAAGCGGCTTCACCGGAAGCCGCACACAGAGATGAAACTGCTTCGTTCCTTTAGCTTAGTTGCTGTAATGAAGCTTTACACTTGTGGCTGCTGCTGTATGCTTTCACAACGCTCCTCTAAGAAGATTCAGATTGTGTTGTGGAGTCGACAATTCATTGTCTTTGTGAGAACCCGAACGGGAGTGGATTGCAGTCGTTGCTATGAAATAAAAACTCAGAAGCAGGCCAATGTAGCCGAGGTCTTTCCGTTTCGCTGTATTGTGGGCTGTCCTTGATCGCAGCAGTGTTTCTCCGAGAAAGATTGACCTTTCTTAACTCAAAGCATTTATAGAACACGCAACATTCGAAATTCTCCGCTGACGTGGTGCACAACAATAATAATTTAATTATTCGTAAGTTCGTTTGCTACTGCACATATTGTATAAGCACGCAGTGTTTTGTGGCGACTGTCAGGTCACCAGGGTCACAGCGATCACGCTTATCAGTTATAAGAAAATAAAACAAGTGAGAACGATACCCAAAAACAAGAATGGCATGAAAAACAAACAAGAAAAACAAGATGAAAAACAAGAATGGCAAACAATGCTTAACGAAAAGGAAAAAAGTCGACAGCGCGGTGGGAACAAATTTTTAAACAACAAGGTGAAATCAGGGCTTCAAAAAGTGGAATGTGCTGCGGAAGCCGAAATATTGAGTATAGTAGATTTTCTCCTGTCGTCGCCAATTGTACACACTGACTTTTTTAACCAAACATGGGACCTACTGACTTGGAGAAGAAAGTGCCCGTTCGTAAGCTGTCGATCACCATAGTAAAAGAGCTCGCTGGAGTATTGCAACCAAACCACGAACTAGGCGTCTTTTTGAACAGTCTAAAAATGCCTGACACGTGATGAACACTACCACAAAAAACTTGGAGAGCACTACAATCTGCTGCGTTGGAGAAATCATTAGCGTTTGAACGTGAGCAACTTTTTTGAAAATCATCGTTGTCACAGGACACTTAACACGTGATCCTTGGATGGCGCCAGAAACTTTTTTGCAAGCCATTGCTGTCACGTGACACTTATCACGTGACCCTTGGATGATATCAACAATTTTTTTTGGAAGTCATCGTTGTCTAACATCAGTACACATCCCCAACACGCTTTATCCTGATGCATACCTAAACGCGCTAACGTGCCACTAAAACACGCTTGAACCAACGGCCCTTCGTGGCTTATGCGTTGCCTGCCAATTTGGCACGCAGTGGGCCGTGGTTCGTCCCGCAATTCCGGCGAATTTTTTTATTGCGAAAGCAATACTACGCCAGGTCTAACCGCTCGTCGCGTGGTCCGTGGACCCCCTGCTCGTCGAGGAGCCGCCGTCGCCCCTAACAGATGGTGTGTTCTCAATTGGTCGAAATGGTCGTGACCTCACTGTGCGCGACTTTCAAACGAGTCCAATTGTACTTTAGCTAGTAACCATGCAGCCAATTAAAGAGATCGTATAGTGATGCTCCATGTAAATGGATCTGAGTTTCGTTAATTGCTTAATTAAGAAATTAGTCTAATGAAACCGAGTAGGAAATTGGTCAAGTTGGGCAATCGAGCCGGGGTCTCCGGGGTGGGAGACGATCACGCTAACCACTCCGCCATGCCAGCTCGATGGCTTGGAATGAACAAAGGCGCGTCTAGTGAATACGGTGTCTTGTTTACTCCCGTCGTCCTTCCTTCCCTTGCGTCGAGGTTCAGGTTCCACCCAGATATGCGAGACAGATACATTTCCTTTCCTCAAAAACCAGTTTACCGACGAGCAGGGCGTAGAGCCGAACGGGCGATGGCGTTCTGTAGACTTCCTGGCAGTGTTGCAAGACGCTGTCGCGTTCCACTCTTAGAGGCGAAGCTTAAAATCTTAACCACAAACACCGCGCTTAAGGCTTTCGCCTCACCGCACTTTAGGTCAACTGACGTAACCCCTCAATTTTTCTTTTTTTAGAATTAGGTTACATGAGAGGTACCATTTCCTGCGGACAGATTTTACAGACACATGTTGCAAAGAACTTCCGGTTTTTCATTCCCATGAAGCATATAATGCTTTTGCATTAATAAAATAACCGCGAGCACCGCTTCACTGTCGGGCGAGAAGCGTAGTTGGAGGGAGTGAATGCGTCGCGCGTCTGCCAGATGTGAAAAAAATATATTATCCTCTATTATACCTTCAGCTTTTCAAAAAGGCGGAATACGTGGTCGCACAAAATTTTGGGCTAGCCCAGCGTATATCGATCACCTTGACGAAGTTTTTAATTCAATGAAGGCTGACTCAGCCATCACGCTCTCCTGTTGTTTTGGTGCCCAAATATTCTTGGCAGTAGCCCCGCGCCCTCATTCCGGAACGCGTAAGCAGGTGCCGGTGTGTATATCTCGCTGCCGCCGAAACGCCTTGTCCGCTCGGGACAGTGCTTCTGGGTTCGAATGGGTTCGAAGGGCGGGTCTGGGAGCACATCGCTTATAGCGCTGTCATATAAATTGTTGTTGTACTTATCTAGCTTTTTTTTTAAGCAGGCAAAAAATGCTACTTCAGCAACGGCTTCTTTAAAATCCGCCAGCCGACTGTGTTTCATGACGATTTAGAAATTTCTCATGCACGCATCGTTGTTGGAGTCAACGTTTTTGAAGCTATAGCTAAGAGCGTTACATAATCACGTGTTTATACCTTATGAAAAAACGATCGGAGACTACGGAAAGTGACTCACAGCGATGCTGGGTTGATTTAAACTCGCATTGGATGTTGTTGCGGCCCGGGTAGCATGGCCGGACCGGAGATGGGACGAGGAGGATGGGAGACTGGGTTAGGAGGAATGCAACGAAAACGTTATACACTTATTTACATTATTTACAAAGAGCGACTGAGAAATACTCTCGGTTGACGGGAAGTTCTTCGCCAACCGGAGTCGACGGGAGCTAGCAGGCTTCTCTCTCGGCCACACTCACAGCCGAGTTAAATAGGGTTCGGATACCCCAGATTCCTGCCTGGGGAATAAATTTCGCAGAGCACTGCCCAATCGGATGGACCGAAGTGGACGCTGCTGTTACCATCCACGGCAGGGGCGGTGCGGTCTGTTCCGCTCTCTCGCAGCTCGGTCGATGGGAAGGGGTAGATGCTGACCAATCCAACACCGCTGGAAAGGAATCTCCCGAAGTCTATCAGCAAGTGAATGAACGTGCTTCCCCGCCGGATGTCCAGAACACGAGACCTTTGTTGAGGACACAGCTGTATTCAATTAACAGCCAGCGTGACTGTGCGTAGCACCCCTCCGTCCTTCGACGACCCGAGGGTATACCCTCGGCTTGACTGGCACCGCCACGTTGCCTCCGCTTCCGCTGTGGTTGCCGCTGTCAAATTTGCGCCCTTAAGCCCCCTTCGCATCTTCGGCCTTCGCTGCTGCTGCCGTGGTCACCTCCGCTCAATGTAGTCCGCTGCACTAATCCACTTAGGCTAGGAGGGGGGCATCAAAAGCACTACACCGCACCGCCGCCGTCGCGATGTTGTCGACCTTGTCGACCGTTCACGGTTGCTGCTTTATCGGGCCCACGTGGTCAGAATTACAATCACAACAGTGCTCACTGTCCAAAGAACGTTGGTTCATCTTAGCTCTGACACCTTATATACGACATAAGCGGAAATAGCATAGATCGGGCCCAAGCAAGCAACTTTGTCATCTCGCAAAATGCGCAATGCAGGGCACGGACAAGCCATCCATGAAGTTCCCGTTGCACGCGTGGGAGGACGACGATGAAGACAGGACGGTGAACCCGTTCGTGATGGTGGCGGCCACGATGCTCATCCTCATCACGCTCTCTGTCGTCTTCTTCCTGTTGAAGTCAAGCGAGCTGGTGGCTGCCTTGGAGAAGACGACAACCACCGAAGAACCTACCGGACTGAGACCACGCGGCCTTGAAGCGACGCACTCGGCTTTCTATACTGTGTCGACAGGAGAGCGCGCTTCAACGGGCAGCGCTCAAACCACTGGTGGAGAATCGTCGGTTGTAGAGCCGTTGGACGGGCTTTTGGAGGTCACTGCCGACGGCACCGACACTCTCCGTGGGGTGCGCTGAATTGTGATAACATTCGCATACATAAAATAGTGGTGTGAAACCTCTCATTTACTTCTACCTCTGTAACTTTAAACATTTTCTAGCCACCAATTCATAGCAAGAAAAAGAGGAAACGTTAGCCCCAGACGGGGACACTTAATCGCTCTTATCGTGTGAAAAAGCGATAGCATGGCCACTCCCAATACACACCAATACCGTAGGCACTATTAGTGCGACTCACTTCCATAGTCACCCTTCCATGTGTTGGTGTACGGTTCGACACCCGACCATTGACTGGAGCAAGTTGAGACTAGCAGTTCTGTGCTAGATCTCACGCAGACTCTGACGCTATCAGTAACGCACTTTTGCGACAGTATGGTGGCCCACAGTCTTTACTCCTAAAACCGCCGCCTCACCGAGCGTGACAGGCACACAACACCGGAAAAACTGCTCAACAGAGTGCTTATGCTACCGCTTAATATTCCTTACTGATCGATACGTACGAACTGTTGCATCGTACCGACAGTTTCTTTATTCGCGTCTACCCATTTACATCTTACAGTACTCGCGTTCGATAAATATTGACCAATCTGATTTTATAAGTTACTGTTTAAGGGAAAAGCCGCGAGGAAGCTTAGAACAGACCTCTCCATCTGTCTTGAAGCAATACCTTGAAGCAATTCCTTGAAGCAATACCTTTTCTGTGCGCAAACTCTCAAATACACGAAACATTCCTGAAGGGTCGTGCACGCCTGGTGATCATAGTCATCATCCTATGTTTCCTTTTGCGATGTTGATCCCTGCTAGATGTAGAGTTTTTGAATTTGTGGATTAAGAATGCTTCTATATTCTATTGCTTGTAGATTTAAAGCCATATTGGAGAATGAATTGCTTCAGCTCATCGAAGTTGTCTCCACGTTGATTAAAATGTCCCGAAACTGCATTTTCAACGTTCTTTCCTATGTCAGCGAGGTGGTCATTTAGTGTTGCCCTTATTGATTGTACTGTTTCTGACAGGAAGGAGGAGCATGTAAGCATGTAAATAACATTGAGAAGACGCGCAGATCAAGCTAGTCGTTAAAGTCGCTTGCCGCCCTGCTTACAGTAGTGTCGATGTGTGAATATTTCTATGTCTTGCAAATAGATCGAAAGCATGAGCTTACTGTTGGGGGGGGGGCGGGGGGGTTGTTATCAAGCCTAGTTTGCACCAGGACATCTTTCAGGCTTATCTTTTGTCTGCACCGGGGAGTATTTATTTAGAAAGGGCACCGGGGAGCCCTTTCTCCACCGGGGAGTATATTCTTGAGGCGGTGGTTTCCAGTTAAGATAGGGCAGTATCTCGGCAGAATATTGTTTATCGTACGAAGTGCGTTACAGTATTTCGTTATATGTGCAGAAGGCCATTCACTCTTAAATTTTGGACTTCTTTAGAGTACATCACCTCGATTTAGAGCCGCCGCGGTGGCTCAGTGGTTATGGTGCTCGGCTGCTGACCTGAAAGACGCGGGTTCAATCCCGGCCGCGGCAGCTGAATTTCTTTGGAGGAGAAATTCTAGAGGCCCGTGTACTGTGCGATGTCAGTGCAAGTTAAAGAACCCCAGGTGGTCGAAATTTCCGGAGCCCTCCACTACGGCGTCTCTCATAGCCTTAGTTGCTTTGGGACGTTAAACCCCATAAACCAAACGAAACCAAACCTTGGTTTAGACAGGTTTCTCGTTGCAAAACATTATTCAAGAAGTTCTGGGGTAGCTTCTATGAATTAGGGTGGCTTTTTTAATGTTTCAAGCCGTCGTCGTCGGCACCTATTCTTCTAAGACGCGGTGCCTGTCCTATGAATGTGCCTTTCTTACAGTGCCGGAAATTATGGCTAGCAAAATCTATTTCTCTCGATCTGTAGTCTTCTTTGAGAGGATGGCTTTAAGGGTGCGAATTTCTAAACGAAAAGTAGTGTCTAGACGCCTCCTAATGGAGTCGAAGGTACATTTAAGCCCACTGTGGAATCAATATTTGAGGTGTCATTACTCAGCTTGGGGCCCGAGTTTGGCCAGACGACGACCACAAAAAGCATACCGCGCTGAGAAAGCGCCTGCGGTATTTTCTCACGCTTCGTTGGGCGGGGATAACCTTCCCGGAGAAGGACGCCCGGGGGCAGCGAGCGACGGCGGACGGAACCAAGGGCGCCCGTTAGGGGAAATAAACGGACAGAGCCATCTTACACATTTCCGTCAGAAGCCGTCCCCACCGTGGACAGCTCGCCACAGTTTTGAGGCCCGCGAAGGGATTACCCATTTTTTTAAGGAGCCGGCCACACGGTAGACAGCTTGCCGTAGCTGAGGCCCGCGGCGTCGCAAGGACCACATGTGTTTTCGGTGACACGAAACCGCTTGCACCCCTGCTGCTGCACTAGGCGAATTCTCAGCGAACTTGCAGTTTCTCTTCTCCCTTTCCCACGGGTTGATTCTGCATCGAGTGACTCCGCGTGCTACAGTGCTGTGCAAATTTGATTGGGGCCCTTCTTGGAGAAATGTGCCTCGTGTTGGGTCGGCCTCTGCCTGTTGAAGGGGCGGGACCTTAGGGGATTTAACGGGGGTGCTGACTGCGAAAGGACGCTCTGGGCCCTGTCGAAAAGGCTCATCCAGTCGCTCTAGGCTATCAACTCTTAAATTTGGCTCTTTTTTCAGGGCTGGAATGTCCGCAAGGCAGTAGTTTTGTTCAGTTGTCAATTTCTCTTTAGGCATATTAATATTCTAAACGGTAAGCCTGGCTGGGAAATGGGCTATAAACAAGCATATTTTGAATGTCTTATGAATTAGGGAATAAGCAAAAGCGTTCTTCGATTTTTACGGTGCTAAGAAGTTGTAACCTGATAGCCTGAGTAGTCACCCGGATAACAGGTCTGGCAGTTAGCTTAGAATTACTTGGCAGAACAGTAGATTGGAATCGGTGTCTCACTTCTTATACCGGCAACGTTTGCTCAGTTTCTCCCTGTTTTTTTTGCATTTTTCAACTGGCAAGTTTATTATGCGACCCCTATTTTTCTGCTGGCCTAATGATTATACTGTTCTAAAAGCCAACTGTTTTAGAGCAGCCTTTCCTGTCGAGGCAAGGTTTCTTCTGGATATGAGAGTGAAGCAGGAGCTCTGCTTTTTGGACACGGCGTATCGGAACGTTGTGAATAGTTGGCTATTGAACCTGTCCCAGGTTGCCAACGAATTGTATAGGTTTTCAAGCCACAATCTTGCTGAACCATACAATGCGGAGAAGACGTTCCGGAGCTTAGTGTCGTTGTCCGCGGCATTCAGCGTGGCCGCGTGGTCAAATACATCCAGCCATGGTCCTGCGCCCTCACGGAATATCGTCGGCTGGCGATGCTGGCGAAACACAAGGGTCGCTGTTTGTCGACAACAGGGGAGGCATACCAGAACTGCAAGAACTCCTCCAGATGTCATGTAATGGTGACGGCAGTCCGACAGTTAGGAAGGCATCGAAAGGCTTTCAAACAAGACTGATTTTTTTTTTCGATCAGTTACGCCTGCAAAAAAACAGAACAGAGCTTTCTCGGAGGTAGTCGATGAACAGAAACATCGCCGCTCTCGGCCGTGCTCAATTTAAAGCAGCAGAGAGTTTCTAGATAAGGTGCGAATAGCATCTACGACATTATCCGGTGATGATGATGGTGCTAGTGAATTTTTATGCTGCTAGGGCATCCGCGGCCAAAGAGCTCCATGGCACAAGATATTTTGTTTGCACAACTTAAGGTTGGGTCAAATACCCATTTCCCAAGAATTTCATTCACCCTGATTAAGCCGAGCACCCAGCCAGGGGAAGCTTGCACCCATTTCATGACCAGTGGGTACCCGGCGCCTCTGGGGATCGAGTCCCGCACTTCTCGCTCGCATGAGAGGCGCGCGTTCAACCGCCAGGCCACTGCTGCGGTTCTACGGCAATCTCTTATAATCTACAAGCAGCTGCGCATGGTTGTGATCGTCCGAGATAAATCTGCTCACATTCTGCTTCACAACCAAAGTAACAGAGCCTCATTACGGTGGCTTAGAGCATAAGCAAATAAACACTACAAAGCTACACTATGTAAGGCAACACGGCAACGTGTCGCCTCCACGCCCATGCTCCTTTGCCGTCGAATCTCGTTGGGTCTCAGCTGCAGCGTTTCGTGACGCGCGCAGACCACGCCCTCCTGTGGTCCCTTTCATATTGGCACTACCGGTATATGAACGCCTGCGTTTTCAGTGTATAGTTTAGCTGTTTCGCTTTTTTTGAAGCATTTGTCCATTGATGCGAAGCTATGTAATGCTTACTTGTTTATGCTCAAAGTCGTCTGCAAGCGGCTTCATCAATGTTTTTTGTATGTCAGATGCAACCAGATTTGACTGGAATGATTCAGTCCCAGCGAAGCTGCTTCTACGTTAATAGATATTCTACACTTTTTTCTACTGAATTTAATCCTAGTGCCAGTAGAAATAATTTGAGCGGCGACAGATGCAATCTGTTTGTCATGTAATTTAATTTTAGTTCCAAGCACTAAATCTAAGCGCCAGCTTATTTAATACAAACTCCAACTCGAGCAACGCTAGCGCCAACGAATTTAATCCGAGCGCCAGCGGTCCTAATCGGGGTGCCAATCAATTTAATAATGTGGAAAATGAATGCGCCACAACATTCCAAAGCACAGAATGCGAATGCCGGAAATAAAGTGAAGTTGAGACAATTTCTGAGACCTACATGCGACACCTAAGAGCCACATCCTCGTTCACTTTTTTTTTCGCATATGTTGCAACATCAAAGAATCACGAGGAGCTGTAAAACTGCAGGATTTGACACAACTTTTGCGGATTTCTGCTTATACGCTAGAGTAGGAAATAAATGTGACTCCTTGTTCTAATTAGCTAGTTAAGCACTGCTGATTATCCGTTGTCATATGCGATGAATCTGCTTGCTGCTTTCAATTACGGCCATCATACTGCTTTTATGCTGCCGCTAGTTTTCATGGAGTTGCAACCTGTGAAAAATGTTTACAGGAGGTTCTGGTAACGATTCAACGCCGCTGGAAGAAAGAAGAGGGAATAGTGTAATGCAGAGTTCTTCCAGGCGAGACGAGTCATATAACCGGAGTAACGTTTCTTCACTTCATCGCTTTTTCAGTTTTACAAGGAAAAGTGACCGAAGCTGCACCGGAGCTTACCACCTATTATATGTCAAGAATAGCTACTAGCGCCAATCTTACAGTGGTGTAGGTTACTGGCAGTGTATGCTTAAACATGCACAGAAGAGGCCGTCTTTGAATTACCTGGCTTAAAGTATGCCCTCAGTCTTTTTACATATCATCCTCACGCGAAGCTTCTGGTTTAAAAGTTATGGTGGTCGAAAGCAGCGCACTCTACCCGCTGTATTTGCTCCATAGAGTGTTTACCAGAGTCGAGCAACAAACTTCGCCGCTGCTCCCTTCTAGTCATTCCGCGCGGAGGGATGAGCGCCAAGTTCTCCACTCGCTGAGGAAAGCTTTGACTTCTAACTTAAACTTCCAAAAACACTTGCTGTATAGGGTTAAAAACGGGCTGTAAGGAGGCAGTCATTGATCGAGTGCTGGCCAGGATAGCCTGCTCCGCATGGATGTGAGCAGAAGCTTTGTCAAAAATAAAAATCGCTTCTGAATCAGGTTATTCACTTTTAACACCAACTATGTCGCTCAAAAATTCATTGAACACGACCCAGCGAATCTCCTTGACAGCCGTCCAATATATAACACCATTTGCTGACATGCAGGCGATAATGTTAAGGTTTGCTCATTTGGTGCCAGTCGTCGTCTGCACCGCAGGGTGTGCCCTAACCCTTTACCCTTTTATTCGTCCTCTCAGAAAAGATAAAAAACGTAAAAGAAAGAGAGAGGATGCCTGGACCAGCAAACCTTTGCCAGGCTTAACGCCAATTCCAGGTAAATAAAAAAAACTAAAGTTTCCAAAGAAGAAAAAAAAATTAAGCGAAAAACAGGGCAGTAAAAAAAAACTCAAAAAAGAGGAAACAAAAGGCTCATCACAGTAAAAGTTAGTCGCAGGCAGACAGCCAAAGCACTACGTGCAGTCCGCGGAATAAATAATGATAATAAAAAAGAGAAAACCGAAGGCACTGCAAAGTTATGGTCATAGTAACAGTCTAAACAGAGCACCGAGTGCCGGCCACAAAGAAAATCAGAAAAAGGAAAACATAATCAAAACAAGGCAAAACCAAAGTCACAGTCACATAATCAAGGCCAAAGTCACAGTCACACAGTCAAGGACAGTCACACAGTGAAGGACGCAGTCACAGTCAAGCACAGTAAACACGCCGAAGCTTGGCGGGTGCGTGTTACGTCATCTCTGTAGCGTCGATTTGCCTCTGATTCACCAACTTCATAAAGTAGCCGTGCGCATCCAGCAGGCGATCAATGCTGCTTGTGCTGATGCAGATTCCAGGCAATTCTTCCGCCGCTTGCTTTATTTGCTGTAGCGTGAAAGCAGCGTTTTTGTACACTAATTATTTAGAGCCGCTACAACCTCATTTCCGAATTTCTTCGAAGTCCCGCCTTTATTCAACGCGTCTCTACCGGTCACTGCAATGGATCTTGCTCTCTTTAAATTGATGCCCAGCGTGTCTGCCATTTTTTTCACAACTCCTCCACGGCTCGACACATCAAGATTGTTTGGCCCTGTTATTTTCGGAGACTTTTCTGTTCCTTCTCAGTGCATCTGGAGGGTCCTCGTTTTCGTTGTCCGATTAGGACGTAAGAGCACGGCTCATCAGCTTCCATGGAAGAAAATACTGCGCGTTAATGTCCATGCAAGATGATTGAAGAGGCGTACGCTACCACCTGCTTTTGTCATACCACCACCGTCCCACTCTAGTACATTGTGCAAATGCAGCCGACATTACGGCATACTCAACGGAGGCACAAAACATTCCGTCTGCTTTTAAACTCTCGTGTCTTCTGTGTTTTTAGCAGTTTTTTACTTTCCCTAGAAAACAATTCTATTTCTTGTAAAGTAAAGTTAACTGATTTCTAATAATGAATGCACATGTTCGACCTTCCTCTGTTGTCCTAGCATGTTATGCAACAGCAGACGACAATCCGGCAGCAAGGAAGAGAGGCTCAAAACTTGCCGTCTGCTTTGAAACTGCATCGTTCGCTGTGTACCTTTTTTTCTGACCAAACTACGTAGGTGTAAACTAAGGTATGGTTTACTGGCATTTTTTTTATCTGTGTGACAAAATAATGGTATCTTTTATCGAAAACAGCTAAATTCAATGTTCCATAATGAACGGTGCGCACATTTATTTGTGCCATTCTCCGTTCTCGAGATCTTGGCACAATAAAGAGTCACCAAGCCATACATACCACTGAGCCCCTTTGCAGTTTTTTCATGCTGAGATTGTGCACTTTACACGGTGTTCTAAAACACCGGCATCAAGGGAGTATTGGTTATAATACTAATGACAGCTATGCAATATACGGACGCTTCGCTTAGGCATCGCATGGTCTGAAAAATTGTTTCTAAAAAGTTACCTCGCTTAGCTTTATTGCTGGCATTCTTGTACTGTGTGCTTTAGAGTCATTTGGTGCATTGGTTTTCCGCATATGGATCAAATAGGTGGGCATCGGTATTAAATCCGCTGACGCTTGTACGAACTGCGCTGGCACTCGGATTAAATTGATTGGCGCTGACATTGTTCGAGTTGGCGTTTGGATTAAATAACCTTGCGCTTAGAGTAAATAAATGTTTTACACTCGGACTAAATAACATGGCGTCCAGATTGTAGCAGTCAGCGCTTAGATTATTTCCGCGGCACCTCGATTTAATAGTGTAAAAACCTGTAGTGTGTGATTTCAGCGCCCTACCATATTGAAAGACCAAGTCCCACCGGTGTTCAACGTTCCAGTGCCATACCTGATTACGGCCCCAGTGTGACGCTGCAGACAGGTAAGTGCAATACTTGGATACGTACCGGAAGGCGCTAACCACTAAGCCAAAGCAACAACTCGCAAACGCTTTTTTTCTGACGGAATATTTCAGAGCCGCCGGCTCCAGTCATAAGCGAAGTTGCGGCCGCCGCTATGCGATTACCGTTTATGGTGCGCTCAGGCCGCGTGCCGGCTCCCAGGGTTAGCCGCTGATGTTCTGAATCGCTACGCGCGCAGTAGTATGAATGGTAAAAAATTACGATTACAATTTTCACAGCACTGGCTCTTCGGGCGCGCTCCTGTACCGCACACGGGATTGTTGCTACACACGGAGCTCAGCGGCGCAAAACTTCGTGGCATACTTCGCGACGTAGCTTCACAACCAGACTAAAGAGGGGCGAGGACAAAGTTTTACTTGCAACGAAGCCTTGTGTAGATATGTGAAAGCATCAGGAAGCTTTGTGCGATCGATAGCTCGGCAGTTAAATAGGGCTCGACGGAGTGCAAAAGTGAATAAAGACGCAGAAAATTGTACACTCAGGTGTTATTTTTTGTTACACACGGGCTCATCACTTGGCAGGCTACAGTTTGTCTTGCTTTATTCATTTTACACTTCCACTTGGCCGTTGCGGCAAGATAGCGGGCGTAGGCGTGCTATTTGGTAGGCCTCGTTTAAAGCCTGCGATGAGGCTAGCTATGCATATTTTTGCAGTGACCACTGTATTTGAGCGTCTTCAGGCGTATATACCATAGCCAATAGTTTCCGTTTCAATTTTTTGTTGCAAGTTGTTCGCCAGTGGCTGATATCAAGGTCAGTATTACGTCGATCGCTCTGCCTTAAGAACGATTGACTCGCTTATCAAAACGCAAAAAAAAACGTCAAGAAATTTTCTTCATTTTCAGTTGCGAAATGAGACCCATGAAAGAGCGCTTACTTGCACAGTATTTTTCATTTCCTTAATCTTTCGGCTACCAGTTTCCGGAATGTCGGCTATTTTCAAAATGATACTGGGACCAGCGCTGTCCTAACGCGCAAATAGCTGTTCCATTCCTATGAGCGATATACCAGTGGCAAATCCAGCATGGAAAAGGTGGTTACAGCGTTTGCCACCACGCTACCGGCACAAACAGTCTCTTGCTATCTAAGCTCTCGTAAATTACGCCGAACGCCAGCGTTCTCAGCCCAAACCAGCACGAAAAATGTATTGGATTCCCGATGGAAGAGGGTCGAGGGCGCTAGTTTTTGCAATACGGTAGAGTTCTTTTGGGACGCAAATCTGCCCAGGAAACAGCATCTTTGTGGACTGCTTTTTCTGCCTTCCTGCTTCCTGAACGTGTTTAATCTATAACCGCTGGTACGGCAACGGCGACGGCGGCAACTCCAAAGACGGCAGCGCAACGGTGCTCGTTACTCAAATATTACATGTAGTCTTTTGGCAGCAGATGACCATGTTTCTTCTGTGTTGCGCGTTACGTTCCTCCAGTCGCCGCCGTGGTGGCTCAGTGGTTATGGTGCTCGCCTGCTGACCCGAAAGACGCGGGTTCGATCCCGCCCGCGGTGGTTGCAATTTTATTGACGCGAAATTCTAGAGGCCCGTGTAGTGTGCGATGTCAATGCACGTTAAAGAACCCCAGGTGGTCGAAATTTCCGGAGCCGTTCACTACGGCGTCTCTCATAGCCTGAGTCGCTTTGGGACGGTAAACCCCATAAAACCAAAACCAAACCGTTCCTCTGTCATTTAGTGATAAACATTTTACTGTTGTTTCCTCGACCATCACCTCGTTTTCGTTCCTCTTTCATGACGACCTCAGAAACCTAGTAAGGAAATCGCACCGGAAACGAAAAGACTGCAATGTGGCCCTTTTATTCATAGTGCTCTCAATTTCGTAGCAGTCCTTTCTGATATCTTCTTCCACATACCAAGAGGATAATTCATGTAGAGACCACAACATAGAATGACTTATAGCCATTGCCCATATGGTGGTTAGCTCCTCAGAACCAATCTTTTTTCCTTTTCTGCGTGGTACTAAAGAGAAGGGCGCCGAAATTCTCTCCATTGCTGAGATTTCTTTGTCATGATGTCAAATTCAAAATAGAGTCTTTAACATCCACTTCATTAACGCTAAAGACACAGCGACGTCATCTGTAAATATTCGGTGGTTGGAAACGCAGTCCTGAAAGAAAACGGCTAAGATTCAGTTGCTGCTGTCGCAACAGGCGACAGCTCAAGCAAGTGGATGTTGGAGACAGAACTGGGATGGTGAAGATAACTTCAATTGATCGCATTAAAACATAAAGCAGAATGCCCTAGCACCTCACCGTCTCGTTCGAATGAGGCATCCAGTGCAAAAGAAAAAAGATCCCTATCTTAAGCGGTAAAAAATGTCGGTTAGTTAACAACACTTACATCAGCTTCAGAGCAAAAAATTTAATCACTGGTTTTCTCCACGCCGACAAGTTTGTGTCACTGTGTTCGCTTGCGTTCACGCTTTGAGCCACCAGAGGTGAATGAGCTTAAAGCAGCATTATCTCTTTATTAATTTTCTGATCCTAAAAAAAGCAAATACCAGACTACACTGAGCTGGAATAACTTTCGCAGTTTTACGCTGCTTTGAAGACACTCAGAAGAAGAGAAAATTCGAACTTATACGCTCGTTTCCGGAAGAGCTCTTATTAATTTAATTTCTTTTTGCGTATTTACTTTAAACCGAATTAGCTTTTCTTAATAAAACGGCACACTCAGGCGCCCCATATTGAGCAACAGCTTACAGCTTGTTTTCAGAATAATGCGCCTTAGCTTCAATTGAGGGGAAATGGAGACTCATGCGTGAAGTTCTTCCCCACGTCCAGAACCCAAGCTGACATCGATGCGTTGCAGTCACGGATTAGCTGTGAGGTCGTCCTGTTAAGGTATGGCCTGCGCAAATTGTAAGTCCCTAGCGGTGAACCACTAGGCATAATGCATTGCCCAGCACTGTGTGGGCCACTCCTGGCAATCACTTCTATCTCATAACAGGTATCCAGTTTACTCGAACTGCTGCCACAGTGCGTTTGTGGGCGGGGCGAGCGGTGCGTTTGTATCTTGGTGCCCTTTGGATGCACTTGACAAGGAAGCGGAGCTGGTAACCGCTCTTCTACGCGTCTTTGGTGAAATCTCTGTAGGAATGTCGTGACGTCAGGCATGGCGGAGTGCTGACCCTTACCAGTGCTGCGTATTTGAGAACACTGATTGAAGTGTCTGTAATCATAATTGCGCACCGAATATTTTACCCTGATCCCTCAGTTTCTTAGATGCCGTCCAGAGTTGCACGTGTTGATCTTTCAGCCTATCCCAACTACAGTGTTTCCACGCAGCGTCCGAACGTTGATTTTCAGCTCGGGCCATTTGCATAGAAAAAAAAATTACAATAGTTCTCCGGCTACTTCTACTCTCCTCCTTGTTACGATGGCTGCGATACTCACTACCTCCGCGAAGCAGTGAAGAATGTTTTCTACCTGTAATAGTCCATTTTGGTAGTCTTTACTGCTACGACTTCTTAGTGAACTGTCCTTGTGATACCGTGCGCAACAAGGACCACCGACATTAGGTAGGACCGATGTTAGCCGCTGTATCGGTTGTGCTGCCAATGAGATACATATGTTTTTGGGTTTCTACCGCACGAGGCGGATTTAGGGTTGCTTGACGGGGAACTTATCTGTGATCCGTCAAGGCAACTGTGGTGTAAGATCCTTTTCCCAAGCATTTTACCATAGAAGAGCCGAGTACCAGGACAGGGGAAATCTTGTACCCATTAAGGAAACCGGTGGGTACCCGGCGGCACTGGGGTTCGAACCCAGCACCTCCCGAATGCGAGGCGGATACTCTACCACAAGGCCGCATTTTTTGGACTAATATACCGTGCGTTTTATATAATGTGTTCTGCCATTTTCAAAATAGGCTTCTTGAGTTAGAAGAGCACTCTTTTCGGCATAATTCCAGTGACACAGCGCACCAGAATAGACCTAAGATGTGCTGACTATTACTGTTCGTCCTCTTATGTATTCATAAGCGTGTATCTCAGCATGAGCAATACCCATAAGTTTTAGAACGTCGAAAACGCAGTTACTCGTTGCGCTGTGGCCCAAGAAATTTTGCGCCGAAATACATGGGCTTTCGAGAAGCTTGCAGGCAAAGCAACCCCTTCCCTTCTCTTAACTTCCTGAATTAGGCAAACTTTGCTGGGCGAGAGCGCTGAGGGTAACAGCGGTTTCAAAGTTTTAAAAACTGATAAGGATATCACTTAGGATAGGCTCAGCGCCTCTCAATAAATAAGGGAACAAAAACTATCCCAGCTGTTAACACATCATAGAAGTACCCTGGTGCGCTAAACCGCTAACATTTCCCCCAGTAAAGAGCTCTTTTAACTCAAAAAGCCTATTCTTAAAACTTGCAGATCTTCTTATGTAGAACGCCAGCTATACATTGTGTTTCACTGCAAACTGTTAGCATTTTTTTAAAAACAGGCTTTTTGGTTGAGAAGAGCGCTGTCATCAAAATAGCGCTGTCAGAGGTGTAGCGCATCATATTACTTCTAAGACCTGTTAACTAGCAAGATAGTTAAATAGTATTTAATAGAACTTTTTAACTAATAATGTAAGGATGCTCATTTATTAAGTTTGTAGGCGCAATAATTTTAATTATGCAGTTTTAAACTTTCGAAAAAACCGTTATCATCCCCTCTGCAGCTCAACCAATGTTAGGACTCCACACCGAACAAGTCTGAAACTTCGCGACTGCACAGAGCGCTAGTCATGCCTCCAAGCAGGCATCAACCAGCGGGGCAGGGGTCACATGCTTTTTGCCCAGCGCCTAGACGGAAGCAGCGAGCAGGCAGAGAGCAGCTGGCAGGCGCACCGCTGTGTTACGCGTGCTGATAAGCGTGGCTAGCGCACTCTACGGTTGCGCAGTTTCAGTTTCTTCCGTGTGCGGCCTCTCTATATGCTGGAGCGGCGAAGCTATTCATTAACGGAGTAGAAACCTCTTAACAAATGAGGAGCCTAGGAGTAATAGTCAAAACGTTTACTCAAGATTAATTAAGCAGCTGGCCAGTTAACGTGAAATGACTATACTTTGATGGACAAAACCGATGACATTCCTACACCGTAGAAAGAAAGCCTGTCTTCAAAAAACGTTTCTCTCCGTTGGTGGCTTCGACTCCAACTACTGTTAACTATCTGATTATTGAGGAATTTGTTCTTGCACATGTTTGACGCTGGCGTCGGCCATCGATCTAAGAGGCCGCTGTGAAACACTTGTTTCATATACTGGGTCACTGCTTTTGGGAAAGTAGCACTTTTCGTTGCTCTAGATGAGCACTTTGCCTCAGTACGATATAAGGCTGCGCAAGGCCACTCGGTAGGCCCTATAATTTGAGGCGTATTGAAGGCCCTTCTTTTTTTTTTGAGAATTTGCCGCACATTGCTCCCAGGCTTTTCTTCTGTTTCTGCCGTTTCCTCCTTTTCAATTGGAGTACAGTTGGTATCTTGTATCGCATGTTAATAGTTTTGTGATTTTTTTTTCGCACACTCCAACTATTTGTTGTTTACCCAGAATAAAACTTTTCTAATAAAAAGAAAGCACTACATAGAGGTGTACCATTTTGATTTAAAAGCTTTGCAGCTCTTTGTAGATAATGCTGGAAAAAGACCCGTATGTCTCTTTTTTGTTCTTGGAATAGGCCAAATGTAAGAAAATGAAATTTCAATACCTGCAAGGTAAAGACAAAATAGACATTCCCAGTTACCTTTCCGCCGAAATAACATGCGTAAAAATATTTTCCAGTAGCCGCTAGTTATGTATTTACTACGAGTCACAATTCCAAGCTTTTTCCTCCACACCTCGCTTCTTATGGCACTCAGTGCGATCTGTCCTGGATTACTCTCAATAAAGTATTTTCCTGGGCGGTGCCCCTCAGGGAACTGTATCAGAATAAACACCCCGGAGATACCTACAAACACCTTGTAACACCGATGGGAGAGCCACGAAACGTTCACTCAGCCGATGTTAAATTTACGAAATGTTAGCGCTGCTCCCAAGACGTCGCGTGCCTGGAATTTCATATGATGAGCGCAGAATAATACGTGCCAGCCTCTGTAAAAAGTAGCCTCTACCGTCTTTGTTTCCCTGGCTACTGCTGAATTATCATATGAGCTTACGAAGATCCTGAGTTTTACTGTTGACATTATTTTTTTACAGCGGGATTGGGAGAGACTGCAAGCTGTGCCGAAGTCTCGCCACGGAGCTGTTCTGGCTTAACTAAAGGTCGTAAGAGCATGTAAGTCTCCTACTAATGTTCAAGAATGCTTCATTAATGCTCGTCGGTTGAAATCCGCAACATAATGTATTTTGCCTTTCAACTTTTCTTGTGTGTTCTGCTTTCCCGCCGCCACTAGTACTCACTTCTTTTAGCTACAGAAAATGTATTGCATAAGGAAGAGGACGAAAAACCAGTATATAACTTACCACAGCATCGACGAACATCCCTGTGGCATTTGTAACTTCGGCTGCCACGAAGTGCTGCAAGGTTTTGGTACCGAAAGTTTTACATGCTTCGAATTTCTTCAAAAGAAAGCGGAGCTTCTCATTTCATTAGCATGTGCGCTTGCTTGATCAGTGTTAGAATTAACATTCTTGTTAGCTAAAAGCAAATGAACCTGAAAAGCGCGTCGAATTTTCAAATGGGCCTAAACGATTAGCTCAGTTCAAGGTGTAAGAGAAACGTAACGTAGGGAGGAACAGAGTTATTTGTGAAAATGTAAGTAGCAAGCTTCTTAAAATAGGGCAGCCACGGCATGCGCTAGATAGGGCAGATCCCGCATCGATGGCAGCGTCCTTAGTCCTTTAGTTGACATAACGTGCTTTATTATGACTGTCCTTGTAGATGGCCTACTGGGAAACATTATTTGAATCGACTCATTCAAATACTGCGTGTGGGCAAATTTGTGCTTGAAGAAAAAAGTAGAATTAGCTGCCGCGTCGGGTTGAAATTATGCAAGAAATATTGACCGCAATAGTTCTTCTCGTCTTTGCCTACTCATTAAAGAGAGCCCAATTTAGTACACCCGTTGGTCGCCACTTCATTATTAGTTCGGGGCGTAAGGCTTCGCGAACTGTCGTATCATCTTAGTATTGTTATGGTGGGTTATGCGGTATGCATCCTTTTTTATGGCGTTTGCACCGTATTTATTTGTGACATAACTCATTTTGCATTCTTTCTGTTTTATAACAAGGCCAGTAGGCTACGTCGGGAGATCTGCTTCTCGCTTATAAATGCAAGTACGTAACAAAGAAATGACAGGAATACTTCGAGAGTCATGCCTATGATCCACTGGCCGACCCGGGATATCAGCAGTAATCATATACCACTACTAAAGTCTTTAGTGAATCTGGCTGCTGTTTTGGTGAATTTTTTTTTTCGGCCTCACCTTTTTATTCATTGGTTTTGTTAGGAGAAGTGCTTGCGCACGTAATGGTGTTTACGTATATGCACAGTGATAGTACATAAATGATTACACCAAATATATAATGCTTTAAAAGATGCATGATATAGAAGATACCTTACCGGATTCAGCTGAATCGTTAGCAAGGGCCCAATCTTGCCTATGCAGGAATAAACTGCTTCGCCATAGGCGTCCATACCCTAACACCCAACAGGAAGAAAAGCAGTCTAAGATTACCTCACAAACCCTCCTTAATGCAAAAATGCAGAAATTGAATGAAATAGCGCTGTTTGGACGCCTAATGTGAAATAAATACGAGGCCTGCATACAGGGTTTTAAAATTTTACGTACCAAGTTATTGAACCATTTTCATCTTTTATTCATTTCCAAATTAAAAAATCGGTGTGAATTGTTAAGCTTGAATATTTATGTTACAGACGAGTATTGGAGGTCTTAGCCGCCTATGCAGCTAATATTTACAACTATTTTCCAGCATGACATTTTCTACTGAGTAAGCGCTGTGTTTGACAAAAGCAGGTGTCCTAAACGGATAACTTTCAAACTAAGGCCAGAAATCTACGTTATTACTCGCCTTATATTACTATTGCAATGGTCTCATAGAAGTTTGCAAGGAGTGTGCGTCAAACCAGAATGCATTGATAATAGCATTCCATTGTCCTTCTCCAGAATACGGTCGCTGTTCATGTGTTAGTGGGCGCCAAACTTCTTTTAACTTGGAATGGAAGAGAGAACCTGGATCCAAATGCAAAATACTGCTAATGCTCCCCTACCACTCGCACGGCCGTTATGTAAAAAAATTCGAACTCTTCTCTTTCCAATATATCAAAATTGTCGGGAGAAAAATATAAACCTGAACTGCAAGAACACATGTTTGCTTAAGGCTAAACACTGGAAGTACCCGTTCTTCCCTAGCTATAAAGCACACCTTAGGTATACCCAGCGGTATGGACGTCATCGCAGTTCAGAAAAGAGCACAAAAAAACGCTTGTCGTAGAAAAACAAAAAAGATCAAGCAATAACGACCAATAGAAAACTAGCTTGGGCTCTGAGAAGGAGGACCAGTAAAGTGTAAATCATTGTGCTCCTAGCGCTCCGTTGTATTCCAAATCTCCGACCAATTGGTGCCGCTGGGGCTTAAACAAATCGTTTTCAAAACGACGTCTCGCATTATTCTTTAGTGTCCCGCAAGCACAGCCACAAATACCCATGTGAAAAATTTATTCCTCTACAGGTGTTATTAAATTCCTATGGAGCAATGGGAGGATGAATATGCTCTACAGAGGGAAGGTATATTTTTACGTTCTTTGATTTTATATAATAATATACAGTAACGAATACCTCTCGCCACGTAATGGATGCTATGCTTGTTTTGCGTACGAACTGCGCTGATGGCCAGTCCAGAATTTTATATGTGCCGAGAAAGCCTATCTTTTTTAATTACGGTGTATACTAGTCGAGACCTATTCATTATCCGCCGCGCGCTTATTGGAGGTATTCAAAGAACTGGGCTGGGTAAAGTTTGGGCTAAAAGTTTATGCAGACTACCTCAGCAATCTTCTATTTTTTGATGACATTGCGTTGCTAGGTAACTAACTCATGGCCGGACTAGAAAGCATAATCGAGGACCTAGAGAGTCAAAGCAGAAGGGTGGTCTAAAATTTTTTTTAGATAATCTTAACGTTTTGTTCAGCCCTGTCGGAAGGCCACAGCAGTTTACGATAAGCTGTCAAGAATTGGATGTGATACGGGACTACATCTACTTAGCAAGTAGTGATGCAGATACGGGCCATGAGAGTGAAATAACAAGAATAAAAATGAGGCAGAATGCATTTGGCAGGCACTTTCAGGTGATTATTAGAGTTCAGCATATCACGCAGGGCGCAAGCTTATAACAGCTATATCTTACTGGTACTCACATATGGGAAAAAAAAACCTGAGCATTAACGGAAACTGTTGGCATTAAACTGAGGACTAGGCAGCGATCAATAGAAACAAAGAAGATACTGTAAGGTTAAGAGAAAGGAAGAGAACACAGTCGATGAGAGATCCTGTTCGATTTAAATATATCTTAACCTTAATCAAGCAGAAATACGAGGCATCTTAGGGCACTTCGTGTAAACTCAGGATAACTGATGGTCTTTAGTGAGCTGAGCGGATGAGAGTAGGCAGTTTTTGGTTATAATGTGGCCACAGTTGGCTCAGGACAGCGTTAATTAGACGCACGAAAACAGCGCAAACTTCACAAATGACGCAGAAAGGGCAGACGAGACACAGGCGCGATCTCGTGCCCCTCTCTGCGTCCTTTGTGAAGTTTGCGCTGTTTTCATGTGATGTAAAACCAACTAGCTCGTGATGTGTTCTTCAAGTTAATTAGACACGTTTAGTAGTAGCGTTTGTCCGGCAGTTGGAAAAGTTAGGCTGCTTCTGCTGCTGCTGATGTTGACGATGACTTCTGTATGCTCTAAACGGAACACCTTTGTATGAAACTAAGAGTCGAAAAGTATAATCTGAAATATTTGCGCTGCCGGTATACATCTCTGTTGGCATCACTATGATCAGGAGCATTCCACTAATTGCGAGGTCTGATCGTGAGGACTGGTTGCTGAAATTGTTTGATTGCTTCAGAATAAAACCGGCCACTGGCTAATATAAAGCCATTCGCAAGAATGGTTCACGTCAGTGGTGAAATCCTAAGCCGCTGTTAACTCGGCTTCAAAGGACAGGAGAAAATTTCCGAATAAACTGAATGTCTAATGAACCGGGGGCCAAAAAATTGGCGGGGGCTTAGCTTTGGTTAAGCCTGGCAGGTTGCGAAAGCAGGTGTTTTATACTGCATATGCAGCGCCTCGAATGGGAAGACCGCTGCGCGCCGTGCCAAGCGGCTGCGATTACCCGACGAGCCGAGTGTGTAGCCCGTCTCTCGCTCCTGGTATGGCGTCACGCTGTAACGTCACTAGGCAAGGTGTGACGTAAGATGTCATTCTAAAAGTCAAACGTGCCAAGTGGCCGCCGCTGCGCGAAAGGCCGTTCTTGGGAGTAGTATTGCTTTCGCAATAAAAATAAAAACAGGTACCCGGTTTAGAGCGGCCGCAGACTGGCTTCTGAGGGTCACATATGGCTCTCATACCGGCGAGACGAGTACTATTCCGAGCTCGAGCAGGTTTAAACTGTTCTCCTTTAGCTTCCATACAAGAAACACCGATACTGTACGAACCATAAACAGGCTTCATTCGAGGCGGTTGGGCAGTCATACCAGAAACATCGAAGCCGTTCGGAGCTTAAATATATTTAAACGGTTCCGTTTTAGCTGTCATAGCAGATGCACCTGACTTGAACTTACTGCACATAGTGAAAGCAGTTTCTAGTTGTTTCAAACTTGGAGGTGAGCCGATACCTTCTCTAGGCAGCTTATTAATCGATGTTTCAATGCACGTTGTATTTCTTTACTGAGGCTCCGAAGATCAGTGGTTCGAACATGACGATTATTGCTTCCTTCTTTTTTCTTTTCTTTATTTTAATTTTCCTCAAACGTATCCTAGTCATTTTCCAGCCCTCCCTTTCCTCTCCCACCAAGCACGGCCTACCAGTAAAACGGCCATTCTACAGAACAAATCGGTGAACACAATCCCATGAAAACGTCCTGTCGTATTTTCCAGCACAGGCTCCGCCCCAACACGAGAAATGTTCACAGCACTCCGCGTAGCGCACGCAAGAAAAACCAAAAAAAGTAATGGCACAGCGCTCCATAATACGAAAGAGCGGCCTATCGTACAATTTCAATTGGTTTTAATAGTGGTGATTAGGGCACCGTTACATTGCGGTTAGGATCCAGCACCACTCATTCTGCAATGGTACTTCCTTACTTACCCTTGTATTCAGAACCGGCTTGTACTTGTGATAGCAGAAACGGAGTACGAGGCACATTTTTCTGGCACCCTTAAGACGTAAGAAGTAAAAGAGAGAGCACGAAAGAAGACGCAGTCTCAATAAATAATTATCAATAAGGTAGTTGGTACGCAGAGTGCACTTGAAATCCGTACACAACGAGAAATTAAGCGCCATTGGAGTAGCTGGCTACTGATGCATCCTACTTGCGTGCGAGGAATTTTGACCACTAGACGCTTTCGTGAAACGCGAACAAGACACATCAAGCGCACTACTTGCAGATTAGTCGTTCATGAGCTCTTGTGTTTCGAGTAACCAACACTTGCCATGCGTTCAGACTCGCAGACCCAGGTTGTGGTTCTTTCTCCCGTCGTCCCAGCACCCAGTAAGGCCTAGAGCCTGCCATCCTTCCGTGCTGCCTCATCCATGCATGTCCACTGGGCTGCTTCTGTGGCTTCTCTACAAGGGATGATCCCCGTAGCGCCCCTGGCATCGCGCCCTGGCCTCAGGTGACAACTATTTGCGCCTGCGTCGCTGGTCAACGAAGAAGTTCGCACCAGGTCTCGCAGAGCGCTTAGCGAAATAAAAGAACAGTTCTGCGCAGAGAGCGAGGAGCAGTTTAATGCAAAATAGAGAATTTAGCCGGCGTTTAAAAATCACTGGTATCCCAGTCTGCATGGGGAAGGGAATTTCGGAGAAAAAGACGGAAGGACAGCGGTGCGGAAAAAAATTACTAAAAGACAAAGTGGGGAGAAGATAAAATGGGGCCATCAAGTGCGTAATAATGTGCATCGGCGAGCAATGATGTAACGTATGAAATGATGAAGTGCTTAATATGGACTAAGAAAGTTCATGGCGTGAAGAATGCGTGAGGGTATCATGCAAGGTGAAATTAGAGCTTTTCAAGATGTCCAATGTCAGTTAAATATGCAAACAAAAAGTTCATTGCGTGCCTCTGTTTAATAAAGCAGACTAAAGGACTTATAAAATACTGTTCATTCTAAGAGGCACTGGGGAGAGCTTCTCCATCCAATATTCATAATGCACACGTTCCGTCCACAGTTTCGGTCGAGCCGCAGCTGTCACAAAGCGGACTGTTCATTTGACGGAAACGGTATCGCAGCCGTTTATAAATGCAGTGTTCTGGCGAAGTCGGCGGTAAAGTATTTCGAGGTGGCGAGGAATTGTGGTAGTGAATCCGGATCCGAGATATGGGTCGATGGAGTAAATAAACTGGTTGTGATGTGTCGGCACGCTCCAGAGCCGATACGTTTCTTCGGAAGAAAATCTTTTAGCCATCTGAGATGCATCAGAATTCGTGAAGGAAGTCCGAATCTATCTTTCATGTTGGTGGCCTTTGCGGGCTGCTTCATCTGATTTTCATTGGCCAAAATGCCACAGTGCGCTGGTATCCACTGAAATATTATGCAGTGGCCTGCGACGATAGCCAATAGATGTAGATACCCGATGCCAAAGGAAACGGGCTGATGACTGCTTTCTTCAGCAGGTTGGGCAGGATATGTAGATATGCCTTGCAGTCGATAAAGATAACCCATCTGGCGCGAGTTCGGAAAATGCTTCTTTATTTCCCTGAATCTTAGCTGTCGTAGACGATGTCTCACACTGCAGCCGGTAAGAAAGAACATGGCTTGTTGAGGGAAAAGAAAGGCCACAAGAAGAATTTGCTTGTGTAGTTAACCCGTCGATGAAGATGGGGGTATGCTGCATGCATTCCTCGGTTAAGTACGTGAGAGCAGCTTGCAGAAGCGCTGCCTGTGGCATGCGGCTCTTTGCATTCACGCCTGGTGCGAACTGCTTCACCTTTACAGGCGAGAGTGTCCAGGGGGGAAAGGTCAGAATAGTAGTTTCTGTGGCTGATTAATAGTAGAGAGGGGCAGGAGCTGCACAGCTTGGTCAAAGCTAGAGTTACAATGAGTTAGGTGGACGCGGTGTAGGAAGTTCTTCCCATGGAGTACATGGCGTAGATGAGTACGCATAGTTTTCTGGACTTCAGTCACATCTAGCGGGAGACAACCTGCTTCCGCTGCTGTTCCTGCTGCAGAGAAACTGGTGTTCGCGGGTCCCAGCAAGTAAGATGCGATAGAACACTGCGTAGTACTTTATTGGGCAACAGCTGAGATGCGTTCTCCCGGCGGCGCTCATGCAGGTGCTCGCTTTTGAAGAGCCACGCCTGACGTCACTTGGCGCGTCATCACGCGTCTCACTCGGCTCGCACAGAACGCCGGCATGCGTCTCACTGGGCTCGCACAGAACGCCTGCATGCTTCACTTCCTCCACCGCGATTTGGAGAGTCACGATGGCTGGTATCGGTCAGGCGGCTTCCTGACTCGCTGAGGGTACCGCCTCGTAGGGCTGTTTCCGCTGACCACGGGTGCAGGGCTAGTTGCAGAGACAGCGGTTGATGAGGGTGGTGGACAATCTGAAAGTCCTGGATAACAGATGTCGGTCTCCTCCCCCACCGCAAATGGTGACTGCGTGTTCGCAGCTGAGGCTTGTAGCAAATGGTCCGTGTGTCGCCTCCACATGCAGGATCCCTGATTCCGCATTACACCCTGATTCCGCATTGCCTGCATGACGTCTGAGGTTTACACTTAGTAAAATGGTTTCTCGTTATCAATAAACGCTATATATAGCGGTCGACTATATTATCTGCATTTCTTTTTCACCTGATGGATAGTGTGAATGGTGTATTGTCGAGTATCCTTTGTTACTATTATCTTTTATTAGCGATTGCCTTGGTAAATACTTTCTATGCAACGGACGGTAAGCTGATCGATCTTAATTTTTAAAGTCCTTGACGTCTCCTTTCTCATGAATTGAGATAATATGAGCGTTCTTCCAAGCTTCTAGTACGCTCGAGGTCGGAAGGCATTCCGTACACAGGGTGGCTAGTTTTCCGAGCACAATCTCCCCTCCGTCCTTCAGCAAATCTGCTGTTGCCTGATTCTCACCAGCTGCGTTCCCCTTTTCCATTGCTCCTAAGGCTTTCTTTATTTCCTCTTTCTTTACTGAAGAGGATGTCCCATTGCTGTGCGCTATTGTCTCTCTCGTTAATGTTTGGATTGCATTGGCTACTGTATAGATTTGTGTAGAACTTTTCGGGTATTTTAACTATCATTCATATTGCTAATGACATTGACCCCTTTGTCTCAACGCATACAGCTGCTTATTACCTATGCCTAATTTCGTCTTCACCGCTTTTAGGCTACCTCCGTTCTTTAGAGCATGCTCAATTCTCATGATATTAAACTTCCTTATGTCGGCTACCTTGCGCTTATTTAGTAACTTTCGTAGATCAGCTAGTTCTCTTCTGTCTGTAGAGTTAGACGCCCTCATGCTTTGGGGTTTCTTAATCAGATCTTTCGTCTCCTGATTTAGCGTGCCCGTATCCTGCCCAACCATCCTAGTGCCTTCTTCTACGGCGCATTCCGTAACGATAGCTGTAAGATTATCGTCCATTGTTTCAAAATTACGGTAGTCTTCCTCAATTAAAGCAGAATCCGCGAAATCCTGAACTTCTCTACTTTCCCTTTTACCGCTTACACGTTAATTGGCTCGAGCTTCACTAGCTTCCTCCGTTAACTCTTCCAATCTAAGCTAATACGAGACCTTACCATTCTGTGGACGCTACAAAGGACCTTTTCGAGGACATCTACATCCTTTACAATGCCAGGGTGAGCGCATAATATGAAGTATATTTAATTTTTATTCTCTTCATTGGGGTCTTCCGCCTCCATTTCATATTTTCGCATTTGCGGTGCAAGGTACTTATCGTCCGTAAATTATTTCTATCTGCAAACTCTACTAATAACTCTCTCCTGCTATTCCTAGAACCTATGCCATAATCACCTATCGTCTGGTCTCCAGCCTGCTTCTTGCCTACCTTCGCACTGAAGTTGCCGATCAGTAGAGTGTACTGTGATTTCACTTTGTTCATTGCCGATTCAACGTCTTCATAGAAGCTTTCAACGATGTGGTCATCATGGCTTTATGTAGGCGCGTAGGACTGCACCACTTTGTAAATTATTTCTATCTGCAAACTCTACTAATAACTCTCCCCTGCTATCCCTAGAACCTATGCCATAGTCACGTATCGTCTGGTCTCCAGCCTGCTTCTTGCCTACCTTCGCACTGAAGTTGCCGATCAGTACAGTGTACTGTGATTTTACTTTGTTCATTGCCGATTCAACGCCTTCATAGAAGCTTTCAACGATGTGGTCATCATGGCTTGATGTAGGCGCGTAGGACTGCACCACCTTCAGCTTGTACCTTTTATTAAGCCTAATTATGATAGCTGCCACCCTCCCGTTATTACTATAAAACTCCTCTGTGTTGCCAGCTATATCCTGATTGATGAGGAATCCCTCACTTAGTTCTCGTACATGCCCGCCTTTTAGTACTGTATACGCCTCACCTGTACTAGCCTCACTAAGGCCCATGGCATCCCTTTAAAACCCGCTAATTCCTCCAACAGCTCTGCTAAGCAAGCCTCACTGGATAAGGTTCTAGCGTTAAACGTTGACCAGGTTCAGTTTCCAATGGCGGCCTGTCAGGAGCGAGAGATTACTAGCACTCTCCGCTGCGTCACTGGTCTGACCGCCGCCTTGGTCAGTTGCTCCGCCGCTGTTGGGGACTGTAGAATGTTGCGGCGAAGTGCTACACCAGGGAGGCCAAATCCTTTTCCGGTGAGGACGTGCTTTGTCGGCTCTGGTCACCGAGATAAGGCCGTACCCCGGGCCTGGCTATGCAATTCCATCGACACACATAGTTTTTTTTAACCCGGTAGAGAATTGCGCGACACCATGATTCGAACCCCGGTCCTCTTGCACCCGGGGCGGATGCTCTGCCTCTACACTATCGCTGCAAATACTATGGCACTTTTTAATTGTCTTTTTCGAAGTTCTTGACATTCTTTCTATATATTCTTGATAATATTCCTTGGAATAGCACGACAATCGTAACAATTGGTCCCGCAGTGGTACAACCTAAAACAATGCCTACAATGTGCACCTGAATTCGTTTCTTTCCGCAAGGACAGGGGAAACTTATCAAACGCGTGTGAAGGGTTTTCTCTCGACTCAAAAACCAACCAATACGCAACTCACCCGATTTTTCATCGCATAGCTGGATATCGATCGGCGGTTTTCCTGCGCAACAAAAAGCACACTGCATAAGGAGTGCAATGGACATTGCAGATTGGAAAGCCATAGCAGAGGCTGGCAAACTATGCCTGCAGCAGGTTTCTACAGCACTGCAGACCGTTTTTCTACCAGTGGACGCCGAATATAAGTGAAATCTGCTGGAGGATGCGTTCGGAAAAGACAAATGCTAAATACATTTGTGAAACATGCCAGTCTTCCTTAGTACCTGGCATATGCCACGATACGCTGCGCACCTGTGCTCTCATTCCGCATATATTACCTAGAGCACGTTTGCAGCTTAATGGTCCCTTAGATTCTCGCCAGACGCATTTGGCTGCTGATGACTCTCGAATCTTTACCCGTACCACGCACCGATAATGATGACTTGTCACGCTGATGGCCAATCGTCGTTCTTCTCGATTAACTTCCACAACCATCCACGTTATGTTTGTTCAGCCGAAGCAGCGTTCGTAGTTTTAGCTCTCCAGCTGCAGGCAACTGGACATTCGGGCAGTAGCCTTTAGTTATCGGTACCAGCACTGTCTGGGAGATGGCACTGAATTGCGTGTTGCGCAGCACCTTCTTCATAGGCATTGCACTGTCGTTCGAGCCACTGAAAACGGAGTGTGGCCGTGACGCATACTCACTGCTGTACAATTTGGGTGAAAGCCTGCACCAGAAGATTGGTCACTTATTTTCGCCGATACTCCTAAATATGGAGTAATGTAAAATAAAGGGTGATGAAGAAAGGGGTACAACCTAGCTGGAAACGTAAACTCTCTGCCTAACATAGCCTTTCTTTCGCCCAGATAAATTATTCCATATGCGTAAAGGAGCCATGAATGAATTAGGGGTTAGCCCGTTTTTGCGCTTGCTTTACGTGCACGCATATAATTGTATTTTTATCACTTCTTTAACCCCAACCATGCCTTCATAACTTCACCTCGGTTGGTTCCCCAGTAAATTCAGTCATAAAATGCGCGAAACTTAAGTGTTTGGTATTTAACTAGATTCAAACCTCTCTTCTTCTCAATCCAAGGAAAGTGGGGCATTCAACGCTATAAAGGTCTTCACGAAAAGAAACCAGGCAGAGTCCCTACCTCATCACCGACCTGTGTCGCACATACAAAATGTGGAAGCGAGTGAGCGGGAGAGCGTACTAACTCTCACATCTACGCAACCTGCCATGCAGTCTGCCCCTTCCCGTGTCGCCTACTAGAGTCCACAAGTATCAATCCCTCGGGCTATTTATTAGTCGGTGTTCGCTTTGCTTAGAAATAGCATTTGCACCGAATTAAACTTTACTTCGTAATCTTAATTGATGTGTTAGGGCTACTGCAATGCTTCAACTGCCACATATCCGAAGCGGAAGAAGAATATTAAGCGCCGATACTGCTGCGTAACAGATATAGTCGACGAGAGGACCCAGAGAAGAAAAGAGCACTTTCCTGCGAAATTGTGAAACATTTCATTCGACCTTTATACGTTTGCCTTTGTGCAGATGCGACTCCTTCTAACGGCTCAGTTGGCGCGAAGTGCTTTTGACTGCTGGAGTGTCTAATGTCTCAGTGGATTAGGGCGCATCTGCGTTGGGTTAGTGCTGGTACAGTCGCATTAGTGCACGCGTAAGCTAATGAACGTGTTTTCCCTAAAGTGTTAGAACTGACCTATGCTGTAGGCAGTCCTGTGGCGTGGGTGGAAGGTAGCAGTAGCAGGGACGCTCGAAGCAGGGCCGCGCGGCCATACGCAACGGCAGCTAGGCTGCGTATGCGATGAACATGCTGGCGACGGATGTGAATTGCGGCCGTACGTCGCTTTCCTGGCGGGCAACTTCTTACTCCTTGTTTTGTCTTCGAAAATCGGTGTGGAAGAGAGACTTTACAGTGGTTCAGCTCGTCACACGGCGAGAATTCGTCTGTTTTTCTTCTGTCGTCGAAAGTCCTTGATCTTCACTGAAATAAGGAACGAGATGATGATAGGTCATTAAGCGACAACACATAGATCGGTGTGTTATGGTGTGAGTGGTTTATCTTCCTCTGCAACGTTTATATAGTGAAGTTCAGTTACGGATGGCTTCGCAAACACGTACGCTGAGGGCGCAAGGTGTGCCGCGAGTGGTCAGACTATTTACATTTGGTTACAAGCCAAACGTAAGGTCGAGTTAAGGAGGCGAGGTTCTATAAAAACAAATGCATCACAGAGAAGCGGCGTGAGCTGAATGAGTGAGAATAACCTGATGATAAATTTGGCGCATATGAGAAGGAGAAACACGAAAATGGAACCAATTAAGGAGCTTGGTGGTAGATGCAAGAATTTTCGTTTGCAAATAATTAGCATGGGGAATAAAGCTTAAGTAAGAGTCAAAGACAACACCTAATAATTTAATACTCGGTTCACACTTGAGACTGTAAGTGCCTAGTCGAATAGTCGGCTTACGCTTGTGTAACGCCGGAGCTCCATTAAAAAACAAAACATAAGAACACTTTGCTGGGTTTAACTGAACGCGGGACGTGGTACACCAGGTTTGGATTAAAGTTAAAACATTTGAGCCCAGCGTTGACAACTCGCGGCTAGTTTTGCCAGGGATGAGTACAATGGTGTCATCTGCATATGCCTGAATGTGGATAGGTGAGGGCACAGGAAGGTTTAGGAGATCATATAGCAAAATGTTCCAAAGCAGTGGCGAAAGTGGTTAACCCTGCGGACTGCCGAGGGAAGAAGGCACAGAAAGAGTACAAAAAGGAGATTGATAGGTCAAATGGCGGTTATGAATGAAAGACTCCAGAAGGGAATATAGATTTCGAGGGCAACGATGTTTTCGTAAAAAATGTAAAATCAGAGCGTGCCAAACACTATCAAATGCTCCTCTGAAGTCCAGAGAAATTAGAACCACAGGAATTTTTCGTTGTTTATAACTATGTAAAGAACTCCCGCAAATGATATAGAGCCTGAACAGAACTGCGACCATGCGTGAAACCATACTGATTTCTATGAAGTAATTTATTTTGGCGCAGGAAGTAATACAGCCGACCATATAGTAAACGCTCGAGCACCTTACCGAAAGACGAATTAATACAGATCGGTCGGTAGAATTTGGAAGGTGCTTTGGCCTATTCGGTCTGGGAATAAAAGGAATTCTGCCAATTCTCCATGTCTGCGGAAAGTAACCCAAGTGCAAGGCAGAATTAAAGAGGGAGACGAAAAACAAGGGATGAGCGTTAAACAAGGCGACAACAAAACGGGGAGAGAAAAGATCAGGCCCTGGAGAAGACGACAAATCTAATGAATTAATGACAGCTTTGATCTCCGCAGCAGTGAATGGTCAATCTTGGACTGAGTTATTGTAAGGCTGCGCAGTAATGTCCCGAACATGAGTATGAAAGGGAGTTCACGGGAAGAATCATCTGTAGCGGCGTGAGTACGAAGGAGCAACTGTATAGCGTCAGGAAGCGTTTCAGTATATGTGCCAGCAGCGTACCGTAGAGGAGGGATAATGGAAGGGCACCTGAGCTTGCCAAAAGCATGTTTATATGGCTTACCAAAGAGATATTTACGTGTAGCTGTGGAGCAGATCTCTTTTATATAACTATCATGTGTGGTTCTGATATTAGAGCGATACTTAGCAAGAGCTTTATAATAAATTGAACGGTGAAGAATTCTCAGCTGTGGGTCTGAAATGCGTTCAAAACGGCGACGAAGAGCGCGCACACGGTACCTCTCCATGCTCAAATCAGCCGTCCACCAAATGGAACCCTCGGGAAAATGTGGTTTAACCAAACTCAAGTTTTTCTTGTAAAGTGACATAAAGGTGGCGTTAAATTTTGAGAGGACATGATCAAGAGCACACGCCGAATGAAACTGATAATTGTAAAAGGATTTGAATCAAGGGAGCGAAGTTAACTGGGCAATTAAGCGGCTGGAGCTGGCTCTGGTGAGCCGCTTGAACGGCGACAACGGTTTGGGAAAGAAAATAGTATCTAATAAATCTGTGTTCGGAAAGAGATAAATCAGGAATGACTTCCCAGGAGTAGCCCTTTGCAAGCAAACTACATGAAGCGAAACTAATGTCAATCCAACTGGAAGCGTATGGAGTTTCATAAGTTGGTAAAGAGTCCGGATTATTCAGAAGAACCAGGGCATTAGAAGCCGCAAAAGCTTCAACATGAGTTCCTCTAGCATCAGTGGTATTGCCACCCCATAAAATGTTTTTGCATTAAAATCACCGCAAATGATAATTTTGTCAGTGGGTAAAGTCTGGATACAAGTGGTGAGCAAAGCCAGAGATACTGTGATATCCGCACGAGGCGGTACATATACTGCTACAAAAAGGAATTGATCAGTCGATGTCTTACATAAGATGGAAACAACTTCAGGAGAAATTAAAGTAGAGAAGATATCAAAGGTATTACTGTGTAGCAATATGACACACCGAGGGTTTTCAGGAGACGGGAGTTTGTAAAAAGTGGAGGGAATTCCTACAAATTCGATATGGGTAGTAATATATGGATCTCCGACCGTGGTGATTGTGATCTTATTGTCCAAAATATATTTAACCATCGGGGCAGTCGCACACCGTGTGTGATCCAATTTGACTAGGGGGAAATTGATGTGGTCGGGCGGAGGACAAGGGGTTACATGAGGAGCGCTACGAGCCATAATTAGTGCGGGAACGGATTCTCTCCATACGTTCACGCAACAGTGAACAAGAGACATGCCCTGCAGGATGATCGGACGGGCGACCGGCGGCCGCGCAAGGGGCGCACTTCCGTTGGGGATCCTGGATGGAAGTCGTGCAGGCCGCCAAGGCATGTGACCCCGCACAGCGGGTGCAACAAGCCTTTGAGGGAATATTTTTCATCGTGCAAGCCGTCAAAGCGTGGCCATATTGAGCGCAATAAGTGCAGAGCGGCACATGCAGGTCTTCGCGCACCTCAACTGAAGTCCACCCGAGGGTCACGCGACGTGCCTCGCATAGACGGACGAAAGCACGGGGATCCACCTCGAGGACGTGGACGAACTGTCCGGATCTTTGGGGAAATGAAAGTCTGACCTTACAGGAGGATGGGCCGAGATGAAGATTAGGGTTCCGGCGGTTGAGTGCCATAACTAGGTCCTGTGGCCGCACGTCGGGGTCGACCCCTGCCAGGCGAATGTGCGGGTTCCTCTGTCGCGGGACACGGACCTTGATCGCGGTTCTAGTGGCTTCAATGCGGGTAATGGCGGCCTTGAGGCGGTCCAGGTCTGCAGGGTCACTGGAGGCAACCGTGAGGGACGTACATATATTGTGTTCGGTTTACGAATGGCTTGATTTTGCCCGTTGCCGACGCTTCTTCTCACGTTGGCCAGTACGGTGAATGTCGCCCTCGACTGAGCTCATTCGACGGTCCCGTGCCTCCCACGCTGGAAGAGATGCACGCCCTTTGCGACCTCCGCACTCATCAACCAAGAAGACGAAGGGGCTGCAGGCGCGTAGGGAGAGATGTGTTCCTGTGGCAGCCGATAGGGATGCATGGGCCATCACGTTTAAGCTCGCTAAAATTCATTTTGATCTAAACATTCACTGCGGTGTTTTATTGCGAAAGCAATACTACGCTCATGAACGGCCTTTCGCGTAGCGGCGGCCGGTAGCCACGTTTGACCTTTAGAATGACCTCTGACGCCATACCAGGGTGAGAGATGGGCTACCGCGTCGAGTCGTCGCGCAGCGGCGGCCGGTAGCCACGCGTGACATTTAGAATGACCTCTGACGTCATGGCATGCGTAGTGACGTCATATCGTGACGTCATACCAGGGTGAGAGATGGGCTACCAAGTCGAGTCGTCGCGCAGCGGAGGCCGGTAGCCACGCGTGGCCTTTAGACGCCGCACGCCGCGTTCGTTCCGCTAGAGGCTCTGCGCTCGCTTTCGCAGCGTACCAGGCTTAACCAAAGCTAAGCCCCCGCCAATTTTTCTTCCTTGTCACATAGAAAAGAAAAGAAAAATCCGGCCCAGACACATAGGCCTGTTTACGTGCCGTAATGCGAAAGCATTACCGTCCCTGGTTCCGCTGACACCCACCGACACATGCGCACACAGGTGTGAGACGCCGCCCGGAACGTTGTACGACGAACAGTTCCATCACAATTTTGATACGAAAGTCTGGGCAGGCATACAAGTGAAGGTGCGTATGTCTTCGTTTTGAATCCCGGTCGCAAGCTAGCCTACAACTTGACTAGCACATGCAAGCTATATGCAACGACAAATCCTATAACACCACCCAGAACACTGTACGACAAGCGGTTGCGTCAGAATTTTTGTAACGAATGTTGTCGGGAATACTGGCGCCACTTGTACGTCGGCCAGTGGCGAGTATGCATATACGAGCGACATGAATACGTTTCTTCTCAAGTGGCTGTGTGCGTCATACGGCCTCTCGATGACGTAACCCTATTTTTCCTTCCATTGTTGGGATTTTATGCAGCCTCCGCGAATCAGCACACAAACTCGCACACAATGCGCCGCCGCCGTTCCTCGTATTTGGACTAGTAATGCTTTCGCATAATATCTAATTAAATATGGTATCGTACTGAATAAGTAGGTAAACAAGTGCAGCCGTAAAGCTTTTCTTTTTATACTGCGTTTCCAGTACAGTCGAGCCCACTTATAACGAACCTAATGATCACGCAGACTACGTTCATTGTATCCGAGGTTCGTGCTAAGTGGACTTCGCATATAACAGCCACAAGTACAAAGTGAGATACAACAGAAGTTTATTTCTGCTTATGTGCGCATGCTTCTTCAGTGCAGTCCGTATCACGGCGCTATCCAAATGCGCCAGTGCGGTGATGTGCTCCGCCTAGACACGAGCTGTTTAACAAGCTGCTCTCGGGATGCAGTATAATTAATCGCAGTTGAAGCGTTCACGATAGCTCCTAGAAGGTCGGCCTCGTTAATCATCTTCCAAATCACCCTGTACGATTTCATACCATGCCAGCTTTGCGTGAATGACACAATGCCACAATCGCAAGTTCGTCCGAAAGCCTTGTCGTTCCCGGGCCATTAAATCTAAACCTCACTGAAGAAAATAGAGATGCACTGCGCAGTCATTTGCATCCAAGTGGCCTTAGCCATCTTCACGGCGGCAAATATATGAGAACATCCGGGCGATTAGTAACCATTGCCAACCCCTCCCTCCAGGCCACTGCCACCTTTCACATATCCACCAAAGCCATCTAGGACAAGGCCGAAGAGGCCACCATAGGTCTAGGCAGTGTACTCATTGAGGCCCTATATATATATATATATATATATATATATATATATATATATATATATATATATATATATATATATATATATATATATATGTTATTCGACTCCATAACTGCGATACTAAGTTTTACGCGCAAGAAAGTTCACGTTGTCTGCATTTTGCGTAACCAACTTTCCTGCTGCACACACCCACCCAGCCACATCGAGCTGATATGGGTGCCTGCAAACTCTGAGGATCCCGGAAATGAATCCGTCGACGCTCCAGAGCTACCCTTGACCATATCCCTTTACTCTGCCCGGCGGGGCCCTTCCTCGCAGTGCCTGGAGCACCTTTATACTTGGCAGGCTTAGGAAACCGTGCTGCACTCCGAGGTACCAGCCAAGCAAGCCATCACCACAGGCCGGGCTCCCAGCGTCATTAACGTCAGGAACGTTAAACACTTGAGTGTAGTGGGGCTGTGTGGGTGCCAAGGGACCTGGGTGGCCAAAAGGTTTCCCCACCACCTGAATGGGGCCTCAGCATCTGGTGTCTCAGTTACTCTCAGCGTAAGCTGTGACGTGCGCCGAAGGACATCTAGAGAGCGCAAATGATGCCCACAACGAATAACTGGTCTTTCGTGTCGCTTTCGGTGGCAGAATAGCTTGGTCACCGCAGTAAGATGGTGCAGCACGTACTGCTTGACTAAGAGTTTTGCCCCTTCGCTGCCAGCGTACAGAGGTTGCAGATAAGGTTGTCTCAGATTTCATCCAAAGGTTGTCTCAGATTTCACAGCGCCAGAAAGCATGTAACGCAATTTGTCACGAGTTTTATTGCGCAAGCAATATTGCTAGCACTTTTCTGCCGTCGCGGAGGTCGTTCCTTCCCTGTCACGTGGCACGACCACGTGACAGCGTGACATCACGACCAGAGGAGAGCAGGGGCCCCAATTCGTCTCTTCGGCCGTAGTCGTTCCTTCGCTCAGCGCGGCGGCTACCACGTGACGGCCTCCTCGGCCCGCCGCGTGAGGGCGCTCGCAAGGAGAGGATACACGGGGCGCCGCAGGCGCGCTCCGCTTAGTTATGTCTGAGGAGTTGTACAAGGCGTCGCTGGAGCGACGTGCTGCGCGGAAATGCCGGCGCCGTGCCGAGGAGACAGATGAAGAAAGAGAAAAGCAAGAGCGGTTGGCTAAGCAACGCGCCTACGCCGCAGAATGGCGAGCCCGGCGGCATTCTACAAGTTCTCTTTCTTTCAGTCGCAACAACAAGACATCGCGCCGAACGGGTGGTGGCGTTCCTCCCTTCCTTTACGGTGCGGTTAGGGTGCCCACCGAGATGACAGAGAATTACTGCGCATTTTCCTTTCCTCAAAAAGCCGGTAGCCACGCGTGACCTGTAGACGCGGCGCACTACGTTCCTTCAGTTGGAGGCGCTGCGCGCTTTCGCAACCTACCAGGTTTAACCAAAGCTAAGCCCCCGCCAATTTTTTTACTTCAGAAGAATGCGATATCCCCCACCGCACAAATCTCTCAGCAGAGAGGAAGCTGTCACTTGGAGACAATTACAAACAGGCTCTTTCCCAAACCTACATATACTAAACAAAATGCACCCTACAATATACACGGACAAATGTCCCTGGTGCGACGAAAAGCCTACTTTATACCACATCACATGGGCCTGCCAAAACATACACGTGGTCCCCAAAATGCAAAACCCGAGTGCGGAGCATTGGGAGACTCTGCTGTCCAGCGACCGCTGTGAAGACCAACAAGGTCTGGGGCAGCGAGCTCAACAGGCGGCAGTGGCCAGCGGAGCCCTGGACTGAGGGCAACCGACCACTGATTAGAGGCGGACGACTTCGACAGAGAAGGCTGCTGGGGGTAGAACCAAGACGTCTCTGAAGATGCCCCCAAACCGCAGGAAAAACCATTAGTGTAAATAAAGTTTTCCCTTCCCTACTTCATGCTTAGATTGAACTCCATAGACGTAATACAGAAAGTATATGAAACGTTAAAAACAGCTGCGTTATGTCGGCATCAAGCGGTAAGCCTGCACTGCGACGCATTATTTTTTTAATAAAAACAGCCGCCTTATGTTCTTCCCGGAAGTTGTTGCCCACACAAGGCTGCAGTACGTGACATGTGGGGTAAATAAGGCATTATGAAACTTTAATCAGAGGTGGAACAAATTACGTAGACAGTACCGCCGGCCCTCTCAAACCTCTGAAGCACATGTGGTACATATACATCCTAAGCTAAATGTTCATAAAATACAACACCTAATGTTTGCCCCTCCTGCACAGTATCTAATTCTTCAGGACTTATTTTTGTTACCTAAGACTGCGATTAAGAAAGTTTTTCATAGGTGAAGATAACACAGGCTTGTTTTTTTGTATTCATTTCCAATAAACAAACTTTGCCTCAATCGATCACTTATTTAAATGTGATGTTACCTTAGTGTGATAATTCACTCACGCCCTCTGACTTCATGACGAAAAAAACTCGTGTGTCATCTGCGTAGACTACAGAAAAATGCTTAGTTGCTTATTCGAACTGTATGGTTTATATAAAGTGTAAAACGAAGCAGTCCTATTATACAAACTTGCGGCAGCTCCTGCATGCCAAGTATGATCGTAAATACGCGATACGCGACAGGTACGCAACGGAATCCAGAGCGTTCTATTTTAGAAAGTGGGGTGATATTATTACTTCATAGTTATTTGCATTAGATGCAATCTGCAAGACAGAAAATCGAGGGCCTGGGACAGCAGACGAAAACAAAAGCGTGCACCACAGCGTTGTCGTCATTCTAATAGCACTTCGTCGTCCTCCAAGCGTACGTAGCACTATCCCCGGGGAAAAGCACACTGCCGGTGCGCACTGCATAGGCAAGGTAGGGAGCGAGTAAAACGGCTTGAGGCGTGAGACATCTGTAATGTGGGTGCGGGATGTATCGGCCGGTGAATGGATGCCACGGTGTGATCTCGTACGTCACCGCGGTCGTTTCTCATGGCACGGTAAGGGCCCGTGTAGCGCAACAGGAGTTTTTGACACAGGCCTATATGGCGCGATCATACGATCATACCCTATTGGAAAAAAAGGCAACGATGGGAATAATGGAAACCAGCATCCAACACCTTGGTGGATTATGGTAATGGCAAATACGTTGGACTGACTGGGTATGTTGGAATGACTGGACATGTTGGAATGACTGGGCACGTTGGAATGATTGGGCGATGTTGGAATTACTGGGAGATGTTGGGATGATTAGGAGATGTTGGGACGCCTGGGAGATGTTGGGGCAGGGGCCATGCGGCAATGTTACGTCTGTCGCAATGAGACAGCAAATTTCAAAATAGATGAAGCTCCTACAGCCAGTTTTATTTTGTGTTCATGCTCCTATTGCTCTTCTTTAGCCACTTGTCAATGCAGCTGGGCCCCATGAAACAGCCTTGTTGATGTACCACCGGTGCATGAGGGCTTGGGAAAACTGGGCGGTGCACTCTGCAGAAAAGATTGAAATGATAGAATTAGGATCCACAAGTTATTGTTCTTGCCAGTATTAGAGTGCTAAAAAAGTAAACTCCGTATTGTGGCGACAGGAATAAAGTGAACCTAAATGAAGATCCCCGCAGGGAGGCGTCTGCGGCATGCAGACGTTGGTGAGCGGCGACACCACGGGGTTAACCCGAGTATCCGCAGGGACATCCCCGCAGGGGGATGATGGTGAACAATGCGTCACCACGGACCCGAGCATCCGCGCTTAGCCGTGCGTGGCATCGCCGTGTCCGGGGAAAAGGGGATCCTGGTGGTTGAGCCGATGCCGAGCGTTTGGACCCTTAAGGCCCCTCGGCGGAGGCAACACACCACTTTGGCCCCAGCTTCCTGTAGACGGCACATCCGGCCTGACCCGACCGGGGGAAATCGTCTGTCGCCTTTTCCTGTTCTCCTCTCCATCTTTCACTGTCCTATCTCTTTACTTATAACTTTCCTGTATCCTCTTCCCTTCTTCGTTTTTTTTCCTTTTTTCCTGGCGGCGAGGGTTAAACTTGTGTGGCCAACTACCCTGAGTTGCGTCATATTTGGTTATAGTTAAGGTGTACAGCTGGCGTGGGCAGGACTTGCCTTCAAGTTCCTGTCGCGTCCCCTTGTTGGACTACATGGTGGGTGGCTGCCACCATGACCGAAAAACCAAATTTTTTATGGCTCCCCCCCTTTCAAAACCAGACCGCTCTCTGAAAAGAGGGCGGAACGAGGCAACAGACTTTTTTGCGAAAAAGAAGCCAACTTTCACCAAGTTTCACGTCATACACAGCAACGGTGGAGAAAAACAAGCACGAATCATATCCCCATTTCTTGTCACCAAATGCTTAACAGATACCTTAGGGCCTGGCTACAAGGTATCCAAAATGTCAAGCGGCGACCTACTCCTCGAACTCCGTGAGAGCATCCAATGCTCGACACTCTCAAATATTGCTTCCATAGGGGACATCTCTGTCTCCGTGACTCCCCACCGATCTCTTAATACAGTTAAAGGCGTTATCTCAGAGGCTGACTTCATCCATCTAACAGAAACCGAAATGCTTCAAGGACTCTCTGATCAAAATGTAATTGACGTGCACAGGATCAAAATCCGCAAGGACAACAAAGAAATAGACACAAAACACATGGTCCTCACATTTAACACCAGCAGTTTGCCCGAAACGATCGATGTTGGATACCTGAAAATCACCGTCAGACACTACATACCGAATCCCCGCCGCTGTTTCAACTGTCAGAAGTTTGGCCACGGCTCACATAGTTGCCGCGGCTGCAAAACCTGCGCGAAATGTGCTTCGAAGGACCACCCTTCTGAGGAATGCGACGCAGCCCTACGCTGCGCGAATTTTGAAGGAGATCACGCTGCATACTCCAGGGCGTGTCCGTCCTGGAAAAAGGAGAAAGAAATCATCACCATTAAGACTAAAGAAAACATTTCATTCAAAGAAGCCAAAAGGCGTTTTGCACTTCACAACACATTCTACTTCACAGCGAAACCAAACTTCGCTGATGTGGTGCGCGGGGGCGTAGCGCCGCACAGCGCTCCGGCACCTGCCGCGGCCACTTCCACCGCGCCTGTGGCAGTGCCATCCACGCCCCAGGCCGAGACAGCGAAAGCTGCTCTGCCAACTACAAGCCAGGGAGTGCCGGCCCACAGGTCAGCATCCCGCAGGACTTCCCCCCGTCGGGGGAGGCCTGACACCCACACACCCGCGGCTTCTTCGCGGTCGTCCAGCACCTCTTCCGAGGTGATGGACCAAACTCCCAACCCGCCTGCTTTACAGCGGCGGAACAGCTCTCTTGAGCGGAAAAAAGGCAGGGCCACCATAACGGCCCCAGAACATAAGTAAACCTCTCGTTGCTCCTACCCCAAAACATAAACATGGCTTTTCTAGTTCAGTGGACCTGTAGAGGAATATTGAGAAATTACGATGACATAAAAAACATTTTAGGGTCAATGTCACCCGTAGCCTTATGTCTGCAGGAAACCAATCTAGGTCCACAACATATGGACATCCTGAAGCATTATAAAACTTTTAGACGCGATCGTGAGCAGGCAAATAGACTCTCGGGAGGCGTCGCGATTGTCGTACAAAGCGGCGTCCCTGCTCAAGAGGCAGACTGAAAACAAAACTTGAGGCAGTTGCAGTCAGCATTGTCAGCTACAAAACAATCACACTCTGCTCTGTATATATTCCTCCACATCTCACACTAACAGTCCACAATTTACAAGAACTTATCAATCAACTTCCAAAACCGTATCTAGTAGTTGGGGACTTCAACGCTCACTCCCCTTTTTGGGGAAGCGAGCGCTGTGACTCTAGGGGCCAAATCATCGAAGATTTTATCCTCACAAACAATGTATGTCTTTTAAATACAGGAAAAGCCACCTACTGCTCCCCTACCTCGGGGAAAAGGACCTTTTTAGATTTGTCATTTAGCTCACCTTCTGTTTTTAATGATTTTAAATGGGATGTCATTGACAACCCGTATGGCAGTGACCACCTCCCTATACTAATCACTTTAACTTCCTCACCCGAAATAATCCCAACAAAGCCGCGACGCTGGAAGCCGCATTTAGCAGACTGGGAACTTATTAAAGCAAAAGCCACCTTAGAAAATATACTTTTAGATAATTTAAGCATTGACCAGATAAACGAAATGTTCACAAATTGTATCGTAACTGCCGCACAGTTAGCTATTCCGCAGTCTTCAGGAGTGGTGTCACAAAACCGCAAAGTGTGGTGGACAAAAGACTGCAAGGAAGCAAAAAAACAACAAAATAGAGCTTGGGGTAAGTTTCGAAGGTATCCGACACATCAGAACCTCTTAAACTTTAAAAAGGCGAGAGCTAAAGCTCGGTACATTCGCCGCAGTGCAGAGAAACGCTCATGGCAAAGATATGTTTCATCCATCAACAGTTCAACTACATCAAAAAAGATGTGGGAACAGGTGCGTAAATTAGACTGCAAATTCTCTCCCTTTACAGTACCCTTTCTAACAGCCCCTGGAACACAAACAAGTATAGATGAACAGGCTGACATACTAGGACAACATTTCTCTGACGTTTCAAGCTCTTCACACTACACACAGTCATTCTTAAAACACAAAAACACAACTGAAAAGCAGAAATTTCCAATGACAGGCAGTGCAAACGAAACATATAATACAATATTTACAATTCAGGAGATCCAAAACGTACTGTCCTCCGGTAAACAGACAGCACCTGGCCCGGATGATGTACATTATCAAATGCTTGCCCACCTGTCTGAAGCTGCTGTAGCAGCACTTCTGCAATTTTTCAACAAGATATGGGTGTCCGGAAAGATGCCGGAGGCTTGGAAAAAAGCAGTTATCGTACCGTTCTTAAAACCTGGAAAGCCCCCCACCTCTCCTAATAGTTATAGGCACATAGCTCTCACAAGTTGTATAGCAAAATCATTTGAAAGTGTGCTCAACGTTAGGCTCATGTTCATTCTTGAATCACGCGAACTCCTTGACATCCACCAGGGCGGATTTAAAAAAGGATGTTCGACAACTGACCATCTCGTCCGCTTAGAAAACACAGCCCGAGAGGCATTCATACATCAACAACACTGTCTGGCAGTCTTCTTTGACATGGAGAAGGCATATGATACCACATGGAGATATGGCATTCTACGCGACTTGCCAGATCTTGGCATCCGGGGTAGGATGTTGAGCTGCCTGAAGGATTTCCTGTCAGACCGGTCTTTCCAGGTGCGCCTGGGTGCAACCCTTTCGCAGAGCTTTGACCAGGAGAATGGGGTACCGCAGGGCTGTATCCTAAGTACCACTCTTTTTGTAGTGAAAATGAATTCTATAGCGAAAATAATTCCCAACTCCATTATGTATTCCGTGTATGTCGACGACCTTCAGATTGCTTGCACGTCCTCCAGCCTGTCAACGTGTGAGAGGCAGGTACAACCCACATTAAACAAGCTAGCAATCTGGGCAGACAAAAATGGGTTCAAGTTCTCTCCACAGAAAACAGTGGCTGTTGTTTTCTCGCTTAAAACAGGCTTGCAGATCGATCCGAGCTTAAACCTAAATGGAGCCACACTACCGGTAAAACAAGAACATAAATGTTTTAGGAATAACATTTGATAAAAAACTTGCATTTTTTCCGCACATAAACAACTTGAAAGTAAAGGCCTCCCGTGCAATGAATATTATTAAAGTACTCTCAAGGAAACGCTGGGGATCTGACAGAGCATGCCTCCTTCACATCTACCGTTCTCTAGTGCGCTCATGTCTAGATTATGGGTGTATAGTGTACGGCTCGGCAAGGCCTTCATATCTCAAAAAATTAGATCCAGTTCATAATCTAGGTATCCGCCTTTCTTGTGGAGCATACAGAACGTCTCCGGTAATGAGCCTTCTTGTTGAAGCAAATGAGCCATCACTGGAAGATAGACGAAAAGCCCTTACATGTGCACACATTCTTAGAATTATGTCTCGAACAAAACACGTGTGTTATAAAATTGTCACAACATGCCCGTCTCAAATAATATTTACAAATAAGCCCCAAGCAACCAGGCCTTTGCTAATGCGGTTTGAGGAGATCTGCCGAGAACTTGACTTATCAGAAACATTACCAAATGTTGCAGAAAGTTCTGACGCATTCGCCCCTTGGTACAGTTTTCCGTCGGTCTGTGATATAAGTCTTACACAGTTCAACAAAAGACAAACTCCGCCAGAACACATCATACAAGAGTTCCTCACACTAAAGGAAAAATATTGCATTCTCCTATTATTCTCCGCAGCGTTATCGCAATCCAAATGAGTGGCGTACGGCAGACGACCGCCCCATCTGCTTCCGGTGTTCTCGCATTGGCCACATCGCCCGACATTGCCGCAGTCCATGGTCTTCACCAGCCCGCAACGTCGGCCCCTCCTTCTACAGTTCTACCTCGACCCGCACCTTCTCGCCCCGAGCCCCGTCCGAACCATCTGAAGCAGCCGTTCCCCCTCCACGCCGATTCTCCCGCTCTCCGTCGCCGCAGGGCCGCCGCTCTCGCTCCCCACAGTCGCCTTCAACCAGCCACTCCCATTTGGAAAACTAAATGATGCAGCTCCCGGAGGTGACGCTGCATCAACGACCCGGACCACAAATCCTCTCTCGACCTCTCGACCAAATCTCCTGGACGTCCTTATCGACCGTGTTCCTGTGCGCGCCCTGATTGACACCGGTGCTCAAATATCAGTGATGAGTGCTGCCCTCCGCCGTCGCCTACGCAAAGTCCTCACGCCTGCAATGTCCCGTGTGCGTGTCGCGGATGGTGGCACGCCTGCTGTCGACGGTACGTGTACCGCGCGCGTTACCATTGGCGGCCACAGTATACCGGTTCAATTCACCGTGCTTACCACCTGTGCCCATGACCTCATTCTTGGCTTGGATTTTCTGACTGACCATTCCGCCCTCATTGACTGCTCGGATGGCGTCCTACACCTTGAACTTCCACTGCTGGATTCAGAACCTGTCGACATATCCCTGCGGCTGTACAGTACCGATTATGCTCGCCTGTCATCCCGAACCGCCTCTTTCGTTCCACTGACCCCATCTCGCCCAGTTCCTGATGGCGACTATCTCGTTACGCCCAACCTTGACCTGCTGCTGACCCGTAACGTTGCCCTACCTCATACCATCGCCACCATACAAGCTAACGCCCTCTCTCTGCCTTTCCTCAACTTCGGCGTCTCTTCTCAAGTGCTCCCGTCCGGCATCTGCGTGGCTACACTATCTCCCCTCGCTCCTTGCCACGTCGCTCAGTTGGCCAACACCCCTGTTCAAGACACTGCCACCCCGCGCCGGCAGTCTCCTCAGTCGCCCGACGCCTTCACGACCATGATGGCAACCGACCTCAGTCCCGACCACACTGCCCAGCTTCGTGCCCTTCTCGAATCTTTTTCGGATATTTTTGATGTCAACAACACGACGCTGGGCCAAACTCTCGCCGTCAGGCACCGCATTGAAACCGGCGATGCCCCTCCCATCCGCCGCCGCCCCTATCGAGTCTCTCACGCCGAGCGTCAAGTTATCAATGCGGAAGTTACTAAAATGCTCGCGAAAAACATTATCGAACCCTCGCACAGTCCCTGGGCCTCACCCGTCGTACTTGTGAAGAAAAAGGATGGCTCCTGGCGTTTTTGCATTGATTATCGGCACTTGAATAAGATCACCAAAAAGGACGTGTACCCCTTGCCGCGTATCGATGACGCCCTTGACTGCCTTCATGGTGCCAAATTTTTCTCATCCATAGATCTTCGCTCCGGCTACTGGCAAATTGCTGTAGACGACCAGGACCGTGAAAAGACCGCCTTTGTGACACCTGATGGGCTTTACCAATTCAAAGTTATGCCTTTCGGATTATGCAACGCGCCAGCCACATTCGAGCGCATGATGGATGCCCTTTTGCACGGCTTTAAGTGGTCCACCTGCCTGTGCTACCTCGATGACGTCATTGTCTTTTCGCCCACGTTTTCCACTCATATCACTGACCTTTCCCAGATCCTTTCCCTCTTTCGTCATGCCGGCCTGCAGCTCAACTCGTCTAAATGCCGTTTCGCGCGCCGCCAGCTCACCATCTTGGGTCATGTCGTCGACAATACGGGGGTCCACCCTGACCCTGAGAAGATCCGAGCCGTCAAAGACTTTCCTCAGCCACGTTCTTCAAACGACGTCCGAAGCTTCTTGGGGCTCTGCTCCTACTTTCGTCGATTCGTTCAAGGCTTCGCCGACATCGCCCGCCCCCTAACCAACCTTCTGAAGAAAGACACCACCTTCATCTGGGGACCCGACCAGGCACAAGCGTTTTCCAACCTGATATCGAAGCTTACTACCGCGCCAGTTCTCGCCCACTTCGATGTGACCGCTCCCACTGAAGTTCGCACCGACGCCAGTGGCTACGGTATCGGCGCTATCCTCTCACAGAGACAATCCGGAGAGCACCGTGTGATCGCGTACGCCAGCCGTCTCCTCTCTGCCCCGGAGCGGAATTACTCAATTACCGAACGCGAGTGCTTAGCTCTTGTCTGGGCTGTTGGGAAATTTCGCCCATATTTATACGGCCGCCCCTTTACAGTTGTCACTGACCACCATGCGTTGTGCTGGCTCTCTTCCTTGAAAGACCCTACAGGACGGCTTGGTCGTTGGGCACTGAGCCTGCAGCAGTACCATTACTCTGTACTCTACAAGTCTGGCCGCTTGCACGCCGATGCCGACTGCCTTTCCCGTTACCCCGTTGGCCCGTGTGACAATCTTGGCACTGACAGCGTGGATGCTCTGTGCTCCCTCTCTGTCCTCGCTAACATGGCCGAAGAACAGCGCCGCGATGCCGAGCTGCGCTCCATTATCGACCGCCTCAACACCGCCCCATTCGACCCTCCGCTGCGCCGCTTTGTGCTCCGTGATGGAGTTTTATACCGCAGGAGCCTTAGCCAGGATGGCCCAGACCTCCTTCTCGTTGTCCCCGAGCACCTTCGCACTGTTGTCCTCCAAGAGCTGCATGATCTTCCCACTGCTGGTCACTTGGGTGTCTCCCGTACTTACGACCGCGTGCGTCGTCGATTCTTTTGGCCGCGCCTCTACCGCTGTGTACGCCGCTATGTTGCTGCCTGCGATGAGTGCCAGCGCCGGAAACGCCCCACCACTCTGTCAGCCGGTCTGCTTCAGCCCATTGACGTCCCACCCGAACCTTTCCATCGCGTCGGCTTAGACCTTTTAGGACCATTTCCGGAATCCGCCTCGGGCAACAAATGGATAGCTGTTGCCACAGACTACGCTACCCGTTACGCGATCACACGCGCACTGCCCACCAGTACGGCTACTGATGTTGCCGACTTTCTTTTGACCGACCTTATCCTACATCATGGAGCTCCCCGTCAACTTCTGACCGACCGAGGCCGATGTTTTCTGTCCAGAGTTGTCGCTGACATTCTTCGATCGTGCTCTACGAAACATAAGCTCACCACCGCCTACCACCCGCAGACGAACGGCCTCACAGAACGCTTCAATCGCACTCTCACCGATATGCTGGCTATGTACGTTTCTCCGGACCATCGCGACTGGGATACCGCTCTCCCCTATGTGACCTTCGCCTACAACTCCTCCCGCCATGACACTGCCGGTTACTCCCCTTTTTATCTTTTGTATGGCCGCGAGCCCCTGCTGCCTCTGGACACGCTGCTTCCCACTTCTACTGCTCCGCCGTCTGCATACGCCCACGACGCCATTACCCGCGCTGACCACGCTCGCCAACTCGCACGCTCCCGGCTCCTCGCTTCCCGGACCTCTCAGCAGGAATTCTACAACCGCCGTCACCGTGTGGTCTCCTTCACCCCCGGCTCCCTCGTCTTGCTTTGGTCGCCATCTCGCCGCGTGGGGCTCTCTGAAAAACTTCTGTCCCGCTACATCGGCCCGTACCGTGTCCTGCGCCAAGTCACCGCAGTCACCTACGAGATCGCTCCGGCCTTCCCCGGTGCCACGTCCTCTCAGCATCAGACCGATGTTGTGCACGTCTCTCGCCTCAAGCCCTACGTCTTGCAGTCCCCCTCACTGCCCTGATGAGCACCGAGACGGTGCTTTTCCGACCGGGGGGCCATGCAACGGATAATCTCCGTGAAGACGACGCAGAGGAAGTGCCCGGTGTGTGCGCGCTTGCCGCTCGGGGCTAGCTGTGATCTGGACCCTGTGCTCCGGTCGTCCTTGTGCCGACATAGACTTCGGGCCACGTAACAATATGATAGCTACACCGAGTTCTACACTGACGGATCGAAAACTACAGGTTATGTTGGAAGTGCAGTAGTGGAAGGGAACTGGGAAAAAATAGTAAGGCTTCCTCAGTGTGCATCAGTTTTTACAGCCGAGTGTTATGCTGTGTTTCTTGCTACGGAGAAAATAATAAGCAAGAACATCGAAAACAGCATTATCTACACAGACTCCCTCAGGGTACTGAAAGCACTACAGTCCAGAAATGCAGTCATGCCATCACTAGGTACCGTCATACATAACATAACAAGGATCATAACACAAGGGCATAACATAAAATTATGTTGGGTTCCTAGCCATGTTGGAATTGATGGTAACGAGAAAGCTGACGCATGCACTGCTCAAGCCCACAACAAGGAAATAAAGAAAATAAGCATGACACATAATGATTGCATGAAGCTAGTTCAGAGCAGACTAAGGAACAAATGGCAGAGCACATGGAATAGTCAGATAAATAACAAGCTACACTTAATAAAACCAATATTAGAAGAATGGAAATCATGCACTCATCAGGAACGCTTTTTTGAAGTTATTTTATGTCGTTTACGCATTGGACACACACACCTTACCCACAACTTTCTACTAACAAAACAAGACAAACCTACATGTGAAAAATGCGGAGATGAACTCACAGTAACTCACATCTTAATCTCATGCATAGAACTTGAAACACTCAGAACCAAGCTTTTACTCCGTTTTACAACCAACACATCCATTTTCATCCGTCATTGATTTTAGGTGAAGAAGCTCTTATTGATAAGTCAAGCGTTTTTAACTTTTTAAAAGAAGCCAATGTAATAGAAAAACTCTAAATTTTTACCCCGTGCTTTACAATTTATTGACACACCTCATCCACCTTCTCCGTCGTGAGAGGACGGCTGAGGTCACTATTTCATCGGTTGGGGACCTCCAGATCCTTGCACAGCCAAGGATGGCTGCCGAGGTTGCCGACCCTCTTTAAAGCTTTTACCATAAGTCACTTTTAAAATTTTGTCTTATATTTTTACTAGGTTGCATGAATTAACTTTTTAGGCCCTTTACACCGCCGTTCGTTTAGACTTTTGAATAACATGTAAATAAAGCAGTTTTCATACCCTGAGCTTGGCGCATGATAGCCTCAGTCGCTTATGCGCCATAATACGCAAGTCAACTCAACTCAACCTAAATCAAGAACCACTGAAGCTATTCGCACTCAAAAAGAAAAATAATTTGAGGTTCTTATTCAATATATTGCCACCTAGCATTGCCAGGTGGCGCATAGCTGCTGACGACGACGAAGAAGGGCTCGCGCCGTGTGGAATCTGTCGCCCTTGCTGCCCCAGCTTGCGTGGCCTTGTCTGTCTTCGCACTTGTTATTAAAGCCCCCCTTCGTAAACAAGTACGTTACAGTTTGGTGGAGTGTGCCGGGTACCCGTGAGCCCATGCAAGAGACCCCTCCAGGCAGCCGTCGCGCCAGCCCTGTACCACTCGACACCCCGGTACACCGCTTCAGTCGGAGGATCCAGGGACTGCCTTCGGAGGTAGGACTAGTAGAGAGCGGCGCCATGGAGACAGCCGCTCCTTCTCCTCTGCAAACTGCCGCTGCCGCGCCATCTCACTACACCCTGCAGACTCCGCGGATTCCCAAGACGTTCCGTGGGGAACTTCTTGAGGATGTGGAGGACTGGCTCCTTCATTTTGAGCGCGTAGCTGCGTTTAACCAATGGGACCACGCAGCCAAACTCCGGAACGTTTACTTCAGCCTCGAGGATGGTGCTCGCACCTGGTTTGAGAACCGAGAGGACGTTTTAATCTCGTGGCATGAGTTCCGTCGTCGGCTGCTGGAGGCCTACACAAGCGCTGATCGTCGTGAACGAGCTGAGCGTGCACTACAATCTCGCATCCAGCTGCCGAACGAACGTGTCCAGATGTACGTCGAGGACATGACGCGCCTTTTCAGAAGAGCTGACCCGGCCATGCCGGAAGACAAGAAACTCCGGCATTTGATGCGTGGCGTCAAAGAGCAGCTTTTCGCAGGCCTCGTGCGCAGCCCACCATCGACCGTTGCTGCATTCCTTACAGAGGCCACAACGATGGAAAAGGTGCTGCAACAACGTTCTGCGACCTACGACCGGCCCGTGCATGCTGCTGCTGTCACCGCATCGTTTGTTACCTCCGGGAGCCACCCTGACGATCTGCGTGAACTTATTCGCACCATCGTGCGTGAAGAGGTCCTGAAATTTTGCAGCCCTTCGCAGCCAGCGCTAGGTTCGATTTCTGCTCTTGTTCGCGAGGAAGTGCAACAGGCGTTCAGGGCTCCTGCTGTCGAAACACCTCCCCTACCAGGAGAATGCCACCGCCCCACCTATGCTGAAATTGCGAGGCGCCCGGCTGCGGTTTCGCCACCACCGTTTCCGGTAACGCCTCCTGAGCCGCGGTCCTCAGTGCCACCAGTGCAGTATTTCGACGATCGCCTAGCGCCCTTGCGGAAGGCCGATGTCTGGCGCACACCTGATAACCGGCCACTCTGCTTTCACTGCGGAGAACCAGGACATCTCTACCGTAACTGCTCTTATCGACGTCTCGGTCTGCAGGGCTTTCGAGCCGATTCACCCAGACCCCGGTTTGGCCATCGGCCCCCTGCCATTGAAGATTTCCAGCGGAACAGCGAATTTCAGCCCGCACGCCGCATCAGCCGCGCTCATCGTCTCCGAGGCGCTCTTCCCCGAACCCCCACAGCTCCTCGCGAGCACCACAGGGTCGCTCGCCCAGCCCTCGTCGGGAAAACTGAGACCGGCGACCTTCGGGGGCGAGGTCGCTGGGAGTCGCTGCGCTGAAGACCTCCCGTCGCCGCCGCTACGTTCCGACCGTGAACAGATGGCACCGTCATCCGACCTAGACAGCCCCGTTTCTTTGGACATACCTGTTCTTCTCGACGGTCACAGAGTCAGTGCATTAGTGGACACCGGGGCCGACTATTCAATTATCAGTGATAAATTGGCGACTCTTCTGAAAAAAGTGCTTACTCCATGTTCTGTGGTGCATCTTCGTACAGCCGGTGGTCATCTCGTTACCCCAAAGGGCATTTGCACGGCTCGCGTTCAGATTCATGGATCTACGTTCGTCATCAGTTGTGTAGTTCTGTGCAATTGCTCCCGCGATCTCATTATCGGCATTGACTTTCTGCGGGAGTATGGTGCTGTGATCGACCTCCGCCACCGAATCATCAGCTTTTCGACCAGTCAAGCCACCCACCTCGCCGACTCTTGCCACCGCAGTGCCGCCCTTCGTGTTTCTGCTGACAGTGTCACGTTGCCGCCACGGAGCAGTGTTTTGGTTGAAGTCGCCTGCAACGACTTGCATGACGCAGAAGCAGTCGCCGAGGCTAACTGTTCACTCCTGCTTACTCAAGGCATCTGTGCCGCTCGCAGTCTACTAACGCTTCGTAGTGGCCGATCTGCGGTGCTGGTCACAAATTTTTCTAATGAATACCGACATCTTTTTGCAGGAACCGCTATTGCTTCTGCCGAACCTTTTATCGATACTCCTGTTTGTTTTGCTTCCGCGGCAGCCGGCACTGACGAGCCCTCCCTTGAAAACGTCGACATAAACTGCCACCTGCCTCGGGAACAACGACTGGCTTTGGAGCTTCTGCTGAAGGAATACAAGCCGTGCTTCGCTTCTTCCTCGAAAGTTCGTCAAACACCCATCACGCAGCACCGCATCATCACCTATGACGACGCTCGCCCTATACGACAGCAGCCTTACCGTGTTTCTGCTAAAGAACGGGCAGTTATTCAAACCCAGGTTCAGGAAATGCTTGATGATGGCGTTGTTCAACCTTCCCAAAGCCCGTGGTCTTCGCCTGTCGTCCTCGTTCGGAAGAAGGACGGCACTCTCCGGTTTTGTGTCGACTATCGCAAACTGAACAGTGTGACCAAAAAGGACGTCTACCCGTTGCCGCGCATTGACGATTCGCTGGATAGATTACGGCGCGCTAAGTACTTCTCATCTATTGACTTGAAGAGCGGCTATTGGCAAATTGAAGTAGATGAACGGGACCGCGAAAAAACCGCTTTTGTGACTCCAGATGGCCTCTATGAATTCAAAGTGCTTCCTTTCGGTTTGTGCTCCGCCCCGGCTACGTTTCAAAGGATGATGGACACCGTCCTCACAGGCCTCAAATGGCAAAGCTGTCTTGTCTACTTGGACGACGTCGTCGTTTTTTCGGAAACGTTTGATCAACATCTCCAGCGCCTGCGGGCTGTCCTCGACGCTCTCCGCTCGGCTGACCTTACCCTGAAGCCCCAGAACTGTCATTTCGGTTACGAAGAGCTCAAATTTCTGGGTCACGTTGTGAGCGCTGAGGGAGTGCGGCCGGACCCCGAAAAGACTTCCGCCGTCGCGCGCTTTCCCGTTCCAACCGACAAGAAAGCTGTCCAGCGCTTCCTGGGTCTCTGTGCGTACTATCGGCGCTTTATTGCGGACTTTTCCACGATTGCCGAGCCGTTGACGCGTCTCACCAGGAATACCACCTCCTTTGTCTGGACCTCTGAGCAACAGACCGCTTTCTCTACGCTCCGCCAGCGCCTTCAAACATCTCCCGTTCTTGCGCACTTCGACGAAGATGCCGATACCGAGGTTCACACCGACGCCAGTAACATCGGTCTTGGAGCTGTCCTTGTTCAACACCAAGAGGGCCTTGAGAGGGTTATCGCCTATGCTAGCCGTACTCTCTTCCGCGCCGAGAGCAATTACTCCACGTCTGAAAAAGAATGTCTTGCGGTCGTGTGGGCCACCATGAAGTTTCGCCCTTATCTATACGGCCGCCCATTCAAAGTCGTAACCGATCACCACTGCCTATGCTGGCTGGCAAATTTGCGAGACCCATCTGGACGCTTGGCACGCTGGAGCTTACGGCTCCAGGAATTTGACATCACTATTGTCTACAAGTCCGGCCGCAGACACGAAGATGCCGACACACTGTCGCGTGCACCAGTTGATCCTGGCGACGCAGCGCCCGATGACGACAGCGGATTCCTTGATACGCTCACCGCCTCCGACCTACTGACCCGGCAGAGGGCGGACTCGGAACTTCGCCCTCTCATTGACGGCCTTGAAGGTAGCGATACGGCTATACCTCGCCACTTCTCTCGACGTCTTGGCTCCTTCTGTTTGCGGCAAGGCCTCTTGTACAAGAAGAACTCGAGAGGCAACGATAGACCTTACCTTCTGGTCATTCCAGCCGATCTCCGAGGTGACGTTCTTTTCGCCTGCCACGATGAGCCCACATCTGGCCACTTGGGTTTTTCACGTACGCTCGCCAGAGTGCGGAACATGTACTACTGGCCTGGACTTTCTGATGATGTCAAACGCTACGTTAAAAGCTGCCGAGAATGCCAGCGCCGGAAAACGCCACCACTTAAGCCGGCGGGTTTTCTCAAGCCCGTTACAGCCCCTCGCGCTCCGTTCGACCAGATCGGTATGGACCTCCTCGGCCCTTTCCCTTTGTCGCAGGCCGGCAATAAGTGGATCATAGTTGCTACCGACTATTTGACTCGCTACGCCGAGACCAAGGCGATCCCTCGTGGCACAGCTTCCGAAGTCGCGGAGTTTTTCATGCACAACATCGTCTTGCGACACGGCGCCCCATCGCACGTCATTACAGACAGGGGGACGGCGTTTACAGCGCAGCTAATCGACCACATCTTTCGGCTGAGCTGCACAACGCACCGCAAGACCACAGCCTACCATCCGCAGAGCAATGGCTTGACCGAAAGATTGAACAGGACCCTTTCGGACATGTTGTCCATGTACGTAGATGTCCAGCACAAAACTTGGGATGAGGTCCTGCCGTATGTCACCTTCGCCTATAACACCGCCCTGCAGGAAACTACGCGCTTTACACCGTTCCGCCTTGTGTACGGACGTGAAGTTCAGAGCATGCTTGATGCCATGCTCCCGTGCCCAGAGGATGACCAACTCGACCCAGACGCCCAACAATTTGCCCAACGTGCTGAAGAAGCCCGTCAGCTGGCCCGCGTGCACATCGGGCAACAGCAGAGCACCGACGCGCGCCGTTACAACCTTCGCCACCGACAGGTTGACTACAAACCCGGTGACCAAGTCTGTGTATGGACTCCTGTCCGTCGCCAAGGCTTGTGCGATAAACTGCTCTGCCGCTATTTTGGCCCTTACAGAGTGATCCGGCGTGTGAGTGACGTAAACTATGAAGTGGTTTCGGACGGTGTTGCGCAACCCCGACGCCGACAGCCCAGCTCTGACATTGTGCACGTTGTACGGCTTAAACCGTACTATACTCGGTGACGCAGACGTGTTGATGTCTTGGAACGGTTCACTTGCGGAACTTTGCTCGTTTTTTTATTTTTTTTGTTACGTCGACAGCGCTCTTTTTTCATAAGGGGGGGAATAATGCCACCTAGCATTGCCAGGTGGCGCATAGCTGCTGACGACGACGAAGAAGGGCTCGCGCCGTGTGGAATCTGTCGCCCTTGCTGCCCCAGCTTGCGTGGCCTTGTCTGTCTTCGCACTTGTTATTAAAGCCCCCCTTCGTCAACAAGTACGTTACAATATCATATTCCCGTCATTAAGTACCATCATCAGCTGCATAACTAGCACCACTGCAAGACAAAGGCCTCTCCTATATCCCTAAACATAAGCCTGACGTGTGCCATAATGAGCAAAATAAAAAAGCCACCTTTTTTTTGTCCTCTGAAGGCTTTTAGTGGGGTATTAATAAGAGGGACAATATCAAGGTAACATCAGAAGGGTGACTGCAGTAGCACAGCTGAGATGTCGCAGACGATACACTAAGAAAAGAGGCATACACTCCATTGATACATCAGTTGCAAAAAATAAAAACAGCAGCAAACAAAAGGTAAAACAAACCAGTGTCAATGCTCCAAGCGATATCACTTATTTCCATAATTTTGAGGGGCCACATGCAATGAAAATGTGGTGAGGTAGCCAATTTATTCTTCAATGGGAACAGGAAAAATTTCTTGATTGAGTGGTGATGGCATCCTGGTCTGAAGCGGGGCAGCAACATTTAACAATAAGTTGTGGAAAAGTATTGTAGAGTATATGGAACACACCTAAACGAGCGATTTGCCCTTTTATGCAGTGATGTCTGGTGGTCAAATGAGATGACTGATTACACATATGCTGTACCAAGTGTCGCTGTTGGATTAAAGGGAGTTGGTGGCATAGCTTCAAACAGTTTGGTGCAAAATTGAAAGAGCTAGGGAATACTTCAGTTTGGAATCAATAAAATTTTTATACATAAACTGCGCAGCACGGCAAGAGCACACAGATCGTGACATCTCCTGATAAACCCGAGTGCCGTTGTGGTGCCAGCAGCATGTATCGTGACATGCTCCAAGCATGTGGGGCTGCATCTGGTTAAGGTTTCTCCACACCATTAACCCTAGAGGTGGGAAAGGAGGTCAATACCTTGTGACAAAATAATGCAGACAAGACAAGGACAACGAAGGAATAAATATGATGGCATCAGTGCTGACTATCGCCAAGGTGTATGGAAACCACGTCAAAATATATACGCTGTGGCCTAAAAAAACAACGAACAAAGGGCACCTTGTGTCAACCACATTGCATGAGTTGAAAACAAAACAAAAACTGATAAAGAAGCATTTAAGGGCATGAACTCTTCCTTAGGAAGCGATAAAGAAGGTGTGCTAACACAGTGATTGCGTTTTTTTTTTTAAATTTCAGAGGCCTCGATTATCTCACGCACAAGCTTTTCTGTGTCTGTCAGGCAAAATGCAGAACGTGAATTCCGGTTCACAGCGTTCAAGATCTGGCAAACAATTGCGATTGTGACAGTGAATCATCAAAGTTCTCCCGCAAGCTTTGTTCACATCGTCGTGGTGGTCTTTTAGCCTCTTAGTGGCACACCTGCCTGTTTTCCCAATGTAAACATAGCCGCATTTCAAGGAGTTCGAACACACTATGTCTTCTGTGCAGTGCGCGAAGAGACTTTGATGGCTAATCTCGGTTGACTACAGGTACTGAAGCTTCATAGGTTTAGAAAAACAATATCAACGCCAACTCGACTGCCTATTTAACCAGTGCGACCAATTGTGGATGTAGGGAACAGGTACGTACAACCTTGTTTTTGGGAGTTACAGTCTCGACGGGGGCACAAAAGGAATGTTTCAACTTCTGCTTAAAGCAACCGGCTAAAGACACCAACAAATGTTCTGAATAGCCAGTAAAGGACAAACGGCATATGAGCTGGGCAAAACTGGATGTCATGGCAAGCAAAGAGGATTTCATTAAGGCATTTTTGAAGCAAAGGTTAGTGACACCTCTTGACCAGCTTAGACTAAACCGAAGAAAATGGTAAAAGTCGCTTGTTTTCCCTTGGCTCATAAGCCCAACAAGTGTAGCCACCCAAGATTGAGATGCAATAAATGTAATGACATATCCTCTATAATTTCAGTGGTGATTCAAAGTGGACTGAGGCTTTGACAGAACTCCTCTCTAACCATAGACAATGCTTCGTCAGGATTGGAGATCCTGCAATAAGTCACATAACAGCGGCGCTAATACAGTTTTTTTTTTGCAAAAACAAGCTATTCTGACATTTAACAAAGGCGGACTGAATGTATGAGCTTAAAAGTGCGACAAAAGTATTCACCAAAACGCCTGAGACGTTTGGAATGCCACTGCTCCATTTAGGTTAATGAATTCTTCAACACATTATTGATCCTGATTGAGGGATGGTGTATTATATATCCTTGATATCAACATAGCACCCCATGAAACTGGTGCGAGAGTTATTGTGTAGAAACCGCGTTACTTTCTGTGCAGATCATACATGAGAGGGGTCATCAATGCTGAGCAACTTAATTTTATGTCGAAAAGAGAAGGCGATTTGTTTCTGATAGTTTCTATTGTCTTAAACTACAACCCTCAAGGAGCAGTCACCTTTATAGGTCTTGCTTGCGCTGTGGTCTTTGCTTTGCCTGTTGCTTGCGCTGCGGTTGAAAAATGCATGAGTTCTCACGGCAGTATCGCTCCCTGCTTTGCTCATTCACGAAATTGCGTGCCGATTTCTGTTTGTATGGGGAAGTTTTTTTTATATTGATGGGAGATCAGCAAGGCTAACAAAGTACCCAACGTAGCAGTCGTAGAGAGTATGTTGTCGTAAAAACATGGTGACGCTGTTTGGTCGGCAGCACGACGTGCGAGGCGGCAGCGTTGAAACGCGCGTGGAGAGAACAACCTCCATGGTATATGCTTTCTTGAGACTACAGTGAAGGTGTGCATATCCTATAGTGGAGTTCGCTCATCCAATGTGAAATCCAAATCAATTCTTAGTATGAAATATGCTGTGCAATTTAGATCCTCATATTGTGTTTATAATATATCTGCATTTCTGTTTTGAAAAATAGTGTTGTACTGGTAATTGTGTACCAAGGTGCTTGTATAAGAGTGCTGTAATCAGCCTTGTAGAAATATTCTGTGTATATATTTCTATTAGTAACCCTTCTACAAAGCAGCTGTGTGGCCAGCTATGTGGTTAACAATTTGTTAATTGAATTAGTAACGTCTTGAAATGCACGCTCAATAAAATTTTCTGAATCAAATTGAGTGTTCGGATTCAGGCATGCAGGGCTCTGCAAACATGCAATTTATTATTTTGTAAACAATGAAGTTAAACTTTTTCTCAAATATTTTGCTAATGATAATCTAAGCCCAAGTATATAAGTCGTTACGTTTTAAATTTTGTGAAATTGCACGTGTAAACAAAACAAAAGCACGTGTAAAAAAGAATTTTGCCATGCAGCTTTTATTCTAACAGCATAAAGTGCCAAGTGTACGTTTGATGGATTTGACCCACTGAGATTGTTAGTGCATTAATGAGTTTCATTTTGTCAACCATATAGGCACATGCATGCAGTGTCTGCTGCCCAGCATCGCCCATTCAAATGCAGCCATTGTTTGTGCCATGCCAAACAAGTAGGTACACATCCATAGGCTCCCACCGTGGTTTCCACATAGTCCAGTGTTGCCTGCCAGGCCCATCGAGATAACCACGATAGATACCACCAAGCCCATCCCGTCCCATCGTGTTCACTGAAGTGTCCAGCGTGGTTTCCATTCAGCCAAATATTGTGTACTGAAAGTGCCAGTGCAGCCACCAAAATTTCCACTCCATCCAGCGTGGCCCAACGTCGCCATTAGTGCATCCAGCATCTCTCCCATTCGCTCCACCAGCACCCAACGTGGAAACCAACACATCCAGTCGTCCCACCGTTTTCTCCAACGTGACCAGCGTAAAATCCAGCACGACTTTTGCTGGAATTTTCAACAGGGTACCTGTCTCTTGGGCCCAGTCAAGCTGCCTCGAGCAGCTTTTTGCCCAAGAGTTCCTACCATATATATGGTGAAATAAACGAATTGAATTGACGGGGCCCATACGAAGACAAGGGAGCCCGGAGTGTCGACGTCCTCGCGATGACGACAGTCATGATGGCGTTTCTGACAGCCTTGGGACGCGGACAACCGGTGGCGAGTGAGCTACAAGACGGGGAGCGTTGGCGTGGGCGATGGCGTCCCGAGGATAAGTACCCGTACAGGCTCTGGCGGTAAGTACACTGTCAAAGGGCAGCAAAGGATCGCGGCCAAGCAGAAGATAAAAAGGAGAGAAACCTGCTGTATCGTGACGTGTGGAATTGTATACGAAGGTCACATGCCAGAGGCTAATATTCCGGTCAAGGTTATAGTCAGAGACCAACGTGGAAGTCATGTCGGTGAGAATTCGATTCAGACGTTCGGTCAAGCCGTTCGTTTGTGGGTGGTAGGCCGTGGCGAAATTATGACGGAAGCAGCACGAGCTGAGAAGTTCGGCGACTACTAGGGAAAGGGAGAAGCGGCCGTGACCGGAGAGCATGTGACGAGGAGCAGCATGGGGGAGTATGACGTCATGCACAGGGAAGTCAACGACCTCAGTGGCACAGCTGGTTGGGATCGCTCGTGTGGTAGCGTAGAGAGTCGAGTAGCCCATCGTTCCGGCGATCCATTTGGTCCCCATGGCAGACAGCGGGAAAGGGCCGAGCAGGTCGAGGCCGACACGGGCAAATGGGTTTATCGGGATGCAAATCGGCTGAAGGTAACCGGGAGGAAGCACCGAGGGCTTCTTTTGGCACTAGCGCAGTTCCCAGGCGGCCACGTAGCGCCTCACAGAGGAGAATGATAAGCTCGCTTATTGCTACGGTCCGGGTTTACTGTGTTATAATCCTGTTGCGAATGTCACAGTGGTCGTTACTGCTGAGTTTGTTACTAGTCTTCTTACCTTGTTATTTTCGTATCGGCGAAAATATATCATTGCCCCTCTACTGATTTTTATTCTCCCGATTTTTTCGCTGTCTTAGAGGTCTTGAATTCTAAAAGAACCCGCGATTGCATGCGGTGTTTAAAAGGTTAATTAAAAGCTGTGCACGAATATCTCCTCCTTATGACGTCGCCATGGCAACGATTATGAAGTCTCTAAGCTGATATTTTACTACGGTAACTATTTTGCACCGACTACAAGAGAGCACGCAACCACATCCTAAACAGAAGCTAACAAAACCTAGTTTTCAATTCTGAATATAGACTTCTCGGCAGCACACTTGCTCTTAAGAAAAAGAAGGTGCACTGTAGCCCGAGAAAATGCAAACAACTGTGTCAATCGCTAACGCGTTTCAAAAAGCTTCTCAAGACAGCCTAATTGTAGCATTAAAATCCATTGGCGTTCTACCCATATTTATTTCCTGGATTAATGGTTCTATAACTCACCGTAAACAACACGTTCCGCTCAGTCGAAACCTGTATGGTTGTCTTCCAATCTCATCGGGCGTGCTGCAGGGGCGTGCTCTGAGGCCACTACTGTCTATGGCATATATTGAAGACGTTTTCGTTGAAGTTTGCCCTGGTCTGCAAATTCAATTGTACGCAGATGGTCGTGCTTCATTCCTGCATGTTAACAACGTGAATGATCACAGCGACCTGGAAAATGCCTTTACTTATATTGTACACTGGTGCAAGCGGTGGGCCCTGACTGTGAATATAGAGAAAACTGTTTCTATTTGCATTACTAAGAAAAAAAAACACACTACAGACTGCACCTTAATTAGAATCATCACCATTGGAGCAAGTGGCGTCTGTAAAGTGGACAGGTGTAACACTAATAACCTCAATATCACCTTCCATAAAGGTCAACATCTTGTTTACAAAGCGGCCTGTTCGCGGCAACCAGACTCGCCGGAGGGTGAAAGTTATTATTATTATTACTATATTTTGGAGTAGGTAGCGCTAACTTCGACGAGCGACTTGGGACAGCCCTTAAGAAAATATGTAATGTATGTCTTCGGAAATTCTGGTGACTTTATGCATTAGGCTCATTTGACTGTCTTATGACTTTCTTGTGAGTTTCCTTATGCGTTCCTAATGGCTTTCTAAAACAAATTGGCCACCGTCATTCTAGTGTGTTCCTAATGCATGCTTTTCTGATGCCTTCTTCTTGGGTCTCTGATGTCATATAAAGAGCTTCTGCATTAGAATCTTTGATGCTGATCAGATGCATTTCTAATGTTTTACTGCGGTTTTTCCCAGCTCGTATTTGAGTGTCTTGTGGGGGCAGAGAAACATTCCGGCATGTTTTAATGCAGTATGTAAATAAAAGTAGTCCTCCATGCTACATACCGCGAAGACAGAGTGAAAATTTGCACTGCATGTGGGAACCACCACTCGGACTCTACCATCACACTCTTATGAATCTGCTACTGTGTAGTTGTAAGACATTAGTTTTCTAGCTCCTGCAGCTTTGAGACACCAAAAGTGTAACATGCGACTTAAAAACTATGTGTACCTTGTGAGGTGGGCATCATCGTTTTGGTAGGTACATGTAAGCATATAAATACAAGGATCCATGTTGTTTGAAAAGGCATGCTAAATAACCAGCCAAAACTTTTTAAATCAAAAGCTGGCTTGCATGCATGGCGATCACATACATACGAACTTCTTTGAACTCATTTTATTTCTCTGCTGAGCATTGACGACAGGCTGTTCTTCAGCTGCAGCAATGTGGCCGTAGGAAACCGGCCACATGTGTACCCTGCACACACACATACAAAAAAAGAATTCATGCATTTTGCAAGTTGCATATGCAGTTCAAGGCAGCCATGTTACTCAAAAAACTTCAGCAAATATGTAAGACAACAGTCAGACATTCTTGCACAGAAAAAAGACAATGGCAGACAAAAATCATTATACAGCAAAATGAGAGTGAAGAATTTCAATGCACTACCTGGCAATTAAACAACCCTTAACAAATGCATGCCTTCTAACTTTTAAGAACCGAAGTCAGGAAACAGCGAATACATGTATTAAGTTATTAAGTACTGTATATTCATGATTGTAAGTCGACCTATTTCTTTTAATATGAAAATCCGAAGTGGGAGGGGGGTCAACTTATAATCGAAACCAAAGTAGGTCACCATAAATGAATGTGAGGCAAATGAGATATCAGGGATGCCACAGCGTGGTTGCGATTTTGTTTGCTCGACGGCTCCACCCAGTACTATTCAGCTATTCTGTACACTTGTTCAGAGGAATTATTTTTTATTTATGGGAGTGTCAATAGTTGATGGAAGGGCTGCTGTTCCAATCGCAGTGACGCCGCCACTCAAAATGGCAGCGCTTCCGGAGGTGTCTGTAGCCAATGGAAGAGCAGACGTCACTCATGCATAGTTTCTCTTTGGCTCTGTTCGACATATATTTTACTTGACTGGCAGCCATGTTTTACCAGTTTTTAATGCAGCGCTTCGTCAAACGTCATTTGTGCTCCAGGAACAGTAAGTGTTCAGCGTTCGTTCACAGCTAATTCAAGATGGCTGTCAGGCTTTACATCGAAGAAAGGAACAACTGCATGCTTCGCCACAGCGAAAAATTTTCAGCTTTTCTACACGACGTCATGGTGCAGCTCTTTGTGAAGTGCAGGATTTCGTTGGACAACGACATCAGAACAATGTGCTGTGGAATTGCAGCAGCGACAACGATGGCAAAAGCGTGGACGAGTAGTCCAGTGACTAATGCATTTTCACTTTGATGCCACAGGCACGCTTTTTTTTTCTCTCCCTGACATTGAATATGGGGATGTCGACTTACAATCATGTAAATGAGGTATTGTCCTATAACACATGGTATGTATCTGGAAATTTTGTATCATACAAGGCCTCTAATTTCACCACCAAGAAATAGCCTTCTAGAATGCAAAACTTGCACAAGGTTTATATTCCAGTCTGGCAAACCTAAACTGAAATTTAATTCGTGAACCAACTTGAAGTTTAGAAAGTTCGCATTTTATACATGCAAATTAATCTATTGCCTAAAAGCAAAGCAGTAGGTGTCCCTTTCACCTCTCAAAACGAAAAAAAGGTAGCTTAAAACTCGTTTTCTAAATCAATAACAATACTGCTATATCAACTTGAATTCCCACTTAAGTGACATGCGACTATGAATTAAAGCTAAAATTTTTCAGAATGCCCTTCCTACCACAGTCTCACAGATGCATACAGTACTTTTAACTAAACTATTCGAAAACAAAACAGTGCATACCTAGCACGGCATTCAGCCGCACTGCATCTAGGCCATCCGTGGATGGACCCTCTTTATAGGCATTAGTGCCTCTTCCATATAGAGATTTGCCCCGAAGTTCCTCTTCGGTGAACACATGCCGAAGAAGGCCTCTCGCGAATTTCGTTGGCAGACCTTGGCAGTGAGCTGCCAGCCTGCTGAGGGCAGTCTTTTCGACGAGGACACCGCCCCCTATGTCCTCCTGCATAAAAAGAAAAGCACAATTACAATAGACACACATTCCTTTCATCAATCTGTGCTAGCAATCACACATTCACACACTGTTGACACCCACATCAAGCAACAGGATGACGCGTGCATGAGCAGGACTTTGCTAGGGGTGAAGGATGCACAGTACACGATCCTATTTGCCGTGGTCAACAAGGCCTTCAAGAAGTGTGGAATGTTACCCTTATTGCATTCCTTGGCATCAAGAGAACCCAATGGCATACATTTCAGAGTTTCCTGCAGAAATTTTCTAGAAAACTGTTCGCAAAATACTTCCATAAAAAGCGCATAAGTGATCAAGGAATTGTTTTACATGAAATTAAATGACATATCTAGAATCAGTGCACAGCAATACATGTGCCCTGAAAATTTCATAACTATGACTAGATTAATAAAATTTTCTTTTCAAGACCAGGGTTCCCCTTAATGATCGATTACCATGTGGCAGTAGTCTACGACCGTTCAATTTATAATCGAATTGCATCTCTCATTTGTTTCAGTTTCAACAGCCAAGCAATCGCTATGACGTCAAAGGTCCATATAGGTCACGTGAAGCATGACAAAAACTGTGATACAACTGCTGCTTTGTCGTTTTAATTCACTACAATGCTGCCAGCCTGCCTCAAGACTGAACACAGGTGAAGAAGCAGCGAATGTATCAGCTTTTCTCAAGCTTCACGACCTATACAGAAATTTGACATCAAAGCCAACACTCCGCTGTTGATACAAGTGAGAAGAAACTTGATTACAAAATATTAGAGGTCGCACGTGAACACCGTGTGGTGATCCACGTACAACTGTCTTAACATCACTACAAAGAACAAAAATGCAACCAAATTTGGCATGTCCTTTAATGGACCTCTAGCTTAAAAGCTCAGCTGAACACCTCAACCTAATTACTAAAGCGAGTGACAACAAAGTGCTAGCTGTGGTGGTTACTCTACCACCTTGTCTTTTTTTTTTCATGCTTCCTGCCATCAGCATGGCAGGCACTTCTTGCTATGTTGCATTTGCTTTGCTATTTGGAACTGATCCAAACACATGCACTTGTCGACAATCATGCAGTGGTGCTGCCATCAAGAACATGTTGCATGGAAGCAGGGGCCATTCTGTTGTCTGTGTGCACTGAAGGCAAACACTGGCTGGCATATGGAGTGATGTGTTCACATGGAGGTACAACAATGTACACAAAACTACCAGCCACTTAGTCGAAAAAAAAGAAGAAATTACTCAGCTCGTTTTTTTTCACATGGCTGAACAATACCAGTAAAGCTGAGAGATTGGTTGACAACACTGTCATGGACTACAAGACGAAAAAGTAATTAACAATATCTGTGAGCCAGAAGAGTGGAGAAGTTTGTGTCCCAGAACTAATGCCGAAGCAGCAAAAGGTGGCAAAGCTCTGCGATTTGTTCGAAGAAAACATTCATGAAAAATCTAATTAATTTGTCACAGTTCTAGGCTGATTTTACAACAGCAAAGTTTCTGTTCAAGTGAAATTTATTCGTAGCGAGGCTCAGCTGTAATAAACCTCACCGCGAGACAAAGTGGCAGAGACCCTAACTCCAGTGCTAGCTTCTCGTACTGAAAAATCTAATTTGCACCAGTCATGAAATGCGGTAAACCTGTTCTGAACACCTGCTTGTTGACATTGGGACTAACGTTGAAAGGGCGGGCTAGAAAAGCTGATGAAGCAATTTTCAAATTTCTTGTTTCATACTCTAGGTTAAAATTCTAAAACATTGAATTACTTTGCCCTAACCTACTGCAATTCTTCAACAGTGCACTTTCATTACATTTCTTTCAATGCAGTGATACTAGCTTAGCACTGAAACATGTTTGTGCCACCTCTGCCTCCACCCAAACGTGTTCATCACCCCCCCCCCCACACACACACACATTTCAAGAACCAACAGGGCAACCATACAAAATTTTCCTCCGTTGATCATCACCTAAGTAAATACCGCTGCCTACCAAACACCTCTCCAAAGATTGCCAAATGACCGGTGCTAGGCCAGCCACAGTCACCATTTATGCAAATTCCCCCAATCTTGCTACTATACCGCATATCATGCTAGATACCTCTACACTCCCGTTTCTCTTTGCTCATGCAATAGACTGTAGATCACCACCAACACAAGTCTACTTCTTTTTCTTTAATCGCAGCTGAATACTAGACACCTATGTTAGCGCTCTATTAATGCTACCCTCTTGACATTAACTAATGTCACACTAATATCCTTGCTATCCATTGTTCACTGCTCTGTCCTTAGTGTCACTGCAAGCATCAACACCAGTCCCAAAGCTCTTGCTTTTCTTCCAAATAGGACAAATGCCTTTCAGAAAGCAAATGCTTACAGTGTCAGCCTTTGGCACATCTGCTTGCCTTGGAGCTTCAAGGAGGGCCTGCAGTCTCCTCACTAGCTTGCTAGACTTCTTCACCATGGCAAAGGAGTCTAGAGGCAGACATGAAAAAGTCAAGTTGAAGCAGGAATACTCATAATCACAATCACTGCTTTGTATGCAAAGTTAGCATTGCAGCAGACCACCTAAAAAATCTTTGAGCGAGAACATACTCGCTCTTGACTGCATGCACAATCTGCAGTCAAGGTGCACAGTGTGACACTGAGTAATGCAATATGCTATGCACTCCTGGAATCTGGACTTCTGTCCGTCCTGTGAATCATGAACAATATGAGAGGGAACAAAAGTTTTGCATAGAACTACAAATATTCCGGTCATTTCTTAACTAAATTTGAGAATGCTTATGGATATGATAAACCAACAGGAAAACTAGTTTGAAAGCAAAAAAGGTGTATTTTTGGCAGGAACAGCACAAAAATGCAACAAGGAGCACACAAATGATCACTCCCCTGTGTTCCTTGTTCATTTCCTGTCTTTCGTCCATTTTCACTGTTCCACCCTAAATGTATCTTTACTACCTAGCCTAATTGCCCGCCCTAATACAGAAAAAGGTGCGCTTGTCGCATATAATTATGGAATAACGAAACAATAAATGCTCAAACTTTGTTTCTTCTCATATTGCTCATGACTAGATACAATGCAGTGGCGGGAATGGCCAAAAATTCTGGAGCCTATTTTGTAGCAGGTTAAAATTCAATTTGGGGCAGCTTCCTCGTGATTTGTGGCAAGAGCCCTATTGTGGAAATGCCACTGTTTAAAAAATGACGTATTGCTCCAACCTTTGCGTGGTGCAAAAGTAGGCAGACGTATCAGCGAGGTCTGCATACTTAACATGACATGTTTACGCAAAAGGCGTACTGGCGCTAAAAAACGAAGACAACACACACAACAGGACAGGACTGGCGCCAACTTCCAACTAGTTTATTCACAGAAAAAACCACTTAAGAACCACACTGCATGCAAAAAGATACAGACAAACCAGAAACAAGGGGTGATTTAACAAAGATACACGTGCCAAACGGACCAAAGGAATGATTATAACGCTGCAAGAGACCCACTCAGAAACCTAATCTCTTCTTCTGACAATGACACAGATGGCTTGCTTATGCAGATATCGCCCCTCTGTTTGATGTAATAGGCTTCTATTATTTCACGCTCTAATCTGTCTTTTGATCTTGCAATGAATTTGGTGTTTTCAAAACCAGGACGGCATTTGCAGCTTTTGCAGTGAGTGGCCATGTGGCTGCCATAGCCATTTTTTACAGCAATCTTGTGCTGCCTCACTCTTTCATTGTAGCACTGACCTGTCTGGCCGATATATTCCTTGCCGCAGCTTAGAGGAACAACATACACAACATCAGCCGTGCATTCAGTGGCGCGAATTTGGTGTTTCTTTTTGCACTGCTTAACCTTTCTTACTCTGTTGAAAGTGCAAACGCGTGACAGCTTGCAGGGAGCAGAAAGCACCACGTTGATCTTATATCTGCTGGCCACTTTCTTCAGGTTGTGCGAAAGCCGGTGAATATAGGGAATCACCACCGTCGGTTGTTTTTCTTTATCCTTGTTTTTTTGACCCTGTTCTCCCATCAACATCCGCTTGCGCTTCTTAACCAGGTCCTCACTAATGCTAGTGATGAGGTGTTCTGGGTACCCGGCTTGGTGAAAGCGTTCAATTTGCGCATCGAAGCTCTGTGCCATCTCATGCTCACACGATTTATCCAAGGCTGCATTCAAGCATGTCGCAACGATTCCGCGCTTAATTAGCTTGGAATGTGCACTACTAAAAGGCAGTAGCTCTTTGCACGATCTCGGGTTGTAGGACCAACAAACATGGCGGTCCTGCTTAAATTGAAGTTTCAAATCAAGAAACTGCAGGCTATTGTTGTGGGGAACTTCATGCGTGAAACGGAGCCCTTTTGATTCACTGGTGAAAATGGTGACTATGTCTTCAAGGATGGCGCTGTACTATTCCATACCGCATACCGAAATGTTGATTTGTATCAAAGAGAAGATTGCATGCATAGGCGAACTGTCATTTCAGGACGAGACAGGTATTAGCTGTGATGATTTCTTAACACTTTTAGAATTTTACCTTTCATCTACTGCAGTTTTTTTCAGCGATCAGTTTTACATTCAGCGTGATGGTGTTTGTATTGGGTCGTCCCTTGCCCCTATTTTAAGTGACATTTATTTATCGTGTGTTGACAAACGTGTTAGTGACCGGCTTTTATTGACCTCTAACGTTGTTAGGGTATTTAGATACGTGGATGACTACCTAATTGTGCTAACCGATCATGTAGGTTCAAAACCAAGCGCCATCCTTGAAGACATAGTCACCATTTTCACCAGTGAATCAAAAGGGCTCCGTTTCACGCATGAAGTTCCCCACAACAATAGCCTGCAGTTTCTTGATTTGAAACTTCAATTTAAGCAGGACCGCCATGTTTGTTGGTCCTACAACCCGAGATCGTGCAAAGAGCTACTGCCTTTTAGTAGTGCACATTCCAAGCTAATTAAGCGCGGAATCGTTGCGACATGCTTGAATGCAGCCTTGGATAAATCGTGTGAGCATGAGATGGCACAGAGCTTCGATGCGCAAATTGAACGCTTTCACCAAGTCGGGTACCCAGAACACCTCATCACTAGCATTAGTGAGGACCTGGTTAAGAAGCGCAAGCGGATGTTGATGGGAGAACAGGGTCAAAAAAACAAGGATAAAGAAAAACAACCGACGGTGGTGATTCCCTATATTCACCGGCTTTCGCACAACCTGAAGAAAGTCGCCAGCAGATATAAGATCAACGTGGTGCTTTCTGCTCCCTGCAAGCTGTCACGCGTTTGCACTTTCAACAGAGTAAGAAAGGTTAAGCAGTGCAAAAAGAAACACCAAATTCGCGCCACTGAATGCACGGCTGATGTTGTGTATGTTGTTCCTCTAAGCTGCGGCAAGGAATATATCGGCCAGACAGGTCAGTGCTACAATGAAAGAGTGAGGCAGCACAAGATTGCTGTAAAAAATGGCTATGGCAGCCACATGGCCACTCACTGCAAAAGCTGCAAATGCCGTCCTGGTTTTGAAAACACCAAATTCATTGCAAGATCAAAAGACAGATTAGAGCGTGAAATAATAGAAGCCTATTACATCAAACAGAGGGGCGATATCTGCATAAGCAAGCCATCTGTGTCATTGTCAGAAGAAGAGATTAGGTTTCTGAGTGGGTCTCTTGCAGCGTTATAATCATTCCTTTGGTCCGTTTGGCACGTGTATCTTTGTTAAATCACCCCTTGTTTCTGGTTTGTCTGTATCTTTTTGCATGCAGTGTGGTTCTTAAGTGGTTTTTTCTGTGAATAAACTAGTTGGAAGTTGGCGCCAGTCCTGTCCTGTTGTGTGTGTTGTCTTCGTTTTTTAGCGCCAGTACGCCTTTTGCGTAAACATGTCATGCTACAACCAACTAGCTCAAATCAAAGTATTGCTGGTCTGCATACTTATTTGTTGAAGGGGCGTAAATTGCTGGGCTAGTTGGTTCATAATGTTGTCAGGGTGGAACCAGCGGAACACAGACGCAGGACAAGAAAAAAGGAGGTACACACACCACACCGCTGGACTTGCAACTGATTTATTTCCAAGAAAACCACCACATTTTAAATGTTTCCCTGCGCAAGCGCACACTCTGGACGATGGGAACGACTGTATTAAGATAAAAGAAAGTTATGTTCTTTATCCGTGATAAAAAACCGAGGGATCGCTGACACACATCTCCTTGTTTTTCCTGATTAAAAAAACGCTTCAAGAATTTCATGCTCGCGTCTTGTCCTCCCCCGACCGATAATGCTCGTGCGGTGAAGCAAAGGAGAACATCCTTTGCATACCTTAACATGCAAGGCTAAATTGCTTCCAGTGCCTGAATTGAACGTTGTTCGGTGCTGCCTCAGACGTTCATTGATGCATCCCCCGGTTTGCCCGATGTAGATTTTCCCACAGGACAATGGGATGCAGTACACCACCCCTATTCACACGAAGTGAACCTCGTCTGGTGCTTGGTTTTACAGGTCCCCTTTTTCTGCGGACCACCAGAAATATGGGCGCACAAACCAGACAGTTTCCGGGGGGCTGTCTGGTTTGTGCGCCCATATTTCTGGTGGTCCGCAGAAAAAGGGGACCTGTAAAACCAAGCACCAGACGAGGTTCACTTCGTGTGAATAGGGGTGGTGTACTGCATCCCATTGTCCTGTGGGAAAATCTACATCGGGCAAACCGGGGGATGCATCAATGAACGTCTGAGGCAGCACCGAAAAACGTTCAATTCAGGCACTGGAAGCAATTTAGCCTTGCATGTTAAGGTATGCAAAGGATGTTCTCCTTTGCTTCACCGCACGAGCATTATCGGTCGGGGGAGGACAAGACGCGAGCATGAAATTCTTGAAGCGTTTTTTTAATCAGGAAAAACAAGGAGATGTGTGTCAGCGATCCCTCGGTTTTTTATCACGGATAAAGAACATAACTTTCTTTTATCTTAATACAGTCGTTCCCATCGTCCAGAGTGTGCGCTTGCGCAGGGAAACATTTAAAATGTGGTGGTTTTCTTGGAAATAAATCAGTTGCAAGTCCAGCGGTGTGGTGTGTGTACCTCCTTTTCTTGTCCTGCGTCTGTGTTCCGCTGGTTCCACCCTGACAACATTATTTGTTGAAATTTTATGTATTGGTCCCTTAACAGCCCGAAGACATTATATAAGGGGGAGGCATGCATAGAGGTTAGGCTCCCCCAAATCTACTTGTGTAACAAATTAAAATGAGCGATATTTCGTATCTTTATTATTAGTGCAAATTTTTCTGTGCAAAAATTGCAAAGGAAGTTGAGAAATTCTAATTTCAGTTGATTTCTTAAATATCACTGTAGGGTGGTTTCTTTTTGAAACTTAAAAGAAGCCCTCCAGATTGAAAAACCGGCATGTGACAACGCTCCTATACTACAAATCTAAAACTCCAAGATGCACTCCTATTGAAGGAATTCGGTAGGCAAAAGACAATGAATCAAAAAGCCACCACAGGCACAGCGATTATTCCAGGATGAGCACAGCCACTTCGCTTCGCTAAGTTATGATACCACAATACAAGCGTGACCTATAGCCATTTCAAGGCACAGCACAGGCCAGTGCTTAGGCACTAGACAGGTTTATATGAGCATGACAGGTTTCTTGCAGTCAGACATGGCATCTCTTGAGACAGTGTTTTATTTCCTCCACTCCTCAGCATTGCCATGAGCTTCCGACACTTTGCTGCTTCCTTGTTAAGTGTTTGCCACGAAGAGACCCTGCTCGGACCTCCTCACAATGTAACCTATACTCCAAGCTCATGTGGCGAAAGATATATGGCAAAGACACAGGTTTGAAATCATGCGTGTACAGTGCGGTCACAGTATGCCAACCCATGAATGGAATTTGCTGAATTTAGTTACAACTCCTATTCATACAAACTCTCCATGCTGACGTTTCGCATTAACATGGTCTACTGCATAAATCGGAAGCTCTGATGTCGACAACAAAGTTAAAGCCAGCAAGCACAAGTGACATATGTGGACTCAGCTACCTGATCTGGAACGCATCCGAAACCTATCTGTCTTATACTGACTTATGGGACACATGATGGTGCTGCACAAAAAGCGCTATAAATCTAACAGGACCAAAATTTAGCATTATTTAAGCCCCTCAGAACCAATTTTTTCTTTGCATATGCGTTCACCAAGAAACCACATCAGCCGCAGCTCTTGGTTGCTGAAATAGTATTCTGGCACAACTTTGGCACAATCTCACCAAATACCACTAATTTGGTTGGTTTAGGGGGTTTAACGTCCCAAAGAGACTCAGGCTATGAGGGACGCCGTAGTGAAGGGCTCCGGAAATTTCGACCACCTGGGGTTCTTTAGCGTACACTGACATCGCACAGTACACGGGCCTCTAGAATTTCTCCTCCAAAGAAATTCAACCGCCGCGGCCGGGATCGAACCCGCGTCTTTCGGGTCAGCAGCCGAGTGCCATAACCACTGAGCCACCGCGGCGGCAAATGCCACTAATTTGTTGCAGCATGTAGAAGGTTTAAGACAATGGTACAGGTTGGTACTGCCTTGGCATACGAAGAATGCATAGCTGACTGCAGATGATATGCTGCCCACAGTTACCCCGTTACTAATGCATGCCACATAATTAGCATCAGGCCAACACCACTCACAACACATGTAACATGTAACTAACTCACCAGCGTTGTTCTCTGCCATCTGTAGCCTGTCCTCTGCCACCTGTAGCCTGTCCTCCAAAGTCTTCACATAGGACTCCAGGTCGGCTACTTTCTGTGCCGCACCACACTGGCACACGCTGTGATCCTACACCCGTGAATATTGAAAGAGTTCAAGCAGAAACAGGTTTCCTACAAGAAGCCAATGCATTTTTTGCGCAGCAGCTTGGAGATTAACAATTACCATTTTGCTAGAGAGCAGAGAAATTCACTAGAAAGGGCACAGAAAAAGAGAGATACCTTTTCTGGCAGCAAGGACTATGGCTGGTAAACTGCATACGTCTCTGAACAACAAACTCTTGTGATGAGGATTCAAACACCAATCTTAGGCGAGAAGTATTAATTGTACCCACATGTAATTAACCATCACTCACTACTCCAAGACATGCGCTGAACAAATACATTGCGATGTTATAGTACAGAGGTATGCACACTTGTCTACAGCTCTTTAGTGGTGTTCTGTGGAGGCAAAGGAGCGAAATTCAAAGCAGGTACTGATTTTGCATTTATTACTTGCACTCGGGCACAGCCAGATAGGCATCTACACGCGGTGAGACAAGTGCGCTCACTTTTGTACACTCTGTGTCTGGCGTTCAGATGACGGATGCTTAATCTACCCTTTTGGATGCTTAATCCGCCCTGAAAAATGATCCAAAAGAAAAACGCCACTGCGGGAAAAAGCGATTTGCGTTAGGTTTGTGAGTAAGAAAAAGTCAGGCTGTAACTGCTGTAAACTAAGAGCGTGAAAATGGATCCGCTTATGGATGGATGGACACTAAGTCAAGTGGCAGCTCACACCATCTAGTCGTGACAACATATATGCTGTGCTTTAACTGGAGACAGAGAACACACCTCTTCACCTTTAGAGCAAGCCATTCCACAACATCCTGCGGAGTGCAGATGAAATTTCAATGTTGTCTTGATTTTAGCCAGTAAACCGGTAACTTTGCTTGGTTATTTCTACCCATTTGAAATCTATTTTTCCTCCACTGTTCCTAAATCCCAGTACTTGGAATAAATCAGCCCCATCAGCCCCGTTGCTTTAAACTGTCGGGCAAAGCTTTTTAGAAAAAAGCATCAAGTGTGCAGCCGTTTCCTCCTCCTCTCCACATGCACTGCATAATGTGTCTTTTGGCACTTGACTCCATGCGCTAGAATTATAGCAGATATTTTCTATGCCACTGCTTTACCTTCATTTCTCTGAAGTGCTCTAATTTTATCTTGCTGCCATGAAGGAAGAAAAAGAAACTCAGGAGGGAGCATCTCGCAATACCCTTGAAGCCTACTCATCAAGTTGCTGGCTGCGCACATGTGGGCCAGCGTAGCCAACTGACTGTAGATCAACCTCCTTGCTGCAGTCGCCCGTGCCATGGGCCACGCAGACATGTGCACGAAAACATACCAACACCAAAATATTAGGGACTGACTTGCAGAGCGAAAAACGGTGAAGGGAGCAGCTTCATGAGCACTTGGCTTGCGTAGGCTGGCCACATGGTGTTGCGCTCCCTGCAGAGTTTTTTGTCCCCTCCAGAGTTTTTTGTCCTCCATGCTTGCTTCTAGCTTTTCTGCTCTCGAATGATGCCCATCCCAAGTCACCTTGTACCCCATGATTTGGTGTATTGCCTTAAGTCTACCTACCCAGACTGCTTGATTTCAAACCTTCATTGAATCTCAGGTCTCATGCACAGAAATGCACTGCCATAAGTCAGACTAGGAACCATCACCCCTTTCTAGATACATCTTACCACTTCGTACATATCGTAATTCCATCGCAGCAATGGCCTAGTAGCCTGAGCATCCGCCTCGCATGCGGGAGGTGCGGGGTTCGACCCCCGGTGCCCTCGGGTACCCACCAATGATAGATACAATGGGTGCAAGCTCTCCCCTGCTTGGTGCTCGGCTTCTTTAGGGTGAAATGCTTGGGAAAATAAGTCTCTGACCCCACCTTGAGTAGAAGAAAGTATCTTGTGCCATGGTGCTTTTTGGCCACTGATGCCCTTGCGCCATAAAAATCCATCATCAATTCCACAATGCCCTATTTTTCATGACAGCTGCGTTCCTGTTAACTTTAGTTGTTACATATTTTTTATAATCCTTTAGCTACTCAGCAACATTATTTATCCCCACTGCATCACCCTTGTACTCATCCACTACCTTTAACGTAACCTCCTGTGTCCTAAGCTCGCTGCCTTCATTAACATTAAAAATCATGACTGCCGATTTTTCATTAATAAACTTCAGACCTAATGTATCTCCCTCTGTACTGCAGATGTCCATCAAACTCTGCAAATCTTTGTTGTCAACTATTAGTACTATATCATTCGCGTACATCAGTCCTGCCAATGACTGTTCAAATTCATTCTCCTTGCTCGAAAAAAGAAAGGCTGAAGTCAAGTCACCTCCTCTCTAGATTGGTCTTGAATACTTGAGGGTACATCATACACAACAAAGGTGACAGGCGACACTCTTGCCTAACCTCCTGATCTCTGTAGGCTCCAATATATATTTTCCATTTTATAAGCACTTTTTTCCCTTTGCAGATACCTTATCTAATGTGCCCAGTATGCCTGACAAATCCTCTTGAAATATGTTTTTGTAGGCTCCCTTGATACCCAAAAATGCTAGCCATAGGGACCTGTGTTCCTTTACAGCGATGTCAAGACACTGCAACACTGCGTCGATACAGATTGCCTTCTAACCTTCTTTGTTTTCGAAACCCATTTTGTGGCTCCCCTAGCACCCTCTCGTTCTCCACCCATGCCTGCAGTCTGTCCTTGATAACCTGCATGGCCTCCTTGTAAACCACTGATGTCACTGTTATGGGATGGTAGTTGTTTATGTAAGCTTTGTCCTGTTTTCCCTTATATCATGCTCATCCTGCTTGGTCTCCATCCATCAGGAGCTTCCATCCATTATCATTTGGCTCACTACCTCTCAATGTTGCATAGATTTTGGGCCCAATTGCTTCATTAACAATTTGGATGCCATCCGGTCTTGCCAACGTGCAACTAGAAACCTTGGTGAGCCCAGCGCCTAGTGGACCTAAGGTACACTTAGATCATCTTCGTATGAACAAAAACCGTGCCAATAAGATTATAAACAAAGCACAGAGCGTTGAAAACGCCGCTCAGTCATCTCTGACACACAGGCCGCACTAAAGAATTTGCCAATCAGCAGGTTCGACCTCGCTGCAGTTAGGGCCCGCACGCAACAACACACATTTCCATCGTATCAGCATTATTTTTATCTACATCAAAAAGCACCGCAACAGATACAGAACGTGATAGCACACACGATAAGAATGCACGTGCCACTCGTCTTGGTCCTCGATTTCGCGTTCTGTATCCTCACTATGCTTTCATTCCAAACCACTGGTCACAGCTCCTGTCACACCGCGCGGTGACAAATGCAATCCAAAATACACGATACCATGCATCAGAAAAATGTAGCGATGACAACCGCTCACCTCAGCGGCAGCCTCCGGCTGCTTCGTCGCCCCCGCAGCCTTCGCAAGGTGAGCACGCTTTTTCTCCATGGCTCGTTCGGAGCCTGCGCCGTTAACACCATAAAATACATACTGCCACAGATGCACCATGCGTTGACGCCTCTCGGGACTACGCTCCATACTCACCGAAATCTAGAAGCTCGGCTTCTGCTGGTGTTTCGCCCTCCTTCCACCGAACCGAGACCACCTGGCCCCGCACTTGCCGTATAGCGTTATCTTCAGTAAGAAGGCGCAAGCTTAGCTCGGTGTCTACGAGAGCGCGCACGCTATAAACATCCCACGCGCGCTCTGTAACCCACCTCACTAACACGTGCGACATTCTGCGTTTTTTTTTTGTTTGAAGCGCGATTGACGCTGGCAAGCCAAAACAATAATAAGCAAAATGGCGTGCGCGCGCAACTTGACATCAGAAAAGTCACGTGATCGCAGGTATTGTGGGACACCTTTCGGTCACAAATTTAACAACGCCTTGTTAAAAACCTTCGTTTCAGGTAATTTTTTATGAAATTATGACTAAATATATTTACACTAGCTCTTTCGCACTAAATATTTTACACACGAGAAAAAAATAAAAAGTTGCCCAGGCTTAGCTTGGTGGTTAAGCCAAGCATTGGAGGCAAGGTCAGCAGCTTTTCCTCCGTGACGTATGGATGAATGGATGGATGGATAGCAGCGCCCCCTTTGAAACGTGGCGGTGGCAACCGCCACCATGCTCAGCCGTTCTTTTTCTTTTTTGTTTTTATTTTCTTTCTTTTTTTGGGCCCAGCTTTTTTTTGGCTGTCGTGACGTCACGTCACGTGGTTTGGTGGCTGTTCGGCCGCGCCCAAGCGCTGAACTGAGTGATTGCAATATGCTATGCATAAAACCTCAACACAAAGCGCCCACCTTAGCACAGCTGAACCAAAACATCATGGAGAAAGTTTCGTCCATGCACAACGCTCCAATATCGTCTTCGGGTGATGGCACTCGTGAAGTTTTCTGCACAGCCAGCGTTTTTCTGCACGACTTGCGCACGTTAACGAGCCCGTGGCACCGCTCTACAGTACACTGAACGGTGAAGTCCCATCATGCTGCGCGCGCTAGTAGACGCCGCGAGCAGACTACGCTCGCAGTTAGTTTTTGAGGAAAGGAAATGGCACAGTGTCTCGCATCTCGGCGGGCACCCAAACGCGCCATAAAGGAAGAGATAATAAAAGGGGAAGTTAAAGAAAAAGGTAAGAGGTGCCGTTCGAACCTGTTCGCAACGAGGTTCGAACCTGGGAACTCCGGCTCAGCAGCCGAGCGCCCTCACCACTGAGCCACCGCGGCGGGTTCGACGCTCTTGACGAATCGGAATTCCGCTCTGCAATGTGACAGCAAGATAGATGAACGAAACACCTCTGGTGTACACACCTAAACCACAGTTCCTGCACGCGTCTAGTTCAAGTGTGAGGCCGCATTCAAAGCTCGATTTTTAACGCGAGAGCGTTAGCACCATAAGCACCAAGCGCTCGTGTTGTCCAAGTCTCTTCTCTCTCCGTGTTTTTTTGCGCTTGTACGTGTCTGTTAGCACCATGTCGGAAAAAACTGTCCGGCGCCGACGGCGATGTTGGTCGTGGTGTTGGTGACCGTTTAAAACCTCGCAGCCGGAGCGGCCGGAGCAACCGGCCGCTCCGGCAACCTATAGGTGGGACAGCTAGGCCCCGTGCACCTTGTGGCGTCATCACAGCCTGCTCACCGGATTGTGAGCAAACTGGCCACCGTGGTAGGCGGTAGTTAAATCAATTATTTGTCGCGAGAGGTTGCACGGGAAGAGCAACCACGGCCGAACTAGAAAGAGGCGGGCGTGCGCTCGCGCCGTTGCCGCTCGAGTCCGGCCGTGGAGCAACCTAGCAGCTGGGTCTCACAAGCCTCACGGGTGGCAGCACATTCCATCCCAGAGCAGTGTCGCATCGCTTAACCGTTTAACCTACACATAAGTAAATATGCAGAGAAAAAAATTCTATCCCTACTTTGCCTAGCCTGGAGTTAGAGCCGCTCATATTATGAAACCGAAGATAAGTAGTTTCTGTATCTAATTTGATTATTTACTTTTGTTATGATAAATATGTGTCCTAATAGTTTAATTTTTATTGTTTATGATGTTGTCTGTTATCCTTACGCTTGGCTAAGTACAAAAGTCACCCTAACGACCACGAAAGGAGTGTGCGAAGCCTGCACACGGGGACTCAGTGGGAAAGGAAAGATGACAGTTGCCATGATTGATCAGCTACAGAACTGCCTTTGCATCGCCATAAGAACTAACGTGAAAAAACATTACAGAATGTTCGAAGCCACACCAACCAGTGTGCACTTATGAGCATCCAAGGCCCGTACAGTCGGCTTTGCCACTTGGTTCGGACAGCTTGTGGATATGATAGATTTGAAGCGCTGTGTGAAGGGAACTATGTGCACCGAAAAGGCCTTCCAACGATGATAAATAGCGAGGTAAATGTCAAAGCTCCATTCAGCGATCGATGCTCAGTTGAACTGCTGTTTGTATACTCGATCGGCAAACGCGACACGCATGCAGATGAGTACTCCAATGGGCTTATCAAACAACGGGCTCCCAACTGGCATGACGCTTTAGGCCACTTCAATATTGAAAGCAGACGTTACATGGGTGCAGTAAAGGAGGATGTGGTTTAGTAACAGGATGTTAATTAATAGGGCTGCTATCACCAAAGATTACCAATGGATACAAAAGGTGTCCATCACGCAGTGACATAAAACGAGCGAGAAAAAAGAAAATGAGCAACCAAACTACGCTTCACTGTATCTCAGGGGCTCCCCAACTGTGAGTCTTGTGCGTTTCATACTTCTGCGTAATGATTTTCATATATCCGACATCGTTTGAAAACCTTTTGTTTTCTGTTTTCCTGAAAACATTTTTTGTCTCGACTTTGTTACAGAGCACTGACGATTATTTTTAAATGAATTTTTTTCCGCGCTTGCGGTGAACTTGTATGCTTTTTTTAATTCTGCATTTCAGAGGTTATTGCTACCGTTTGGCGCGATTAGCAATTTCAATCACTTTTGGAGATAAGTAGCACTCTAAAAGTAAACTGCAACGTCGTTTATACCTTCGACAGAGTATAAGGTAAATAAAACATGCTCTATCGCATGGAGGAAAAAATAGATTACTCTTTTATTTGTGGCCTGACACCCAGTTTAAACAAAGCCCCCGTGAGCTATGTGCTGGCATTCAAATTTGCACCTTTTGGAGCTAAAATTCGCATCCGAGATCCAAGAATTCTCGGAGAGCCCGGTAAAAAAATGCCACAGAAAGCATACCAGCATACCTCTTCGGATGGCACGTGCACCACGCGTTCTACCAACACCCTCTAGAAATTCTTTAGAGGTTGTTGGTCCTACTCGTGCCGATCTTGAGTGACGTGCTATGCGGGAAGGAAAGGAGGCTGGTCGTTTCCACGCGCCCGCACCCGCGAGTCGCCTGACGACATGAGAGGGCAAAATATTTTGTGCCTCATGTAGTGCCCAGGAATTTTTTCTGCGAGCATATATAGTTGTGCGGTTTTTCCAATCTGTCCCCCACTTAAGCATCATCAGACTGTCGAATATCCGTTCGTGGCTCATAAGCAGTAGTTGGTTGCTGCTTGGCTCATACCTCCCGTTATAAGCAGTAGAGCAGCGCAGTCATGGGACCAAAAAGAAAATATAGCCAGTACCTCTGGGATTTAAAAAAAGAAGTGCCGGTTCGCACAAAGCATCGTCTGAAGGCAGCAGCAGCAACTGCGTCTACTTCCGACTGCCAGCCTGGACGACCGAACTCTTCCGACACAAGTTCCGACGAAGAGGAGACGTCAGTCCCGTCAGGTTCCCAATGGAACGCTCCAGCAGAAGAGGCGACTTCACGTCCCGAAATGGAGCAGGCTGACGACGCCTCGTGTGGTACAGTCGAGTCAGATGCACAAACGGACTCTGAGCGCCATGAGTCGCACTTGAGCACGGATGACTCGGACAGCTCCAGCGAAAGTGAAGCAGATGAAACGGCCACTGAAGATGGGCGCGAAAGAGGCGAATGCTCGGATGAAGACAGCCAGCTGGTAAGATTACACCATTTAATTTGTTAAGCGTACGTTCTTTGCCAAAAGTAACCAGGTTGCATATTTGTTTCATATTCGTATAGTAGAGCCCTTACGGCTTCCCAAAAGATCAAAAAGTTTTTTGAAAGTGAGGACAGGGGTTGTCCTTACCATACAGAGATTTAGAGTTTGAGGGCTGGCATAATAGCTTTAATGTATACGACTCAGAAGCAAACTGTGCAGCTACTTTTGGCAAGGACTGCGGTTTACACTGAGAGCGTTCAAACCATCTTCACGGTCCCGCGTTTTAATGGTAGTAATGGCGGTTTAATGGTTGAAGCTGGACGGAAGAACTATGCATTCATGGTTGTAACTGCGGCACAGGACGAGCACTTTTTGTGTCGCCTCCTCGGACTCGGTCGAAACGTCCGGCGGCTAAGTGCGGGTTATAATGCTACATCGCCCACACAGCCACCATAATGGATGCATAATACGCAGTATTAATTTGCAAATATAATGGCATTGGAAATATCTGGAAACGGAGCAATTTGAGTGAAAATGGAAATTGTTTTTTTTTGTTGTTGTTGTTGGGTAAAGGAAAATGGCGCAGTTAACTGTCTCAAATATCTTGGTGGACACCCGCGGACAGCGTCGTAGTAAGGGAAGGGATAAAGGAGGGAGTGAAGGAAGAAAGAGGTGCCGTAGTGGAGGTCACCAGAATAATTAATTTATGCCACCTGGTTAACACGCACTGACATCGCACAGCACAATTGGGGCGCCTTTTGTGTTTCACCTCCATCGAAACGCAGCCGCCGCGATCGGGTTCGAACCCGGGTACTCCAGCGCAGTATCCGAGCGATTGAGTGGCAGCGGCAGCATGTTTTTTTTTTGTCACGCGTGCGCTGCCGCTCTCCTGCTTGCGCATATATTTCTAAGCAAATCGTCGCTGTCCTTTAAGTTAGGTTGAAGGTACTTACGCTTCCAGACAGTAAGTTCAGTTAGACACGCTGTCATTTGCTTTTTCTACTTAACGCCGATACTTTTGAGTAAGAAAAAAGATACCGCTTTTTATTCATATCTGACCTGTGACGGTGGTTGGCTGGTTTAAGGCACTCGATCGGGTCCTCAGCCAAAGTACTCGGTCTGCGGCGGCCGCACCTCAATATCGGCTGCGCCCGTGCGCTGTATGAAGCGATATTCCTCGTGACGCGGCGAGCTGCAGAGATCAACTCGTCACCCTCTTTTTATCTTGAGGTCATGCGTGCGCTTCGTTGCCTCTTATTTAGCGATAACGCCGTTTGTGCGAAAGCCGATGATGTGTAACCGTATGCTCGTCGTAGAAACGTCCACACCCAGACGCATGAGGTCGTACTAAAAGCAATATAAAAAGGGCGAGCTGGCTCAGAAGGGAGTGGCAGCCGCTCTAAGAACGGTAAAAAAGTGAGGGAAGTTACCTTGATGCCTCCCTCGCCACGGAAGATGGTGCCGCGTCATCGCGCTGTTCCCGTCCACGTCTCCACTTTGTCTTTGTTTGTTTTTTTGCGCTCTAACTTCCTGCTCTTGGTTGATGCACGCACGGCGTTAACCTTGAAATCGCTCTACACAGTTCGATGGCAAGAGCTTTCGCCTGCCCCATGAATACCCGCACGAAGCGACCAGTCTTTAAGCACTGTCTCGATGAATGGACGGTGACAGAGCGAGCGTCGACAGCTCCTTCGCTGCAACTGCGCTAGAGTACGGACTTCGCTAGCATAAGTCGCCAAACCGCAAGCCTTTTGCTATTGTCTTGCATCGCGAGCACGTAGGCGAGATAGGCGAAATTTTCTGCAAACCCAAAACCTGAGCGATGCATTGGTTCAACGGCCTTCCTCTCATCGCGGGAAGCCATCGCATATAGCTCGATCGTCACCGTGAATTATCGCCACATGCAGTTAGCGCTTAAAAGAACCTCAGGAGGTATAAATTAGCCCGAAGTCCTCCACTACGGCGTCCCTCATAGCGCTTTGGGATATTAATCCCCACAACTTAAATAAAACGTTCCGTCATATATGAGTCAAAATCATTAAGCACAGCCATGGCTGGCATGTTTTTTAAGCACAACAACTGGGTTTTCAATATTGGTTTCTTGTCTCTGTCACAGGACCAGCCGCTGTATCCAGGGTCGAGAATAACTGTGGCTGAAAGCCTTCTACTCATCATGGGGCACAGCCTCCACCATGACTCATCAAAAGCAGCAACTGAGAGCCTGCTAAGCTTGCTCGAGGCACATCTCCCAGAAGGAACACTTTTGCCAACAACTAAGTATAAATTTTTCAAACATTTCAGTGGAAGTGGTGAGAATAGGAACAAGCATTTCTATTGCAACAACTGTTTGAGCTACATCGGAGAATCACAAGTGGCACAGTTGGTGTGTACAAAATGCGGCATGCAGCACGACGTTGGTGAACTCTTAAAGTCATCTTCGTATTTTTTTACGATGGACTTGGAGTCACAGATACGCGACGTGCTGAAAACGAGTCAGCTGAAAAGTGCAAAAAATGAAATTTCTTTAGACGTTAGTGATATTACTGAGAGCATTGGCTACAGAAAACTTCCTCTTGGACCGGATGACGTAAGCCTGACATTCAATACAGATGGCGTGCCCCTTTTTGAGAGCAGTAGCTTTGGGATTTGGCCCCTGTTTGCCCAAATTAATGAGATCCCATATAAAGACAGGATTAAAAAACTTCTGCTGGCAGGTTTGTGGTTTGGTCCACGCAAGCCTGTCATGAACACATTCCTCCTGCCTTTTGTAAAAAAAATTAATGAACTCTCCGCAACCGGAGTAAGATGGCAGAATTCAAAAGGATATGACAAAATATCCAAAGTCTTTCCTGGCCCGTGCACTACTGACAGTGTCGCCAGGTGTGAACTAATGGGGATGACCCAATTCAATGGAAAACATGGGTGCAGTTGGTGTGAAGAACCAGGGGAGGTGGTTGCTCGAGGCAATGGCCATTGTCGAGTTTATTCTGCCCCATTATCTGTGCCCAAGCTGCGCACACATGAGTCATTTGCTCAGCATGCCTGCAAAGCCAGAACGAAGCGAAAAAAAGTAAGCTGTGGTGTCAAAACTACAAGTGTCCTCACACTTCTTACATATTTTAGCTTTTGTTCTGGCTTTGTAGTTGACTACATGCATGCTGTATGCTCTGGTGTGGTAAAAGCCACAACACTCATTTGGCTGAAATCAGGTACACACAAAGGCTTTCGTCTCCGCAGCTGCCAAGAGGAAGTAGATAGACTTCTGTTGAGCTTGTCTCCCGTTTGGGAGTTGTCAAGGCTGCCAAGATCACTGAAAGACGTAAAGTATTGGAAATCAGCTGATTGGCGCAACTGGCTGCTTTTTTATTCTCCGGTGGTGCTGTCTAGTTACATCCCATCCAGAAATTTTCGGCACTGGCTGATGCTTGTTGATATGATGCATTACATGCTTGGTGAATGTGTCACACTTGAAAGCATGAGAGAATTAAAGCGTAATATGTTGCGTTTTCTACAGGAGTATGAGGAGCTGTATGGAATCAGCCATATGACATACAATTGCCATTTGCTTCTTCATATTGTCGACACGGTTCAGGAGTGGGGTCCATTATGGGGCTATTCAATGTTCCCATTTGAGTCAATGAACGGAAGGCTTGCAAGAATGGTAAGGGGCACAAGGTACCCTGAGAGACAAATTACTGAAAAATTTTCTTTAATGCAAGCTCTTCCAATTCTGTGGCATCGAGTAACAAAGGAAAATGCTGGTGCTGACCAGTTGTTCAGAATGCTGACGAAAGGATATCACCTAAAAAGGAGTTTTGTAGCTACTGGTGGAGTTGTTTTTTATGGCAAAGCAGCACACAAAAGTGACGGTGCCCACTTTAGGAAGATGGGAACCGGTTCACTGGTGCTGTGCACAGCTGACTTGGACAAGTCGCGACGAATTAACTCCTTTGTGTACATTGATGGTGTCTTTGGTCGTGTCATTGATATCATTGCCATTTGCCCTGAGGGACATTTGAAATGTGAATGCCAAAGAAGGATTGCGCTGCAAATTGAAGTATTCAGGGTTGCCAGGAAGCTGCTGAGTGCATTCTGCAATAACAGCGGTGTTCAATTCGTGCAGGCTGAAAGCACTGGTGAATACCGAACATCACCACTTTCATCATTGAAAAAATGTATTGCCATAGTTTGTGAAGACATTACTTATTTGTGCACATTGAATAATAAGCTGTGTCTTGAATCTACCTAAATGGCATGGTCTTGCAGCAGTGGTAAAAAAACTGGTTATTGCCAAGGAGGCTAGCTACCATAATATATAGTAGCTAGCCTTGTTCTCATTTCCCTGTACCATGCTGACTAATCCTCTTATCTGAGTTTTTCAGGTCCACCCAGCGCCAACCCCCCGTCGCAGCTCCTTCAAAGCCTTTGTTCATTACACACCCCTGGGATATAAGTTTTTCCACTATTGCAGCTTAACGAATCAAGGTTCACCTCCCTCCCCTTCCTGACACGCATCCCCTCTCACACCACTTTCCTTCCCCACCCCCGGGGCCTTCCTCCTCGGAGCGAAGGCCCTATTTAATCCCTGCCAATGATGAACGCTTTGCCCAAACGAAGACAAGTCCCCTTGTCGAAACGTTGGCTCGAGCAACCTGAGGTTTTCCCCTCCCTTGTTCATTTTGTGATCGCCAAGGACCATCTACCACACCCTCTCTCTACCATAATATATAGTTGGCATGACCTGAGCTGCTGTAGATGCAGCTCAAGTGATGCCAACAATACATTATGACCTGTTTGGACGAGCTATTGCCCCTCTATACCTGCAAGAGCCCTAACCTCATCTGCCCACCTGACCCTCTGTAACCCCCTGCCACACTTCCCTCTGGTTAAAATCCACTGTGTGACCATAATCAATGAGTTAATTACAAATTCATATTTATGCTTTTACTCAGGCTTGTTTGGTTTATCGTTTATGGGGTTTAATGTCCCAAAGTGACTCAGGCTATGAGGGACACTGTAGTGAAGGTCTCTGGCAATTTCGAAGAATTTCGCCTGCATTGAAATTCGACTGTCGCGGCTGGGATCGAACCCACGTCTTTTGGGCCAGTAGCCGAGCGCCATAACCATTGAGCCCCCGCGGCGGCTGCTCAGGCATGTGGTGACATGTTCTTGCTATTGCCAGAGTCTGGTTTTATAGTGTCTCATGACAGCCTTTCAATGCAGCTCTGTGTTTGAGTGCACTTGCAGGCAAATGAAGAAAACAGCACGCCATGAGTAAGACTAAATGCAGAGCTCCACAACATACAAAGTGGGCTCCAGTGTTGAGGATTGGTACAGGGTGTGCTGCCCTGATCTTTTGAAGGGTATTTTTGTGATTTATTATTGTACATACATGTTTGACACCAGCAGCATGCACACAAGAGCGTCTTTTATTCGCACTACTGTTTTGGCAATGAGATTACTTGTAATTAAAACAGTAATGGCACAAAGAATTTATTTTTACAGTGGTTCGAAAAATAATGCTGCTTTTGTTCTGCCTTTGTGGTTATATGTTGTCCCTTGTCTTTCATTATTAATGTTATTTGTCTTTTTCGTGCTGTTTTTATGTGTACATAATCATTCATTTAGTTAGACTGAGCAATTTTGATGAGGTATGATGGTGCAGTATGTTTTGCCTTGGCAGCAATTAGGTAATGAATTTTTCAAATGTATGACCAGATCTTAGGCACTTCCTTATGCTCAGACATTTGGCTTTATCAAAAAGGCTGCATTCAAATATGTAAATAATAGTCTGTCAATTTTTACTCTTTATTTCAGCATGTTCAGTGAGTCCCTACTGCAACAGAGACTGCTTTAAGTATGTCTGATAGATACCGGGCACCTTAAGAATTCTCTGCCCACTCAGCTCTATGGCTCCAGTATATAGTGATGAATATCGCTTTTATTTTCTCTTTTTTTGTTTCTCTTTCTTATTCCATGTGAATTTCCTGTTGGTTGAAATTGTATTTTGTTATTTTTATTGATGCGTTTTGACTGTATTACTTCTGTGGTGCAGATTCGAGCTACCTCTTGGCCTAAGACAGTAAGGCCGATTTTATTAAGAAAGTATAATCATGCGCATAATGTAAAGCTTATGTAGTTTTAAAGAATTTTAATATAATTTCTGTTGTCTTTGTGTTCACTCCTCAGTTGCTTCAAAATTACTGCTGCATAAAAGGCATTCATTTGGCTGCACAATTCTAACTATTCAATTATTCTGTAATGCTCTCAGTAGACAAAAAGTCAATTGTTTTTTAAGGCCAGAACAATAAAGTTATATGTATAATAAAAAGATAAATATTTCTTTGTCACTTTACCTGCTTTCCCATCTGCTTACTGGCGAACAACATGTATACCTTTTTTTAGTGCTGTTTATTCGTGCTCTGTATGTTTGATCACATTTTAATAAATTCTTTCTGTACAAGAGTATGCAACGTTGTGTTCATTTCAGCTAGCTATATATTCATCATAAAAATTATCCGCTACATAACTTCAAGTCACACTACCTTATGCATGCATGCATTTCATCCAGAATAATAGTTCCAACAGTTCAATATCTTTTATAACTTTAAACACCATAAGATATAATGGTCTTGCTAGATAGCAGCTGAAAATTTGCTTCAAATGTATGGGCACGGATAGGGTGTGCTGATCGCAAAGGATGGCATGCTTCAGCAACCAAAAGTATGTTCTTCCGTCATGTGCAAAATTCGCATGATTACAACATTGCTAATAACTGCCACATCAAATATGAAATGAATAAAAAGGAATAGATTAGTGTTTGCGTGGGTTTAAATGTCACATTGTCTGGAAGGGACTCTTCACTTTGGTGGGTCTGCCAATGCTAACTGTGCACAGTGCGTGTGTGTATGCATCCTCTTCAGGCGCGGCATGTACATCTGTACTCATGCACTAAATAGTATACAATCCATGTATAGAAAGCTGAATGTACAGATATATGGGCACTACAAAAAAAATAGATTATTGGGCAAAATCACCTATACAGTAAATTCAAGCCAAGCATGAGAAATGAACACAAAAAATTGTTTTTAAGATTGATGCCTTCATGAGTGGCCCTGGTATGACTCCAGTCAATGCAAATTTTTTGTTCATTTTGCAAGTGCCATTGTTTTAAATTAAAATGCTTACAGTGTATTTACTTCTTCAAATGACAAGCTATTGTGTAAGAATTAAGTAAAAAATAGTATAACTGAGACTGAAGCCAGCGTAACTTCACAATGTGACAAAAGGAGATCTTGGTAGATGCTGCATAAATAATGATCTGGGAGGATAGAAATATTTTCAGTGCAGTGAAATGTCCCTCAATAAAATACGAACATTTGAATGTTTTTCCGCGCTTCGATAATTGCATGTGTCGTATGGGATACACCCAGAAATGAATATGCGAGTTAAGGGGCTGGTTAATATAATGGTTAAAAAGAAGGTACTGAGAGGAAATGAAAAAAAAATTAAGGAGTTATTTTGCTTTACGTCGCCAACAAAATATGCAAAGTAATAACAAACACTGTGCAGTTTTTCTTTGTTTCAAAATATCTATATCCAAGTACATCTGAAATGCGCAAGAGCACAACAAGGACGTAACAATGGATAATCAAGCAAGGGCAGGGTAAACATTATGTGAAGTGATATTAGCCTTTCTGTATATTCATTTTACTGCTAACGAATAATTGATGAAAATCATCATTGGAGTGTCTCATGTCTACTAACATGAGAAGATTTGATGTACTATATCATTTGACTTCTGTGTTTCTCTTGCACAAGCACATGAATAACTGCCTCAATGGTGACTTTCTAATGTGTCATAAGGAATGCATGAATTTGACACTAGACATGCAAAGTCCATTTTCGTAAGGGAGGGAGAGAGGCGACGAACGGAACTAGCGCTATTAGGACTCGTTCTTTTCGTCTGCGCTCTGTTCCTGTCCCAAGTATTTCGACAAGGTTAGCGTTACCCACTGCAAAAAAAAAAAAAAAAAATACACCAACTAGCCCCAGCCGTCGGTTTATTGTCGGTGAAAAGTAGGCTTAGCGCCCTTAGGAATACATGGACGGAAAGGTTTTCAAAGCAGTTTTCTGATTTCACACTGCACCAATGATGCCGTCCCTTCGTAAACAACAACCAAGTTCACCCTAGAAGATATTCTGAAAGTATGATAAGTCATTTCGAAGGCGTTGTATATTTAAAACACCTCGTGTTTTAAATATACAAGTGCACATGGGTGCGATTCCCGGCTGGGGGCATGAGGCGGATGCCCGACCCGCAGAAACAAAATGAACGCAAAACTTAACAAATTGCATTTCTCGCTTGAAAGAGCACGTACGGAGGCGGCCATTCGTTAAGAGTTTTCCAGTGCTTTGAAGAAAAGTGCGACAAAGTACGCTTTCTCAATTGAGAGCTATATGTTTAATGCGCCCCGATAAATGTGCGTTGTGAAGCCGAACGTGGCCCCAAAACGCGTTCCGTCCGCTGAGCGTTTCCCCAGATCATGCAAGCTTCTCGTGTAGCGTGAATTTCTGCCACGCATGCTACATTCCCTCTGAGATACCGCCGTTAAATCGTGACGAGATGGAGGCATCCCCCAAGCAGTGCGATAAATGAATCACGCACTGTAGCAGGCGCCTAGCACCGTGTGCGCTTGAGGACACTGGAAACGGACGCGGCCGAGGGCGTCGTTTGCGGCGCCGTCTGGTACAATGCCTGCTTCTCTTTCATTCATGCGCTTGCAATTGTCTTTTAGTGCTTCCTTTTCCAGGCGACGTTGCCCATGCTGTCTAGTTTCGACAACTCTATTAGTTAGCAAATGTAGGGCACGCGGCAGCATGTCGGACTACACAATACGTTTGCGCGATTTAGGGAAATACCAAGATGGCAAAGCGCCCTTTGAAGGTATGCCCCACTTAACAACACACCTTTGTCATGACGTATTAAAAAGATCGCTTCGAAATAACATATCATACTTTCTCACACTCTTCTTCAAAGCACCCGCCAACTGTAACAAAAAAAAACACTACCTTCCATAGATACTTTGGACCACCAGAAAGCATATTTGTGGAAGTGCTGCTTACATATGTTTCAATAGGCCGCGCGCTGTTGTTCCGTACCACCATACGGGAATCTGCCCCCCCCCCCCCCCCCCCCGCCCGCAGACTTAACGCGTTTTTTTTTAAATAATCCCCTTCAAAATGACGCGTCATAGGTCGAGAATCTGTTCGAAGATGAACTTGGTTGCACCTTACGAAGCGATTACATCATAGGTGCAATCACAAATCATGAAACTGTTTGCAAAACTTATGCTTCCGTGCATTTCTACGGGCGTTAAGCCTAGATTTCAGCCCAGTTTTTTCACCACTCATCCCAACCGGTGACAGTCGCCCAACCGTATCTTGCTCACGTCGCACATCGGTGTTGGTCTACAGCCAATATCTTGAACGAGAGGATGTAAGAGCGCTTAATACAGAACAAAGGTGACGAGACAAACAGTTGCGCTGTGTGTCCCATCTTAAGCACTGTAACATAATCTCCGTCAACTTGTACCAATCAGCCCGCGTCAGTACTCTTCTAGAAAATATCTGTTCACCGCAGGCATAGGCTTCGAAACGGACCCGCTAACGTTAAGCTCTTAAGCTATAACAATTTATTTAGACCACCCCGCCGCCGTGGCTCAGTGGTTACGGCTCTCGGCTGCTGACCCAAGAGACGCGGGTGCGATCCAGGCCGCGGCGGTCGAATTTCGATGGAGGCGAAATTCTAGGTGCCCGTGTACTGTGCAATCTCAGTGCACGTTAAAGAACCCCTGGTGGTTGAAATTCCCGGAGCCCTTCACTACGGCGTCCCTTATAGCCTGGGCCGCTTTGGAACGTTAAACCCCAGTAAACCAATATCTTTAGACGTTAGCTGGAATATCATTGCATAATCTGAGATCAGTACGCTAATTCTACAATAAGGAAGCTCGAGAGAGGCCCGTGTGCTGTGCGATGTCAGTGCACGTTAAAGAACCCCAGGTGGTCCAAATTTCTGGAGCCCTTCACTACGGCGTCTCTCATAGCTTCAGCCGCTTTGGGACGTTAAACCCCATAAACCAAACCAAACCAATAATAAGAAAATCATAGGTTTAATACAAAATTTCAGCCCACTAGGTCCCCGCCAAAACTGATGCGCGGTAAAGTTATTGAACATCTATATTTAAGAAGGCAAATTATCTTTTAGATTTTGTTTCATTACTTAACAATAATTCCGCACTTCAGCCTTCGTCTCATGCTTCCCAAATCACAAGAACTACGCGATACTATCACAAAGCTATATGAGCACAGTATTTTGCCAAGGACGCTTTGTACATGTCCTCATTTTTTCCACGCACCAAAACCCATTTCAACACACTGACCGAACCATATCAACCTCAAAAAACCTGACCTGATTAATTATCCATATTGCATGCTGGTATATTATGTGTTTGTTTCTGCTTTATTATTGTGTTGCTCTAATATTTATTTTGTATTATTGTTGCTATATTCTTGTATTTTTGTTGATGCGACATTGCTTTTTAGGAATGTGCCCCTGGAGCTAACTATGGTTAGCAGTATGTACACAAAAAATAAACACACAGCTATCGCCAGCTGGTGTTCGTGTGTGATTGGCAGCCGCAGACTGACACAGCTTGTGACTTGGCTTTCGCCCTACTATACTTGCGTTTCTATTCTCAGCCCTCCTTGAATAGCGCATAACGAGGCATGAAAGCGAACGACACGTTGAGTAAAGGTATACGAAAAGCATTCTTACACCGGCCCTAATAATTCGCGAGATTTTAAAAACAGCTACTTGGACGTGCTTCTACTGCCGGACATTACTTGTCTCCATGACATCAAATCTATAGCGCACGATGGTTTTCCGACATCAAAGCCAGGTCTTGCTTGTAAAATCGTCCAAATGAACATGAAAGAAAAAAGAAGCAAGTAAATATGGATAGTGGCGATATTACTGTGCTGCACAGCTCCAGGTTACATAAGCACTCGCAAACAAAATGTTGCATAAATCTTTTTTCTACAGATGGTCTACAGCGCTTTGCGTGCGCAACTAAGCCAGCTGCCGCCTGCTTTATTTCCGTACATTCCGAAGTAGTTGTACATACAATGTCTCTCATACATTAACGAGAGCCATAGGTCCTACTTCTTGCTTTTATATATTCTCGGTCATGTTTTTTGTGTGTTTGTGCTGCTCCAGCATCGAATAAAGCAAGCGAACGGATCTGACCGTGGATGTTCAGTCTTTAAAACGATAGCGTTAAGGCTTCCGGGCTGCAGAAAGTCCGGCGTCGTCAGGGGAGACGTTGTGAGGGGAAGAGCAGGTGGCCCACCTACGACCTAGGTCACGTCGCTTTGTGACGGCATCACAGCCTGCCCCCAGTGGAAGTTAAATGAATTACTGGTCCCGAGAGGTTACTGGGGAAAAGCAACCTGGGTCTCGCAAGCCTCACCGGTGGTTGTGCTTGAGACAACCGCCTGCCGGTAGAATTGCCCATCGCTTAACACCTGCACTACTGCGGCAGTATTAGCTTTGATGACCTCCAGCGACTTATGAATACAAAGTATCTTATAACCAATTCCGCATATATTGTTACGAGGTGGCAAGCCTAGAAAAAGGACGACATAATGACAGATGATAATATGATTTAATAGCTGTGGGCCTAGTGCGAGCACTCCGTCCCGCGCCACTGCCCTCTTGTTCTTCGTAACATGACCAGGGTCCTCCGAGCGATCGTCCCGATCGATTGCTTAAATTTTCAATGATGAGGTGGCGATGACCATAATCACAAAGGATCGAAGAAGATGAAAGGCTTGCCACCAAGATGAACGAGATGATCTGGTGAACGGTTGTCCCCGGAGCATCAGGTCCAGCGGCCGGAGACACAGCCGAAGGTCAGGAATTAAGGACTCGCCGGACAGCTTGGGCGGGGTTGCCGTCTTGATTCGGGTCGTCTGGTCATGCTGCGTCCGGTGCTTGTCGTCGTGTCTTGTGGTCGGAGCTGGGGACGGGGCGGGAGAAAGCGGCTGGTCGGTTCTGGTCAGTTCGGGCTCGGGTTGAGCCGGCGGCGGAGTCCAGGTCCCCTCGGCCAACGACGAAGGCGAGCAGAAGGTGGCGATGCTCCAGGGGCCAGGACGACGATGAGGAACCCGCACCTCACACCAAATGTTACGAGGTGCCAAGCCTAGAAAAAGGACGACATGATGACACATGATAATATGATTGTTGTTGTTGTAGCCTATGACAGAATGGCACATGATTTAATGGCTGTGGGCCTAGCGCGAGAGCTCCGTCCCGCGCCACTGCCCTCTTCTTCGTAACAATATGGGTATGAACTCATTAACGATATCGTGTCGTACACTTAAAGCGGAGTAAGTGTCCCAAACAGTTTTATTATTTTTTTTTCATTTGGGCTGCGTTTACTACTATAATGTGTTATTTTGATGCTGGGTTACTCCGAAGTTTTCTCAAGGCGCCGAGCATGCAAACAACACCTGCAGAGTTTTAGTTTGTCAGTTCTTTTTTTTTTATTTCTGCTTGTATGTCGATAAATCAACGTGAATAATACCGGCCGCAGTTATTTCTTAACCGTTATTATTGTTTTCCTAGAAATGTTTTTTTTCTGACGAAGACAGGTTCATAGACGGCCCGTGTGCTTGCTAACAATAGCACTCTATGAAAGCTGCACAGTGCGCAGACAAAAAAAAACACTAATAAACCATTTAAAGATACAATGCTAAAACAAAAGTGCAAACAAGAAAAAATCTTGACGGAGGAATCCAGCCTCGTTGCATAGGTGTCATATATAATACATAACATCCAAAAACTTAGTTCTCACTGTGCCTATAGCCCTCAATAAGGCCGGGAACAGTTACTCAAACATGAGACTTTGGAGGACAATTGCTTGTCTCTGTGCGTTTTCATAAAAGGAATTATATAATGAAGCTGCCGAAATAATGAAGAGCCAGGTCTCGAACTCTGGAAACATTCCGATAACTGGAACTATCTTTGAAAACGCACCTACTTTCGTTTTAGTTTGCTACGGAGCGCCGCCCAGTCTTGACCTGAATATGACGGATGGACAGCGAGTCACGTATTATATTTTCCTTGCCTCCTACTGTTTGCATACAATCTCAAGAAACAAAGCGTTTCACTCCGGTGGTGATTATTGTGCAACATTTCACACCGCTCTTGCTAACAGTCAGACAATAAAGGAGATTCCTACTGCTGGGTGACAGAGGCAGATCGTCTGGCCCACTTCCTAGATGATCTTTGATGAGAGAACAATTTTGTATCTTTCTATCTATTAAACAGACACATAGAAACGCGGTGGATAGATGCGGCGCCTTTTTATTATAATCTCTTTAACACCTGCTTTTTAAAGTTATAATGGACAAATGGGCACAGGCATGTCCACATATACACACATGCACGGGCCGTAACTTATACTGTGCTAACGCCTTTGTTCGCTGTTCGCACTCTCCCACGGATTGGCGGTATTGCTAACAGCTATTTTACCATTCCCAAGACATGAGGTCCCTGCGAACAGCGCTGAACAATAAATGCTTAGAATGTATTTGAGCATTTTTTTTTTCACGAAAAAGGCTAGAGCCGTACAGTTGAACCGGCGTACGTGTTTATTTTTTAGCATATTCTCGCGAAGCTTTGTAATGTTTCTTTTTAATGACAACGCACGGTTGTAAACTATCCCAGTTATCTATCATTCTAAAAGAAATTCTAAAGGAATTAGTTTTATAAGACGTACTTAATCATACAATGATGCTGAAGGGGGTGGTGGTAAAAAAAATGCTTGACTGCCACTTTGGGAGACGGATTGATGTGGTTGGGGTCCCTAGTCCAAGATATTGGCTATCGCTGCTGCCCCAAGCTATCTTGAAGAGCTGCCCCTGGACGAGGAGATTTGAATTGGATGGAGCCGCCTCGTACCCCTAAATTGAGGGCTGTGCTAATAATTTGATTTCCGAATTTTCTTGGCAGTCCCACACAATATAATAAAGATCTGCGTTCTCATTGCAGAATTGACGTTCTTTGTAAATATGCTGGGCTCATGTCCTGTGATCTTTTTAGTCGCCTGGGGCGAATTTCGTTTTCTTTTTATTTCCTTAGCCGGAGGAGGATACCTTCTACGTTCGAGCCTGTGGTGTTGCCGTATGTCGGCATTTATTTTACAGTTATACATTTTATATGCCAAATGACTGCGACTGAAAAAGAGAGGGAGTGCGAACATTGACGGTTACTGAAACTTTCTGCGCGTCGCTCTTGTGCTGCGCGCGTCACCCTCGCAAAGCCGGCGAAATATTTTCCTGGGCAAGCTGTTTCTTAGGTGCTCCAGGGCCCGCGGTGCGTTCTCATTTCTGCGGCTGACGAGGTGCCAGGTGTTTGAAGGCTGCAGCCGTTCGACGCGTAGCTCGTGCGAGTGAAAACCGCGCTTTCTCTCTTGAGGTCTTCATTGTTTGTGAGTCTTAACTACGGAAGCACCACTGGTAAGTCGAAGACGTCATTTTTGAAATTGCAGGCTTCGACGGAACAGCAGCGACAGTATGCCAGAAGATCGACAAAAGTGCTGTCCTGAGCCCGCTAGCTTTGTCTAATACTAACCTCCTTTCGGACAGCTCATAACAGCATATATAAGAGCTGTAACTTACCGGTACTGACCTGTTGGGCAGAAACGTGGGATCTACGTACAGGGTTCATCTTAAATTGTGGACAACGTAGCTAATTATGGAAACCAAAATGATAGGTGTAATGTTAAGAGACAGAAGAGGGCAGAGTGGATCAGGTGGAAAAAAAAATCGGGCTAATGACATCTTAGTCGAAGGCAAGATAACCGATGGTCCTTGAGGATAACTAGGGGCAGGTCAAACTTATGTAGGCTGATGAGATTAAGGAGAATGCGGGGCTAGGGGGGCCGTGGCTGGCACAGGACAGGGTTAATCGGAGAGGTATGGGTGTGGCCTCTGTCCTGCTCTGGGCCTAGTCAAGCAGGTGATGATGAAGGCAGCTCACAGGTTGAACGTGCAGAAAGGCTATTAAGAGTATCGTACTGTGCTCTTTACTTCCAGTAGAGCTAGTTTATGTCTGAGCGGATTCCTTCAATGGCTGAGCAGCCAAACGATTTTTTCACTGATGTTCATTTGTAGAGTGAGATTAAATATCTTGTTTTGATAAAGTGGGTGCGAGCGCTGAAGGGAATTGGTGGGCATTTCTTCTCCAGTTGCCTCTGTTCGGCTGATCACCTTCAAGAAAATACGCGTTTTGTGTACACAGGGTTTTCCAGCTAAGTAGGCGCCAGAGAAATAGCGCACCTTGTAAGCGTCAAAAAGGGCAGGTTTGTAGGCATGTATCTTGACGAGGTCATATTGTTTCTCTGCGCCTGATTTCGTAACTAGAGCAGGTAATTTAGCGCAACCAATTTTCCCGCCAAATGCGCAATCTCAGATCTGTACAACGGGATTAGAAATGGCTATTTGAGTTGTTTTCGTCCATATAACTACGGCGCGGTTCTGTTTTCTTGGTGACATTAAGAAAGGAAGTGAAATTAAAAATTTTCACTCAAGCACGTGGTGTCCTGTACCGCTGTGAGCACGCTCAAAACAAACCTGTAGGGTAGCAAACCGATTATTCTTTCCATTAACCTCCCTGCCTTTCCTCTTCTACATCCTCCCTCCTCAAAACAAACCTATCGAGCTTCTTCGCCGTCTTTCTTTAATACGCGCCGAGGACGCCGACGGCATGAAATTAAGGAACGAGCTATGAAGAGCTGAATTTTTTTCCAAGGACATGATACCAGCAGTAAAGTCATTACTTTCAATGCATAGCCCTAATATCCACCGCTTGGTGGCAAGGACATTTAGATCATACAACGTCAAAAAGACGAATTGTAATGAACATTCATGCAAAAAGGAAAATTTCTCAGTTAACGTTTACAGATAAAAATCCGATATGAGATTTGTGAAAGCTTAGGACGTCTGGGAAAAGAATATGACCTGTTATATTCAGTTAAGTGCAAGATACTCAGTTATGCGTTGGTTATGTGAGACATTAGGAGATGTGCTAACTAACAAACCGAACTTTTGAGATAGTGTGCTGCGGCTACTGAGCGCGCGTAGCGGCAGGTTTAGACAGTAAACTGCCATTTGCCCTGTTTCGCTCTTACCGTTAGTTGGCGATCTAGAGCCGCTTAAGTGAGTACGTGCAAAAGATGCTATTCCGATTAGTGCCAAACTGGCAATGAAAGAGCATACAGAACAGAGTATGTGAGTGAAATTTTGCCTGAATATTTGCAAAGCTTTAACAGTGGCATTTAAGTTGCAGAAGGGCTGTATGAGTCGCTCGCAGTGCAATGAGTTGTTTAAGCGTTTTCAACACGGCAGAATGTCGATCGGCCGCCGCGGTGGCTCAGTGGTTATGGTGCTCGGCTGCTGACCAGCAAGACGCGGGTTCGATCCCGGCCGCTGCGGTTGAATTTCTTTGGAGGAGAAATTCCAGAGGCCCGTGTACTGTGCGATGTCAGTGCACGTTAAAGAACCCCAGGTGGTCTATATTTCCGGAGCACTCCACTACGGCGTCTCTCATAGCCTGAGTCGCTTTGGGACGTTAAAACCCATAAACCAAACCAGAATGTCGATCGAAGACGACCTCAAGCCTGGACGATGATGACCATTTTGAAACAGTTCCTGCTGTGGTTAATGAAAATCGTTGCTGACAAAGTGGGCATCAGCATCGGATCATTCCATCAACTTTTGAGCGACAAACTTGACTTGCGTCGTGTCAGTCCAAATTTAGAGCCCCGTATTCTGACTGACGATCAGAATTAGACCCGTGTTGAAATCAGCCAGAAATTGTGCCGGAGAATGTGACTGGGCGCATTCTCGAAGCTAGCGCCTGCCTTAGAGCGACTGGAAAAATTTACACTTGACAGCGATCCTCCTCTCCTCGCCACCGAATTGGGAAGCTTGGTGACTCCCCTGACTGACGTTCCCAGCACTGCAGTCGCATCCGTGGTTTCTTGTTTATCCGCGTTCCCAACGTCGTTAGTATAAGAGATGAATAAGCACAAGACCAACGAAAGCTTCTACCCATCGTATCACCGGTGGGTACCCGGCAGCATATATTACTATCTGATTATCTCTTTGTTACTTTCAGTGCATCAGTGAAACGATGTCCATTGACAAACCAACTGGCTAACAGCTTCAGTAATTACGGTATTCAAATAGGGAGATAAATTACATGCTAGTAATTATTGACCAATCTCTTTATTACTGACTTGGTGTAGCATACGGGGCGCGTAATAGCCCCATAACTTGGAATTAAAAGATTTTTCACCGCCTTTTAACATGATTTCAAAAAACGGTGTCAGCTGTTAGGCAGCTTTTATTCCTCATTCAAGACTTTTTTATAGTGGTGGGCAGGATGACGCCGTATCTCTTGGCCTTCCAAAGGCATTCGACCACGCGTTGCACACTTTGCTGTTTAGGGGCATCAGAAATCGTGTTCCTGACAAGTTCTCTATGTGGTTCCAGGTCTATTTAAGCAACAGAACCGAATTTGTGGAATATGCAATGTTTAGATCTGCTGATACATATGTGTTGCTTTCAAGGGTCTGTGCTCGGTCCCTTATTCTTAATTGATATCAACTGCAGTGCCGACAGCGTCGAAGACAGTGCGGATGTGAAATTGCTTGCCGACGGCTGTGCTATGTACAGTGTTATAAATAGCGCTCCACAACAAACTTTGCTTGTTAATTAATTTTGTAAACGTACAGACTGGTGCAGCTGTATGTATGCTAGCTTTACTAAAACTGTTTCTGTGTCTGAAAAAAAGAAAGAAAATGCCCTTGATTTCACTTATCATACAGGACTAGTTTGTAACTATTTGTTGGCGATTAAATATCTAAAGTTAACTGCTACAGCCAACTTCAAAAGGGACGCGCATATTGGCAGCGTTAGCTATAAGGCATTCATTAGGCTTTGTTTTTCTCGTCAGAAGGCTCTACTTTAGGCTTTAAGCTAGAAGCATACCACTGTCTAGTCAGACCTGTTTTCGAGTATGCCTATAGATCAGGGGTTCTCAAACTTTTTTGCTTGGAGGAACCCCAAAAGCCTTCAATAAGTTCCAGAGAACCCCCCCCCCCCCGCTTTCACTTATTAGCAATGTTGTCGAGTGCATTTTTGCAAAGAGAGAGTTGCAAAAGTTAAATGTTTATTGCACAGATTAATACAAATACTAATGTGATGGGTGGTACTGCTTCCCTTTTAAGAGCAAGTCAAAGCGTGGCTCAGTAGCACTCAGAGCCAGTCTCATATCAGCTGCCGGGTCAGGGCCGGTGAGGGTTCTTGCGGAACACAAGAAGACAGCCCGCGGAACCCCTGTGTGCCGCGGAACCCAGTTTGAGAACCCCTGCTATAGAGTATGGCACCCGTACTATAACAAGGATATTGCCGAACCAGAGCGCATGCTGCGCGTTTTAGCCAGAGTCATTCTCTCCGATTACTGGGCAACTTCATATGTCACTAATATGCTCACACAGCTCAACTTGGAACTTCATGTACGGTGTCAAGTTTCCAGCCTGAAATTCTTTGATATGCCGAATCACAACAAATCTGGCTTTTCACGCGATACCCACAATTTTAAAACGATAGCTACAATCAGCCAGCGAACTTCAAAAATAATTATTGTCCTCGGCTCATACCCTAATTTCTGCATCCTGTGAAGCAGCTAAGGAGTTGAGCCTGAAATTCTAGGCTCACGAATCAAGGCTAGACAAGCAATAGCGGCTCTTAGGTTCCGACGCGCGCACCTAGAGTAGGACTTGACTGTTCTCTTGTAAATGATGCTATGCTCAATATTCTCAATCGGTTATAATATTGCCCTTTTTTCCCGTACAGGGGGCACCTGAAGATGTCCACAGCGCTCGGAAACATTTTGTGCCTGTCCATACAGCTGGTAGCTCGTAAGAAAATGACTTCTTACCTTCGTACTTGATGGCTGCGATTATTAACCAAATCTACCGGGATGAAAATGCAACGTCCGTGTTTTTTTTTTCTTTTTCGCAGTGACCCTACTCATGCAGACCCAGGCGCGTAAGGACCAGGAGTTCCGGCCACGAGCGGGCTCGTTTTCGCAACAGCAGCAGCTACCTATGGGTGGCTCTTGCGAGAACGAATCGATATGGACGTTGCTCAGGATTCTGGCCGTTAAATTTTTCCAGTTAATTCAGCCCCTTTTCAAGAATATGGTTGGAGGCTGAAAATGCGACCAGACTGCCGGAGATTAATAAAATAATTTCAGTCTTTGTCGACCTTTTGAAGCGGATCATAAGCGTCTGTCTCGTGCATTACATTTCTGGTTGGGTAGTACATTTCTGGTTGGATCGCATGTGCAGTGGAAAACGACAAAGAATCTCTGGCTGCGCACAGGCAGCCTTTGGAAACTGAACCTGGCAACGTTTAACGCGGAAAAGTTATCCAATGAGGCTAGCCTAGCAGTACTGCTCGAGGAAATAGCGGCTATTAAATGGGATGTGATAGGGCTTAGTGAGGTTAGGAGGACAGGATGAGGTGTATACAGTACTAATGGGCGGGCACTTACTGTGCTATCGCGGACTAGCCGACAGACGAGCACTAGGTGTGCGATTCCTCACCAATCAGGATATGGCTTACAACTTAGAGAAGTGCTATAGTGTAAACGAGAGGGTTGACGCTGTGGTAATTAAGCTTAATAATAGTTACAAGATAAAGGCGGTACAGGCCTACGCGCCTAGATCCAGCCATGAGAACTAGATCAGCTTCTATCAACACATGGAATGGGCGAAGCAAAAAGTAAAACCACAGTAGACTCTGCTGATGGGCGACTTCAATGGAAAGGTAGGGAGAAGCAGGCCGTGGATCAGGCGGTAGTTGACTCTGGCATAGGCTCCAGGAAAGCACGGGGGAGTTAGTAGAGTTTGCACAGAGGAATAATTTGTGCATCACGAATACCTTCTTCCGGAAACGAAAAGACAAGAAGTGGACGTGGAAGAGCCCCAATGTTGAGCTGAGAATGAAATAGACTTTACAATATGCGCTCATCCTTTGTATTGTGCAGGATTTGGAGGTCCTCGGAAAGCTGCGTTGTAGCGATCACAGAATAGTAAGACATGCACTCAGCTTATCTTGATGAAACAGAGGAAGCGACTAGTGAAGCGGATGCCCAATACCAGTAGTGACATAAGCTTGAGCGAGGCGAAGCGCATCGCGTCCGCGCAAGCCACCGCGCATCTTAGACACGCGTCGTAGCATACGGCCTACCATTTTCTCCACGCACTTGATTTTCGCGATGGTGGGGTCGGCTTTTAGCCAGCGGTCAATATCTAAGTGCAAGCCTTTGACAATGTCCACCTCGCTAACAGGACCTTCGCGTAGGGTGATGCACATTTAGGTGGAGTTGGTATTGCAGGCACGAATGTGTGGTAGTTCGGACTTTGCTGGGGCAAAAGCGAGCCTGCAGGAGCTCGCGTAAGTCTCGACTATTGTCGCTGCTACATGGATGTTGTCTTCCATATCACCGACGCTGCCTTGTTTAGCCCATTGTTTTACCCCCTCCACCCGCTGAAGAAGGGAAGGTAGCTCCATCATTGCGTTTAGAACAGCAGAGGCAAGAGTGCAGCGCCCTGAGGAGTGCCCCTGGTCCCCATGCGGCAAGGTCCTTACTGCTAATCATCGATCCGGTGCAGGGCTTGCTGTTGGGAGAGCAACACTTGTTGTTGGGCTAGTTGGTAATACATGCTTCTGAAGGAACCAGCGCGAAAATCACAATGGACAAGAAAAAGGCGGAACATGACCGGTGTTGGGAGAGGATATCCCGGACATAGCTGAACGCGTTCGCACCGCAATTGGTGCGGCTAAGGTTCGAAAGAATGCTGCCAAATTTGACGTAATCGAAAGCGCCCTTAAGGTCTAATGCCAAAAGGGCGCGACCTCTGCGAGTGGTCGCCAGGTGCCCTTGGAGCGCATCTGTCCTGCAGCTTGGTTGCAGCGTGAGGTCCATTTGGAGTGAAGCATACGAAGATCATATTCCTCGGCCTGTGTAGTGAGTTGTGCTATGCGTAATTTGAGACAACGGTTCACCTTGTGTGTGCTCCTGCAACGGCGGACGAGACCGCGGCGGAACTCCCACAGATGAACGAGGTTGTTGTCCACCGCCGGCCTGTCTTCCGTCAGAGGAAGGGTCTCAGTGTGGTCGCGCTGCAGTGCAGTGATGTGTCTGGCCCAAACGTCTAGCCTTACGTTAGTAGGACGTTTGGGATCGGAGCCGTGCGTAATGGGCACCACTATGTAAGTTGGGCTTGACCCCAACTTTTGGGGGAGGCGTGTGTGTGAATGGTGACATGGAGTATGCAGTTGTCGCTGCCCAGGGTATCGTTAAGATTCTCCCAAGTTGCATGCACAATTGATTTGGTGAGGGTGAGATCAGGGCATGTGTCGCGTGTTATGGAAGTACTGACCCGATGTGTCGCGTGTTATGGAAGTACTGACCCGAATGTGGAAGGTATGGTCTGTAAGGAGCATGAGTTGGAGCCACGAAATGAGTTCGGCCAGGCGCCGACCCCTAGCGTCGTCCTCGCGGTAGCCCCACTTGTGGGCATTGAAAGCGCACGACGTGTTGAGCCTTCCCTGCCCCCACGGATCGCCTTGGAGAATATCTCGTCGAAGGTGGTGGTGGTGAAAAACTTTTTTAATACTCAGAGAGAGTTTGGGGATCAGAAGACCCCGCTACATGATTGGTACCCTTAGTCCGGGACACCGCACGACGAGGCCCCGTCTCGTGCCCGCTTTACTAGAGCCCTTTAGGAGTCCAGTGTGGAGCAGCTAGGAGAGCAGTCTCCCATGCCACTAGGGTGGGGGTGGGGGAAGGTGATTATTCTGACTACATGCCCACACCATGTGAATGATATCGCAGATCTCTCCACAGTGCGGGTAGCGCCCATACGTGTTCGGATCGAAGTGTTTTGCTATGGCAGGACAGAGAAGAGTTCCTGTCTGCAGGCGCCGCAGAGTTCGCTCCTCTGCCTTACTCAGCCCCTTGGCAGGTGCCGGGTAGAGACGGTGGCTGTCGCAGTAATGCATTAAGATTTCGCGCAACCGAAGAAGCGGTTTAGGAGCTTCTGAGCCAGGAGAGCTAGGATGAAGAGCCCGGTTTGTGAGCGCTCGGGCGGTGCCATCAGCGGCCTCATTGCCTCGTAGGCCAGGAGCCCAGATTACCTTTGTGTGAGTTGGATCGGCGGGAGCCCGTCTTAGAATTTGGGAGGCAAGAGGTGATCTTTCCCATGCAAGATAATGTTCACAGGCCCGGCGGGAGTTTGTGATAACCATTCTCGATTTTGGATCGGCGGCAGCGAGAGCTATTGCAACTTCCTGCGGTCGCGCTGAATTTGGGGCCCGAAAAGATAGCCCTTCGACATTCAATCGCCGGGGGACTACGGCAGGTTTAGAGAATTCTTCGGGCGACGGCCCTGTTATGTCCACGTAGCAGACGCCCTCTTTAGATCCATATTGCCTCTCAAGCGCGCTAACCCGCGCTTGTCGTCTGCTTCCATGTGAAGTCATGTCCATGTTACGCGGGAGCTGAGCAGCCCAGAGCATATGGCGCCACAGCACTGGGTTGATCTCCGTCCCCTCTGGTATGCATGTGTGTTGGATGCGTAAGCTGTTTAGCAGGCGACAACCAGGAGCCGTCTGTGAAAGCCGCGTGTATTGGTTCACGAGGTGAGCCTCCCGCAACTCCTGATAGGAATTTAAAGGCGACCACGGTCCGTCTGGGCCGGACATACACGCTAAGCACGAAGAGGGAAAGATCCTGGCGCCCTAACGGAAGGATTTCGACTATGGAATATTCAGTGTAGTTGTTGATTTCGACGTCATGTGAAATTGCTGTATGCGATTTGTGATCGAGAATGCAAGCTCTGTTGTTTGTCTGCTACCTGCATTGCCCGTCTCTCCAGTCCTGATACTCGAGAGACGGATATCGGGGCCTGTTTTCTCAAGGACGAGAAGAGCCATAGTCAGGTTGGCGATGGTACGGAGATGAGCGACATTCGGGGTCTTGTTTTTCATCAGGCGGAGTTCCGTATTCGCCCGTATGGCGACGGCATTGCTGTACTATGTGCCGACTACGAAAGCGCTCTTGCTAATAAAATTGTTATACTTTTCTTTCTGGCACGTTCTGGCACGGCGAATGGCCCACAACTCCAATAAATTTCGCGAATATGACGCGGCAGTTAGCCATATCAGAGCCGCGAAGTTGTTTGAAGTGCTTCTGAAGGTCGAGGGACGGAAATAGTTTATTTGTCTAAGTAAAGTTTCAAGGTTCTTTGACTTCCTTGCACCAGAGGTTTCCCGTCAGAGACGGTTTGATATCTTGAAGGCTGAAAGTCTAGCAGACAATATTCGGCAGCCACAGAGAACTTGCAGGGGATATAATGTGAACCTTTATGTACAGGAATTTACGTATTTACAACAAGTTGAGACGTGAGCACAACAACATCGAACTGGCTAAGATTAGGACAGGCCCCTACTCGGCATAGCCGAAGATGCATTACATCTGACCATAGCCCAGAACCCCTTTACCCGGAATCCGGGACGCAGTTTTAAAGACTTATGGGCCCGACCCACATTCTTCAGCATCATTCATGCGAAACGCTCAATGCTATTTGTTATCAGCCGTGTGGTGCGCCCTCTTCTTTCCGTAAGGCACATAACCATCTTTTAAATATACGCAGTGTAAAAAGACGAGTTTCATTTAAAACATCGTACATTCCGAGAACGGACACACAAACGGATTGGCTCCCTGGGTTACGTGCCATGCCCCACACTTGCACTCTATTCAACAAACTCTCTCCCTATGAAAGAAAAAGCAAAACACATGAAAACACATAGCAAAGCACTTCCACGGGTGCGCCGGTCTCCCCAGAACCCGTGACCATGACGGTTCCCTGAATTAGGGTAGTTATCGGTCCTGAACGCGAGCTGCGACCGTCCCGAACAACAACCGAGAGCGCGAACCGCGTCCCCATGCGAGTCGGATTACTGCAGACTGCTGACCTAGCAGACGCCCCCCGGAGTCCGGCCGGCGGCAAAACTCAAATGCTCAGCACTGTCTTTAAGCAAGTGGCGGCCTTCGCTCTGTCCGGTGGCGTCTCCTGCGTACGCCCGTTTCTCGAGAACCGCTGATGTTCTGGCTTTCGATCCTTGGCGCCATCAGCGAACACCAGCTCGCCTCACCTTCGCCGACAACTCCCATTTATCTGTCCCCATCCAGAGTGAGCGCCCGACCCCGCTTCGCCTGGCAGTGTTCCCTTTTCAAAAGAGCTGTCGAAACTCCGAACGAAGCGTCCGCTGCTAGATTAAGCCGCATCTGGTGTCCGTCAAGACGTGGTGAGCCGTCTGTTTGCGACATGCTGTTGGTGCTACAACACTTAGAGCTCCTTGTACATATGGAGAGAAGCGGCCCTGACGAAAAACAAACCCCGCGACCCCGCCGTTCGCGTCTTTCCCCTAAAGGGGACAATGGGAGGCTTGGGCGAGCCGGCCGCTCCCTCTCAGGCTACTGCCTGCCTTGAGCGCTATTTGCCGTCTCCCGCCGGGGGGCGTCCGGAAGCGGCGGGACACGGGCGAAACAAGGGCAAGCGTTCGTAATGATCCCGCGCGCATCCACAGATCACTTTGTGGCCCCCTCAACGGCGAAGCCAACTTCCCTTAGCCGCAAGGAAAGGAAGGGAGGGGGGGGGGATGAATACGCATAGTGCACGCTAGCCCTCTACAGTCTAATTTTGCGCGTCCTAAAATTTTGTAAGTTATTTCCTGTAACCAAGCTTTGATATGTCTTGCAATGTATTCATTGTTCTCGCGTGAATGTGGACGAAGCCCGCCGTGTTTTTTCTGTTTTTGTGCGGGGAAAACCTTCACCAACCTGTTCCGTTGTGTACGCCACGCGGGAATTGGTTTGGCGTATTTGATTTGCGGCAGTTGGTTTACCGATATTAATGCGAAATCATTACTTGACGAAGTCCAACCGCTCACCGAGTTTGTGAAGGTTGATCTTGAAGCTGGCCTTGGCAAATCCGAGCATAGCAACCGCAAATGCAAGAATAAATTAAATATTAACGCGATTGGGTTTGAAAACGCGGCGGCACGAACAGGTCAACTTCGCTGGCCACTGCACGAGAGCACTATGCTATCGCCACCGCCGATCACGCCTCCTGTTAAGCAGCTACACACACTGCGCTGTGCATTGCACATCGTCGTCTTCTTCAACTTCCATCTGCCGCGCGAAAAGAGCAGATCAGCTGAAGCTCGATCATAGCTTAACCTGATTCTAATATTATCCCCAGACGTGCCGTCGACCCAGCAAAGCAAAACCATTAGCCATCAAGGCTAACAACATGCTATCGCACGTCTACTAGGTTTATATACGTTAAAACTGTACCACATTTTCTTTTCGTGACGCGTTACTCCTTTCAGCAAGCTGCGTTTCCTCCTAGGAGAGGTGTGCAGACACGCCTTAGTGAAATGCGAACAGAGCCTGTCATCAAAACAAAATTTATTACTTCTGTCCTTTCAGCTTCAACGCACAAGTAGCGTGACTCATGTTCACGGACAAAATATGTAACGGAGTATGCACTCATGAAACGTTTCTAAAGGAAGATCTCGCTGCAAAGTGCAGGACAGAAGCGAACAGTCATTGAAACAAAGCGGCATAGGGGATGTCTTTATATTTATTTTTTCCTTACTTTGTGGTTTTCATCAACGGCACATTAATAAAAGCAGAACAAAAACAACTCTATGCCGCCGGTGGGATCCCAACCCACGCAGATCTTCCGCTCTCACCGTTCGAGCGGGTTCCTACGTGGCACTCGCGGTAATACAGGACCTACTACGTCCACCGCTATGGCCGGGTGTGGCGCTGGTGAATACTGTCAAGGTTCGGTTACAATACACATAAATGCCCTCGAAAGCACATGGGACAGCCGTTAGAGCACCAGGCGCAAAATTTGTAGGTAGTGCGTTCGGATCTCACCGGCAGCATGTGGTTGTTTTTCTTCTGTTTTTATTAATCTTCCATTGATGAAAATTACAAATTAAAAATAAAAGACATCAACTATGCTGCTTGGTTTCGTGACTCTTGGCTTCTGTCGTGTATGTCATAACGAGCACCTCTTTCCATTCCCTTGTGCACTGGAAGGTAGAAAACTACAGTGTATATGTGTGTTCGCATTTCATTCCAGCCTGGATGTATTACCCGGCCAAATTTTTAACTGTGTTGTTTGTTGATCACTAAATGCACATTGAAAAAGGCTCTCCTCGGGAATGCAGTACTTTTCACGCGTGAGGTGGCATTTGGCGGTCATATAATGTTTTTTTTTTATATATTGTTTTAGAACAGTACTTGCCCATAGGAAGCGCAGTGGTACGAGGAAATGAGAAGGATATAATAAGGCTTCCAAAGTGTGCATATATCTTTTACAGCAGAATGCTACGCTGTATTTAGTTTGCTTTATGGGGTTTAACGTCCCAAAGCGACTGAGGCTATGAGAGACGCCGTAGTGGAGGGCTCCGGAAATTTCGACCACCTGGGGTTCTTTAACTTTGCACTGACATCGCACAGTACACAGGCCTCGAATTTCTCCTCCAAAGAAATTCAACCGCCGCGGCCGGGATCGAACCCGCGTCTTTCGGGCCAGCAGCCGAGCACCATAGCCACTGAGCCACCACAGCGGCTGTTACGCTGTGTACGTAGCCCTAAAGAAAATAGTAAATGAGAACCTAAGAAACAGTATTATTTACACAGACTCCCTCAGTGTACTTACAGCTCCCCAGTCCAGAAGTGCAACTACTCCGATGCTTGGCGGCCTCATACAGAACACAAGAAAAGCCATAGCTCAGGGACAAAACATAAAACTTTGCTGGGTACCGGGCCACGTCGGAATTAAAGGCAACGAAAGAGCGGACCTATGCGCTGGTCAAGCTTGCGGAAAGCAAATAAAAAAAGTAAATATTTCCTTTAAGGACTGCATGAACTTAGCACACTGTAAATTACAAAAAAATGGTAGTCCACGTGAAAGAATGAAGAAAATAACAAATTACACTTTGTAAAACCAGTTTTAGGAGAATGTAAGCCCTGCACCCACCAGGAACGTTTCAAAGAACTGATTATCTGCCGTACTCGTATAGGACACGCACACCTCACTCATAATTTCCTGCTAACAAAACAAGACAAGCCCCGATGTGGATTATGTGAAGATGAGCTAACAGTAAACAATGTTTTATTCTCATGCAGAAAACTGGAAAAACTGAGGAAAGAATTTCGCAGTTTTTAATAATGAAAACATACCATTTCATCCAGCTTTGCGCTTAGGTGAAGATGCACTCGTTGACATTACACAGGTTTGTAAGTTTTTAAAGAGGACTGGTATTTTTAAACAAATTGTAGGCTTAATAATATATATATATATATATATATATATATATATATATATATATATATATATATATATATATATATATATACACATATATATATATATATATATCTTTGCAATACGCACACTCTTACACGTGTCTCAGCCCCTCTCATTCCCGAGAAGAAGACTGAGGGTTTTGTTTTTTTCGATCAGTTGGTAGCCTCGACATCCTTGCCCAGCCAAGGATGGTTGCAGAGGTTTCCCAACTTTTTTAAAGCTTCTATTACTGGCCATTAGCAAAATGTCTTTCCGTTTGCATTACTAGGCAATAAAGCTAATATTTTAGGCCCTCTACGCCACCGACCACAGTTCACTTTTCTATAAAAATCTGCTGAAAACTTTTCTACACCTTGCGGTTGGCGCATGATGGCCTTAGCTGCCGATGTGCCATGAAATTCAACACAAAGGCAGACTCGAGTACTTGCCACTTTGATCAAAATTATTAGAACTCCTTATGTAGAGGGATGAATAAAGCCAGAACACTTTATTCAGTAGCTTCCATGGTCAGGTTGGCGGCCGTGACAGAAATGGATGCACTAATTGTAGCTCCATGCACCTGCTTGTGGAACGTGCCGCGAAAGATGACATGCATGTTTTCGAGGCAAAATTTCAAAGCCTCACAAGGTCCTGCGCCTCTATAGGTGTTGTTTCGCCTCTCTTCTCATCGGGCTGAAGTGCAGCCGCGTATACTTCCACCGCGAGATCCACTTGGCCGCTGGTGAAAAGGGACTTGGCGTCGAAAGACACCACGAAGTCGTCGTCGTACACTGTGACGCTGCGCGCCTTTTCAGTGAATTCGTACAAGTTTCGTAAAAACCCGGTTCCTTTGCTAACTAGCAGCACAAAAACAAGGTGAAGATGGCCCGACAACCGGCAAAGAGGGGAACGGGTAAAGTCCAGTATCGGTCGCGCAGGTACATCTGCTTTGGGGATTTCTGGCAGGCCATACCAAGCAGGTGCGGAGCCGGTGTGGCAGGCAAGATCTTGGGAAGCTTTTCTTTCTTTTTGGGATATTATCCGACGCACGGTAAAAAGACTTTCTGCGAACTCTTTTGGAATTAGATTTTTCCCCCTTGAGAGGAAACATGGGGTTCCATTCGTCATGATCATACTGGAACTGCACCCCAGCGGTTGTGCTGTTCGGCTGCTGGCCCGAAAGACGCGCTTTCAATACCGGCAGCGGCGGTCGCATTCCGATGGAGGCGAAATGCTAGAGGCCCTTGTACTGTGTGACGTCAGTGCGCGTTAAAGAACCCTAAGTGATCGAAATTATCCTCAGCATCCACTGCAGCGTCCCTCATAGCCTCAGTCGCTTTGGGACGTTAAACCCTACAAAACCATACCAAATGATCATTTGGCGATCCAGAATAGCTGCTAGCCACGCATGCATGCAATGATTCCACGTCGATAAGACATTATTTTAACGACGCTGTTCGCAAAGTCGTTGAATCCTACAAGATACAAAAAACAACCACCTGATCAGCTTCTGAGAATAAACCACTGTTAAGCATGAACGAATTTTATTGCGCTCACGTATCACTTAACCAGAAGTGTAGGTGGTGTATTTTCAGTATATGTGTTGTATTTTTCCGGCGGATCTCTGGCAAGGTGCTGTGTAGGGGTTGATAGTAAAGCGAAACGTCGCAAGAGTAATATCACACTGCTTACGTTTCAGGAGGCGGTAGCTCGCCCGGTCACTTCGTAGAGCAGTCGCCGCGCGCTCTGGAATGATGGAACCCGATGCCACGTTCCTGGCAATTCTACCTCTAAGTGGATGTACATACCTCTAGGTAGCCGCATCTCTTTTGATCTGCGCGGTAACTTCGCGAATGCAGTCGCCGCCATACCGCGGCCCACATTCCGGCAGAAGGGTACGATGCGACAGATAATGGGTTAATGCCCAGATATGAATAATTGGTCATTCTCTACTTGAGATTCAGAGATTCATGGGAGTCCTTATACCATCCCTCGCGCAGTGGTGCAGCGGTTAAGCGGTGCGCCATTGCACTTCGATAGCAGCTGCTACCACTGGTGGGGGTTTGTGCCATCCACGTTTCTCTTCCTAAGTCACCTCGCACGACCAATCTTTAATTTAACCGCCACTTGCCAGGCTACATGAGGACGCTATCTTTTATGGATACTATCGAGTGTTAACACACACACAAACATATAGACATGGATTTTGGCACAATGGGGCTAGTGAGGCTGATGCCGTAAAGAAAGGAGTGGTGCCCTAGTCATATCCTAGCTTGAAAGGGCCGTGGGTTTGAGCCCTACTATATCCGTGTGTGTTTACATCTCTTCCATTGCTTGTCAGAAGCTTGATCAGTGCTTCATCCTTTGATCAAAATCACATTTCATGTGCTTTTTTTCTCAGAACTCCTCATCGTGGGGACTAACTGCTGCGCCGCTTGGCTGGGGTTGAGCCGTTAAACACGTAGTAGCTGATCCAGAAAAGGATGAATGGCTGTGGCAAACTAGTACGTGCCCAAAAACATTAACTTCTGGGCGCCTGTCATTCTGGTTCCTTAGATAGTGAATGGATGAGTACGGCTCCTCATATAGCACCTCGTCGGTGTTGGCCTAAGCCGTTGAGGATTACAGAGGAGTACCTGCGTATGTTCAGTCGTCACTGAGAATTTTATAGACGGCGGCTTGCGCAAAACGGTGCACTGCGTAATTCAATCATGTACAGTCACTGACAACGTTTGCTGGATGCGATTTGGAATAAAAAAGCAACTATGTCTGCGTTGCTTCGGCAACTAGTCAAATCATATTTAGTCCAGTTGATATAGTACGCACGCTCCTGATGCTTCTATATATTTCAATGATCTGCTTTGCCAGAAAGGACAGAAATAAAATTTGACGCCGAATCGGCAACTCGAAAACTTTTCTTCATGAGTCTACAATTGATGTGAGAAAAGAGCAGCACCATGTATGCAAACATGGCAGGCGCGCGCGGTCTTAGGATGATGATGATGATGGCATCCTCAGGCTTAATGGCACATATCCACGGCGGGGGATTGGCCAGGGTGCATAGCTGATACAAGGAGGCCGCGGGTATCCTCTGCGTCGTCGTCTGCCGCTGTGCGCGGTTCGCTTAAAGTGCCACTTGAGAACGCACTTCCATTTAGAGGAGCTTGCGTAGTGACAACAGGCGACTACATAGTGGTAGTGTGATATCAGAAAACTACTCCAAAAAATTTTTACATTTATTTTTAACTGCCCCGATCCCCGCCAGAACCCGCAGCACCGACAGCAGAGTCGCCGCATCTTGGCCACAGCACAGATCGGTGTTGATCTGCATATATTCCGGGCTACGTTCAACGGCGGCAGTCAAAATATTTTTAGAGTAATTTCCGGCCATAAGTTCTTGACTGAGTTTATACAAGCGTGCAGAATAGCCTTGAAGAATGCTTAGGCCTCTACGCGAGGTCTTGTAAACAACCGACTGGAGAGGGTATCGCACTTCAAAAGAAGATGATGACGAAAAAATTTTAACTAAAACTGGTGGCCGGCCAAATACCATACATCATTTCCATCAGTAAGTTAATCAAGGCGCAACACGGGCTCGATTGCAATGTTTCTTTTTTCTAACCATCTGTTTATTTAGACATGTGTAGAGCTGTGTTTTTCTTTCTCGTCAGTATATTACGCGCGAAGATTGCTCTGAAAACAGCGTGATGTCTGCCGCGTGCTGCGTTCCTCGCGCGCAGAAGAAGAAGACTAACGGCTGTGCTGGACTCGGGACGTTGTCGGTGAGCCTTTTGCGTATTTACCACATCTTATTTCTCCTTCTGTGGTAAGAGGCTGCGTTCCCCGTAGGGTGCTTGAACCTATCATATAGGAAGACGTAGCCTGGGTAAATTATAAAGCACATTGAAGAGGTAGGGCTACATTTCGCTATGGGCGATGGGCGATGCTTGCAGCAAGTCTGTTGGTTTTAAAATCGTTCCAAGATGTTACTTACGAGCTATGTCAGGTGCGCTAACTAAACTGCGTTCGCGGTCGGTGAAAGCTGGAGAGACCGTTCCGCATTGTGGCGGAGATAGCATTTGGCCTTGCACTGCTGTGTTCGTATTTTGGAATCACATCTACGCGGCTATAGATGGGTAGCTTTCTAAGAGAAGACGGGGCAAGAGATGCTCTTCCGAAACATTGGGCCCAAATTCCCGTAGCCTCTTTATGGCAGGTGATTTGACGCAGCCCGTCATAGAGAGAAAACTGCTTAAAACAGAAAGCTAACATAACGGGCACGATGGAGTACTGTTTAAAAACTGTCATGCGCCTAATTGCACCCCGGAAGCTGCTATTTTAGCAGGTTCTTTTGCGGATGCTCCGATAAACCTTATGTACGGCAAGTTGAGGACAAATGAGTAATTTATAACAGAGGTGTGGATATACTGTGCTAGGGAGGCAACAAGAACTGAAATACACCTGCCACAAAATTACGAGGACAGGATAATCAGAAAATGTTGGAGGACACCACACTCCATCACACGCAAATGTCGAACTAAATATGGTTCGCACATGCACCTTGCTCCTGTAACGAATGAAAATCAATTCCTGTCGCTATGCAAAACGGCAGGACAGATAACTACCGATTCTGTTGGCACTGCGGTTGTCATATTCGCTTTACTCTGTGAGCCTTATAGACTGCTGTCCGTATGGAATGTATTCGCCTTGTGCAGTTTAGACGGTCTGTTTACATTAAATCATGATGTGAATCAAATTATATATTGGAATACCGATTAAATGCACCGCTGGTGCCTCGCTGTTGTCGCTATTTATGGAGATCGGGCTATTAAAAATCTCTACCTTATGCGTACATAAGCTATCATTGGCTATTCGCAATGAAAATCGAAGTACTATGAGCGACAACGTTGCACAGAGCAGAGAAACCTTTCCCATACTTAAATGACTCTCCAAAGACATTTCATATTTTGTTTAGTGTTTTAGTAGATCTTTAGTGCATTTTTAGCGCACTTTTTTCATACATTCCTGTTCCTGCTTCTTTGTTATTTGTACTCTAAGAGCTCACTGTTTCTAGTTTGCGGCAGATGCAGCCTTCAGGGCCCATTGCTATCTTTCTCAACCAATAAAAAACGTTGGCTGTAATTTTAAAGCAAGCAATAACGGCACAGAGAGCTGCTTTTAGAAGGATCCTAGTAACTGAAGCGACACTAAAGTTTCATAACCAAGTGAAGTCGCCAATGCTGTCCGCGTTCAACTACCGCGAGTTGCAGCCGCCGTGAAATGTTTTGCTCAAGTCTAGCCGGAGAAATTAAGAATGCCATGGATGAACAACGCCTCGGCCAAAGTCTAGTTTTGTATGGGCCTCATAAAAGTAGCTACGAAATATTTCAGCCTTTCTCGGTCGCATTTCGATCGAGGCGAAATTCTAGAGGCCCGTGTAGTGTGCCATGTCAGTGCACGTTAAAGAACACTAGGTGGTGGAAATTCCCGGGGTCCTGCACTACGGCGTCCCTCATAGCCTCAGTCGCTTGGGGACATCAAACCCCCTTAAACGAAACCAAGACCTGAAACATGTCAACCTGCAACGAATCATAAAGGAAGTAAACTGCCGACGACGCGCAACGCACAATAAAAAAAAGGGGGAGCTGAGTTGCGCTTCGGTACATCTCTGAAAGGCAGACAGTCTGCTTAACCCAAACGGTTGCTCTCGAATGTGTCTTCTGGGGTGTTCGCCCATTTTTTTCGGAGGTAAAATCACAAATTTTGCTCTGTTTTTGTTTCAGACGTATTGATCTCGTCTTCCACTGAAGGCATCTGGAGCGCGTACAGCTTAACGGTCTCTCTTTTCCACAGAGGCTGACTTTGAAGGTAAGGATTCTTGTGACAACGAAATCATAATTTTTGTGCCATTTAACACTTAAAATCAGGAGGTAAAGTGGGAATTAGTAGCTGGATCCAAAGCGCGATTGGCGACTGACATACGCCGCTGACATTTAGAGGCTTCTAGGATGGGATGCTGTTCGCAGGGTCCCTGGTTCGATCCCAGCTGCGACGGCCGTTTTTCAGTGAAGGCGGATTACAAAAACGTTCTTGTGCTATGAGACTTCAGCGCATATTAATGGACCTCGAGTGGTCCAAATTAATCTGGAGCCCTCCCCTACGGCGTCCTCATAACCCATGTTTCTCTTCGAGACGGTAATCTCCTTAATCTGCAGTAGCTTTTATCTCGCTTCCCTGTTTCACACCCTCCATCATCCGTTTGCTCAAGACGCAGTTTTGGCGCCCATGATGAAGTGAGACGCTCACTACTCCATTTCTTTTCCTGCAACAAATGTTCATTTTCATTCCCATTGTCTATTCGTCGCTGCTTTCCAGAGTTGCTCTGGTGTGGCCGCCTATGTAATGTCACCAGCCTAGGTACCACTGACACCTTGTAACTATTCCACTTCCTTTGACAAGCGGTGGACTTTTTTTGTTTACCTGAACTGGCCATGTACTGTGACGCAATCCTCTGTGGCTACACATTTTGACGGAGTAACAGCGCGCCGTCACTGCCATTGCTCCCAAATGACCGTTTTTGAGTTCAGTAAATGGCAAAGGAGTCGTTACCTCAATTCGTAGGTCGGGAGAAAGAAACGATTTTGTCCATATTCCGTTGGTCTCTCTTTTTGTTCATTTTAATCGGTATAAGGCACGCTATCCCTCGAGATTTATATCTTAGGATGTCCGCTAAATATAAAATTCATAGGTAACAGATTGGTGTGAGCGTTGAAAAAGCGGACAAAATGTGATTACAAATTAAAATTAGCATAGCAAAAACCTAAAATACGCATCAAAAGAAATAATAAAGGCCTATATTCCTTCGCTGGAGCGTTTGGTGAACAAGGTATTTAGTTAAACTTTAATAAAATCGAAATATTATTCAGGCCATGGTGCTGACTATTGACTTCTTGAACATGCATAAAGTGCCTAGGTTTGCAGCAGTCACCGGGGTTTGTCGCCGTTACCGAGTAACTAGCGCAGAGACAGCGGTCGTTGTTTCTCGATGACTTTATGTAGGACACTGCTGTGAAAGACCTGCACACGTTAATGGAAATGTACCGCAGTGGTGGCCAAGTGGCTTGAGCATCTGCTTCACATGCGAGATATCTGGGGTTCTGTTCCCAGGGCCACCGGTTACGTACCCGCGGTTACGTACGTACCGATTACAATAAGGACAAGCCTTCTCCTGGCCTGGAGCTCGGCTTATCTGGGGTGAAATGCTTAGTACAAGGGGGTTTTGATCACTCTTTGTCTAGACGTAAAATACCTAGTGCCACTTTCACTAAAGCTGGTTTTGCGCCATCAAACTTCCTCATGGTCCGTGTAGCTCAAACTGCAAAAAATAGTGGTCGAGGGCCTGAAGTGTCAAAAAGCGCAGCAAGAGGCAAAAACGTAGCGACATATCCGTTGCAGTCTGCAAGCTTTGTAGTAGCACGTCTCCATACATGGCGGGCTGCACAGGCTAGTAAGCGGAAATATACATTTCACAGCTACATTCTTCAACGTCGAACGTTACTTTTTGTTTTTTTTAATAACGACCACCTCAGCAGTGACACATTTTCGTAGTGTTCCAAGCACTGCTGGTACAGTACGCGTCCGCTTGACGTAAACCTCGTCGTCAAGACTCTGGTGTCAGTGCTAAAAACTGTACCAGCACTGCTGGTATAGTGCATGCAAAACATTGAGTACTTTGCGTACCAGCTTTCCGTACCAGCGCAAAGCATTGCCTATCAGAACGCCAAGCACTTCTGAAACAACTCGCACCTCCGGACGTTAAGGCGCATCAAAATAAATACTTTTTTACTTTCTCTACTTTACGTATACTTTCACTATTGCATTCCACTTGTTGAATGATTTCTTGTTCATAGATTGTTTCTTGACTGCTTATTTGTTCATATAGTGTTGGATGAATTTATGATGGAGACGTATTTTCGATTTACGTTATTTACCAGCAAGTATGCTGGGCTTGAACGCCTGAATACACTGAATCAGCATGTGGGCAATGGGGATGCTGTAGTGGCCTGCTTCTGAATAATTTCGAACCATCTTTAACGTGCGCCAACATCGCACAGCAGACGAGTATGTGTGACCGAGTTTCTTACCAGGTGTCCTGAAGGGTAATGGATTGGAGTGGCTGCGATAGATTTCTTCATCATAGGTGGCATTTATAATCATTGTGCGAACATACTCGTCCGAAAGCGAAACGTTATTGGCGAACAGAATCCTTTCCTTTGTTGTGTATATCACCTAATGATTCTGTACAGTCCTCCACACAAGGCGCGCTTTTTGTGCATTTATGAAAGTCGCGGGTGGCTCCTCGCCCAGCAGAGCTTCGTAAGATATGGGAAATTAATGACGGTATCTGGGGATATGAAAGCACGATAGAGCCCTAGTCCACTCGTAAATGCTACAAGTATGCTCTAGGGTGCGTCGTTGGAGCTCTTTAGAGGGTTGGGTAGACTACTGTACAAGAAATAGCGCATGAATATAGTAGTTAATATAGCACGTGTTTCCTAGTGGAGTCCTGCTTACTGTATAAATTAGGGCTGTTCATTTCACTTCACCTCGAGAAAAGAGGGGCAAAGTTCAGCAAACGTTCCTTGCTCAAATCCTGTGTCATAATCGGCCGCACTATTTCCCCGTGCCAGTCCTTATTGAAGCAGAAATGCTGGTTGGGACACGTCCCCGCATGTTTAATCGTGAGGTACAAGGTTATAATTCCGGCAGCATAGCTCTTTCTTTTTTTTCCATCGAATCAGCATTAGACTATTCATAGCTGGGCTTCATCGTCATCGTTGGCCAGGGTGCAGGCAGTCAGCACCGCCTCAAGGTATTAGGGGCGTTTATAAACAGCGCTGCTGCAGTCGCCATCGCAGAAAAGGCGGACTGAGATAGCGCATCGTACACTCCTGTGCAATAAAGCACTATTCTCGCTGCGTTGTGCGCAAACGCAACGGCGGGTAGATTTCTGATATTCGGGTCCTGTCAATAAGAAGTCGTCAGTTCCGCTTGCATTTGCCCTCTGTCTTACCATAACGCATGCACGAACAGTTAACCGCAGTATCGTGCCGTCTCTCGAATAGAGCCCGTCCGACCAATCTTAAAAAACGCGGCTTCTTTATGCAAACGCTTCGCAGAGCAGATCTTCGAGTGGTGCACGGTTGTTGACCAGTTAACCCGAGACGCGCTGAGCTGCTGCCAGGACAGTCTCTGGACACCGGTACCAAATGGGACTGGCGAAGGTTTTGTGCGTGGTGAAGCGCCACCTGTTGCTGCAGTCGCTGCGGCGCCACCTCCCCGCCACGGCCCTGGAAGTGATGAGCGTGGTGATGCTAGCCTACTACGTCGTGCCCAGCAGCGCACCAGCCAAGGCCGCCCTGCAGGAGAAGGCGCAGACAAGCCCCATCATAGGCGACGCAGCCCCCGCCTACCTCCTGACGTCACAGAGGAAGACCGTCGTCTACGGACCTAAGAACGCCACCACAGACGCTCTCATCGAGGCAGCCTTCCACACGTTCCTTGGAAACAGTAAGCTGCTTGCTCCCTTCCCCAGCCCTCCCAGCTCACAGAAATTCTACATGCGCCACTCCCGTTGTGAGGTTCGAGACGATTGCAGTTGGCAACAATTTCCTCACTGATCTCGGCGTGCCATGTCACGCGCTTGGCAGAGTCACGTGATATGAAGCTTAGATATCGCAACAACGCCAATGCGTTGATGATACTCCTTATCAGGAGTCAAGGAAGGGGCTTCGACTATAAGAGGTAGGATTGAGGTGCGGCATTCAGTGACTAACCATAATAGCTGAGTACCATTTTAGATACAATTCAGTTGTTGGCTTGGACTGTACAGACGTATTAACAAATATATTGGCTGGTACTATCACTCCCAATATCATTTGCAAATTGAGCGGACCGAACCAACTGAGGTTTGCGGTTTATACCAAAGGAATCCGGCCACACAAAGCACCCAATTTCCACACACTTTGAGCGTCGCTCCTTGGATCCAGCGCTAAAGGGATCAGTTTCCAGCCCCGTTCAGCTGACACTACTTCGTGAACTCATCGCCTACCGCATTTTATGTGCACTAGCTCATATTCAACCCGATCGTGCTTGTAAAAGAGTTGTTTAACATTATTTTTTTCGGGTCGCACCGTATTATAGAAGCAGCCTTGGCAGTATTCGTTGTTTCGTACTGAATGGAGTTTACCCCAGATAGTATAATTCGGAGTTTCTTACATATAGGTGTAACGAGACCCCCCTGTCTCATTAGGCATTGCGTCCTGCTAAGGGACATTTTGCACATCCATTACAAACCTGTAAGGCCAGTTTTATAACATGCAGAAGGATATGTGGGAAGCTAACTGCTATATTTAAGATATTTACGCATTTACGCTTTCTAAGCGGCGACAGCACTGCCGTTGTCAACCTAACAGGATTACGTAAGTATCTTCAGTTTCCTTTCGGCTAACCCGAAGTGAACGGGTTCACCCCCCCCCCCCCCCCCTTCCCAGGTGGCCGCGTTTTGAAGGAGCGGAGGTGCTAATTTCGCTGGTCTGGTAAAGCCCCTCGTCTGTTTAGAGTGTACCACAAAAGGAGTGTGCCATAAGACAGCTGATTCCCTATTTATATCTGTAAACGCTTTCTTTTTTTTAGAGGGCAGGTCGGTCACGGTGAAAGCAATGCCATGGACGGCATGAAACGTCATCGTGCAGAAACGTGTGCTAAGAACACAACACATAAGCGATACGTACCAGCTTGGAAGCCAAGAGGGAGCGGGAAGGGTGACGGAGGACGGAGATGTTCGTTGCTTGCACGTCCGTCGCAGCTTTCTTGAACTGCAGCGTTAAACGCGTGTAAGGCAAGGATAGGACTTCTATATAGGCTACCGCGCACTAACAACCGTAAAGGAGTGACGACCTCCGCTGCTGCCCTACAACCCTCATTAGATAAATGTGCAAGTGTGCTTCAACGCATTACCTGAATATTGTGGCACTGTCGTGCGGTGGGTGCTTCCATAGACAGAACAAAAAGGAATGCTTCAGCCGTAAGCTACGCACCCTTCCACCGTATCGTTTGGTATTCCAGGCGAGGTCACAGCTGTAGAAGAGCGGACCGAGGTGTTAAAGGAGTGCCTCAGGCGCTGGAGCAAGTCGTCGTCGCCTAGGAGCATCGTGTGCATCGAATTCTACCCATTCGGTTCTGCTCACAACCGCAGCCTGGGGTACGAGCTCCACTACCTCGTGGATGCCAAAGTGCCCAGGCGGTTCCCTCTGCCTACCGCCGACAGCTTTCGCCTGGAAAGGAAGGACCCCACCAAGCGCTTCTGGGGTATGAGCAGACAATGCTTGCGAACTTTCGCACGCGTACGCAAAATGAGTCCTCCGCGCAATGATCTCCATCTCTTAGCTATCCAGGCAAGGACTACTTTTGCCAAGCTGCTGTTCTAGCTAGTCCGAGCGTCCAGGATCCTCTCAATGGTGGCACTCCTTCGGTGAATTCGGCAATAGTTTTTAGTGCGTTGGTTATTAGGCCAGGCAGTTTCTCCTTTACGCCCCCCCCCCCCCCCCCTCAGGGTGCTCATGCTTTTCTCTTCAGTCATGTTGGAATCGGCATGCCGGAAGAGACCCCCGCATTTCGAGCTAAAAGAATGAGCAGTTTGTTTAGGATGCAAGAATCGCACTTGTAGCAGTTGCTTGGCTTTGTCTTTTATAATGAAGCTGATGAAAGTTGAAGGAAGTTTTTTGAAGTTTGTCCAAGTCGCTAGATAAAGTTTGTGGTTTTCGTACTACACCTGCTTCTTCGAAACCGTGGCAGGCCTTCCTCAACTTGGCAGGATTCTCCCATGAATTCAGTGTTGTGCTCATTCGGCAGAAGTTTTAGCTAAGAAAGACGAGGACGCAAGAAAATAAGAGTAAAGGACACAACGGTAGTAATAAATGCAGTTTTTGTTAAAAGACCGCTGCTTTTTTAGAGTAACCGTACCCAGTGGGTGCATGCGAAGAGAGCGCCTAATGAGAGGCGCTCATGAGAGAGCCCGCGTACCGGAAACTCGTGAGCGCGGATGCCGCATTTTAATTTGTCAGCACATGACAAGACAATACTTCATATTATATTAGGCTGAGAACTTTCACCTTTATCCATGAATGGACACATCTAAAAACCCCATTATTTATTAAGACACCATAGGCCCGGACAGCTACATTCCATTCGCATTTTTTTTGCAAGGAATTCGGGGCGGTGACATTTGGCGAACAGAAACTTTTTGCGGAGTTTCAAGGAGTTTTATGAACCGACATTACCTTCTTGTTTTTTTTCCTAGGACTAAGCTCTCTAGTTTCTGCATTAGAGGAGGACTTGAAATAGGCAATTTTCGGCTAGGGCATGGCACGTCATCACTGAGCCCTGGTGAAGCTACGCTTGTTTTATTGCGTTTCTATTCGTCGTATGGCAAAATATGAGGGATTTTATTATAACCGTCGTTGGTATTAATTTGATTATTTTTCTTGTATCATGTGGCAACATGAGACGTCGGCGTTCCTACCATGTTTCAGGAAGGGATAACAGTCGCAGTTTCATGAAAATAGAGAATAGCTTAAATCCGGTTGCTATAGAGAGTGTGGTTGAGCCATTTGTGAGAACATCGGTCATAAGCGCTCTTCAAACGCCGTCGTTAAAAGTGAAAAGTTGTTGCATTGTCCGAAAATCTCTCCGGAACCAGTAACACCGTGTACTCCTTGGACCTCTTTTAAAACTGTCTCATGTTGACATCTCAACTCAGCGAGATCACCCACTATTGGTCCCACATGGGCAAACATCGGCAAACCTTAACAGCATTTTCATTAGGTAGAAAGTTTGCGCATAACCCGAATAACTACGAGAATGTCTATGCGGTGGCAAATTGGCTCTAGTGAGAGTTCCTCCAAGACCCACCGCTGTCAAATTTCTTCTTCCGATATGTACCATTACGAGTAACCGAAACGAATTTTTGTTCTCCTAGGATAACAGACGCTTTCAATTGCAGAGGACACACTGAACGAGCAGGGGAAGCTTGACTATGCGTATCTGCAATCTGAGAAGGAGCCATTTTTTGTGGTAAGCTTAAGCGCCCGCGAGAGAAAAGTTTCTGCTCGCTCTGTCAGCTGTAAGGATCTCGCCTACCTCATTTGAACTAATTTCTAGCTTGCACAGAAGTCGCGCATCGCACGCTATTTTCTTCAAAAACCTGGAACGCAGAATACGCATGATGATACCGGTTGACGCTTTAATGCCGCCGCATCACCGACACAAAAATGGTCGCAAACTGATGTCCGAGATACGGGGAACCACACCGCTGAGCAGTGATGAAACTAGAGTGAACTTTGCATCGCTCGAAAACGTCACGAAGAGATGGCAGGCACCATGAGCGAGACGCTTTTTGCTTTTTGGATGCACTGCGGAGTAATATTTTCGCAAACGAGATAAAGCACCTCGTAGCAAGCACTGTAAAACACGATGTGGACACCGCACATACCGCGCATATCTAGGTTTTAAAATTTCCTTCTCTTACGGAGTGAGAGCCTCATCTTTTTGTACTGCCGTTAAGAAGGCTGCGTAAATCGAGCTTTATGGGTGGTGGTGAAGGGGAGAGGAGACGGGGGCAATGCGGTCATGGCCCCAAAATAGTTTTGGAAGAAAGCACAACACACTGTTAATTTTTCTACCTAGAAAGGGAGATGCGCTTTCGTTTGCGGAACAGTGCGCATGCCGCGACGGAGACAGAAGTGGAGAAACAGAATAACTTGCTATTTTATGCTACTTCTCGGGGTCATTACGTTTATGGCAAGAAATAAATTAAATTGCACTGTGCGATGTCAGTGCGCGTTAAAGAACCACAGGTGATCGAAATTTCCTGAGCCCTTTACTACGGCGTCCCTCATAGCGTGAGTCGCTGTGGAACGTTAAATAGCCGGAAACCAAACCATAAGATAAAGTGCCATAAGCCATAAATAAAGAGGAGACATCTAACGCCGCAAGAGGTGTGCAGCAGCAGCGAAAATGGCACACCTGGCAGGAATCCTAGTGACGTCACTGCTTGCCTTCCCTTCTTATGTGGAAAGCGGGAACCACGGGAAAATATCGGTACGCTTCTACAACTGCCTTTTAAATCACTCCTTAACCAGATGGACCGATTCTACACGTCTGTAGAGTAGCGTATCTATTGGAGAGTTGGGATTTCGATGAATCGCAGTACTATATACTTTCATACACCCCTTGCGGGATGTACAGGAATGGTGATTACTAATAGTGAACGCGCAGTGTGTGAAACACGAAACCGACTGTAAGTCTTCAACCAGGTCTAAGTAGCAGCTGTAAAGTACTAACAAGTGAACTCTGGTCTTCATTTCGTCCGAGGCTAAGCAGCTATCATCGCCAGCATCTGCACCCAACGCAACGCCGCAGTGCCGTGCATTCGGTGCGCGTATCCATTTCCCTATGAACGTCGAGCGTTTCTGAAATCACTGGATAACGCAGAAGGGACAGGGGCAGAAATATTCCATTCTTCCTTCAGATGCCGTCGCTGTCCCTGCGTCCGCTGCCCGAGGTGCCACCCGCCGAAGACGTGCGCAATTTCCGCGCCACCACCGCGGTGCTCACCATGAGCATCTACTGCATCCCCTTCATGCGCCGCATCTCCGCAATCACGGCCGAGCTCTCCACGGGGCTGAAGGTGGGACGTCTCCCGCAGAAGCTGCGTCAGCACCAATGACATGAGAAAACAATCTCAACAGCTGACATGAGACGAACCTTCTCCTGCGTTATGGCCAGTATCTGTGTCTAGTCCACCACTTAAGAAACCAGTGAAGTACTTGAAAAAATAGCATGCCCGGATTACATAGAAATCTACCGTTTGCCGAACACTTGACTGCGCGTACTCTGTCATGCGCACTAAAAATACGGTGCTGCATCGGCTGAGTAACGCTTTTATCTGCAGTGTAACTTCGACGCTCTGTTTTACGCTATAAATTTGGCCATGGCTAGGTGTCGCACAAATACGGCTCGTAATAGCTCCTCAAGTTTGATAATAATTACTGTAATAAATAGACGAAAAGGAAGGAACAAATTCGGAGTTGGACGCTATTCTCTAGTGTTAAAGCTCCTAGTTCATCATATCCACCAAGCTGAAATCAGTCCTGCAGTCAAACTACCGAAATCACAGTTTCGATTGCAGCGTATAATTCCATACCAACAATGTTCTTTTACTTGCCTCTTGATAGGCGCGATGTGTCTTAAGTTTCACGTGAGCTAAACAGTGAATTTGTTTCTCAGAGTTTGCAGAGCGATCTTTAATATGCAATTGTTCACAACGGTGAAGCACATATACTCAGTTCACCATTACCGCCCCATACGACTTCATTTACGCATGCAAAAAAAGCAAGCACCACCAGGACTGATGTTGGAAGGTTACCTTGTCAGAAAGCAAGATAAAAATGAAGGTTCAAAAATTTAAATTTATGCCAGAAGTGTAGTTGTACAACACGGTAGGGAGGAAACAGCAACAGTACCGAAACTAAGAATCAAGTTTTCCTGCCGATACTTGTGCTGCCCTAGCGGCTGTAAAATAAATAATAAATGACAACGAAGAAAACAGCATTGTTTCACCCGTTTCCTGAGCATACTGACAGCACTGTGATCAGTGGAATCACTGGCAGCCGCAATTTACGCTCTATAGAAACTGTCAATGGAGAAGACAACAGAAGCCAACAGCCACAGAAACCAAGGGGCACAGGGGATTTTTTTTAAATTTATTTTATTTAATTTGTGGTGTTGATCAATTTAGAATATTACTGAATATGTCATCGCTTAATGCTAATTGATTAGAAAAGCAGAAGAAAAACAACCACATGCCGCCGGTGGGATCCGAACCCACGACCTCCGAATTACGCGTCCGGTGCTCTACCTCTGAGCTACGGCGACGGCTGTCCAATCTTCTGCTTTCGGGGGTATTTATGTTTACAAGTAACCTAACCTTGAGAGTGTTCATCAGCGCCACCCAAGTTCATAAGCGGCGGACGTGGAACGTCCTGAGTTACCGCAGGTGTGACGTAGAACGTCATCGAACGAAGAGGGTGGAAGCTGCGTGAGAACCCTCTTATGCTTCCTATGGCGTCAAGGCTGCCAGAACCGAGGCCCTCGCTAAGCAATTAAGCAAACAAGGGAAGGGGAATGAGGGGCTCGTTATAAATACGACAGAAGCCAACAGCCACAGAAACCAAGGGGCACAGGGGATTTTTTTTTAATTTATTTTATTTAATTTGTGGTGTTGATCAATTTAGAATATTACTGAATATGTCATCGCTTCATGCTAATTGATTAGAAAAGCAGAAGAAAAAACAACCACATGCCGCCGGTGGGATCCGAACCCACGACCTCCGAATTACGCGTCCGGTGCTCTACCTCTGAGCTACGGCGACGGCTGTCCAATCTTCTGTTCTCGGGGGTATTTATGTTTACAAGTAACCTAACCTTGAGAGTGTTCATCAGCGCCACCCAAGTTCATAAGCGGCGGACGTGGAACGTCCTGAGTTACCGCAGGTGTGACGTAGAACGTCATCGAACGAAGAGGGTGGAAGCTGCGTGAGAACCCTCTTATGCTTCCTACGGCGTCAAGGCTGCCAGAACCGAGGCCCTCGCTAAGCAATTAAGCAAACAAGGGAAGGGGAATGAGGGGCTCGTTATAAATACGACAGAAGCCAACAGCCACAGAAACCAAGGGGCACAGGGGATTTTTTTAATTTATTTTATTTAATTTGTGGTGTTGATCAATTTAGAATATTACTGAATATGTCATCGCTTAATGCTAATTGATTAGAAAAGCAGAAGAAAAACAACCACATGCCGCCGGTGGGATCCGAACCCACGACCTCCGAATTACGCGTCCGGTGCTCTACCTCTGAGCTACGGCGACGGCTGTCCAATCTTCTGCTTTCGGGGGTATTTATGTTTACAAGTAACCTAACCTTGAGAGTGTTCATCAGCGCCACCCAAGTTCATAAGCGGCGGAAGTTCATAAGACAGTATGATATGGGTGAGACCGGCCTCGAGTCACGTTGGATTAAATTTTCATGAGAGAGTGGAGACACCGCGGAAGCTCATCACGGCACAAGCAAGAGTAAATATGGCTGCGAGATATAAATGGACATGAGAATATAAACGGGAGATGCATCGGATAACGAAGTAAACAACAAGCCGCTCCATGTGAAGCCCCGTTCGGCATAATGGAAGTCAGCTAGACGACAAGAAACGTTTACTCAACTTGTTCTAAACCGTCATTGCATTGGATATGCACACATTACACACAGCATTATAGCCACGAACCGAGGACAACGTGCATCAGAAAAACGCGGAGGCGTGAAAACACAAACCTCTATGTCAATCTTGCGAAGGGAACTCAACAGGCTAACGCAAAAGTATCGGACTCAGTATTCCTTTCCTTTCCTTTCAATATTCCTTTCTGTCTCAGCTCTTTTTCACCGCAGCAATATGTCGGTTCCTAAAAGAACTAAATAGAATAAACTATTGTTAACATGTTAAACTTCTAGTCTGTCCAATTCTAATAAAGCTATACTGAACCTTTGTTCGTGCTTAATGCCTTCACTCGTTTCTGGTGCATGTAACCTGACATAACCGTAATGTTTGAAAAATGTGCTCCCAACAGCCTTGTAACGTGTGTGCGTGCATATCTGTAAGCTCTAAAATCTCCCAAACACTGGCGCATCGTTGCGGCTGTTGCGCACGAAGCTAATTCCGAGGAGGGGAAACACCAAAGAGGTTCAGAATATCGGACTCACTACCTATAGCCACTTCGCGGTATGCACTCTCGGTAGCTTTTGAATAGGTTACCAGTCCCATAAGCATTGCTTTAGCCCCTCGGAGTGCAACTGCTGCTGAAAAATCAAACGTTCAATTTGAATGGTCGGGAACTTATTTATTTCACGTTTTCTTAGCCTACACAACCGAAACCATGTAAATAAGACTATATTATGGAAACTTCAATAGGCTGTAACCCTCTGTTATTAAAGTAAGAACCTGTCCGAAGAATCCGCGCTCTCTCGTTGTATCTTTATTGCTGCTAAATAATGCGAACGCCCCGCCGCGGTGGCTCAGTGGTTATGGTGCTCGGCTGCTGGCCCGAAAGACGCGGGTTCGATCCCGGCCGTGGCGGCTGAATTTCGATGAAGGCGAAATTCTAGAGGCCCGTCTGCTGTGCGATGTCAGTGCACGTTAAAGAACCCCAGGTGGTCGAAATTTCCCGAGCCCTTCACTACGGCGTCGCTCATAGCCTGAGTCGCTTTGGGACGTTAAACCCCAATAAACCAAGAAATAATGCGAGCTTGCTAAGCCTAGCATCTGTGCAAAAAAATGAAGCCGTCTTATTGTAAAAAATGCTGAAGAATGTTTGTCCTTTTCCGCTGACGTCAACGATTTGTTTTATTCGATTTCTTATGACGAACTGCTAACGAGTGTCAGTGAATGTAACAATCGATATATGGCGTTCTTGCCCTTTAGCTACCGTGATCTCCGTGGAAAGGTTTTAACACTTGCTCTCTCTTTGCCTTGAATCTACTTTCACACAGGCCGCCGCGGTGGCTCAGTGCCTATGGTGCTCGGCTGCTGGCCCGAAAGACGCGGGTTCGATCCCGGCCGCGGCGGTTGAATTTCTTTGGAGGAGAAATTCCAGGCCCGTGTAATGTGCGATGTCAGTGCACGTTAAAGAACCCCAGGTGGTCGAAATTTCCGGAGCCCTCCACTGCGGCGTCACTCATAGCCTTAGTCGCTTTGGGACGTTAAACCCTATAAACCAACCAAACCAACCTACTTTCACACAATGGCGGCTCAATAGTTATGGCGCTCGGGTGCTGACCCGAAGGACGCGGCTAAAGTCCCTGCCGCGACGGTCGCATTTCGAGAGAGGCGAAATTCTAGAAGCCCGTCTACTGTGCAATGCCAGTGCCTGTTAAAGAACCTTGGGTGGTCGAAATTTCATGAGTCCTTCACTACGGCGTCCATCAGAGCATGAGTAGCTTTGGGACGTTTAACTCCCATAAACCTAAACATAAACAGAATGGAATTCGTCGATTTTTATCCAAAAATATGGTACTTGTTGTACCTCCGGTGTTGCACCCATACTTAGTGATATCTATCTAGCCTGTCTTCTGGCAACAAAAGCTGTAAGAACATTCAGGTTTGTTGATGATTACTTTCTTTTTATTCATTCTGCTAGCACGGAACTTTCAGCGCAAGTTTCCCTTATACTGTCGATTATTCTAGATTGTCTCGGCCCACTTGGCACGTGCTCTAAATGCGTCTTGGTGATTCTTTATCTGCGCGGCATCTCACACAACCTGAAAAAAAAACTGGGAAAAAAGTGAGCATCGGTCTGGTGTTCTCGGCGCCTGATCGTGTGGCCGCAATGTGGTTAGCAGTAAACAGTGAAAATGGCAAACAGATAAGTGCATCACGAAACACCAACAGCGCCTGTGATCAGGGTGTTGTTTATTCCATTCCGCTTTCGTGCGCTAGGCAGTATGTAGGACACATTGGAGAGTGCCTAATTCAAAGTTAAAAGAACACTGTTACAAAGTTTGATATCGTAAGCCTGGTGAGCTCGGTATTCACCGCTGAGATTGCGAAGAGGCAAAAAAAAACAGAAAAGCCAATGCGTGCTGCGGTAGAGTAATGCCGGAGTTGTCGCAAGAAATCGTGACAAATGCACGCAAGAAACAATCGAGGCTCTGAAGATTAAGAAGGCTGGCAAATTCGTGTGTTCGCGCCCCTCCCATTAACCTGCTGGACAAAGGACTATCACTTGTGGGGGAAGCATAATCAATTGTATTGCTCTGTCCTGAGCATTTGGTTGTTGTGTTTTTTTTTTCTTGATGTGTACGCTCCGAACTGTTTCGCGTCATATGTGTATTAAGGCGAACGCCTTTAACTGCTCATATGCCGCCGCGGTGGCTCAGTGGCTATGGTGCTCGGCTGCTGGCCCGAAAGACGCGGGTTCGATCCCGGTCGCGGCGGCTGAATTTCTTTGGAGGAGAAATTCGAGGCCCGTGTACTGTGCGATGTCAGTGCACGTTAAAGAACCCCAGGTGGTCTAAATTTCCGGAGCCCTCCACTACGGCGTCTCTCATAGCCTTAGTCGCTTTGGGACGTTAAACCCCATAAACCAAACCAAACCAACTGCTCATACTGTTGGCCACTTTTGTCACACTATAGCTGTTTACCGAACTGATGACGTCATCGGTGGTTCCTACTGCGCATGCGCTTGGCGCCTGAGAACTTCGACTCACACATGATGGAATTCAGAGACGATGAACCGCCAGAATGATTCACCCAATGCATCAGTAGAATGATTCAGCCAGTAAAGTCTGTAGAACAACTGGCAGCCGAAGTGTGGTCTTTCATTCACAAGCAGCATGCAATCAGGAAGGGAGGCAATCAAATCGGCGCGGAAAAGGCTTTCGCCTCGCGCACTTTCGATCGTCAAAGTGCCCCCGTAATATTTTGTACTTGATGTCGCGGAAATAAATCCTTCAGTTGATAGGGCTGTGTTCGTTCTCATTCTTCGTGCCAGTGTGTGTGTGCTTGCTCTGTTCACTTCATAAGCGTAAGACAGTGTTTCTAGACATTTTATTGAAATGTCCCTATAACGTTTGCTGAGGTAAACAAGTTTGGACATCATACTCATGTTCAGTATCCGCCAGGGTGTACAGGTGGCGTATTCGCCAACTGCAGCCTGTACAGCCACATGGCTTGAAACCACGGTGAATTGATCACGTTGACTGAAGATTGTCACAACGGCTTACCTAAAAGGGATAATAAATCCTCTTAAACGGCGTTATATGCCACTAAGCATCACGATTTGCGACCTAAAAGGTAAAAAATGGAAAAAAATGAAATTAAAAAAACAATAAAATTACAGTACAGAGAGCGGAGTCGAACGGCCGACCTTCCATACGCAACACGTGCCTCTAATCCACTGCGCCATAGCGGCGATGTCAAGCCGTCGTTCTGAATGAATATTTATAACCAGCCTAAATGTGGCTGCTACCTGCCGATGGGCGGCTGTCATCGCTGGCTGTACCGGCTGCATTTGGCGAACACGCGTACAGGTGCCGTCAAAAGTAAATGCAAGACAATATTCACGAAAAACTTTAATCATTGCCCCTCCTCCCCACCAATTCATGCATCCTTGAATACATATGTGCAGCTTAATTTTGATTTTGCGAATTGCACTGTGCACCAACAAGCATGGACCATTATGCTTTAGATTTAAAGAAATTATTTTTTTTTGACAAAGTCGCCTTCATTTACTTTTGACTGCTTACCGTTTTCTTACTTAACTAACAAAAGATACAGCCTGTTCTTCCCTAATAAGATGGGCTCTTTTGTAAGCTGGCCCGGATATGTCGATCGCATTGCTTCCCTGCCTTCGAACAGGTGGTTTCAGCAAACGCACGGCTTTGACCACGAGTTAACTACCCGCGGCTTTCAGGCTACGCAGTGTTACTGCTCAGAGCACGCAGCATCGTAATAGCTTCTAGGCTTCAGGAAACGTACACTCGACCTCACCTGATATGGCCAGGAAAACTTGAGCGTTCGCTGTATTTCAGGATCAACAACGAATGAATGGCCTGGCACTGCCGGAGTTCTGGCTCGGGCACTTCCTCTCAGCGTTCGCCATCCAAATGTTCGAGAGTGTCTTGGTCATGGTTTTCATGCTCTACCTGCGGAACGTGGAAGAAGAGAGCAGCACCTTCTTCAGCCGCATTGACGTCTCACTTCTGGCCTTCGTCATGGCCGTCTTCAACACCTGTCACATAGTGACGGCCATGCTTATTGCCGCGGTGTGCTCAAATGGTGAGCCCGAGTTGTGCGGATGGGCCTAACTGTCTGATTTTTACTCTCAAGCAAATTGGTAAAATTACGCAAACATTATTCTTGATGGGATATTTAATGACGTAGGCGTTTTTGTGACGAGACAAGAGAACCCATGCTAAAGTCGTCTACCTTGCATCTGATATTGTTAGGGCTTAGTGAAGGGAACTTCCTGAGTGGGCGCAATACACCTCGGATACGAAAAAAAGAACTGTTGGCCCTTTGAGCCATCTACCATCTGGTATGTATATAGCACGCCATTGTTAGAGCACAAGTACACTCTCTAGTGGGCTCGCCTTGGCCATTTGATTCCAGTGGTGAAGGGTCACCACCGCCCTCCCATAAGTTGTGTAAAAACTGGCTACATCTGCTCGACATTGTTTCGTGGCTGCAAGTGAACTCGATGATGTTAGTGTCTTGAGTCTGCTGACATATTAAAGCAGGAAGATGTACTACGGTTAAGAAATCCCCAAGGGACTTCCTATACACTATAAAAAATAATTACATGGAGCAAAGGGCAGCACAAAATGTGTTAAGGAAACTACGAGAACATGAGCGCTCCAAGACAGTATACCGTATTGGTAGGGAATATCGTAATCATTGCTGCGAGTTCGCTAACCATACATATGAAAGTAGTTGTGCGGATGCGCTCACCGCAACCAAAAGTTTTTTCTCACGAACGTGAATGTGGAAGAGCTATATTCTCAATATCTAAGCCGAGGGAGACTCCTCACATGCGGATGTAAAGTGTTCACCTTCTCTTGTTTGCGTTAACGCCTTTAATGAACTCTTCCCTATCGATTGCGTTGTTATGCACGTTGTCACCTGAACCCCACATGAAGCAGTAAATAAATCACAATGCTGTGTTTTTTATTAGCGATGTTCAAGCGGTTAATTTTTTTGTAGGGCACATTCAAACTCCGCGCGTACTTTGCGCAATGTCCCTTGTTTTACGACAGATACTTTTTGTACCATAGAGAACTGCAGGGCCGCGGCGCTTGTGCCACCACCTCGAGAGGCCAACGTTAATAATGGGCTCCCTCAATTTGGTGTCGTTTCTCTCATTATCCCACTTCTCTCTTTAACTTATTTTTTTTAACCACCCACATCACTTGTAAGTCGATGGAGGCGATAGGAATATGGATACATAACTAAGAGAACACGGCTACTTGTACACGCCAGTGAGCCTAACAAGAGAATGTATTATGCGCGACCTTTTTAGTTATGAACAACTCTGATTAAACACCTGACGGCTTGCGTATTCAGTGCGCAAATGGTGTGACTTCATGGCGACAAAAAGTTGATACAGGTGAGCCGAAAAAGCTTACAGGCTTAACACATTGCACAGCGAAAGCTGATTTGCACAGGAGCGGTAAGGCCTGGAGAGAGGCTGGCCCGTTTTGGCCTTTAACAGTTAACTGCCTGGTAGAGTTACCTGCACACTTGGCCTTCCTCAGATTGCGTTCTTCAGTTCGATCGCGTTCCCGGCACATTTCACGGACTGCAGGCTTACTCACATATCATCGATGAGCTTCACGATGCAGAAGCAGTCGTCTGCTACAACGCGGCACTTAAACTATTCAGTGCAGAATCTATGGCAAACCGATCGCTAAACGGCGCCGGAGCGACCGCTACAACGCAGTACAAACGCAACACAACAGCTGAGTTGAAATTCCTCGGCGAGCTATCCTGGTCATGACCTCTCCGAACCGAGACAGGGGCCGACAGCCGTCGACTGGCGCCCTCCGTCTACCCCTCCCAAACAGCAAATTCTATTCCATTCCTCGGTAGTTGGTATAGCTGGAAGTACTAGTAGAGGCTATTACTAGTTAACATTTCTTATTGTCCTGCCTTGGACGACGTCACACCATTCTGTTCAACCGCAAGCTTTGTAACGCCGCCACGTGGGTTTTGGGGATGCTGGGTTTTCATGTGATGAGCTACCTAACGCTTTCGTGTTGTAAGCTTCTGGGAACACATTAACCGATTTTTTTATCCCATTAAGGGCTTGACTACTGTATATTTTTAATTTTGCTTCGTAGTGGTAGCTTCTGGAAACACATTAACCGACGTTTTTATTCCACTAAGTTGAGGGCTTGACTAGTCATCTTTAATTTTGTTTCGTTTTTTTTCTTATTGCAGGCAGGGCAGCGGCATTTACTGGTGTGATAGTGGGGTTCTTGATCCCGAGCTTCGACAACGCGGTCACCTTTGGACATTCCGGAGCCCTCAGTAAATTCGTGCTTCAGAATCGCTGGAGCAAGCTAAGGACTGCCATATATCCGCAAATTGCTGGCAGCGAAATACTGAGGACCTTAGCCATCTTTGACGACTACGAGGGTGAGAGATTCTGCGAGTGTTTCAATATGTAATTTCCATAAATCGAGAGTTGACTGTTCGGTGTGTATTTTATCGATGTACACGGGCGCTTGCAGGATAAAGTGCTAATTCGCTACAGTGCATGGCACATTTGAGAAATGTTTGTTGTTTATAAAACATGACACTTTACACATCAAGCCGTGTGCGAGCATAACTTTGCGGTCTTTTCAGGTGCGAGATTAGGCACCTGTGACGAGAAGCAGTTCAAGCAGTCTTTATTCTCAGAAAACAAAGAAAGGATTAGTGCTCGCTCCGGTTACTTGAACATCAGTTTAGAGTAAAACGTCTAGTTTATGTCGTGAACTCCGAATGTCGCTCTAAAGATGGCTTAGATGGCACTGAAGTCCTATAGGCTAGGTAGTGGTGTGGCGTGCTATTTGATTTCTTAGGACGCAGCACCAGTGCTTCAGCTTATATATGAAAGTGGGAAATAAACGAGAGGCTGCAGGCTATCTTTTGTCGCATCAGGTAGTGGCTCCATGACGCCTCAGATATTCTGTAACCGCAACTGTATATGGCATCCAGTTTCCAAATTTCTTGTCCAGCAACTCTGTGAAAAACTACAGGTGCCCTCCTCGTAGCGCCGCTATGAAGCAAGGAAAAAGAACGCGAAAGAGCCGACCGGGAATTCACCCTGGGTAATCTGCGAGTATAGACGACAGCAGCTGCGGTAGCGTTCACTTGCATGAACCATAGGACGAAAAAATGCGGATATCATCGCGTTTGTGCGTCGTTCCTTTCCCAACTTTCTCTTCTTCTTAGCAGTCCTAAATGAAAGGAGGTCGAGTGCTCAGTTTGGGTTTGGTGTGTTGCATTTAGCTCGCTCTGCGACCAGCTTTCTCCTCGATGCACGAAGTGCTCTCTAACACAAATGGCGAAGTGAACCAGATGTCTTAGATTATACCAGTTGGAAGTAAGCAAGGAATAAACAATTATTCCGAGGAACGGAAAGTTTGGAAACACGGCTTCAAAAAGTGCACAGCCCTAGTAGCCACTTTCTAGGTCTTACAGATGGCTGCGCCATCTAAGAGGGGCCAATAAAATGTCTTGCAATATATGGCACCGTCGTCCGAACAGAGTTCTGAGTGCGAAGCACTACTCAACACAGTTGCAACCAAAATTCTTGATTGAAGTTTTGACCTTGAGATTCACTTTACTTAACATGGTCCGAACAAAGAATATTATGTGAAGCTTGACCTTGAGGTTGACCTTGTACAACCTGTAGAAATAAAATATTGCCGCGTCTGGGTTTTGAACTCGCGGCGGAGCGAACAGATCAGCTTCGCTGGCAACTGCACGACAGCACTGTGCATTCGCCAGTGTACTAGAGCACTATGCCAGCGCCGCAGCCGATGCCGCCTTGTAATAAAATAACAACTAGCTAAACACAAAGGAAAATCATGACCCAACGAGGCTCAACACATGATTTCGCACGTCTACTTGGTTTAAACCCGTTAAAACCATACCACATTTATTTTCTATTTTTCCACATTTCAGTTATCTCTTTGACTATTATAGTAATGGATGTTATCTAGTGCATAAGTTTCGCTGATTTTGTTTCAAGGCGGTTGTGGGTTTATAAAAAGTCTTCACATATGCAGGTTGAGCGATTGACGGCAGGCAGTAATCCCTAAAGGCCCGAATTTTGTCCAACTCTGACCTCCGTTATAAGGGAAGTTTCGCAACTGGTAGTATGAAAGAGCTCTGGGGTAAAGAGCTGTGATCTCAGAGCGATATAGTTGTTGTGCCACCTCAGCCGATTGCATAGTTTCAGTAGCGCACCCGCACCCACACAGCGCAATCTTAAAATACTGCATCATCAGCGTTGGTGACAGGCGTGCAGTACAATGGAAAACGGTAGGAGGGCACATCAGAAGCCCCGAGTGGACATGAGCGAAAGAGAAAAAACGGTGCGACCGTCATATATGTGTCACAGTGAGTAACACACGTTTCACCCTGCGCATACAAAACCGAACCACGCCTGTCGGTCAGCGCTACCGGGGAGAACAGAGCGGAGTGGCGCGCTGCGCCATACGTCACCGTTTGTGTGTGTGTACAATGGCTCGGCATGGCAGTGTGTGCTTGGGTGCACTGCGGCTCCGCTGCCTTACCACATACGCAACCGAAGTGAAAACTACGGGTTTCTCGCACTAAACCTCAAAATAGTGGTCTTTAGCAGCTTCCAACAAACTTGTGCATCCCTCGCAAAGGATGAAACGCCTGAGATCTCGCTTAGCCGCTCATACCGTGCCTGCGGCCTACGGTCATGACATTTGAACTAGTAGCGGTTACCACGCCCGTCCCCTACCCATCTGCTCCTCATTGTACATCTGCTAGAATCAGTTAAAAATTTTATTTTTATGCGTAACCTCGAATACTTATATCACCCTCATTCTGCGTATCACTTGCTGAGGTCGAGGCGAAATAACTGTCGTAAATCCGCTGTGTAATCTTCGATGTGGTTCTGATTTTTGTTTGTTGTTTTTGTTTCGTACCTTATATATTTCACATGGTTTTTCATAAAATTTCAGGTGCTAGACAGCGCCCGTGTCGTCTTCTCTTTTCTTGGCCCATTGTCCGTTTTGCGCTGGTCCACAATATGAAATGTTACGCTTTCAGGGCTTTCCCTCGAGTGTCTCCTTGGTGCGTCGGGGTACTTGCCTGCCTATTGCCCTTTACGCTTTCGAAGCTGTTAAGAGCGCGCAAGAAGCCACTCCGTGAAAAACTTGTATTTGCTGCTGAGCCGACCTGTCGTTGCTTTCCGTGCTGCTTCTCTTGCACGCAGGCGGAGCCGGATGGGGCGTCCTCTTCAGGCGAGCAATGGGCCTGGACAGCGTCACCCTGTTCGAACTTCTGTCTGTGATGCTCGGCGTGTGCGCCTTAAACGTCTTCCTCCTCTTCTACCTCAGCAACGTGTTGCCGTGGGCCACCGAGTACCCGCAGAACCCGCTGTTTTGCCTCATGGTGGGTGCCTAGTGAGGGCCGACAAAAAAAATGAACGTTGCGATTAACGAAACAAAAGCGGTAGCAACATATTAGGGGGTAATGCGCAGCTCGAATTTGGCAGCCTAATATCCATTTGGAGTATTCTGCTACGTGCTTTCGGTTGTTTGGTTTATTCTCAACAATATCAGACAGACACCGCAAAACGAAGGCGATGTGGCTAATAGGGCGAGTTTGGACTGATTTGGTATACGTTAATGTTTTAGCTCAGCGACTTTGGTTATCGAAGATTCTATAGAACTTTGTGACCTTGGAACTCCACAATGTACGGAGCGCCTAGGTACGCACAATTACACAGACATTAGCTGCATATCTTACACTACCTACGGAAGCGCTTTACATCGTCCGGATAGCGTTACAGTCGAGCAGAAATAGCTTTGGACTGTTCTGTAAAGAAAAAAATATTCACTCTTTATAAACAATCCGGAAGCTGAATGGGGCAGTCTAATTTTGGACTTGAAAGAAATGAAAGTTACCCACATCAAACGGAATTACATATCTTAGGTGCTGTAATTCGCTTAGTCACACTTATATACTTGAGGGAGCTTTCAGAGATACCTCACTTGCGACCTTCTGCCCGGCTTCGACGATTATTTCGGCATACTGAGCTCGCCCATTACTGCAAAAACTCACACGGCGGAGAAAAGCACTTAGCAATAGTGAGCGCTTGTTTTGTTTCTGGACGATTTCGGACCATTACCGTCGGTAAAACTTGTTGGTCCTACGACACTGCGTAACCAGACATGCTTTTAGGAACTTCGCATGTCGCATATCTTATCAAACATTGCTTGTACTTATGTACTTAAGCTGTATGCAAAACAGCAGTTGTTTGTATAAGCGTGTGCATTAAAACACGTATATTCGGTATGGAACGTTGAACCGACCTCATCTCAAATTCTACGCAAGGTTGTACATGAATTCGTGACTGGCGCGTGTCACGTATTTATGTTCCTCTGCAGCAATAACTGCAGGTCCTCCACTTTGTCACTTACTCTTTCTTCGCAGTCTCACTACCTTTCGTAAGTTAATAGTCAGTGAATTTTCGAAACGTATGACAGTAAACTGCTATTCAGCAATGCTACTCACCACCTGTTTGCAGGAGGTATTCCGGGAGGAAATGGGAACAGTTGGGGATAAGAGTTAATGGAGGTAGTCTGCGATTCTCTTATGACATTACCTTGCTAAGTCACTCAGGACATGAACTACAAAGCATGATCAGTGAGTTAGGCAGGCAGAGCAGAACGGTGGGGCTAGAAATTAACATGCAGAAAACCAAAGTAATGTTCAAAAGTCTAGCAAGGGAACAGCAGTTCGCAATCGGTAGCGAGGGGCTGGAAGTAGTAAGAGCATATGTCTACTTAGGACAGGTAGTGACCGCTGATCCGGATCATGAGAGGGAAATAACTAGAAGAATAAGAAAGGGGTCGGGCGCATAAGGCAGGTTCTCTGACATCATGAATGGCAGTTAACAAGTATCCACTACACCAGCTGTATTCTGCCGGTACTCACCTATGTGGCAGAAACGTGGAGTCAAACAAAGAGGGTTCATTTTAAGGACAACGCAGCAAGGTATTGAGAGCAAAATAATAGGTGTAACGTTAAAAGATCGGAAGCGAGCAGAGTGGGTGAGGGAACAAACGGGAGTTAATGACATCCTAGTCGAAGTCAAAAGGAAGAAATGGGCTTTGGCAGGGCATGTAATACGAAGAGAAGATAACCGCTGGTCCTAAAGGGTGCCGCAGTGAATTCCATGAGAAGACAAACGTAGTTGCGGGCGGCAGAAAGTTAAGTGGACGGATGACATTAAGAAGTTTGCGGGGATACGGTGGCCGCAAGTGGCAAAGCCAGGGTTAATTGGAGAGACATGGAAGAGACCTTTGTCCTGCAGTGGGCATAGTCAGGCTGATGGTGATGATCAATTGCTCTGCCAGCAGCCTTGAATATGAAAAATATCCATTAGTGTTACCGCTAACACCAACTCAAGAAAGGGTGCCTGATTTTCTTGCGCTAATAAAAAACCTATTGACACTCGATCAATGTGGCATGCATTCGTGTTTAATACTTCAACAGCGACAGCTGTTAGTGGCACATCTTCCCGACTCTGTGGCGCAGCGTCCGCACAGAGGAGTGCGAGTAGGAAGAGCTGGGGTGGAGTGCGAAACGAGGGAGAGAGGTGCGCAGCCCAAGTGTATGCCAGAATGGCCGCATATCCGTATATCCCGAAATAAAAAAAATATTCAAGATTTTTAAAAGTGCGAGGGTACTAGGCAAATGGAACCAAATGAGTGCACTTGAGAGTTGCATGGCTCAGTCCGCAGTGTTTGTTTCTCATGGAGGGTAATTATTGAAAATTATTTAGCTATCTTTTAAATATTGGTGGCTGGAATAGAGTGCAAGTGCTGAATCTGTAGATCGCCTTTCAAAACAGCCGGCTGCAATGTTAGCGCCAAGGAGCCATTTAAATAAATTTGCTTCGAGGCCGTGTACAAGACTCGTAAAATAGAAAGGCTGGTAATTGGCAGTGGTGCTATTAGAGCGTACGAAGACACCTATAAAAGAATTAAATCTGTTTTTCTCCGGGGCGGTGTCCCCGCCATGGCTCTGCGTGCGCACTGGGAGTGCGATGTCATGTCACATGTGGTAGCTTTGGTAATTTGGTTGGCTTTCTTTTAAGACTGAGAAATAAAGCTTCGTAAATGGTACATCTATGTAAACATTTCAGCAAGGTTTTCAATCTGCATCTTCTGCACTGGCTCATTACTCCTGAAGCCAATAATAAACAGGTTCCTTATTGGTCTTTTCTACTGAAAACAACACCTTTCGATTGTCAACTGCACTTAGCTGGTTTGACTGTGCTTGGAGTTGGAGACTAGAATTTTTTTAAAGTTCCGACTAATTTTAGGTGAGGCAGCCGGTATAATATAAACGACTCGATGGCGCGCTGTTGTCGGTTTTCTCCTCCGTCGTTAACTATTGCGAAGCTGAGCCGTCCCTCAGATTCGCCATCGATTTTGTGACTACGTCAGGCTATATGGGGATGCCGGGCCCTGTGGACGTACAGGCGCTATAGTGGGTACCAGTTCGAAAGCGGGCTCTCAAGGTTGGTTTTGAGGAAAATGAAAGGTGCACCAACTGTTTTACTTCTTGGTGGACAACTGAACCGTGCCGTGAGGGAAGGGAGGAAGGTCGGAGTGAAAGAAGAAATAGAGAAAAAGATGCCGCAGTTGAGGGCTCCATAATAACATCCCACAGATCACCGACCCTTTGTGAAGAGTCCGGAAAGACCTAGCTAGTGGAGTAAAAGAGTGAAAAGAGAAGATCGAAATGTACATATTCTGACGCACGATGCACAAAGAGCACAGTGTACAATAGATTTCACTCGCAGTGGGTCCAAAGGGGGGAGGGGGGGGTCATATTTCAGGCTCTTTCGATTCAGTTCACAACAAGGTTTGAGACGCTTTTAGGTCTTCCTCTTAGGGAAAGGAATTAACTATATTTCCACAGTACGGCGTATTGGGCTAATTGGTTAAAGAGCATCTTGCAGATTTCGAGCAAAAAAACGAAGCTGAGCGAAGAATTTCAGCTTTTGTTCAGTCTTATTCTGTCCTACGCTTTTGTTACTTTACATCTGCAAGATTTTCTTTTCACTCGATTTCCGTGAAAACACAAGACTGTTCGAAAGCAGGCACAGAAAAACAAGCGTCTTGTGAGATTAATATGTAGGCGTTCATGCCTCAGACGCTGACTTTTTAAAGTGATGACTTTTCTTAGAGCGGGATGTCGACACGTGGTCAGTATTTTGGCCAACACATGGTCGCGACGTTGTCTGTACTTGGCCAACACGCGGTCGCCGGCTGTGCTGCGGCTGGTCACAATTTCAACAGCTATCCGGCACCGTCTGCTAGCAGTCACGATCATAACTATTCGACATTGCCCCTAACTGAAATTCAGAGAGCTAAGTTGCGCTGGCATGGGCAGCATGATTTGCGTGAACGTTTCGATGAGCATTAAGAAATCAAGAATTCATAACATGCAATTCACTCATAAAAATACTGCACGAACTCTCTTCTGTTGCGGAGATCCTGCTATGACGAAACCGAAGCGCGAGCTAATTTAGCTGCTACTTTCCGAAAATGGCCACCTTTATGTTTTCGTATGCGTTGTTTCATCGCTCCAGAGAAGAATTGCTACCAACTGAAAGCACCAACTTATGTTTGAATGATAAATTCAAATGAAGACGTGCACAAAAATAAATTCTAAGGGGTACTTAACTCCAATATGTGGTGGCAATGCGATGACATTAGAAGCTGTTGAAGCCGTTTCTTATTATTCCTCCCTCAAGCCAATGGTGAGGTCGTTTTCATTCTGTCAATGGAAATTCTCCGTTCTGGTGACCTCACTTAGCTTCAGCAAATGCGAGTGCTCCGTTCTGGTGACGTCACTTTCCTTCAGCGAATGGGCGAATTATGTCCGACGACATATTTTAGCCCCATGAGGCTTGTCATGCAACGCATTCGAACTGCAGAGCTTGGGGATTTCTCCTCAAGCCGCTCCACCTGGCAGCAATGCATCCCGCAGCGAGTTGGGTACTGGGAGCTGACTGAGCACTGCCGAAGAAATGAAGCGTGGTTATAATTTCAGGCCAAAGAAGACAAAAACTAAACACAAACGACGAGCATAGCCGGACTAAAATAACTAACTCACGGAACCCTGGCCATTCCCTTTTCTTTTGTATGCGTCATGTCAATCAGGAAAGAACAACTACTACACAATGCGGAGTAAGCCAAGTCAGATCACCTACTTCGCAGTATGCTCAGACTGCCTGCACTCAGTCCGTGCATTCGTCTGCTCTGTGTGCGAACAGAACAGATCGATGCTGCAAAGTTCGCGCCCTCATTCGCGAGTTCAGCTGCGTGCCGGTAGACTGCCAGCAGCAGCAGCACGCGTTACCTTCGTGCTTGGCTCAGCAACACGTCCTTATGATTCCCCGCTGGCTGCAATAGTTGCGTTGGAGCATTTTTGACTGCTCCTAAGCTTTACGCCGTACCGCAACAGTCTTAAAAATGCGAACAACGAGTGGAAAATGCTTCCAACCTAACTCAGACGCAGCCTTTCTAGCGAGGTCCTCTCCGATCAAGTTATTCAGGGGTGCTGCAAACCTGCTTTTCTAATGTGGGCCTATCAAATGCGGATGTATGGTGACTATGTAGCATGCATGTGTGTGTGCGTGCTTGCTTAGCGTATTGAAAATGAAGAAGCGTTTAAAATCCCAACGAACGAACTAACGAGCGAACGAACGAACGAACGAACGAACGAACGAACGAACGAACGAACGAACGAACGAACGAACGAACGAACGAACGAGCGAACGAACGAACGAACGAACGAACGAACGAGCGAAAGAGCGAACGAGCGAACGAGCGAACGAGCGAACGAACGGATGGACGGACGGACGGGCGGACGGACGGACGGACGGACGGACGGACGGACGGACGGACGGACGGACGGACGGACGAGCAAGCGAGCAAGCGGGCAAGCGGGCAGGGCTCGACCAAGAAGATTATGGCGATATGCCTGCCCGAGGATAGTAGTCGTGAGTTCGTGAGAAGCAGAGGAATTCAGCGTCACACTGCAGGCACCGGAATACGGATAGTAGTAAAAAGACCAGATGGCCATGAAAGAAAAGTTAAACACAGAAATTGAAGTTCCAAAGCAGAAGTGTGTGGGATATACGAGGTCTGTTAGAAAAGTATCCGACCTTTGGCCGTTGAAAAAGAACTTGCATAACTGGAGCGTTGCAAACCTAGTCATCTTTAAAGTAGTCTACTTGGGACTCCACACACTTCTCCAAGCGGTGCTGCCATTGTGGGAAGTATTCCGAAAAGGCCCTTTTCGGAATGGAGTTTACCTCAGCTGTCGTTGCAGCCATAATGTTCTTCCTTGTCTGAAATGGCGCTCGTTTCAATGGCCTTTTGATTTTGGGAACCAGCGAGAAATCGCAGGGGCCATATCAGGACAGTAAGGCGTCTGTTGAACTACAGGAGTCTGGTTTTTCACCAAAAAATCTGGTTCGAGTGCGAGGAATGTGCAGGAGCATTGGCGCGATGGGTGCGCCAATTTCCTGTTGACCTCAGCTCCGGGTTCTTGCGCCGCACAGCATCACGTAGGCAACGGAGGACATCCCTGTAGTACTCTTTGGTCATTTTTTGACCGTGTAGAGTGCGTACTCGTGGTCTGCCACACAGAGGATGTCAAAGAAAGCAGCATCACTTTCACATTGCTGCGCAATTGGCGGGCCTTCTTAAGTCTTGGTGACGTGGAATGCTTCCACTCTGACGACTGGGATCTGGTTTCCGGGTCGTACCTGTACACCCAAGACTCGTCACTAGTGATTATGATGTTGATGAAGTCGGGGTCACTGTTTGCGGAATCCAGCATGTCCTGTGAGACTTCAACACGAAGCTGCTTTTGCTCCACCGTGAGCAGCTTCGGCACGAATTTCGCCGCAACTCTCTCCATGGTCAAATCTTCGGTGATAATGGAATGTGCGGAGAAATTGCTCATGTCCACCTCTTCCTCAATTTCTCGGATAGTCACGCGACAGTCCCGCATCACCATAGCGTTCAGTTCGGCAATGACCTGGTCATTTTGGCATGTTGATGGCCGATTGGAGCGTGGCTCGTTCTCCACCGATGTGCGGCCATCTTTAAAACAATTGTAACACTGCTTAAACTGTGTGCTGCTCATAGCATCTTCACCGAAAGCCGTCTGAATATTTCGAATGGTTTCCACTCGGCTGTCGCCAAGTTTATGGCAAAATTTGTTGCAGTAGCGCTGCTCCTTTCACTCCGCCATTTTCCTTGCAATAAAAAACCGACGAGAGCATTGCACACTGCCTCATTCAAACGCTGCTTCCCAGCGACTGACGCTATCGGCAGGCGGGAAAAAATTCGTGCATGCGCATGAAGGTTCAAGGTCGCCTGATGCAAGCGCGCTTGTCTCATATCCATCAGGTGTTCGCAAAAAAAATAAAGTCGGATACTTTCCTAACAGACCTCGTAGGCATCATGACCAAGAGCACAGGTGAAGAGCACGCTTTTTAGACACTTTCATTTCATTTCATTTTATTACCCTCCAGCGCAAAAGCTTTACAGAGGGGAGTGGTACATACATTATATAGCGAGAATAAACAGAGCACAATAAAACCTAAACCAAGCGAAAAGGCTAGTACGGAACAGTAAATAGAAGCACATCAATAAAAAAAAATACGTGTTAGGAATATTAACTGAATACGGAAATAAACGGCAAAAGTATACAGTAGCACAGCAGATGGAATAATCGTAAATGGAACAGGTGCACACATAGAAAAACAAGGAACATGACACAAGATAACTGGATGATAGGAGAGACGTAAAGAAGCAGTTATAAGGTACCTTGAAATTGTTGCACGAAATAAGTCATGATCCTTTATTAATGCGATGTCAGACGGAAGGCGATTCCACTCTGCCGATGTACGAGGAAGAAACGAATGATAAAGGGTGTTGGTCTTGCAAGTGATGACGTTTACTTTACAAGGGTGGTCGATGCGTGACGAGCGATAAGATGGCTGAGCAATGAATGTTTCAGGTGACTATGATGATAAATTTTTTGAAAAAGGCAAAGATGCGACACTTTCCTCCGTATCTCAAGAGATGGCAGTGACAGTGTTAGTTTCATAGAAGTAATGCTGCTTGTGCGGTTACAAGTAGAAAGAATAAAACGTGCTGAATTATTCTGAACCATCTCTAGTGAGGATGTCAGGCGCGCCAAACTCAGGGACCAAAATTTCAGAGGCATATTCTAATTTAAAACGAACTAGGTTCTTGTACATAATTAGTTTAGAAGAAACAGGAGCCTTAGAAAAGTTGCGGCGCAAGTATCCAAGCATGCGATAACTATTGTTAATAATGTAATCAATATGTTGCTGCCAGCTAAGATTATTATTTATATGCACATCCAAGTATTTATCAGAAGTAACGGGATCCAAAAGTATGTTATTTAATACATAGCAAGCAGGGATGATATTACTGCGTGACACTCGCATGACTTACATTTTTTAACATTTAAATCCATGGCCCACGTGTCACACCATTCAGCTATGTTATTAAGGTCAGTTTGTTAGAAACATTGGTAGGGCTAGTTATTTCGCGATAAATGACGCGGTCGTCTGCGAAGAAAAAAATAGGGAAAGTAACACATTTACGGAGGTCGTTAACATATACTAAGAAAACAAGGGGGCCGAAAACGGAACCCTGTGGCACACCTGAAGCGACATGAGTTAATGGTGAATTCTTATTTTTAGCAAACACGAACTGTGATCGTTTCTTAAGAAAAAATTCTATCCAGCGCAGGAGATTTTCGTCAGTATTTAGGCACCTGAGTATAAGTAGTAGAAGGCAATGGTTAATTTTATCAAACGCTTTTGAAAAATCTAAGAAGACACAGTCAGCCAACGAACGATTGTTAATAAAGGTCAGCATGGAATTTGTGAAACATAATAACTGCGTGTCGCAAGAGTATGATTTCCTGAAACCATGCTGTGCTGAATTAAAGAAAAAGTTCGAGTCAAGAAAACTAGCCAGTTGTGAGTAGTAGACGAGTTCGAGAATTTTACATGGTATGCTGGTAAGAGAAATAGGGCGATAATTAAGGGGTGATTGTTTATCACAGGATTTATAAAGTGGAATCACGTTCGCCTGTTTCCATTGCTCTGGGAGAACGCCTGTGTTTAATGACTGTTGAAATATTTTTGACAAAATTACAGAAGAATACAACTTATTTTTTTTAGGAATCTTGCGTATATGCTGTCAACACCAGAAGGACATGAATATTTCAGAGCGTCAATAACATTTATAATACCAGCTGTATCTATTACTATTGGTAGCATATATACGAAATCAGAGGACGGATAAAATGGCAATAGAGTATTAGTTCTGGAAGAAAAGTTCAGAGTAAAATAGACGCGCACTCTTGACTAGGCACAGGTAAACCGTTCCCGTCAACCAAAGAGATCTCTGTGTGGGCTTGAGTGTTAGTTACAACGTTCCAAGATTTTCTAGGGCTATTTTTGATCTTAGATGCCAGGGTGTCCTTCAGAAAATTTGATTTTGGAGTAGAGACAGCTTGAGTGTAATCGTTGGACGCGATAGTGTACGCATGCCAGCACCGCTCCATTTGACGCAATTTTGCATTGCAAAATAAGTGCTTTTTCTTGTTAGAAAGCCGATTGAAGTATGTGTTATACCATGGTGCTTGTGAATTTGAGGGTATTGTTTTCTTCGGAATATACGCCTGTGTAAGATTCGAAACAAGGTTTGTGAATAGCTCACAGTTTTCATGAACAGAACGATGTTCGAAGTCGTCACGATAGACATCCGGAAAAAGCGAAAGCTCACTATTTATCTTTTCGGAGTTTGCCTTGTTGTAATCATATATAATCTTTCGTTTTTTCGTGGCTGCCGATGTAGTAAAGCTAAGAATACAATGAAGTAAAGAATGATCACTAAGTCCAGGCAAAATATTTACTATGCCTACCGTATCCGAGTTAGTAGTAAGAATTAGGTCAATAAGATTTGCAGAACTGCCGACTATACGCGTGGGACCGTTTACGACTTGGGCAAAATTGAAAAGAGTACATGTATCAATGAACGCTTGGCAATGGGAAGAGTACGGTGTGCAACATGGTGGTGCTGATGTCCAGTTTATTGTAGGATAATTGAAGTCGCCTAGAAGAGTTACTGAGGATGATAGGTGCCGCACTGGAATGGCGTTAATAGCGTCATGCAGTTCATTAACGAATGAGATCTCTGCGTTGGGTGGACGATAACATACGCCAAAGATATGTGTTTTATTGTTCAACATGACACCGCAGCAGACAGGTTCAATATTGGGTGTAATATTAATAAAGAATGATATTAGACCGGTAGAAACAGCGAGCAAAGTTCCACCCCCTTGCCTTCCATCCCGGTCAAAACGATAAATATTGAAAGGTTTCGTGTGAACAAAAATTTCGCTGTCGCTTACACGAGCATTTAACCATGTTTCCGTGAGTTCAACCAAGTCAGCGTCACACGAATTGATAGCTGCGCATACGTTGTCTCTTTTGCCTAGAACACTCCGAATGCTAGTGCAAAGAACAGATACAGGGCGCTGATAACCACTTCCCCTCGCTGACTGTTATGAGTTGTGCCGTGCGCGATTTGGACTCACAGTGTCGCGGGAAGCGCATGTATCAGCAATCTCCGATACAGGGGACGATGCGCATGCACCTGAGCCACGAGTCGCACTCTCAGGAAGAGAGCGATGACGCGGTGGGGGCAGTTCCTGGACGCTATCTGTGCTGTGGTCATAAATATAGAGCTTTTGGTTCACAGCCAGCTTATCGTAACGAAGCTTAAAAGTTGGCGATCCAGGCAAAGATTTTGCGAAAGCAATCAGCTTCTTTCGAACGAGCCTTGTCGCGGCAGAATTGTCTTCAAAAATAGAAATTTCACTACTTTTGAGATTAGCACGATGCGCCATTACATATTCTTTCGCTTTAAAATGAGAAAACTTTATTATCACAGGTCGGCACTTACCATGGGCAAATGAGGTTCCAAGGTGGTGGGCACGTTCTATAGCGTCAGGTTTCAATTCCGAGCCAATATTAGAGGAAAGCAAATTAGTTATTTTTTCTTCTGTTTCCTGCCAGGTTTCATTATCATCAGGGACACCATAGAGTATTAAATTATTTCTGCGTGACCTATGCTCAAGATCACTGATGCGGAAAAAGAGTGCACTATTTTGTTGCCTTAAGTCATTGATTGTTTCATTTGTTAACTGCAGTTCTTTTTCTAGGCTGCCAACAGCGTTGACTTCGGTTTCAACGGACGCGAGTCGTGCATCAAGGTTAGATAGCTCCTTCGCTAAACCCTCCTGATTAGCCCTCACAGCATCAACAGCTTTCGTCAGTTTAGCTTGAGCTGCCGCCGACGCCTCACAAGCGGTTCTGATATGTAATAGCGCAGTCATAACTTCGTTATGTCGACGACTGCACACCGTGTCATCGTCACTGGCTTCTTCGGGCTCTCGCTCTACTACTGGCTTGCGGTTAGGCTCAGGATTTAGTTCCACGTCTCCTGAGCAAAGCAACCAAATACGAAGCGTCCCTATACAATCACAACACATTTCACAAAGCAATGATGCAATGCGCAGAACTTACCAAAAGGAAATGTTTCGATTTAAATCGACTGCTCTGCTCCATGTTTTGGGCACGCAGACACTGAAGTCAATATGGACAGGCAAACTCCACAAGTGTTGCATATTCTGCCATAAGGCTTTTGAACTGCAATGACTCAAAGAGGCGTTTTCCTCACATGCAGCCTGGTTACTGGATTCCTGGTCGTACGCTTCCCGTCAGCGAGGAAGTTCCGTTGGAGCAGCCCTATGCAGAACGTTTTCAGGAACATCCGAACGACGAGGTGGCCGTAGACGTTCGTGGCCTTACCAAGGTAAGCAGACCGCGCAAACTGCTGACACCTGTGAAACGCTCGCTAATTTTTGTTGCAGCCGGGCATAGAGCCGCACTTTAAAGCATGCTTTTATGAAAATGAGAGAACTTTTCTACGTCGCAGTGAAAGTGAAAGTGAATAAAGCAACGAATTAACCAGCGATTGTCTATTTACTTCTCGATAAAATCAAAAACTCATTATCAAAGCAATTAACTTCATGACATCACCTGACAAACAGAGGTAATTAGAAATGATTGCGATAAACCTGGTGTGCAGCGAACGACGTCGCATTCTGATTTATAGCGGTCGATTATGGAGTGTTAAGGTTTGCTTTCCGAACACTACCGCCATGTTTGGGCCGGCTTAGTGTCGCTTCTAGTGCGTCTTAATTTTTTTTCAGCATATCTATGCTTATAGTGCTTTCCTCTTCACTACGCATAAATGACTCTAAAAAAGCGTTATTTGGAGCATCGTTATTTCGAACTTCAAGTGACAAAATATGCCCGTTATCCGAAGTCCCAGTCGTCGCCACGCCGTTTGTTCCGTGCACGCCAGATGTGCGCGGGCTACATACAGTAAACAACCAAATATGTAGGATATTCTAATGATCACTTGTCCTGCTGGTGATACCTCGACTCGGCCCCTTCTTCGGGATCATAATGCGCAGTTCCGCATTTGGGCTTCTCTGCATGTCACAGCTGGCCATAAGTTTGGGGAGGCCCAGGCGTAATTCCGTAGATGGGCTTTCCGGCATATTACAGCTGACGGAAACGATCTTTAGCCCGATGCGTGGTTCCGCAATTCGGCTACAGGGCTAACGGTGGGGCGTTAGGTATGAAGCATTACGGAAGGATAAAATAGAAAAAAAGACTTCCGGCACGAGGCGTGTTCCGCTATAGCCACCCTGCGGTACCTTGCACTGGCAGCCATCTTCGGGTTGTCCATTCCTCCGCTGTCGCCGTGGCAGGTGGCGTTGTGCTCTGCTACTACGTGCCAACACGCCACTGTTACGCCGACTACGCCGATGTGGAACAAGGAACGGGCGCCTAAGAGCTGCGCTCTAAATACTTGAGCAGGGTGTGTTGCTGGGCAAGTTAGTTTGACATCCTGAACATGCAGCGCTGGCAGACGAGGGACGAAGGAGAGACGACACACTTGGAAATCGACTTGGTAAAAACACCTAATAAGCATCACGGAAAGCCTTTTATCAATCAGATTAACTATAATATAATGTAAGCGTAATAATGACGAACGGATATTATGAAGAAAGGGAAGATAACAAAATTTGCTACAAGTAGGTGCCCGCGGTTGAGGGAAAGCAGGGCCCAGCTGAAAAGTTCCGCTCTTGCTTTAAGGAATTTTGCGCTTTAATGATGGCGACGATTTTTGAAAACATTTTAGAACGCCGCCAAATACAATCCGATGAAAACATACGATAAACAGCTGCTTTAGCGGCGCCAAAAAATAGAGTGTCGGCGTGGCTTTGCTAAAGAGATTTCCAGCGAGATCCGTTGAGAGTAAATTTTTCGTAACATTGTTGGTTGTTAGCTTTGGAATGAAGTGTTTTCTTTTACACCCGGTGACCCGAGGAATCCTAGACAAGAGGCTCGAATAGCTATGGAAGCACTTCTCGGAAGAGGCAAATTTTTATTCCACAGAAAAAGAGAGTGAGAAGACGTTCGTCATTCTACGTAGCTGGTGAACTTTGCTGTGTTAAGCTATGGAGGTGCACTTTTTTGAATATTCTCATTAAAGTGCCAGAGGCAAACAGATATCCATAAAAGGAACGCTGAGGACCACTTCTTCCAATCCTTCTTGTAAGTGAAAATTTGTTCTGTAGCTTTTTCTGGGTACGGTAATGTTTGTCCAACAGCAAATGAATTTTTTATGACTGAAAAAATATTAATAAACAATATCCTGCCTCTCCATTAATACCTGTGAGGTCCACAATAAATAACTGGTTGCTGCCGTTTTTAAGTTCAGGCTGCTGTAGCGTTTAAATCCTGTGGGATCAGCGTTTAAATAAATTCTGTACAAACGCACTGTCTACTGCACGAAATCGACCCGTAATGGCGCCACCTTTACTTCGTTTCCTGATTATTTCTAGCTTACAAAAGCTTTATTTTCTGTCGCGGTAGTCTGTTGCTGCTGCAATGCCGTATTGTATCCATACTAGCAAACTTGAACTTATCCTCAGTGTCCCTTCAACACGACTCCAGGAGCCACGAATTCGAATGATAAGTTGAGACTTCCGGAGTCCCGCTATCCCGTGCATGACGCGACGCCTTCTTTAGGTCACTCTACTCCCTCCGCTTATTGTTCGAGTACCGAACAGCTTTTTTAGCCTTATATGTGTTCCGCATGTAATATTACGTTACCTGGTTTGCAGCGCGTATTCATGACCGCCTAGTGGTACATTTCGAACACAGGATTAAAATATAATCGCATATATTGCACTTTCAACCATCATCATCACCTTCCTACGCCCACTGCAGGACATATGTTAGAAAGGATTTTAAAAAGAGAAAAATAAAAGCGCCCAACAGGACAGCATTCTTTTTATATATCCCTTCAATCAACCGAGTCCTATGCTGGCTGTGATCACGTTATCCCAAAGAGCTTCCTAATCTCATCTTCCGACTGGACACCTCTTGTACGCTTACCTTCTCTAGGAATCCACTCTGTTATGCTCAGGGACTATCGGTTATCTTACCTTCAAATCACATGCCCTGTTCATGCCCGTGTCGTCTTAATTTCTGCTATATTGTGACGAAGACGAAGCTGGCAGTGGCGCGGGACGGAGCGCCCGCGCTAGGCCAGCGGCCATTAAATCATCTCATAGCCATCGTTCACCACGTCTCATTCTTCGGCTGGCCGCCACGTAACATTTGGTGGAGGTGCTGGGGTCCCTTCATCGCCATCCTGGTCACGGAGCTTCGGCGTCCTGGGCCTGCCGTAGACTTCGGCCGTGAGTACCTGGTCAGCGCCGCACGGCCGTGCCCCAGCCCGCCCGACCTGAACTGACCTCGACGCTCACCCCAGCCCCGTCCCCCGCCCGGACCACACTACACGACGACCCAAGACCCGACGGACCCAAGACCGCACCGACCCAAGACCGCACTGACCCAAACGTGAAGACACCGTCCCCCTGCCTCTGCCGTTCGGTGCGTCCAGAGACCTCGGCCGTCAGCTCCTGGCACCCTACGGGCCGGATGCTTCGTGGACCGGGACTCATTCTCTCATCTTTCTCATCGCGGCGGCCAGCACTGCACCATCTTCTACATATTGTTCGATCCTTCACTCAAGACCATCGCCATTTCGCCGTCTGTTCGTCACCGATCGGGACCATCGCTCGGAGGCCCCGGGTAGTGTGACGAAGACGAAGCTGGCAGTGGCGCGGGACGGAGCGCCCGCGCTAGGCCAGCGGCCATTAAATCATCTCATAGCCATCGTTCACCACGTCTCATTCTTCGGCTGGCCGTCACGTAACAATATCATTAACTCGCGTCTGCCTATGCTCTCTCATTATGCTCTCTTCCCATCTCTTAACCTTAGTCATATTTTATTTTCCCTACCCCACTACTGTCCTCGATATGACTTCAACCCTTTTCGTTAGCCTCCACGTTTCTGCCCCATAGGTGAGTTACCGTGAGATACAGCTGTTATATACTTCCCTCATTAGGAGTACTGGTAAACTGGTATTAATGAGCTAAAAGTGCTACCATCTTACTAGAGTAAAACTCGAGGAGCCTATATTCATCACACAGTTCTCGACTAGTTCCAATTGTCCCATGGTACAAAAGGAGGAGCTCAGTGAAGAGTTGCTTTTTCTTTACTTCTAGGCCATAGAGGTTCATTCTTCATAATCTGTTCATTCAGGCAGAGCAACACCTGTACAGAAAGCAGTTTCACAAGGGACAGCCTCGTATTTCCGCCGCGGTGGCTGAGTGGTAAGGCGCCCGTCTACCGAGCCGGAGTACCCGGGTGCGAACCCGACCGCGGCGGCCGCGTTTCGATGGAGGAGAAACGCAAGAGGCGCCCGTGTGCTCTGCGATGTCAGTGCACGTTAAATATCCCCAGGTGGTCGAAATTATTCTCCAGACCTCCACTACGGCACCTGTTTCTCTCTTTCTTCTTTCACTCCCACCTTCCTCCCTTCCCTTACGGCGCGGTTCAGGTGTCCGCCGAGATATGTGAGACAGATGCTGCTCTATTTTCTTTCCTCAAAAACCAATTTACCAGCCTCGTATTGATACAGCCTGCACTGGTAGCCCTTCCAAAACCAATATTGTCGTTGAATGGAACTCCTGCTAGACTGAAGCCTTGAGTGTATATTCGGCGTTTACGCTTCCTCATGCACTCCCCAGATGTTCGGCCAGACCACCGCGCTCGACGGAGTCAGCCTCAAGATCTACGCGTCTCAGGTGACGGTGCTGGTGGGACACAACGGTGCCGGCAAGACGACGCTCATGTGCGCTCTGGCTGGTGAGTAGGGCCGCTGCGGAATGATACTCAGCCGGCGCCGAACGGGAGCGCTATTTTTTAAAGGAGAGGAATGTTTAGTCATAAGAGACAGTTATTACAAACGATACAGAAGGAGGCCCCAGAGCTCAAGGCTATAGTGTGACCTGCTATAAATAAACCTATAAACATCTGCACGACAATACTGGAAGAACAGCAGACGTAGCCATACGAAAAAAAAAACATAAAATGCAATACAGCAAATTAATAAGCAGTTTGAAAAATTGATACGAGGCTGTTGGAATCAAATACATGAAATTAATGCGCGGGAAAATATTTAGGGCAATCCCCCACGCTGGAGTAGATTTATAACAACGGGGGTATTACTCATTGACATCCACCCAAGCGTAGCCAAACTGCTACAAAGCTGTACAACTGTATAGCTGCATAGCTGCAAAGCTTTGAGGTGTATAGCTGTGGAATATATATAGTTTTTCTTTATGGCCGTATGGGATGGCTTGAGTGAATTTCAATGAGTGTTTGCAGCCTTGCTGATAATGTTTAGCGACACATATATGAAATGACAGGTGTGAAATAAGAGCCGGCCGGTATACAAAGTAAAAAACTTGTTTTGGTAGAAATGTTGCGCTATAGCAGATAACCGATAATCTTTGGTGTTTGAAACGTAACAGTGATGGGAATTGTTTAACATGATAAGGCAGGTTATTCCAAATTTGTGAAGATGCGAAAAGCGTCGTGTGCGTCCCATAATTTGTGCGAGCGGCTGGAAGTAAAAATTATTATTTCTGGCAAATGTTTTGTTTAGTAATGATGAGGACCTCCTTGCTGATTTGATTGGAGGGTTTAGTATTGTGCACAGCTTTATAGAACAGGCTTGCGAGATTAAAGGTAATCAATGAAGTGATTTGTAAGGTGTTGTGATCGGGTAGAAGTGATAGATCACCGTTACGGTATGAGCTGTAAGCTGTCATAGACATAGCTTGATCTTGAAGATGCTGAAATTGGATTGATGCGGCGGGTATGTGTTCCTCATCATGTGATGCAGTAAGTAAAATGAATATTAATCCCTGCGTAGTAAATAGAAATTAAATCTCGACTAAAAAAGGACGTGCTTTCAGTATTTCCCTGATGCCGAAAGCACATTTGTGTTTGATACTTAAGATGTGCTTTGTGCATCCGAGGTTACCGTCAAGAGTGACACCAAGAAAGGCGCATTGGCCACACACCTGAATAGAATGGGCATTCGATGGAATACTTGCTGGAGCCTTGCGACTGCAGCTAAATATCATGAATGCTGTCTTAGAAGGGTTAATCTATAAGCAATTGCGATGGCACCAGACTAAAATAATGTTGAGGTCAGAAGTGACATGTTCTGTTAATGAGAGAATTGTTTTAACACAAGCTAACATAGCAGCATCAACGGCACAGAGAAAGGGCTTTGATATAGCAAGGCAACTAGGCCGCAAATGGAATCGTGAGGTACGCCTGTATTAAATATATTTAAGTCAGAGAGCACATCTTGTTCTCCCTCTAATAAGTAACTTCTGAAAAGTTGATCGAGCACACTTTTGACCCTTGCCCGATGATGTAAGCAGTTTTCATCTAAAATCAAATTTTTCCTAATAATGCGATCTAGACGGCTCCCTACATGAAAGTAGCAATCGGAAGACCCAAAGCAAGTCTATAATTCAAACCGAGGCGAAAACACATGTTAGTACGTCCTATACAGACATGAGAGAAGAAGCATCCAAGTGCAGCTACCGGTTTTGGGATGTGAGGTCTGAAGCGCTGCTTGATCTATATATCGCCCTTTCGAGCTTCAAAGCCCGTGAATGATGCCGTGGTGGCTATATGTAAACTCAAGCTACGTTAACCCTCCCACTCACCATAGCGGCCAGACCTATCGGCAGGTCCGTGGGCTCGCCGCAAGCACTGGTAAAATTCAGTTGCTCTGCATTTAACCTTCTAAAACACTTAAACTATAGACTTGGGATTCTGCACGTTGTCCGGAGCTTCAGTGATCACAGCCAGTGTGTGCCGCGAGCGGCTGGTGTGCAGTGCGTTCTTCAGTGACTCTGAGGTTCAACTTAGAGGCACTGAAGAGCAATGAAGAGCAAAAAAGAAAAAAAGAGACGGAAACACACGGAAGCTAGATGCGGTAGGCAAATCATGAAACCACGCATAGCATTTGCAGGTGCTCCTGTTGGTTTTTTGAAGGTCTTGTCTTGGTGGCTTTGGTCTCTCGCCTGTTGCTTTGCAAATCGTTCTCGCCAAGTTGTTTTTCACTTGGCACACATCCCCTTAAATGTATATGGCATTTCTGTTCAGTTCATACCGTAACAGCACACGTGGTCATTTGGGCTATCGCACCTATCTTCTTGAAATGTGGGGCTTGAGTGTGCGTCCTCTGCTTATACGTGTTCGTGTCTGCTGCGCCAGTTCTCACAAACATTTCTTACCAATGCGTCTAACCTTCCACGCTTGTTAATCACACTTCTTGATTTTCTATTAGCTTGCAACATTTTTCAACTATAGCTTGATCAGCGCAGTTTTGTAGCAAATATTCCGCAGTTATGAACGCTCAGGCTGTTCCGAGCTGAAATAGCAGACAATGTAATACTTAACCCTAAATTCCTATGCGCATCACAGTTTCCTTTATGTTTTATTTGATATCAGTCGACGTATAACAAGATCGAGGTTTTATATAGGTGCACTTTGCTTTTGATGCCTTTTGTCAGGGAGCAGCTACGCGGTAAAATGCAGTTAGTAAATGCTGAAACACATATTTTCTGTTTTCTAGCATTTATTGTGGAATTTGCGATACTTTTGTGGCTTCGGAAGCTGACATGGTATAACCTAAGCTGCAAATCCAACAACTTTCAGTTAAACTGCTGCAACGGTTTCCCGAAGGCAGGGCATCTGCATTTAAACCGTTTATAAATATACCCGAGTAGTTCACGCGTTAAACGCCTTAATATAGACCAGACCAGATTGATCCAGACTCTTGAGCTCAACCTTGTGATAAATGCGATGTTTCAGGATGTTCTCTAAATGTATTCGGCTGGCGAATGGAATGGAAGCAGCGAAGGCCGGGTAGGTCCACTTATGAGTGTTTACTTCGTCCTGGCTTACACGGTATTCATGTTAAAGTAGCTGTCACGGCCGGTGCATGAATTCGCAGAGCTTACATGTCCTTTTGGGAGAGTCTCTCCGATATTATCTGCATTCGATCTAAAAGTTTCGGTTTAGCGACGTATCACGTTACGAGGAGTGGGGAGAAGGCGACTGAGATAATTTCTTTGCTTTTTTGTGCTATATTTGCTCTCTGTCAATGGCCTATAGCCCCAGTGACTGCAGGCTGCCGCCGTCGCCGGCAGCTGATAGCCATCGTGGAGGGCGTACAAAGTCGCGGTGAATGGAAAGTAATACACTCGTTTTGTTTTACCTCATCTGTTTTTCGGTTTTCAAGCGCTGAACAAATGCAGTAATCAAAGATCCCTCACGCCTATGCCCATTCGGTGTTCATCCGTGCTTCCTTGATCGACGTTTGTCGTGTAGTGGACTAGACCAATCGCCATCCACAGGCTGAAATCTTCGCTTTCAGTTAAGCGTAAACATATTGCGTTTTTGTCTCTTCCATGCCGAACTCTAGGCCTACTCAGACCAACATCCGGCTCCATAAAGATCGATGGCGGCGAAGGCGAAGGCCCCAAAAGCACTGCCTTCTGTCAGCAGTCCGACGTGCTGTTCCCTGATCTCACTGTCGTGGAGCACATCACCTACTACGGCCAGGTGAGCCACTATATTGACTTCTACTCCCTTTTTTTCCACTTTCAACGGCCACAAAGGCGTTCCCGGATTCGTCAGCTCCCGCACAACGCCAGACACGTATATCTTCCAAGCGATTTTATCAAGCGATATATTTTCTCCAGCTTTCCTGGTAGATCACTAGGCTTCTTGTGCATGCTCTGTTGCTTCGAATTAAGCTGAATGAGAAGGTTGCTGCAAAGGCTGTTATTTTTGCTAAAGCAGAGTCTTTTTCAGATTGCAGTGAGAATCATTTATTTAACCTTTCAATAAACGGTCCTCAACGCTTCATTCACTCCTCTCAAGTATAAACCGGGAAATTCACGGTTATTGAAGCACTGGTGGTGCACGCCTTCAAACACAGCCCGCTAACGCATGCTCAGAAACACGGTTAAGGCACTGGACACCTAGAAATCGAGGATGATGTACCCCTCTTAGAAGCGCAGTTTTCTCCACATTTTGATTCGCGTGGGTAGTCTGCAGTAAGTAACGTTTTTATTGCACTGAAAGTGGTTTGACTATCACAGATCAATTCAAAAGTTGGTCATGACATTTAAAGAGACAATCAATTTATTACTCATGAATAGAGGCCGGATTTTTAGGCACTAAAAAGCACGTTTTAGGCGCCATAAATAGGCAGTAAAAATTACATTTTAGGCACCTAACGGAGAAAAATAGGCACTATAAACTTTATCAAAAGTGCACACAGTTCCTAACTTCACTGCACAATATCTGCCGTAGAATAAAACAAAAACACAACAGGAATGATTTGGGACCTTATGCAAGGTGCGAACATTAGAAGCCGTTTTTTTTAAGGCTGTCGCGCAACTTTTCGTACAATACACACGCTTCAGCAGAGCAAAAGGGACGGTTACCAACAATTTCAAAACACTTTCGTATACCTCGGAACAAACAATTCGCTTGTCGTGTACAAAAGTAAAAACAATGAACACCTTAACAGGAGTACATCAGCATAAGTATCTCGGCTTAACCTTGACTTCTAACCTTTACTGGAATACTCACATAAATAATATATGCTCTAAGGCACGCAAAACAATTTGGGCACTAAGACGCAAAATCCGTAACGCAGCTCCCGATGTAAAAACACTCACTTATAACACCCTTGTTAAACCTGTAATTGAATATGGTAAAATTGTTTGGGATCCTTACACTGCGTCTAACAAATTAAAAATTGAGAAAGTTCAGAAACTTGCTTTCCGTTTTATTTTCAATAAATATCGCCGAACTGATTCACCGACCAAATTATGTAAATTAGCAAACCTTAAAAGTTTAGAATACCGCACTAAGGTAGATAAGCTGAAGTTTCTTTACCTTATAATCTATGGCCACTTGAATATCAACACATCACCATATTTTACAATACACCCTAATGAAACATCAAGGCATCGCCATTCCATGTATATTCCTGTGCCGCGTTCTTATAACGATTGTTTTAAGTACAGTTTTTTTCCTCGTGTTATTAAAAGAATTGAACATGCTACCAGAGTCCATTGTAAATATTAACTCCCTCGACACCTTTCTAGAATGCCTAAAATCTTACCTGGACCGTAGTACACCAATGTAATAGTTTTGCCTCAGCACTTGCATGCGTTATTCTTATCTACTGTTTGATTTTTCCTTTGTTTTTTTGTGTCGATATCGCAGTTGTGAAATGTACCTTGTTTTGAATGTGAATTTATTAGGTTTTCCACTCCTGTAATAGCCTGAGAAAGGCTGACAGTATCAATAATTGAAATGAAAATGAAATGAAAAATTGATAGAAACATTGCCAGTTCAAAGCACATGATAAATGAGTTCAGTCTTCGCTCACACAGGAATTGAACTTATTTATTGCAGGAATACACGATGCTTCAAAAATTAATAAATATGTTGTCATTTGCGTAAACAGTGTTTTATAGTTTTTGGTTTCACGTGTCTGGGGCCACGCGACTATCAAATGGTGCTTGCCATTAGAAGGGTCTGGAAACCATAAACACGAGATGCTAGAAAATGTTACACACAGTGCTGTTTGATGCGGAATATGCCGAAAAGAATCATAGTTCTGCGTGGGCTTCCGTACATTCACGAAGAGCAATGGTAAAATAAACATCATCCATCTAGAAATCACTGTTAAAGCTATGGAAGCAGTAGCAGACAAGCACCATCTTCAGGTTGATGGACTCAAATTTATGCCTCTTATCAGTAAGAACAAGCTTGTGCGCTGAAAAGGAACGCTCAACATCAACGGATGTTACAGGAGCGTGCTTACAGGATGGCTTTACACTGTTCGGTACCATAGAATGTTCACCGGTAAGTACTCCTGAAATTTGCTTGAGGACTGAGAACCCGTCGTTTTTGTCCAAGACGGACTGCAACTTTGCGCGGATTTTCTCGGCAACTTCTCCGCGAGGAAGATCAGCGATTCGTTGCTGTACACTCTCAATTAATACAATGTTGGTAGTGAGCATTACACCCCCACATTCCATTTTCTTATAGTGCTCGCAAGAAAAGTGAAGTTAGCGCACAAGTACGCGAGGTCTCCTTGCTGGTTGTCCTCAGAGAGGGCAGCTTCAGCCCTCCTGACTAGAGCACTCTCATCACCTGAGAAACTGCTTATGACGGTTTAAGGTTCAATTTAAGGATCGAGGGAATATGGCGCGGGAGCGACGCCGGAAGAGTGGCATATATGCAAGCATTAAATAAACATTGTTTGAGTCATTTGCTCTATGGTTTGAGTGCACGAATGCGTTTTCGTATGCACGCACGACTGCCAGCTGTCTATTGTGGCCAGCTCCAACAAGTTTACCGCCAAATGCCATTTGATGAAGATGGCATGCGGCTGGGGCACAAGGAACGAAAATAAGGGAGGTTACCCAGGTGGAAATTTTAATCAGTTAAACTGTTTCCGGCAGGTTTATGGAACATTTTACAGATGGTTTCAATTGGAACCAACTGGGAATTATTTGGACGAACCTATAACTTAGTCCGTATACTTTCCGAAATGTGGTGCCATCTGGTCAACTACCACTTGAACAGCCAAAGTCATCAACAAGCTGCCACGCTAAAACGGCAGAAAATAGGAAAAAGGTTGCTTCGATATTTTCGGCTGACGTGGTTGGTATTCTGTACACAGCCGGCGTAGGTGCAGTGTTAACCAGAGCCAACTGACGAGGTCATCTGATGTTGCCACGTGTGTGTTCTACTCAAAACTGAAAAGGATTCGAAAGCAAACAGAATCTGAAAGCAAAACCACAGCGTGTTTCAGGCACCTTTTCTGTAAAATACGGTATTTTTGGGTACCGACGTCGGAAATAGGCATTTATAGGCACTGAGCCCCAAAATAGGCATTTATAGGCACTATAAAAAGAGTATTAAACATATTGTCAACACCTAATTCGTGCTCATATGTAAAAGTGGTGCGCCTACGAAGCGTTGAAAAAAATAGGCATTTGCCTAAAATCCGGTCTCTACTCATGAATATACTTGAGCGATGTTTTGATGTTTGTCGTGGTGCTTTACAATTCGAAATGGCACTTAACGACATTTCTTCTCTCTTCTGACAGCCGCTATTGATTAACATTTCGATTAGCTTCGCCAATACAACTCAAAATGTACATGTTTCGGAGACAGAAACCAACGGGCACACTTTCTTGATGCATGGCACTTTGATCTGGAGCTACTAAGTTCGCGCGTCGTGGCGCGCAGTTATTGTGATGGCTGCCACGCTTCAATCGCAGTAATAGCACTCGCTTCGTGTCTTGCTTGAAAATTCTCATCAATGATTTTTCAGTTGGCGTTTATTTCTCCGTTGCTAAAACTCGCTGCAATGGTATTTATGGGCAGAATCTGTACTGAGTCCCACCTTGTGCATACGCCCAACAGCTCCAGGGCCAGAGCCGTGAGCTGCTCATGAAGACCGTCGTCGACACGCTAGACTCCATGCGACTGGCCGACAAGCGGTACTTCTTCCCAGATGAACTATCCGGAGGCATGAGACGGCGGCTCAGCTTGTCCATTTCGCTCGTCACCAAGCCCAAGGTAACCACCATGGAACGGGGGGCATAGGTGATACGTTTACCCTCTAATGATTTCGCACCAAAAGTTCAGAAATTTACGAGGAAAGGCGCGGTCGCAATCTTAAAGTGGGCGGACACGTGGGCTATACCGTAAAGGATATTAAAGAAGGGGCGAAATGAATAGACAATAAAAATAGCGTATGCTTGTTTTTCGTAACACTTGCGCGATCTCGCGAAACAAATTGGAGGGGGCACGTAAGCTCCACTTTAAGGGTATGACGCGGTAGCACAGTGGAATAATCCCAATATATGCAGAATCGGACATTCTCTACTTGATATTCATATATCTCTGGGAGTCCTCATAGCTCCATGACCGCTCCCCCGAGAAGCCCGAGTCGTGCTCGAAAGCAATTATGAAAAAGTTGCAAATTATGGCCACTCTACTACTGTTCCTACTTAGCACCCCATAGCGCACCTTTGTTTAACCACTCTGCTCTAGGTAAGCAAAAACGCAAAGCGCCACTGCTCCACCCACAGTAAACCCGCTCTCGGCGGTAATTGTTTTGCGCTAAGCAGCGAAGTGCTGCACTTCTTTTCTCTTCTTTTTATTGCTTTCTCTTCCGACGCGCTCTAAGGACGTGCATTAGTAGTTAGCTGATTAAAGGACGTTTTGGTATCTCTCGCCACCCCCTAAAAAGTGATCTTATATATTCGGCATTATATCCTCGTGGTCAGGAATTCGCTTCAAATTAGCGGCTCTCTTGCATCTGGGTTCTCAGGAGCACCATGACTGGAAGCCAGCGCCAAAGGCATAACGATGGCTTGAACCGCTGGATCATCATAGCGGTGATTTTGTTTGTATAACTAAATATTGAAGTCATTGTTACCTCTATTGCGCAAAGATCATAGACTGCACCGCTGATCACTGTCACATGTGTGTACAGAGCACAGAAGCGATCGGGTGTTTTCTATCTGTTCGTTTTCCGAAGTGCACGCACATTCCTTTCCGTATGCCCAGGTGACAGCGTTTGCTAAAATCAGAGTGTGAATGAAGCCAAGCTCTGATGAAATCGCTCAGGTGTGATCGATTGAAACCAAACGCGCAGCTCTTGATCCTGGACGAGCCGACAACGGGCATGGACCCCGAAACGCGTCGCAGCATTTGGGACCTGATCGGCAGCCTGCGCGGCAGTTCTACCGTCCTGCTGTCGACGCACGATATGGAAGAGGCCGACGTCCTGGCAGACCGCATAGTGATGATGAATACAGGAAAGATCTTGTGCGCCGGCTCGCCTGCCTTCCTCAAGAAGGCATGCGGTACGTGGTGCATAGTTCGCTGGCGCTACCGTTACGTACGGTTAATGCGCTGTGAAAGGGTTCCTTCGCGCTTAGCATGAAATAATTATTTTTAAGGCGAAAGCCTTTAATGCCTCATGCTGTCGTTAGCAGACGCGTCGGCAGATGTGTCGACAGACGCGTCGGCAGATTCGTCCGCCTTTCGGCGCCACTGCTTAAAATGCTCAACGTTCCAGCATGAATAAAGGCGCATCTAGTGAATGCAAGGGCTTCATGAATAAAATAAAAGTAGTAAAGACAAGAAAAGGAAAATCAAAAATAAAAATAAGCAAAATAAACAGCAATATAAACAAAATAAAAATAAGATGTGGAAATAAAAATAAAAACAATAAAATTAAGAAAAAGAGCAAATAAAAAATAGAAACAAAATATGAAAAATAAAAAGTAAATAAAAACAAACAGTGGCCAGGAAACGCTTTCGCCTTGCAGCACTTTAGAGAGCCAAAGTGCCCCCTGAATTTTTTTTGTGAGGGTTCTTAGCCCGATCTATTCTTATTCTGCTCGCCATTCACAATCTGAGATAGCCCTACTAGTAAACTCAGGGCTGGTAATCCGCGAGTAATGTGTTTGTTGTTAAACGTTTCTGTCCAAAAAGGAAAAGCGCCTATTGTTATGGGCACCACACAGTCTTATTTCAAAGATGGCGCCGTACGGCGAGAAAGGGGTCTCAGGTTGCCTCTAGAAAAGAACTGGCCCAAAGTACGGCACGAGGGCTAATTTCCACTGTCTAGATTAAGAACTGCGTTCGTGGCTTCCAGGACGGCACTCATTATCTGCCTTCTGCGGCCAAGAGGAACGCCCCACAAATCTGTACAGGAGAATTAAAGGCAGCCAGGTTAGGAAGATATCGCCAAAACATATTTCTGACAAGGAAATTGAAATATTTTGGTCAGAAGCACGGTTACCTAGAAAACGGCATTGGCAAATGTCAACAAAATTGAAGAATGCTCATTCCTCGAGAGAAAAACTGCTCAAATATTCAAGTTTTCAATTTCTTTGATTGTTTTACATACTATGCACTAATTATTCAGTAGGCAGACTGTAAATTTCGTTTGCTGAGAATAGTGATATATTTGGAGAGAAAAAAATTATGAAAAATGTCGTGGGGAAGGCAGAGTTTCACAACTTTGCCATGACGTAACGAATCGCCATATACAATTTGCGATGAGTATACATAGCGTGCTAAAGGTGAAGGTGAGAGTATTTCAGGCTTATTTCCGCCGTTGCGAAGAAGTTGCCGCTGCTTAGCAGAAGTTTCAAAGAGGCCTCAAGTGTCGTGTGAAGCTATCTCTAAGATATTTTTGCTGCGCGTCTATAAGACATACCTGCTTCAGATTTGCAGAATGGATAAGCATCTAGCTCCTGCAAAGTGCACTGGGATTCGTCGTTATACAAGAAATGTAAACACAAGACACATGAAACCAAATCTGTTGTATTTGAACTCACTACAGTTTTCAAAAATCGGAGAAAAAACATCTATCCTATTTCTTCCTAACCTTTGTGAAACGATTCTCCAGAGGGAGGCGAAAAGGAATACAAAAGAGCATCTTGCTTTTTATTATGTCTAGCACTTTTATCTAAGGTCAATGCCTTGGCTTTATGGAGCATCGGTAGAAACCCCAAAATGAATTTGGGAAGGCAGCAAACACGCCGTCCACTGTTCTAAATTGATTCCACATGCGAAGACTGCGGCCTTTATCAGCAATGGAGAGAATACTTAATATTATTTTATATACCACCACCAGTCTGTGACGTCAGTAGGATACGATAGCGCCGCTGTCGCCGGGTGCTGGTGCTGCCCATGGAAATTTATTAGTTTATTTTGAGATTTTCAATCCATTTTCGAGATTTTTACAGGAGTGTACAAGAACATATGGTGTGCAAATAGTTTCACTGACTATAGTTTGAAGTTTAACAATATCATGATACACATGCAACACATGGGCCATAGTCAAAGAAGTAATCAAGTCATAAAACAAGAATGGCACTTGCATATCATAAATACATTACAAGAAAGCTTAGCAGTAAAGAAGAAAAAAATTAGATTCATGCCGAAGTAAATGGAAGAACATAACTGTCCGCTAGCTTGACAAATTTATCCAAGGCAGGCTGAACTGTAATAAATGGATGGTTACAATCTCGGACTACTTGCGGAAAAATTTAACATCGGAAGGTATTAGTCTTGGTTTCAGCCGGCATTTTCTCATATTTAAGTTTAAATTATTGTCGCTTTTGCTTAAGAGAGGTATTCGAAACTATGAAAATGAGACCATCCTTCGTTAAAAAAGCTGGGTAGAGTCTAGAACAAAACGATTAAGTGCAAAAAAGTTTCTATAAACCGTTAATTGGGTTGTTTTATACACATGTTAGCTATGAACTGACGTTTTACAGTTTCACATTCTGTCCTCAAATGTGCTCAATTTCTTTACGAAGGACGACGTTACATGTGCATTGTGACATTACAATGTTTTGTTTACCTGCATTGCTGTGGGCCGCACTCGCAGCTTTCACCGGCACCAGGCACCAGCTTTCATCGCCACCGCAGCCTGCTTACATCACAGACCAGTGTTAGTGCATAAAAATGTGATTAGGTATTGGCATATTGGCGAATTTACTGCAGCGGACAGCGTATTTGTTGCTTTCGCATCTTCATTTGGGCGCTTCTGCCGATTGTCGAGAAGGCACGGATTTCAGCTTGCATATCATTCTCGGGAACAACAACGTAGCACGTTACATAGTATTTTTTCGCCTCCTCCTCCTAGACACTGGTTTCAAAAATGTGGAGAAAAATGGGCTACGTTTTTTTCCTTCTGATTCGTGAAAAACACTGGTACCGTATAGTCTCTCCTAAGGGCGGCACCACCGGTTTTGGACTGGATAACTCAGAAAAAAAATAAGTTGATACGTTTGTTTGTTCGTGTCCGGGCCGCACGTTGAAAATTTACAGCAGAATTTAAAAGTAAAAATTTGGAGCCCTTAGACTAATTTATACGGTATATTGAAACAAAGCTCTAAATTTGGGACAACTTTCATTGAGCTTAAATTCCTTATATGATAAAGGCGCTCTCTTTTAGTACCCTGGTACTTATCTAATATTCAAATTTCCAGCAGGTGCGCTTCACAGTCCCGGAGAACAAAACCTTGAGACACCTCACTTGAGACTAGTGCAAGTTTTGAAATTTCTTCAAGGAAGAGGTAACCCCCTCGCAACGGCACAAATAAGCCTTAGATATCCTCGTCAACTTCAGTTTTATCTAGCAAAATATAACCAGCGTGGCTTGTGTACGGCTTCATTCGTACGTCATTGGGATGCATGCAAATAGCGCCGTGCGCGAAAATATTGCCTCTCCCACGATGTTGTTCATAACCTGTTTCTCCCGAAATGTTATCATCCTCATAAAATGAAATTCATTGTTCGCGTTTTGAAATGTGTGCATAATTTCTAAGATAATCAAGCAAATTAAAAAAAAATGTCAAATTTGCGTAGCTACGCTATATGCGACTTATGTGGGCGAGCACTTTGGCGCTCACTCATGATCCGGTGTTCAGATCCATTGTTAACGGATGGAAGTTCGATGAGCGATAAGGGGCGAATGCCCATATATGCGGAATTAGCCAATCTCTACTTCACAATGATAGATTCCTCATGCCAGTCCTGGGGCAGGGGTGCAGTCTTTCAGCGACGCGCCACTTCCCTGCGAAGGCAGTTGCTGCCTTCGGTACGCTTGTGAGACCTAGGTTGCTCTTCGAGAGCAACCTCTCGTGACCGGTCATTAGTTGAATGGCTGGCTGCAACGGTAGGCAGTGTGTATATTGTGAATTTTATGACGGAGCGAGCTTTATTCCCACTGGAAAGTATGGCAGCCAGTTCTCCGAAGACGACGGTGGCTCTGTGGTCACAATATACCAGATGTCCCAGCTAAATGTAACCAAACTTTTAAAAAACACGGTATGTCCTAGCCGTCTGAAACCAAATGAGGGTTGTTTAGAATCGCATGGCCTAGTCTGCAGTATTTTTTTCGTTCTTCAAGGTTGGCTAATTAGTTAGGCTTAATTAACTAACTTTTTAATTATTAACTTGAGGAACAAAGTGTCAATGGAAAAGCTGTAGATCGCTTTGAGAAACAGCTTACTGGGACATTTGCAGCAAAGTAATATTTACGTAAAGTAGTTTTTTTACCGGCCTTTAACCATAACCCGCAAAATAAGAAAAAGCTTCCACATGACAACTGTGCCACTTCACGTCCCAAGACACGCCTTAAAGAATAAAATCGTTTTTTTCTGAAGTCCTCTCCTCGGTGAGACTTTGGGTGCATATTGTGGCAGAGAAGTGAGCAACCAGCTGGTCACGTGATAACTTTTTTTGAAGGCCAGTAAATGAAGCTACGTAAATCGTAACTTGACGGTAACAGCACTACGAGCGGTTTTTCGAGGCGATCTAAAACTTTTCCATTGACACTTTCTTCCTGAAGTCAATAATTAAAAAGTTAGATAATTAAACTTAACTAATTAATGAACTTTGAAGAGCTAAAAAAATACTCAATACTAGGCCACGCGACTATGAACAACCCTCAGTTCGTTTCACTGGACTAGGACACTTCGCCTTTTTTAAAAGTTTGGTTACATAGAGCTGGGACACCCGGTATATATGCTATCTACACCAGGTGTTTCAGCGAAGGTGAACCCGAAGTTTTGTGCATAAGTTTTTTGAGGTATGAAGGCTGCTTTTGCGACGCAGCAATGATACATGCTCTGGCCAGCTTTAAAAAACTGCTGAATAAATTTCACAAGTTGACGGCATAACTAATTTCTGGTAATTAACCTTTTAACAGTCGGCATTAGGCAATCCGTTGCAATTAGATTTGTAGCCGGTCGTTGTAAATACCCATATCAGTTTCTCGTATTCCAAAAACTGATAACCCTTGTTGCTGTGACCCAACAAGTTTTGCTAACACCGTGCCAAAATGAAATACGCTTTTGAGAAGCATTCAGGCAAAACAACCACTCCAGTGCACGTGACTACATGAAATAGCCAAATTTTGTCGAGCCACAGCACCGAGGGCAATTATGTTTTAGAAATCACATATACATATAGGAATACGAAAGTATTTTCCGTTGGCTTCCGCAGGGAAAAAGTTGAGCGATGTTAGCATTTCTCAGACGCATTTATTGTGAACTTTTCGTTGTTGGTGCGGTCTTCTTCCGGACTGCATGACACGCACCCCCCCCCCCCCACACACACACACAGGATGTTTCAGCGAACCCTTTCAAAAATGTTCAAAAATAGGCTTTTTGGGCAAAAATGTGGCTTTTGTGGCATAGTATTACCAGTGTTGGCAGACACCACAAAACCGATGAATCTTCTTTAGTACGATGGTTAACTAATTTTTGATGATTAGTGTTTCAACTAGTAGATTTAGGCGCATAGTTGCAATCAGAGATTTGTAGCCGGTCGTTAGTAATAGGCATATCAGCTTTTAGAATTTCGAAAAGGCGATTATCTTCGCCGCTGTGGCTCGACAAAATCTGACTGGACCGTGAGAAAATACATGTGCTTTCTCACGCATGCAGACAAAGTAAGCCCTCCAGTCCACGTGACGAGTCGAAAAAGCCTAATTTTGTCGAGTCACAGCGGCCAGGTTAATCAACTTTTCGAAATTCTAAAAACTGATATGTCTATTACTAACAACCGGCTACATATCTCTAATTACAACTAGGCGCCTAACTCTAATAGTTAAAAAGTTAAGTATTAAAAATTAGTTAATCAACTTCCTATTTATGACAACTCACCGATTTTCTGGTGTCCGCCAACAATAGTAATACTGTGCCGCAAAAGCCATATTTTTGTCCCACCAAACCTACCTGAAAATTTTTCAACGTGTTCAACGTGTTTTCAACGTGTTCAACGGACGGACGGACGGACGGACGGACGGACGGACGGACGGACGGACGGACGGATGGATGGATGGATGGATGGATGGATGGAGATGGATGGATGGATGGATGGATGGATGGATGGTGCGTTGCCTTTGAAATGGGGTGGTATCATGCTCGGCTTTTTTGCCTTATTTTTGTTTCACTGCTTTAAATGGTCTTAAAATTCGCCATTTTCTGTAAATGGCCGTCGATAACAATCCACCGCATCTTGCTTACGTGACACATCGCTGTTGGTCTGTAGAAAGACACCAAATAGCCTTTAGGTAAAAGGCTTTTTGGAAAAAGGCCTTTAGAGTGGAAGCCTTTAAGTCAAACGCATTTGCCCTAAAGGTCTTAACCCCACAGGCATCTTACACATTAGTACTAGTTACGGAATAGAACTAAGTAGTGTACAAATATATTCAACTGTAACCCCATGACGAGACACGAATGCTTTTGCATTCACACCACATAAATAGTTTTAAGTGTCCTCCGCAATTTTAGAACATAAACTAACACGTTATGTATAGCTTCAGGATGAGAATGGCGAAAATTTTTATTCAAATACGTGATGCATCCGTAGAGTGCTATAACAAGTATTCATCTTGGTACTTTGGTGTCTCAACGAATGATGTACACCTTTGTGTCCTTGCTTCCACAGCTCGTGTGTCTACTGGCAGCGTAGTCTCTAAATTGCATATGTAGACCTTCCAATAGTCCGCGGTTACTAACGATACAAAGAGCGAAATGGCCAGCGATTCCCTCAGAGGCTGGGTCAGTAACGGAACCTACTCTACTTCCAGTTGTGCCGTAATCTCTCCCAGTCTTGACCGCGCTCGTGATTACGCGTCATCTAATAATCAGCTCCAAAATCGTAGTTTCTGTCTGAGCAGCCAAATGTTTGTCTGATACGTAGGGTAACCACACGCTCTCCTTGCGCTATTCAGCCTGCAACATACGCATATACCAGGCGTCCCAGCTAAATGTAACCAAGCTTTTAAAAAACACGGGATGCCCTAGCCGTCTGAAACCAACTGAGAGTTCTTTAGAGTCGCGTGACCTAGTCTGCAGTATTTTGTCGTTCTTCAAGGTTACGTAATTAGTTAAGCTTAATTAACTAACTTTTTAATTATTGACTTGATGAACAAAGTGTCAATGGATAAGTTGTAGATAACTTTCTTTTAAGGCCAATAAATAAAGCTACGCAAATCGTACCGTGACGGAAACAGCACTACTAGCGGTTTTTCCAGGTGATCTAAAACATTTCCATTGACACTTTTTTCCTGAAGTCAATAATTAAAAAGTTAGCTAATTAAGCTTAACTAATTAATTAACATTGAAGAATGAAACAAATACTCGAGACTAGGCCATGCGACTCTGAACAACCTTCAGTTGGTATCACTGTACTAGGACACTTCGTCTTTTTTAAAAGGGTGGTTACATTTAGCTGGGACGCCCGGTATATCGATGAGAGCACGGTGCAAAGATTTTCCTGTCAGCCATTTCGGAATGAGAGACACGGGCGACGTCCGAAGAGCAGGGTGGACAACAATGCATCTCATTCTTTCTGGTGCTGCAGGCGTCGGGTACACAGTCCACCTAAGCACGAAGCCGAGTGAGTTCCAAACGCTCGACACGCTGAGTGTCATCCGGAAGGCCGCTCCCAATGCGGTCATCAAGGACGTGAAGCCGGGCAGTGTGTCGGTAGGCTTGCACACCCTGGAGCACGCCGGCTTTGTCGCCATGTTCCGCACCCTGGAGGTACAGGCCGAGCAGTTGGGCATCGAGAGCTTCCGGGTCACTGTGGCTACTATGACAGACGCGTATAAAAAGTAAGTCACCGCTTATCTGTCCGTCATTCTTCCCCTTGTTCAGCAGATAGAGGCATTGGGTATCCTCGGATGGCATCTGGGTATTAAAGCGAAATTCCAGGGGAAGTAAAACCGCTTACTGCAGTGCCACTGGCACGTAAGAAGGGCGCCACAAAAAGTGCGTTCATGCATGTCGAACGTATGTAGGGCTAACTGAAATTGTTCGGCTGCACGGCATTTAGCTGAAACATAGGCACAGAAACAAAGAGCCAGTACAGATGTTGCCCTCGTCTACTTCCATTGCCGATGGTTTTAACTCACCCTTTTATGCAAACAAATACTGATATGGTCGCAATTTCATTTTAAAGATTGCGTGTCTTATTTGTACGGTAATGCCCTCTGTTGTTTTCTTTTCCTCTCTGCCTTTTTTGCTTGCGTTTTTGATGCAACCCGAGCCATCGCTTGTATAAACATGTGTATCGCCTTCGCCGCACGCTGCTGTGCTGCTGTGTATGCTGGTAGGTCAGTACTCCTCAAGCTGTTTTTACAGCTTTTTACCTGCCCTCCTCGCAAAATTCCTTTTGTTGCGGATTAAATTACTTACTTTCTTGTTTACTTATTTACCTTGTTTTTGTGTCCAGCTTGTGTACGAGTGGGAGCAGCAGCGGAAACTTTTTTTCAGGTGGCAGAAAGCCTTATGAATGCTAACACAATAAATGCAATAGTGTCACGCTGGTTTCTGGGTTTTCTCTTTCTGTTCAGAATAAGCAAGCTTTGGGTTGCACAAGTAGCAATGGATGGCTCGCAGGTCGAGGCCAGGTCTGCTGAAAGTAAGTTTGGATTTTACTTGTTTCACTAAAGAGATGGAATTCCATGATGCATTAAAATCTGTTGTATTCAGATATCTGAAATGGTTGTAATGCTGGCCGTCTTTTTATCTCTGAGCATAAATGTAGTTTAGGTGCGTGCAGTAGTCTATACATTGGAGCAGAAAATTAGTATCGATATCCCGTATATTAATTTGAAGTATGTTAACTTGAAGTTTTAATACATCAAATTTTTGCGGCATGTTCATATCGTAAGTTCGCTTTAAAAAACTAAAGTTAATCTCCGCGAAGGCATCAAAGGCAGCTAGCGTAAATGCTATTTGTTTTAGAAGAACTTAAATTTGAGCTAGATGATGTGTAGTGCGTCGTTCAAGCGTTGTGTTTGTGTTTAGGTGCTATTCTTTCCTTTCTGAACTGCTATTTGTGTTACCTGACAATAGCGAAAAAAAAATATATTCCTTAAAGGTCCATATTTTCGTGTACACTGTGTGCCGTGGTTAAAGATAAGGCTTTTCAGTACGGCAAACATCCTCGTTAACTATTTTTATAGTCCAGAAAGTAAGTTTACCTGAAGTGACGAAATTTATGTGACAAATGAAACTGACAGCATTATATCGCACCCAAGAGCTAACGCTTCGTGACCCTGGCGTCGTTCTAAGCCAACTGTCCGTGATTCCTGTAAGGTGAGCGTTAAAGCCACCCACGTGACGCGTCACATTGGTCTGCAGCCTCGCAGCAAGAGACTGTGGTCTCGTGCACGGGCGTCGCCACGTCTCCCAACAACGGACAGCGAATGCAAGCCCTGTTAGCCAAGCGGCTGCTTTACTGGACGCGGTCACCGCTCGCCATCTTAGGCTGGATCCTCACGGTGGCGCTGTTCTTCCTCTGGTGCGCCGCTTTTAAGGCGCCGTCGGCAGAAGAGGCGCAGGCGGTGAGCCTCGAGGTGAGCAGCAAGGCCCACTTCGGTGGCGCCCGCTGCTTCCTGCAGGCGACGCCAGAGACAAACTTCTCGCGCCACTTCAAGGACCTCGCCAAGCTGGAGGGCGCCTCCGTCACTCGTATGAAGGACGCGCAGAGAGAGTTGGTGGCATTCGCCCGGAAGGATTTCGTCAAGTACTACTCTCACTACGCCTACGGCTTCGTGGACTACGGCTACAGGTGATTGTTTCATCTCGTCTCAGACGAAAGACAGTTGATATGCGGCGAACGCCGCCAGGCGGAAGTACAGGTGCGAGAAATATAAAAGAGAACATCATTGTGATGCTCAGGCAGCTAGTTTATATTTAGTACAGCGTTGTCCCAACTGATAAAGCTGTACGTTTCTTGGGGAAACCTGCTAAAAAATATTAGTCTGGTTCTTGCTCATATAAGGGAATATTCTTTGACAAAATGCTGATAATAAGCTGCTTCCAATATCGATTCAGGGTGGACTAGGTGAAAGCGCTCGAGAGAACACATCACACACAAAGCGAGGACTGCGAGCAGATAAGGCATGTGTGAAATGCCCTCTTTATTCCTCCTGGTCTGGTGCTCGATTTGTTGTTAGGTTTTCCTGTCACAAAGACGCTCACACAAACATATACCGCGGGCCTCTTAATTAATCTCTCGTAAATTATAAATTTCAAAAGATCCTCGTCCCTATCCACTGGGTTTCCTACACAGGAAGACGTGCTTTTATGATGAGTAGGAGGAGGTGGTACGCTGTAGTGAAAACTTTTTGAAAAGGGCCCGCTCATTTATAATCCCTTCGCGGCGCGCGTAGAGCCGCTCTACAGGAGTCCCCCACATAATGTGAAAACAGGTGCATTTGATATTTTTAGCGTGCGAAATATTCCAATGTTAGGTAGCGGTCAGTATTCGGAGTATGAGATCAACTACATCGAGGAAAATAACATTGCCTGTGCTCGTACAGGAACATGCTGCAAGAGAGAGAAATTCCTCATGCCAAAGCTTGTTGGAGTTCCAAGGTAGAGTTGTGGATTAAAGCGTTCAGAAACGAGTAAAATTTCTGAGGTTATTCGGCATGGCTGTGAGTAGAGAACACCTAATCCTAAAAGATAATCCATGCACCCTGACAGATCACATGTAATAGGAGCGTTAACACTATTCTTACAACATGGCGTTGACCTTGCCTAAAGCTATTAGGTTAGCGATATGTTTGGTGCAACTGAGCATGCATAGTTAGCGCAGCCGCATGAAGCGAGAGGAATGGCGAAGGTGAAGTCTTATACCTCTGGCGACCGCGGTGGACACAAAGCCGAATTCAAATGCCGTGTCTTGAATTTGAAACTAAGCACTCTGAGGCCGCATCTGTAGTTATAAATAGCTCCATATTTTGGTTCCCATGAAATATATCTGTGCTTTACATGGAGGGAATAGTTGTCCAGAGTAGAACATTTGGCTGTTACCGCAAATAAGCGAGCAGTATGAGAACAATTCAGTTCTTTCAGGCTCGCGTCCAGGTCTCTCGGGTACACCTTTAAGCCTAACGCAGCCCCTTTGAATCTAGCTTCTGATTCTGGTGTTTTTGTTCACTTTTCTTTTTATCAGGCTGGTTCTTTCTGTTGGTTATGTTACAAAATACCTTAATGTTTCTTTTCTTTCGTTCGGAATTTTTGTCACTCCATAACATGTATTTTATGCACACAACCTTAAATCATTTCCGTTTGGTATCACAGCTGCAATATCGCCATAATTCTGCTTTGCGCGACACATGTGAGCACGAGGTTCTGTTTCGAACTGTACGCCTCCTTCGTCCATCGTAGCCCATTACTGAATACAACAACTTTTCGGGACAAATATCAGTGAGAGAAGCCACGCTTCTGGCTAACATTCCGGCCACAATTTGGGATATCTCAAGACTATAGCTTTGACAAAAACAGTCGAATGTGACTATTGTGACTGCAGGCCATTTGTACAAGCTGCGCTTGTTGCATGAGAGTCTGTTGTTACCAGCTTTACTCACGAAGAGGGTAACGGACAAAAGCAGGGTGGGCATGCTGTTGTTTCGCTTTTGGTTCCAGTTAGATACTGCTGAATATCGTCTACGTGTGCTCAAATGTTGCGTAGCTCTCTATTTTTAGGAAGGAACGCAGGGTGTTGACAAAGGACATGCCGAAGCCCAGGAAAGTACTTTTCAAAGAATGAGTAGATCTTAAAGTGGCTTCAGAGCTGGTCACCTTAGGCACGAGGGAAACGTTTGCCACTGTGACTGATTCACGTTTGGAAGTGTACCCAGTTGAAGCCAATCCAGCATTCATACTCTCGACGCGCGGCTCTCACGATGAACTTTCTTGGCGCCTTTCACCCTTCTACGACGCAGCGCCGAAGGGTGGTACAACCCGGCGAGCCCCGTGTCACGAAACGTGCTCTTGAACCTCCTGGGCACGGCCATGCTTCGGACCTCCTCGAATTCGCCGACGGCCCGCATCAGCGCCCAGGTGTCCTTCCACAGCAACCGCGAAAGAACGGCCGAGGCAAAGCCTCCCGCAGAGGAGGAGCTGGAGAAGATCAGGTCGGTGATAGTGGGCAACAACGAATTCTGGAGTGGCTGGCCGGCGGCAGTGCTGGGCCTGGCCGCGTGTACCGTGGTCTCGTTCCCCGTGGCAGAGAAGCTGAGCGGGGCTCGCGACCTGCAGCTCATGACGGGCGTCTCTGGCCCGCTCTACGTCTTGAGCCACTTCTTGTTCGACCTGCTCTTCCTGTACCTGGTGCCCTTCGGTGTTTGCTTCACCATCTACGCGTTTTGGTACGCGGAGCTACAGGTCACCACCATTGGTGAGTTGCGAGTCGCATTGGTTCTCCGAGCATGATTTCGCTTTTATGATCGAATCTGTCATTAACTTACTGAAGTCTGCCGACACTTTGAAGAGTTAAGTGCTGGGTTAGTTGGTAGTCGCACAATATAAAATAATTTTAGAGCCAAGAATACACATGAAGAAGACAACAAGGGGCGCTTCTGTTGTCTTCTGTCTTGCGTGTAGGCTTGGCGCTAAAACTCTATTTATAAGGTTGGTAGACACTGATCGCATGCAACCCTTTGGGCTTTCGGTGTGGCGCTTCGCAGAAGAGATCATGCTGGCATCCTCTCTGATCCTACGTATAAAGCACAGTTCACAGATGCTGGAATATTTGGCTTTTTTGCCCCTATTGCGGTGGTGCTTTAGAGAGTGTGGCGTTCGGGTTCTGAGCCCTAGGACGCGGGACCGAATCCCGGCCGCGGCGGCCGCAGTTGAGTGGAAATAGAATGCAAGAACATTCATATGCTGTGCGGTGGCTTTGTGCGGAACAAATCCCAGGCGGCCAAATTGAATATGCAGCACTGTAGTGCGGTGTCTGGCATAGCCCGTGTTCAGCTTTGGGACATTGAACCCCACATAATTACCCACTCATTTTAAAGAGTTGCATACAATGAAAGACATACAATGCATAACGAAGCGTGCGGCCTGGCTGTCTTTGCGCGTGTTAAACATCAGCCGTACGGACTTTAGCTAGCGACCACATGGTAGCACGTCTCAAAAGTTAGCTTTGAATGAAAGCATGGCAGATTGAAACCAGGTTGTGCAAGCAAACATAATGGGGACCTCGTAGACTATCCTGATACAGTCAAGAAGTATTGTTGAGGTGTTTATGTGATATTGAAGTTTTATCGTCAACAGCACATGGAAATGATCAAAACTAAACTCGCTGTTTAGAACAGCCGTCACAGAACAAAAACTGTGTTGGCCATAAACTGCCATCGCAAAGGGAAGTTAGCCCTTATCCTATATCAGCTTATGCTTCATCATCCAGTATTTCAGTTGGTGCGGTATGAGTTTCTATCGCCAGGGAAGCGAATCGACCACCACACGGCGCCTAGAAATGGGTATCTATTAGTCAGGAGCCTAGCAAGCACAACATTACAATGAGGAGAAATGTGATAGATTGTCCACCCATGATTCAAAACGAAAAAAGCTGTTCCAATTAGGTCGGTAAGCTATTCTTACCAAGACGAGAATTTTTGTTTAAATTATTATTGACTACAGAATTTTTATCGTACGTATGAAAATGGTATTATCAAAACGTAACTCAGCGTTAAGAACACAGCAAGAGAAACCAGAACTACAGAAACCAAAACTAAGTTTGCATTTTATTCTTTTGTACTTTATTCCTTTGGAAGTTTGCCTTTGTTTCCTTTGGCACTTTGGAGTAAAATTACTGTCAAATATTAAGGATTTTCATTGAATTTCCTAAGCTTGAGGGAATTCGTGGAAGCTGCGTACCTGAGAAGCCGCGCGAGACCGCACACATTTCCTAAAATATTTCAATCATGCACACGGTTTCACCGAGTGGGTGGTTTTAGGAAATGAAAACAAAAGTGGAAATCGCAGGTATGGTTGAAACATTGCGAAATATAAGTTATTCTACCATCTCCCCCTCCTAAATCAATCAAACCACAGAGCATGCTAAAACAACAATTAGTATATATCCGAAACATGACATAAAATATTATAGATACGAAAATATTGTTACGCGGCTGCCAACCGAAGAGTGAGGCGCAGTGAACGATGAACTGGCGATGATTTAATGGCCGCTGTGTTTTAAATTATCGCACCGCCATTTCACCACCAAAAGAAAACAACACGAAAACACAAGAAAGCAGTGTTTAAATTCCCGACTTATCGCGAGGAGAAAAAAACTAAGCCGATAACGGTGCTTTGGACCACCTCAAAAATCATTCCGCTCTTCATGAAATGTTTGAACAGCAGTGCGGAGCGGCACATGCGGTGTAAAAATGTTTCCTTGTCAAAAAAAAACAATTGAATATCCCTAATTTATGCTCTAAGGAATAAATAACGAGGTCTTCAATGTGTTTTTCACACTGCAGATGCAACGAAATATAATCGGCCCGGGGGAGCATAGCGGTAGAAGATTTATGGCTATTATTTTTTTTTTTTGAGAGAGAGGTTTGATGTTTTTTATGGCGTACTTTAATTTTAAAGAAAACGTTTCTCGTTGTTCGTGTCCATTTATTTTCTAATACGCAGCCTGCCTGACAAGAATCAAGTGGACAGGCTTATAGATTATTTTCCGCTTTCAAAAACTATTTTCTTGTGCCAAATACCATATCCAAGTCAGATGAGCCAAAGTCCCAGTTCTGGGCCTATCATAGTGAGGCTCTCCAATTCGCTGGCCACAAGGACACTCTCTCGCGACCTTATCTGTAGGGGAGGGGGGGGGGGGGGGGGGGCAGTCGTTAACAGATATGGTGAATATACAGCGCAAGGCAAAGACAAGGGACAGAAACAATGACAAACACATTGGCGCTGACTGTCAGCTGAATTTTTTTTCGAAAGCGCAATAAACGTGCAGTTGAGGAAGGGGGTGGTACATGAAGATTCAGGCCGGGAGGTCACCGCAATTCAGAGTAGTCGTGTAAATTAATAAAAACGTGAGTCATGGATGATGAACACGATAAAAGCGATAAAGTGGTAAAAGCAGTAAAATTGATTAAAGCCGTGAGGGCCGTAACGTAAACAAGAAAAAAAGTGTAAAGTAGGAAAGTAGTGCCAAAAGTGGCAAAAAGGGGCTATAAAAATGGGAAATAAAGGAAACAAGCCTTTGGTGGTGGTGGTGGAAATTTATTTCCAGCGGATATAGAGGAGCGACCCGAAGTTGCCCTCCGCTTAAACGGCGGCCGCTATCCCTTGGGCAGCGGCGGCGTCTTAAGCTAGCTGGAGGAGCTTGATCTGGGTCCGTGGGTCGGGGCTGAGCAATAGAGCCTCCCAATGATCAGAGTCGGTAATGAAGCGACTCGCGGGTAGGGACTGCGGGCAGTTCCAGATCATATGATTTAGATGTGCTTTCGCATCACAATTTTTGCATTTGTCTGAGTAGAGTCCATCCGAATAGAAACTACACAATTGGGGATTTGGATAGGTGTTAGTTTGAAGTTTACGCTAGGCTTTGGCCTGTAGCTTGGAAAGCGTTTTATCTGCTGAGGGAAATCTGAGTCTTGCAAGCCTGTAGTGCTGCAGGATTTCTCTGTAAGAAAACAACCTGTCCTTGCCGGAGTATAGGGCGGGTGGACTGCACGACCCAGCTCGGCGGGATAGTTCTCGAGCTAGGTTATGAGCCGCCTCATTAGCAGCAAGGGAGGCATGAGCAGGCGTCCAGATTAGGCGAATGCGCCGTGTGGGCTGATAATTTAACAGAATCCGTGCTGCTTGTGGAGAGATTCTTCCAAACGTGTAGTTACGTATTGCCAATTTTGAGTCGCTGACAATGGTTTCTGCCGAGGATCCCGCAATGGCTAGAGCAATGGCTTTTTCTTCTCCAACATGTGTGTGCTGAGTGCGTATAGTGCCCCCAGTTATGAGTGTACCACATTCCGTGGTGACTACAACTACCATCTTGTCAGCCGAAGAATCTGCTGCATCAACATATACCACAGAGGTATCATTAAGGAAGCGTTTGCCTAATGATTTGGCTCTCTCTGCACGACGTTCAGCGTGGAAATCGGGGTGCATGTTCCGATGTAGTGGAGGAATGACCAGAAGCTGGCGTATATGTTTGGGAAGGTCAGTTGTTGGTCCGCCTTGTCGTTCGTATGTTATGCCGAGTGTGGACAGAATGTGTCTGCCAGTTGGTGTAGCCGTTAGTCGTTCGTACTGCGAGACGGTTACCGCTTCAATAATCTCACTTAGGGTGTTATGAAGACCGAGACCTAACACTTTCTCAGTCGCTGTGTGCAAGCCTTTGGTGATAACATTTCTTAAGGTAAAATATTTCGAGGCCGCTGACCGCACTCACTATGCATGCCTGGCCGTGCCCAGGAATTTCATCTTTTTCTTGCGCAAAAGCAGAGATGTGCTGGCACACTGTTCCTTGCCATGATGCATTTCGAGGGCTTCGAGTATTTCCCTGGCGTATGATCTCGTCCTTTTGCGATAATGACATATTCCTCATAAGCTAGACGCGAAGTCATAATAACACATTTCGTGGTATTTCACAAGGGTACCGGAAATTTCAATGTCATTTACGTTGTTTGCGTAATGGTCGTTTACACCTCACTGTTTTTTTTATTTAGCCCTTTTACCGTACTAATCATCTGTACCTTGTTTTAATTTATTCACGCGGCTACCAGGAATTCTGTTTACCGCGCCCCCTTTATCTTCATGTACCGCCCCCTCCTTCGACTACATATTGATTGTGCTCTGAAATAAAATTCAATTGACAGTCAGCTCCCATGTGTGTATTACTGTTTCTGTCCCTTGTTTTTGAGCCTTGCGCTGTATATTTACCATGGAAAACCAAGTAGCCAGTCAACTCGTTCTAGCTTACAGCTAACTCATTCACAGGCTGTATGATTCCCAACACTCTCCCGTAAAACTTGCGGAGCTTAAGATGCGAGATAAAGCAGTGGAAATACGAATTAGAATGTTTATATGCAAGAGAGTTTATGCGTGAAAACCGCGGATATTGTTGATGGCTTAAATATTAAGCTAAAATTTACTGCGCACTTGCACCGACGTACTGTCGTGAGCGCTTCAATCAGCGCAGTCGCTTCCCAACCGAACTGTAGTGCACCACTGTAGAGTTTGTATCACGATAAGCAAACGGCGGACTCACGGCCACGTGCCGGTATTTGGGCACCGCCCCCTTGCCTTTCTGTATCTCGATATAAACACATGCGTGCTGGTTTTCACGGGGAGTCGTCGACCAGCGGGACGCGCGGTCTGACGGCCGGCTGTCAATAAACCCCAGTTCTTGTTACACCTCGGCTACAGTGTCGTTCCCCTCCCAAGACACGACAACCACTTTACCTTGGGCTATGTTTTGTGCGCAACACGGAATGCGAGAGCATTAAAAACCGGATCGGGAAGAAATTGCGCCGTCGGAAGCTAAATTCCATGATTGGCTGAATGGAAGTGACGTCACTAGAGCTGATAATTCCCATAGACTGGAGGGAATTGACATCGCCAGACATGGAGTCGCATTGCCAACACATTGGGTAATTACGCGTCCTTGTGACGTTTTTTGTCGAATGGCGGCGGACATGAAGAGCGCATTGCGAACGGAATACCTACTTTGCAATGAAATGTTCGCAGTGGCGCTCTACGTGATCATGCTGGCGTTCGCTCCAGTGGCGATATTCGAGCCGTACCTCATGGCGCTCTTATTCGATTCCGAGGGCGGGGCCTACTCCTGCGCCTTCGTTCTGCTCGTCCTCGCAGGTAAGACGGATCACTTCGTACAAGTGTAGGGATATGCAACACTGTCTTCCCGTCTTAAGTGCCACTAGAGTAGACATCGCTTATTCCGCTGTGTAGAAAAGGAGCGTTTGAGGAGTTTCCGCATCAATGTTCAACTTTGTAGCTCCACACACACGACGTTCGGAAGCTGAGGTGAAGATTTGTGGTTTCGTCGTGGCCGCGAAAGGTATTTTTGTTGAGAACAAAATGATAATACGTCCATGTACAAAGGTTTAGCAATTAGTTCAAGGGCCTTGAATGGTAGAAAGCCTTCTGGACGTCCACATGTTGCGTGTCTATAGCACAGCGCTTCACTGATAGGTTGCGCTAATCAATCTCTATTTCACAGCACTCATTTGTGAATCTGTAGCAACCAACACGACAACCACCAGCAACTAGGTTTCAAGAGATTCTGGAAAGTATGTGCAGAAATAACGCGACAAGGGCCAATGTTTGAGCAGACTTACCCCTTCCGGCCGTCTGAACATATCTAATAAACACGCGAGAACGGCACTAGAGAGACTGTCATACTGGTGGCCCCCCTTTCGTCTCATTACTATTTTAAGTTTTCCTGCTGAAGAATGTAGCCATTTGTATGTAACATTTCTTCACGTATGCCTCTTCCACACCGTGGCTACGCAATGCCTGCATGTCTGCAGATGTATCCACACAATCAAATGGTTTTCGTAATCTATGAAAGATGTGTATTGGGGCTGGTGATATTCAGCACATTTTTCTGTTACCTGGCTGCCAGTATAGATAAGCTTATTGGTCGAGCACCTTTTCAGAGAACTTTCTTGTCCTTTCGCTTGAATATAGGACAGCGTTACTGCAAATCTGTTACCGATTAGCGTATTTACTCGCCTATTGGGAGACTGGTTTCACCCTCACGCACTCCAAACTTGGGAATCGTTCAATACGCAAATCATGTCCATGGCGGGGCAGAAAGCCGGTTAAATCCACGGAAGAGGAAGGGAGAAAAAGACTCCATCGGCGGTTGCTGTGGAAAGTCCAGCGAATGGCCGCTTGCGATTCCTCGGAGACCCCATACGGCGTTTGCTGTCACCTGTTCGTAATTTAATACAAGGTTCGACGCAAGCACGTAAGGTCTATTCGTGTCGCCATTATTACGCAGATATTTCGACCCACCGGTTGCTTTCTAATAGATAACAACAAAAGATTGCAAGAGTAGATTTCAACGAAGATAAGCACAGAGATCCATCTTGGAATTACCAGGCGAACCGCATATTTTGCAGGCTTCGTTCTGAAAACGCAACTTCAATAAGTCCTCGTACACGCGATGATTCATCCCTCCTGAATGTCGCCGACCGTCTTCGACAGCATCTTAGCCAGCCGCCATCTCAAATGCTGAGGATTCGAAGTATTACTGAGCCGGAGCAGGCCGAGTTCGATGTTGCCGAAAAGTGCGTTAGATGCTCAGGAAAGCACCTTGAATCATTTTTGCTCGTTCAGTAATTACGCCAGGGCGTCCGTGCACCCGTGGATGATTGCATAGAAATTAACCAGTGCTTGGTTTCGATGCCAGATCTATCGCCGGAAAACGACCCAAAACCATTCCTCGATCGAATTGTTGTCTTGCACCTTCAGCAACTAACAGGGGCCACCACACGAGACAATGTCCTTGTCCTTTTCCTCACGTCTCCATTCCATGGCTTCAGCGGCCTTAACGTTCGGTACATCTCCACCTGATTTCCAATGAAAAAAAAATCGCCGCACAGGAAACTAATCATACTATAAAAGAGTTAATCTAGAACATTAGCAGTTATTTGAGAGAGAAATGGTAATAGCGCTGCAATAAGAAGTACAAAAGAAAGACTGACACAGGACATGCGCTATAAGCTGGAACAGGATAGCGCAAGTCCTGTGTCAGTCTTTCTTTTGTACGTCTTATTGCAGCGGTATTACCATTTCGGTCTCAAATAATGCACCATCTAGCCCAAATCGACGTTCTTCTAAATTAGCAGTTATGTTGCAGAATATTTCGACACCTTTCGTTACTCTTATATAAGGCGCGAAGAGACAGATATTAACAGTAATCCTTTAGGTGGAAAAAATATCTCTTGTCCTTTTCAACACTGGGCCGTGGAGTGACTTATGCTAAAGAAGAGATTTACTGACGCAATTTGCCACTAATCCTTTGGTCTTACGCGAAACGATACTCGCGGATTCTTTCTATTATGCCATAGACACAGCACCTATAACTCGTACATTCTGATGGCGAACTCAATAAAAGGTATGAATGCAAAACCGCTCTTAACAGTTACTTTACATGAGTTTTACATATGGCTGTTTCAGCTTATAAACATATTTCTGAGGTATTACCCTAAGGAATGTCCCAAACCGAAATTAATCTGTATGGCGTATCTAAGCCTGTTCTTTTTTAAACTATCCATGTATATCGGATCCTCTGGCAGATAGAATGTATCCGCCCAATTAAGGTACAAGTAAGTGACAGTACAAATTAAATGTGCTGTCTATCTGAACTAAGCGCGCGTACCATGCTCCTTTTCGTAATGAATACCGACTTAGCAGTTCACGCGGGTTGTCTGAAAGCTAGCCCCAAATACCCCAGCTCGGCACCACGTTTTGTGATTATGAGTACCGTCGTCTTCGCGCCCATCGTTCAGCGCCTGTGGCCGTCATCGCCTACAAGATTCTCCGATACCGTGTTACCGCGTGGTGGCTGCGCCCGGCCTTCATGCTGAGCGCCCCGTTCGCGCTTAACGAGGCCGCCCTGAACGCTGTCAACCTGGAGCCGGCCGCGCGACTCTGCGCCACATTCCAAGCCACAGCAGTGAGCACGCCTTGGACCCTAGACTCTTGCCGCCAGTGGATCCTGGACAGCCCTTATCTCGGCGAATGCTGCTTGCGTAAGTTGTCTGGCCAAGAGGCGCAGCATCGATTGCCGCCGTGCCCATTTGTACTACCACGGTCGTTTCGCTCTTTGGGGGGCACAGCAGCCGGTTGAAAAGCAAGGGTGCTTCTTTGGTTCTCTCTCGCAGCATGTCGGTATGCAGCAGGCAGTTAAAAATTTAAGCCGAATCCCAAGTGAATGTACAGTAGGTCATGCCCGACATTCTAGGAGAAAAATTTAGAGTATTGGAAAATTGCAATGCTACAGTTCTGGAAGTATTGAAGGTAATGGTCCATCGTCTTTGTTTTGCAGTTTTTTCTTCGCTCGTATTGAGCAGTCAAGACTTCTATAAAAAGAGCAATGGGGAAAACTTTTAACGACAGCTGAAACGTTAATATCAAAAATATGCAAGCCTGCTGACTGCAGAATGGCGGATATATTGAATATATCGTAGTAAGATCTTACAATATATGAAAAAATTGCGCTCGAAAACTTTCCTATTCAAATTTGCTTTTGCGCAGAATTGCTGGATGTGTTTCTTGCGATAGTAAGCCATCACGGTGGCTCAGTGGTCATAGCGTTCGGCTACTACCCCGAAAGACGTGGGTGCGGTCCTGATCGCCGCGGCCGCATTTCGATAGAGGCAAAATGTTTGAGACCCCTGTACTGTGCGAAGTGAGTGTACGTTAAAAAACCTCACCTGGTCAAAATTATATGTGATCCTCTAGTACGGCTTCTCATAGCCTGAGTCGTTTGGGATATTATACCCTATAGACTAAAATATCATAATGACTGGCTTGATTAGAAATGAGCACAAAAAAAACAAAATACCTGAGAGCGTCTGCGCTTGTTTTAATTTTAGTATTTTAGTAAGAAAAGTTTGAGCAGCAGCAATGCGGAAACGAAACCCTCTGCTATGACAATTCTTCAGGCCACTAACAATATCCCCCTCTTTGAGAGAGAACGTTCCACTAAGAGCAGCTTCTTTGCGACCTCACATATTTTGAAACTTTTCCTTGCGCGAGTGCGACCTGGAATAAATTAACCGCGCTCTTCCACAGCTGTTGACAACAAAGCGCACACAAAACTACGAGAACGGAGTACCAACTGACCTTATTAGGCTTTTCTACAGACCTTGTCCTTTGCACTGCCGACTGACGTTCCATGAGGGAAGCGAAAATTCCCAAAATCCGATATAAATACTCTTATTTATAGCCCTTTTTCTCTGCAGCAGCTTGAAGTCGTAGTGAATTTGGGATGAGTGCCGCAATATTAACTTTTATAATTGCCTGAAACTCAGCGAAAATTCCTTTTTCGCCAAAGCCCATTTCCCTAATTGCCCGGAAATCATAAAACTCTCTGAATGCACATCACTAGCACTGCTATTCTATATTGACAAAATAAATTTTATCGAAGGGCGCAAGCAGTGCTTTTGGCCGAACTTTATACACATATAAGTAATCATTTTTTTTTAATTCGTGTTTTATTGTGAGTAAAGGAGTAAAGGACTTGCAGACTGCCTGCCAAAACTTCACTTGAAAGCTGCGAATTATTTTTAAATCACCTGGAGAACGAGCCTAATCGTTGCCGCCGTGCGCCTGTTATTAACAGGAGCGGTGAAAAACCCGCACGCTCAGCTGCACGCCCCGGGTGCCTTCTCGTTTTCCGCCGAGGGCGTGCTAACGGATGTGCTGTACTTCGTCTGCCAGGGAGTCTTCCTCTTCATCGTGCTCAGCGTCCTCCACTCCGGATACGCCGCCAAGATTGCTGCAGTCGCCACCGGAGGTTTGTTCTCTTTGCGGCTTCCAATATCATGTACAGTCATATCTCTTGCTGACAAATTCTGGCGCGAGTGGCAGGATGGTATACCTGCAGTTGTTTTTTTGCCTATCTTCGTGGTTATAAATTTGATTACGCAAGATTACGGCTTAAAAAAATACGGAGCTGTAGCGGCGGACAGAAAAGAAATTACGGACGGTTTAGTGCGGTTACACCAAAGGCAAAATAGGTGCGTTAGCACCTAGGTTTTGACTTCAATTTTGATTTCAGTTAGAAGCTCTATTTTCAAAGTCGTGCAGGCTTCAGACAAATATCGGTGTAGACGGTGACTGGGGAACTAAATGCTTGCGCAGTAAAAGTGGAGGGGCACTTAAGCTCCGCCTTAAGGGCATGACGTCATAGCGTTAATGGGTTAATGCTCATATATGCGGAATTGGTCATTATCTATTTTCCACTGATATACCAATCTTCAGCACCCGCCTTGAATGCGGGAGGTGCCGGGTTCGATCTCCAGTGTCGCCGGTCACCCACCGGTGATACAATTGGTAAAAGTTTTGCCCTACCTGGAACTCGGCTTCATTATGGTGAAATGCTTGGAAAATGGATGTTTGAACCCACCTTCAGTAGGAGAAAACGTATTGTGCAATGACACTCTTCGGCCACGGATGTCCTTGCTCCATAAAATTCGTCATCGTCATTCATTATCGATGGCAGGCCTAATACCACTCCTGGCGCAGTGGTGCAGCGGGTATGCGATCCGCCACTGCCCCACCATGGCAGGTGCTGCCACTGGCGCGGCTTAGACCCAGACAGGCTTCAGACAAAGTACGGCGAAATCGCAGAGTGCCGGCTTAAGTGAACACGCCCTAAAAATTTCTGCCCGATTGGCCGCTGTTGACACTCCACACCGCGTTCGTAATACCTGCATGGCTTCTTGATCAGTCCTCTGCAGCATACACTGAACTAGGCTGAAGCAGTCACTGCTTTTATCATCAGCAGCAATCTAGCTACATTGCATTGCAGTAGAACGTGCTGTCGCCTTGATCAGCGCTTAACCATGTCCAATGCAAGTATTGGCTACCTATTGTCGCAGACTTTCCTGTAGCCTTTTGTAACGGCCTCTGTTTCTTCCTTTTTCGAGCAAGCGCTGCTCTTTTGCTTAGATACGCACAAAAGGCGACGCACTACGAATTCGACACTGCGACCGGAAATAACGTGTTTTCCTTTTGGTGTTCTTTAGGCACATTAGAGAGACGTTTCATGCGAGCGCATTAGGACGGCCATAAAGGCGACAACTCTCCGGCAGATTCTGTATAAAGCCTTTACCTGCCAGGTGATGTTTAGAGTAATTCACTTTTCTCCACCTGTCAGTCGTCAATGCAGGCAGGGGCTTATTATTTTTATTTCTTTTTAGGTCGCCCCAACCTATTCATTGTCATTGTCAATCGTCCCTAAGCCCGCTATACGCAGTGGCACGGGCCGGGACTCTTTTTTCTTAAATTTTCTTATTAGTCCCAAAATTATTTTGTTAATCGACACTCTCTCCCCTGGACCTCTTCCCTTGCTCTCTGCATTTGTAGCAGAGAGCAGGAAGACGATGGACAAAGAGCGACTGAGCAAAAATGAAAATGACTCGGACAACAGCAGGCCTACACGCAGATTATACAGCCTTTTGGCTTGAGGGAGCTATTCCTTGTGGCAGTGCTCGAGAAGAGCAACCTTGGTCTCACTACCCCACTGGTGGATGTGCTTTAAACACCGCCTAGAAATGCATTGGCGCGTCGCTTAACCGCTGGGCTACTGCGCCGGCAGTGGTATGACGACTAGCCGCGATCTAACGATGTAACACATTTGTACGTAGTTACGTGGCGAGAATGGGAATGTAATCTGAATTGGAATAAACTGGGGAGTAAAAGACAATGGACTCAGAATTTACGATGTCTGTTAGAAAAGTATCCAACTTTATTTTTTTTTGCGAACAATTGATGTATATGAAATAAGCGCGCTTGCATCAGCCGACCTTGAACCTTCGTGAGCATGCACGAATTTTTTCCCGCCTGCCGATAACGTGAGTCGCTGGGATGCAGCGTTTGAGTGAGGCAGTGCGCAGTGCTCTCGTCGGTTTTCTATTGCAAGGAAAATGGCGGAGCGACAGGAGCAGCGCTACTCCCTCAAATTTTGCCAGAAACTGGGCGACAGCGAAGTGGAAACCATTGGAAATATTCAGACGGCTTTTGGTGACGATGCTATGAACAGCACACCGATTAAGCAGTGGTGAAACCGGTTCAAAGACCGCCGCACATCGGTGGAGAGAGAGCCACGTCCCGGTCAGCCATCAAAATGCCGAAATGACCAGGTCATTGCCGAAGTGAACGCTGTGGTGATGCAGGACCGTCGTGTGACTATCCGAGAAATTGAGGAAGGGGTGGACATGAGCAATATTTCTCCACATTCCATTATCACCGAAGATTTAGCCATGGAGAGAGTTGCAGAGAAATTCGTGCCGAAGCTGCTCACGGTGGAGCAAAAGCAGCTTCGTATTGAAGTCTCACAGGACGTACTGGATTCCACAAACAGTGACCCCGACTTCATCGACGCCATAATCACTAGTGACGAGTCTTGGGTATGCGGGTAGGACCCAGAAACCAAATCCCAGTCGTCACAGTGGAAGCATTCCACGTCACCAAGGCCAAAGAAGGCCCGCCAAGTGTGCCGCAATGTCAAAGTGATGCTGACTGCTTTCCTTTACTCCCTCTGTGGGGCACACCACGAGTACGCAACCATCAGGGTCAAACAATGACCAAAGAGTACTACAGATATGTCCTCCGTCATCTACGTCGTGCTGTGCGGCGGAAGAGACCGGAGTTGAGGTCAACAGGAAATTGGCGCATCCATCCCGACAATGCTCCTGCACAATCCTCGCACTTGATTCAGACTTTTCTGGCGAAAAACCAGACTCCTGTAGATCAACAGACTCCTTACTTTCCTGATATGACCCCCTGCGACTTCTGGATGTTTCCCAAAATTAAGAGCCCATTAAAAGGAGCGCGATTTCAGTCGAGAGAGGACAGTATGGCTGCGGCGACAGCTGAGCTAAACTCCATTCCGAAAGGGGCCTTTTCGGAATACTTCCAAAAATGGCAGCAACGCTGGGAGAAGTGTGTGGAGTCCCAAGGAGACTACTTTGAAGGCCCTTAGGTTTTTAAGGCTCCAGTTATGCCAGTTTTATTTCTTCGGCCAAAGGTCGGATACTTTTCTGACAGACCTCGTGAATTCAACAAGAACAGTAATAGACTGGGGAGTGAAAGAAGAATGCTCTCGAATTTCTTCCGCATCAATCCAACTGATGGGCACTAAATTTTTTTCTTGAAATTCTCAATTCGAGTGGATTGTATGCGATAGGGACGCGTGTATATGTATATGTATATCTATTTCACAATATGAAACCGCTATGTAAAAGAAAATGGTTTGCAGTTTATATCTCGTTTCAATATGCCATACGGCATTCAAATCTCAGAGTTACAACGGCATGGAGCATCTTTTTGAGCAGATGCAATAAGAATAACCAGTGCGCTCTTGTGCTATGCATATGGTGTACGAGTGTAATAGGCTGTTTATTCCCTGAATAGCTCCTCGTTTTGGAGCGCCTATATATAGGTCTTTTCTGCGAGATCATGCTGCGCTTTTTTATCTAAGAAAATGTTACAGTGCGAACGAAGTTTAGACAACCGGAACCGCGTGTGTATATGTGGCGTGCAGTACGGTTTTAGTCTGGCGTGTCTCAGAGATGGTCTTCAATCTGGCCTCTTAGGATCCGGCAAGGCAGCTATAAAAGGAGGCGACGGCTTGGACGAAGACGTTCGTGCCGAGAAGGAGCTATCCAAACGACTCGCGGCGAACGGTGCGTCGGCGGAGTTGGAGAACGAGGGTCACATTCTCGTGGCCTGCGAGCTGTACAAGTCGTTCAAGGAAGCCAAGGCGGTGCGTGGTGTTAGCCTGGCGCTGCGCCGCGACGAATGCTTCGGACTCCTCGGCGTGAGTGGCGCAGGCAAAAGCACCACTTTCCAAATGCTCACGGGCCTACTGGAGCCAAGCGCAGGGGACGCTTACATGGCCGACGTGAGCCTCTCCGCCTCTCCCAGGAGGGTGAGTTTCGCTGGCTGTCCTCTGGAACCATGGAGGCATCCTCACCGTTATGGTAGCACAGAAGTTTGGATTACTCCATTGCAAACACAGTCGTCTTTGTGCTTTCAATGTAATGGTTTTAATAGTCCAGTTCAGTAGAGCACCCAGTGTTGTTGACGTCGTTGGTGGGCATAGAAAACATGGACCGGTCCAGAGGTTCGTGACATCATCCAAAGAGCTGTGGAATGGAACGAGATTAAAACATTAGAAAAGCAGTCATTAGAAGGTTATATACGTTTTCCTCGATGGATATTCGTAAAGATAATGAACGGCAGTTTCCCAATATTCTTGAAAAGAAAAGTGAATAACAGTTGTGTTTTGTCTGGTACTGACCTACTGGGCAGAAACGTAAAGTTCAACTAAAATTGTTGCTCCACTGAAAACACAGTCGACTTCGTGCTTTTTCATGCGGAAGCATTAGAAATTCTATTCAGCGGCGATTCCGGCATGGACGCAGAAAGCGTAGTCGGAAACAACCTCATGTCGTCCCAGGCTCAGCCAGTATGGTTTGGTTGGTTTATGGGGTTTAACGTCCCAAAGCGACTAAGGCTATGAGAGACGCCGTAGTGGAGGGCTCCGGAAATTTCGACCACCTGGGGTTCTTTAACGTGCACTGACATCGCACAGTACACGGGCCTCTAGAATTTCTTCTCCAAAGACATTCTAGCCGCCGCGGCCGGGATCGAACCCGCGTCTTTCGGGTCAGCAGCCGAGCACCATAACCGCTGAGCCACCGCGGCGGCGGCTCAGGCTCAGCCAGTATACAGTCAAAGATAGTTTAGGGCAGTGTTGGTATTGCAGCATTCAAATTTCACGAAAAGAACTGCGGGCCACTTTACTTGTCCATGAACCACAAACAGATACCCTTTTCATCTGTGAATAATCACTTATCACATTATCAAGGGGCTGACTACGGCAAAGCTTTTGCGCAACTTCAGCTTCGAATAAGTTTCCCAATCAATTTATAAAATCCCGTCTATTATGCCTGTTTAAATCATTAGCGTTATCTTATTTCTTGTACCTAACTTCACATATTTTATTGCGAATTGTGTTTACTAATAAGTGTCAATTTTTACGCTTGAACTTATTTTTTCATGCTGCGACTGCTGTTTCTTCATTCTTATGTTTTTTTAGTACGTAGTACGTATACGGGGTTCCTCCTATATTTTTTGGCTCTGAGACACCTTTTTGCAATTTATATGGGCAGTGTAACGTCGCCGATGCAATGAAATTAAGCAACTATTAAACCTTGATACTAATCTATGCGTACCTGCCCTGCGGTCTCATTGTGCAGTGGCAGTCGTTCATCGGATACTGCCCACAGTCTAACGCCTTCCTGGAGAAGCTGAGCGCGATCGAGCACCTGCGGTTGTTGGCGCAGCTGCGGGGAATTCCCGCGCCGAACATCGAACGAGCAGTGCGGGCCGCCATAGAGCTCACAGACCTCGAGCAGCACGCTCCCAAGCCCTGCGGTCTATACAGGTGGGCACTGCAGTGCAGCCATAGAAGTGTTCGGGCGTGAGGCGGCTGTATAACGCTACTCAGGGCGCTCTCAGTGTGAAGTGCATTCCCTTGTCCAAAAATACAGCCTCGTCCTGTTGTCGAGCTAAGGATAAAACTGTTGATGCGGTCCTCTTATCCTGGAGGCATCGAAGCGTGAGGGTAGCAATCTGCTTTCCGGTCCACAAGTGAGCGGGCAACCTACACAGGGCGTTTCACGATTCGATGACGATTTAGATACGGAACGCATCGACTTGATTCGTGTGCCGAACTTAGCGCTGTGTGTTCTGTGTGTTTCTCTAATCCTTCTCTTTTCTAAATAGAACAAATCATGTTATTAACCATCGTATGGAGACTGGTAATAATGGCTGTTTGCATAAATGAAAAAAAAAAGTTTTTTATCGACGCGTATTAAATACGAAGCAGGCATCCTAATGTCCTAATGGCGACGTTAATTACACCCTGTGTGTTACCCGCGCTAATATAGATAGCAGAGTTGCTTGAAGCCAGGATAGGTCGCTTGAGATGGCCACTCAAGGCAGGAAAAATAGCCCACGGGGCAATAAACACGTATACGAGCATAGAAACACCGCATGACAGCGCGGACTGCTGCTGATTTTAATAAGCCCAAGGCAGGTGTTTTATGGGCGTCAAGCGTGTGTACTCCCTTTGTAATAAGAGAAGAAACCAAGGGTTTTCATTGTGGGCGATACTGCGGTGCTCGCTACGCGTCGCCAGTCTTACGAATACTTTGCTGGTGAGTGGAAACCCTGTCATTGCCCCTTCCAAACTTAAGACTTCCGTGGATGCAATAATAGCTCCACTGAACAGCCTAGAAGCAAACTGCTTGGCCTGTATGCATTTTACCAAGACTTCCAATTCAATCCTAGTCGTTTCTAGGCGTTCCTAGTCGGCGGACAGCGTTTCGCGTCTAGGATGTCACATGTGGCGCATTTATGTCCCAATGGATTGCTTTGCAATAAGGGAGAAATTCGCATTATTGCTTCAGCAAAGTGTGTTCCCTTGTTTCTGAAACTGGTGATCTCTCCGGCCCGACAGACGTAATGACCTATAGACGATTAGGAACGCGGCTTAGTGTTTTGAGCTGCTAATAGCTGCCTCGAACCAACGCGCCTGCTGTTTTTCACACTGAGCGCAGCCAAATCACTGGTTCCTACTTTTCGGGAAACGCCCAAATCACACTTCCCGTCCCGTCACGTTCACGGCACCGCCGAATGCGGCTACATTCACTAATTCCGCGTTCAACAGAGCTCCTCTGGCTGTGCGCAAGCGCATGGTCGCGTGGAATATTTGTTAGTCATCGGCATTGCAGACCTGCGATCGGAGAAAAATCGCACGCCAAACAAGGGCCCACCCCAAGGGTCATTTCACCCATACTACTATGATAGGCCTAGCTGAAAAACTAGAGATGATCGAAGGCATCAGGCACGCCATGTATGCGGACGACATAACAGTCTGGACAAACAGGGGCTCCCTCGGGCAGAAGGAAGAAAGGCTATAGGAACCGGCTTCCTGTGCAGAGCAATACCTGGGAGAATGAAGACTCGCATGCTCGATCGAGAAATCAGATCTGCTGCGATTCTGTAGAGGCAAGCAAAACGGGCTCTCCCAACCAGCGAGGACCTGAGACTCGAGGTCAACCAGGAAGGAACGCATATACCGGAGAAGACAGCAATGAGAGTCTTGAGCTGAGGGTTCAATCCACCCAACGCAGTTTTCACACTTAGACCCTGCTCAGAGCAATAAAGCTACAAGACGCACGCATGATCTCCCTCATCACCAACAGGCAATACGGCATGCGTGAAGAGGACATACTAAACAGTTCCTAGGGCCAGGTTGGTAACGCACTTGAAGAAAGCAGACGTGGGGAAGCACTGTAGTTCGCTTGACGTTTCGGCCTTCTGCCACAGACGCACGTGTGCGTGCGTGTGTGTGTGTGTGTGTGTGTGCGTGCGTGCGTGCGTGCGTGCGTGCGTGTGTGTGTGTGTGTGTGTGTGTGTGTGTGTGTGTGTGTGTGTGTGTGTGTGTGTGTGTGTGTGTGTGTGTGTGTGTGTGTGTGTGTGTGTGTGTGTGTGTGTGTCTGTAAACTCAGAGAGAGCAGCACGCCGCATCTGCGATCATGGGGTTCATATCCCTACAGTGGCACGTGGTGTTCTTTGTGTAAAAATATCTTTATCTTGTATCTAAACGCACTCTGCCATTACTTTTTACTCGTTAAGGAAAGCGTTAATAGGAATACCATGAATATTGTCACGTTCCCAAATGCCTGGCGTGTACCTCAATGACTGGTGTTTTCTTACCATTTCCGTGAGCCCCTCAACTTCCCTTTGTGTGTGCGCGCGGGTGTGCGTGTTTATGTCTCTCGCAAGTATTGTTGTGTGCCGGTTCATGAGTCTGTGGCGTCCATGGCTTGTTATCTGACATAGAAGAATTAGGCTTGAATCTGGTTGTCAGTAAGTGACCAGAAAGGCTGATTTCATAATGGTTCCCACTCTTCCGTCCTCTATTAAGCGGCGGAAACAAGAGGAAGCTCTCGGTCGCGCTCTCCATCATGGGCAAGCACAGGGTCGTCTTCCTCGACGAGCCCTTTGCCGGCATCGACGTCGTCGCTAGGGGCAACCTTTCCGGCAATCTCGCAGCGATCCGCAGCGCAGCCAACACAGCCATCCTGCTCACCTCTCAAGGGTACAGTGCTGACCAATAAGCGCGCATGTCAGTAGACAGTTCTGGGCGAGGAATGCCTGTTACCTGTGTTAGCCTCGGTTATTCTAGCGGCAAAGTCAAGGGAAGCTGCGTTGCAATAAATGTGCCATAGCAAAATCTGCGTCAAACTCCTCCTCCTAATGTGACCACGGTATCCTCAGCGATGTTAGATTGATTATTTAAGATTTCTGGTCAACATTTTAAGCCGGAGAATTTGGCATACCTTCAAAGCTCTAACGCATTTTGATGACACACTACTTAAAGGAGGTCACCGCTGGTATTGTGGTTGCTGCTACTGTACTGTCGTAAGCCGCTAAAACAGTGGCCATTTACAGGATCATTATTGTGTTATCCTATCCGTATGCCGTATAGGCGGAATTCCGAAAATTGGAAGTGACTAATGTGTTCGAGACAGCAGTACCCATTGTGGAAATTATCTTTATGTTGGGTTTAACATCGCGATGCGAATGAAACTGTGAAGGTCGCCGTAGCAGATGGCTCCAGATTAATCTAGACCACCTGGGTATGTTTTAAGTGCACTGATATCGCACAGCACACGGGTGCTTTTTGCGTTTCGCCTCCATTGGAACGTGGCTGCCGCTGCCATGCTTGAACCAGAGCACCGTGTCGAACCGGAATTTTTTAGGGTTCGGGTTGGGTTCACGCCTGTCGGATTCAGTTGCGGGTTCGGCCCCTAAGGCGCATTCCGTTCCTGTTTGAACCGGTTCGGACCAAATAGAACCAGTTCTAACAGCGTCACAGCTAGAAATTGCTGCGGCTTAGCTCAGCTCACCTTGGTTATGCAAGCGAAAGTCACGCTTACATAACCAGCGTGATGAGAGTCAGGGTGATTCCTGATATTCCATGCAAAATCAATGACGAGGAGCTTTTGAGATGGCTGAGCAGCTTAAGGTGGGCACCGCCACTGCTTCGAATAACTACGGTAGTTATTTTTTTTTAATGCGTTTGCAGTACAGTCGTCATTCGCGCGCTTGTGCATGCCCGTGCGCGTGTAACTGAGCCTGCGCATGCGCTTTCGTATGCAGCCTCAATTTTTGATGCACAATCCGCGGGGCGCACTTCCGGGCGCTCACTGCTAGAAATGCATTCCGCCAACTTCGCACAGGGTCCATCACATATCAAGGCGAAAGCCTTTAATGGCTCATACCGTCGTGACCAAGACGTGTTAGCAAATTTGTCCGCGTTTCAGATTGGTCAAAATGGTCGTCAGGTCACTGGGCGCGAATTTTGACGGGTGTCCACCGAAATATGTGAGACAGTTACTGCGCACAGCCCGCCATCGGTACATGGGAAGAATGGGAGGCCCTCCTTGCGTCGCAGGACCCGGACACGCAACTTCGCTGTGTGAACCGGCGTGCCAGTGCCATGGCCCTACGTGGCCTCGACAGATGCGCGTAATGTGAGGTCTGTGCGGTGGCCCTGAGACCTTGCACGGTCCAAACTCGCTTGCGTAATAAAGTTTTCCATCCATCCATCCATTACTGCGCAATTTCCTTTCATCAAATACAATTTTCGACTGGTGTCCACCGAGTTATGTGAGACAGCTACTGCGTAATTTCCTTTCCTGAAATACAATTTTTATTTTCTTCATTACGGCCCTCTTTCTCTTTCACTCCACTTCCTCCCTTCCTGTAAAGAGCAGTTAAGGTGTCCACCGAGATGACAGAGAATTACAGCGCCATTTCCTTTCCTCAAAAAGCGTTGCGTTCAAAGGGCAACGCATCGCGCCGAACGGGTGGCGGCGTACCGTGGACTCCCTGGCAGCGACACAACACGCTGTCGCATTCCACTCCTGAAGGAAAAAATTAAGCGCTATTAATTAGCAGTTAATTAATAGCGCAGCAAGAGAATGTGATGTGAACAATCGCGTAGCAGAATGCAGCATTCAGGCTTTCGTCTTTCACCACTTTAGCCGATAAAGTTCCTCGTAATTTTTTTATTACAGCGTAGTCATACGTAATGTGTTCCGACAGGTGGTAAGGCGCATTTCGCCTGGAGCGTGACGCTGGGCGTGGCATGAATAGCGTGACGCCAGTAGTTTCATATGAGTGTGTGCAGTGCGCGGTGTTGTTGCGCGTTTCTTATTTTGTTAGGGAGCGTGCTTCCCCCGCGGCATCCGGGCATTATGGACACTGTGGACATTATTACGTGCAGTGAATGACTTTTGTTTGCAGGGCGACAGGAGTCGCCGTCGTGTCTTGAGTGATCGCTTTTCCGTCATCGAGCGACACTAGTCGCGAACTGTACTCTTGTATTTTTTGAGGGACTGTGGTCCCTTATCGTGTAACCATGGAGTGAAGTTCGCGGTGCCGTATGTTGTTTGCTGCATCCGGTCGCTTTATGGGAATGCCCATTAAGTCCCTTTTTCTTGGGCCCTCCGCACAACCACACAGGAAGGGGTCAGTCAACCCGGCGGGAGAAGAGGGGGCGCCGAATGGCGGAGGATTACAGGAGACGTCAAACTCCCCTCATGGACTCAGTCGTTAGGCGGCATCCTGTGTGCACGTGTGTACGGCGAGGCTGACCCGCGCCACAGTGCGTGGCTCTTTGTACCATGTCTGCAGCGGCATGCTTTGACATATTGTCACGCTAGCTGCAGGCATGAGGAGCGACGACGACAAAACAGATGAGTTGAAATGGCGTTCCTCGAACTTGGCGGCAACCGGACGTTGGGAAAGCGAGTGTTCGCGAAGCTCGCAGCGGGAAAGCATAATTATCCGAAATCGTGATGGTGGAAAGTGTGCATATGTGTACAGTGTCGCGATGAGTTACCTCCTTTCCCCATTCATTCATTGGTTGTGTTATTCTTTCCCCAACTGCTGATTTGTGGTATTTTCCTTTCCCCAATAAGTTATTGGGTGGATGTTTGTATAGTACTTGATTGGTTATTCTCCCACCGAGGGCGGGGACATTGGTTTTAAAACCAGCTGCTTCGGCAGGACCGAGGGCTGGTTTCGTCACCTAGAACTGCGAGCCAGTCAAGTGTAAATATGTTTTCTCCTTGCTTGTATACTCCTTTGTGCTTTTAATTGTTATAAAAAGTTAACCTCTCCTAAAGTGTCCTCTTGCAATGTGATTGAGCAAAACGAATCTGCAAGACGTCAAGAATCCTTCAATCATCATCTTTAACCCAATTTCCCTCTACGACATCACGAGATCAAGAGGGAATCCAACTCATGGGGTCCAATAAAATTCTCTTGAGAGTTTCATATCTTTTGGTTTCGCGTGCGCTCATCTCTAACCGTACCGTGTTCGCAGCATGGAGGAGAGCGAGGCACTCTGCGACCGGCTCTGCATCATGGTCGCGGGGCAGATGATTTGCCTGGGCACCCTGCAGCACCTCAGACACAAGTTCGGCACCGGGTACACCATGCAGTTGGTGCTGAAACCCACCCCCGTGTCACGCGACCGAGGCCGAGGGGAGGGAGACACCACCATTCGCGACAAGACTGGTCGCGCGCTTGACCAAGACGTGGCCAAGTTGTTCCCCGGAGTGGTTCGCCTTGGCGCTCACGACGTGAGACTTTTCCGGCCCTGTTAAAGGCCAAATTTGTTTTCCTGCGACTGTATTTTACTCTTAGCAATATGCTCGCCGAGTACCTGTTCTTCACTTCAGTGCGTTAAGGGGAAGCTCTTGAGGGGAATCTAGGAAAAGAGAAAATGGATAGAATTGGTCCAGAATGTTTCCGTCTGGGCCAGTTGCTTCTGTTCTACTCAGGCGCGTTTCTCACTGACCTTTCAGTATCGCCTCAACTTCGCACGGTGAGAAAGGTTTTCCTTGAGGATCGGGGCTCTGATGCAATTTGCGTTTTGTTTGCGGATATGGAGGGTACAGCGTTTTTTTCCTCATGTGCTTGCGCGTTCATCCATTAGCATTCATCAGGGAAGCGTCCAAGCTTACAATCCCTGATGCATGATAATTGTCCCAGAGCAGCCTGTCCTGGCAGTGATCAGTTTAATAAGCATGACGTACGAGCAACTGTAAACAGCATCCGAAATGCATTTCAGTACGCGTAATTCTGCTCAAATCCTATGCAGTGTTACTATTAGGCATTCAGCTTTGCCACAACACTCAACCGTTCGCTAGTATGCTGATTAGTAAGATAGTAAGATGATAGTAAGATGCTGATTGTTTTAGGATATATGAAGATTACTGAAAATTGTTTTATTACGGAATCGCGTCTCGGCAACAGTGTGCGGCCGCGGTGAATATTGAATAGTGTATGAATGGAACCCTGCGTCAGCACCGATGTACCGGGAAATAGTTCAATCGTTGGAGCGCTTGACGGTGTTTCTAGTTTAGAAGTGGTTGTTTGGAGGGGAAGGAGTGATACTACTGCTCAACGTTTCCCTCTTCTTGTTGTTTTCCTCCCAGTGTGCGTCACTTTCGTCGTTGGCTGCGTTCATAAAATGCAGAGTTGAACGGAAGATCCCATGTTCGAGACTTCTTGCAGACTGCATGAAATGCATCCCAGAAAATGCATAGTGCCCTCTATGACTGATAATAGGTGGCGGTAGCTATTCCCGAGTTTTGGAACCTCCACCATCAGCCGCTTTTATGAGCTTGATATAGCGTGCTGCAGCGCTAGCTAAGGTTCGCCGGCTTTTGTGTGCGGCAACACAGCTGCTATATTGTAAAGCCTCCAACCGTTTACATGCCGTTTTGATTTCCTGCCTTTCCTCATCAGATAAAATGACACCACGCCCCACATCCACTGTTGATTACTGACTGAAGCCAAGGGCATAGAATCGGTATATCCAATTGCTAAGGGCAGAAATTTTGAAAATGGCATCAAATTGAGAAGTAATTGTTATTTTAGACCGGCCCAGTGTGTCTAGGTAGTGACCGGCAGGTAGTGACCGCTTATCCGGATCATGAGAGGGAAATAACTAGAAGAATAAGAATGGGGTGGAGCGCATATGGCAGGTTCTCTCAGATCATGAATGGTAGCTTACCAATATCGCTCAAAAGAAGTGTACAGCAGCTGTATCTTACCGGTACTCACCTATGGGGCAGAAACGTGTAGGCTAAGAAAGAGGGTTCAGCTTAAGTTAAGGACAACGCAGCGAGCCATGGAAAGAAAAATGATAGGTGTAACATTAAGAGATCGGAAGCGGGCGGAGTGGGTGAGGGAACAAACGCGAGTTAATGACATCCTAGTCGAAATCAAGAGGAAGAAATGGGCTTGCCCAGGGCATACATTGTGAAGGCAAAATAACCGCTGGTGCTTAGAGGAAACGGATTGGATTAAGGGAGATGGAGCTGGGGGCGGCAGAAAGTTAGGTAGGGGGATGAGATTAAGAAGTTTGAGGGGATACGGTGGCCGCAACTGGCAAAGGACAGGGTTAATTAAAGAGACATGGGAGAGGCCTTGGCCCTGCAGTGGGCGTAGTCATGCTGATGATGATGTTGAGTCTGTCCAATGCTTACCTCTGAGGAAGAGGCTGACGTGAGCACGCGCTACATATGCGTTGAAGACTGTACCTTTACTTTCCTCAAAAACAATCTGTCTCTTAGCAGCCATTGCTAAAATTCGCGGAGAAGAACAAACGGATTAAAGGTGTTGAAAGCGACCGTGTAGACACCACAGCGCGATTGGCTGCCAGTTATGCACGCCGTGCTGGAGGATGCGGCGATGGCCGAGTGGTCTAAGGCCGAGTGGTAAGCGAGGTTGATTTGTCTGAGCTGCCACCGATTCGAATCCCTCTCAGAGCTGCAGATTTCTTTCCGCTGGATACGATTCGGGCTGACAGTTTAGGAATATTATGAAGAAACGCTCCTTCCTATCCGGCTCCAGGCTCGTTCGATATTCGCTTTAATTTGGCAACAATGAGAGCTCGAAGCGTTTCGCGTGAAATAAGCGAAGAATCTGCACGCAAAATAATAAAATGCGTCTTGCGAAACAGTACATTAGCAACACTGAAGACAGCCAGTGTTGATAGCTTTGCGGCTGCCTTGATTTAAACGCTGCTGTGCTGGTGGCGTTCTCGATATTGGCGCACTTTCAGTGAAATTGCAACCGCATCGAAATTAGTGTATCTATTGCATAACTGGCGACGTTACGTGAAAAGCTGCTCAGGCGGTAGTAAGAGACCAAGAGCGAACAGATGCTGTCTAGCAGCGTGTGCATGTCGTCGATCAATTGAGTGCGATATTCGATAGGTGCATATAATGTATAACGATTTCATGCAACAGTTTTAACTTTTTTTTTATTGGGGGGGGGGGATCGGTTGTACTTTCATTTCCTTCGGAGACAAGTTAGGAGTCAGCGCTCTCATGATTTTTGATCAGTGCAGAGGTATCGGCATGTCACACGCTGCTTGGATTTGACTGTTGAATTTGGTATGACCGCGAGATAAATTCTCGTGACCTAAGCCATTCTTGCAGTAACCGCATTCCGCACGACACTAGCTACGTTTTACAATTTCCTGCTTCACAAGCCACATAGTAACCACGGCTGTTAGAATTTCAGTAATAGGTCGCCCATTATTATCACTAGAGGCTTGGCAAATACCAGTAATTGGGGTTCTCTGTCAGATCATGAAAGCGGCGCCGTATCACAGACTAAGTTGCACTTTGCTGACAGTTATTTATATTTTGCGTTCCAGAACGTGCACGACTACCACATCACGCAGAAATTGCCCTGGAGCGCGATGTTTGAGAAGATCGAAGAGCTCGAGCAGTCGTTCACGTTCTCTCGTGTCCTGATTCAGGACACGAATTTGGAGCAGATCTTCATTGGATTCGCTCGAAAAAGAGGCATGCCTGGCGGAGCCTGACATACCTCTGTCTACCGGGACATGTGTTTCAAGATCTTTGTGGAAACTTAGTAATGCTATATCATGCGCATATATTCCCCTCATCACGTATTGCAAGTGTTCATAAGCCACTGTCATTTTTTATCATGATTTAATTGCTCTTCCGCGTCGGTTCTTCACGAGCAGAAAGTGTCTCGTGCGCTCCAAAATCACCCCTATTGGCACCTGTTGCCGAAGTGGGACGATTGCGTTACCAACGCACTAGGTACACACTGTATTGCTTTGTGCGTGCCTATTCCAAATGTAAAGCTACTGAAAGACACTGCAAGTGTGCCGTGCATGCCACTGCTGAGCGCGTAACCGTATGTCTAGCACACGCACTTGTTCTAATGTGACTATACTAAAAAAAAAACCTCTTTGGTTAATCACAATTCGTTCCACGTTTAAGTGCAGTTCGGACCTAGTATAATAAACTGGCTACCATCAGAGCCTGTACTATGACCATATGAAGCATCTAAATATTCATTTCTTGAATATTTCGTGAAACTTCATGAATAAATTTAGTTGTAAGTCAGCCCTGTGTGTTTCTTTTCTTTCTTTGTTCGTGTCTTTTGCGCTGTGTTAAGGAATCTAAATATTTTAAAATGCCTAAAAAATTTCCACAACATTAAATGTGTAGTTATTAAAAAAGGAGGTTCTTTACAACATCCATTAAATGGAAGTACAGCTTTCTGGCCTAACCATGCTAGTGAGAGAAGCGAGAAGTTCGACGTTTGCTCGCTAGTGCAAAAGTAATACTCAGTGATAAACACTCGTATTGCAAAGAAACGTGCGATGCAGTCTTCCGAACTGACTTACGATGTAGTAGCAAGTGAGCACTCCCGCATGAAAAGATTACGAGCATCCTTCTATAGATCCACAAATAGCGATAGTTTAAGTTTTGTAACCGTAGTTACGGAACTCTCGAGTAGGTATTTGCTAAGCACTGCATCAGGCGCTGGTGACGAGCGGCTGATATCCGCCGTTGGATTGTTTATTGGAGATAAGCATGAGTTAAGCAGAAACTGTACATAGTTGTTCTCTCTGGATCACGTCCAATTTCCATCAGCGCACATTTTAGGGATGCAGACCTATCGATCATGGCCCACTGTGTTCGAAGGGCAGCGCGAAGCTACTCGATGTTTTAATTTGCGACAGAAGATTTCTACAGCTCTATCTAGGAACATATTTTCACCTGCTGCGCATGGCCTCTGAGGAACAAAGAAGAGTTGCGGCGGCTTGAAGAAAAAGAGGAAGTCCAGTATCCTGCCGCTGGCGCACCAGGCTCTGGTCGACCTGTCTTGTAAATAGCATTTGTAAATAGAACCTGTAACAGTGTGGTGCAGGTGCTGGGTCGATCACCACGGACCCCTCTCGAAACCGCTGCAGCCGAAGAATCGCCGGATTGCCACCGTTGCCCCTGCAAATGCGAAAAGAAGCCGAAGCACGTCGGACCGGCGCAGCAACGCGCCATTATCTATAGGACAACAACAACAACAACAACGCCCGCTTGGCAGCACTACCGTGAGCCGCGGACGTTTTCCGGGAAGGCTGGCGAAGACGTGGATGATTGGCTCACCAATTACAAGCGGGTGAGCAAATACAACGGCTGGGATGCCACTCTTCAGCTGGCCAATGTCGTTTTCTTTCTCGATGGCACCGCGCTAACTTGGTTCGAAAACCATGAGGCGTCTATAACCAGTTGGGACCGCTTCATGGAAGAGCTCCGCAGCTGCTTCGGAGATACCGTTGCCAAACGAAAGAGCGCTGAGCAGTCTTTGCTTCAGAGAGCGCAAGTGCCTGGAGAGACCTGCACGACTTACATTGAAGAGGTCTTCAAGCTGTGCAAGGTCGTTAATCCCAGTATGTCCGACGAAGATCGCGTTGGTCATCTCCTCAAGGGCATCGCAGATGACGTCTACAGCTTTCTTATTAGTAAAGAAAATTTAGACTCGCCCACGGATATCATCAAGCACTGCCGCACCTTTGAAGCTCTAAAACTGCGTCGAATTACTCCTAAGTTCGGTCGCCTGCCTAACGTCACCACCGTCGCCAGCGTGGATTTCCACGAGCCTGTGAATGCTGCGACTCTCCTTGACGTCATTCGTCAAATCGTGCGTGACGAACTCTCCCGGCATCAAGATCTTGGGCGCCGCAGTGAAGTCCTGTATGAGAGCTGTTCTCTGCAGGCGGCTCCCGCCTACCGCTCCTCCCCTTGGAGTTTGTATAGCCAGGCCCCTACCAGTGCTACTCGCATTGATTACAGCGACGCTCCCCGGATCACCCGACCCGGCCCCAGGGCGCCAGCTCGCCCGCAACGCCACCTGCTGCAGCCGGAGTACGATGGTCGTTTCGACACTGGCTACGAGGAGTGTTATCCCGAGTGCCCCCCCGACCCACCACTTTGTTACCGCTGTGGTATGATCGGTCACATTTCTAGATTCTGCCGTCGCCGGGGCCAGTTTTCCCGCTCCCAGCGCCAATTGTCGTACCCTCGCCCGAGTTTCAATGCGCCCAGTAAAGATCAGGTTCTTCTTCTTCTTCTTTGCACCAGAGGTGCCCCGCCAGAGACGGTTGATAACTCGAAGACTGAAGCTTATTTCTTCGCACCAGGGGTGCCCCGTCAGAGACGGTCTCTCGATGAGTTCACACGCAGGGATGAAAAAGGCAATAACTGAAGATTTATATACAAATATACACAGAATATAGAAGTTAGATACAACGGCAACAAGACAAGCAACCAAAAGGTGGATCTGGCTATTACTAGGGGAGGCCCCTACTCGGCGTTGCCGAAGATGCGTAGCATCTCACCTTAGCGCAGAACCCCGCTTCCGGCTCCGGGGCCCAGTTTTAAAGCCCTAAAGGCCCGGCCCACATTCCGTAGCACCCAATCATTCTACATTCTTCATATCATTGGCTAATCGAGAGCATGGTCAGCCCTCCAACTACCGTAGGGTAATACCCTTTCCAGAAAAACAAACGAACGGTCGTGCCAGCATGTGCGGAGTAGAACGTTCTCTCCACCACAAAATAAAAATAAAAACAAACACAAATACACATTCGTGCCAGAACGTGCGCGAATCGGTTCCGCGGGGCGGGTGGACACCCGTACTTCCCGGCGCGTTCGCGAGCGGCCGCGTTCCAAGAAAGGAGACGCTCCGCTTTGAGTGCCCCCAGCCGCGTTCCAATGACCCCCGCGAACGCTACCGATCCCTTACACGCCCGTTCATGACCGTGTCTTCACATCGTCTCAGCGCCCATCCAGTTACGCGCCACCACGGAACGACTGCCCTGCCTCCGACCGAAGTCTGACTCCACCTCCGCACCGCTCTCGCCGCTCGCCTTCTCCCCAACGTCGTTCCCCACCGTCACCGGGAAACTAGCGTGTGCGGCCGATGGAGGTGCGGTCGCCGGATCATCGATAATGCCAATTCCTCTGCCCATTGTTATGTTAAAGAAGCGCCTTGAAGTTTTAGTGGACGGTATTTGCGTCATGGCCTTAGTGGACACTGGTGCCACGGTGTCAGTGATGAGCTCAACTTTCAAGAACCGTCTGGGTCGTAAAATAATGTTCGCTTGGGATCGTGCTGTTATATTCTGGGGTTTAGGGGGAGAATCATTGGTTCCGACTGGTATTTGTTTTGTGAATGTAGTGGTTGCTGGCCACATGTTCCGAACTGAATTCACGGTGCCCCCTCGTTCTACGCATGACATCATCCTCGGTATTGACTTTTTGCACCAGTGCGGCGCTACTCTCGACTTCCGCAGTGGTGGCATATCACTAAGTCCTGGCCTTCGGTCAGCTCTCATAGAAGACTCGCCAGTGGTTGCCCAAGTGTTTTCTGTCTCTGCAGATACCGTCGTTCCAGCAATGTCTGCCATATTCGTTCCTGTTGTATCCTCGAGTACGATTTGTGATGCCTTCGTTGCGGTGGTGGAACCTTGTTCCCTTAACTGTGCAAAGAAAAGTGTACTAGTACCCCGCAGCGTCGTCCATGTGACCAAGGGCCATGCCACTCTTTGGACTGTCAATAATTCCAACGAACCTGCAGTATTGCCATGTGGTTTAAAACTTGCTGGCTTTTAAGAACGTTTTTCTGTACCAGTTGCCGCGACCACTGACAACGTGTCTTGTCCAACTAGACGCCGCGATCTGAGCGACTCTCAATTCCTAGCCATGGTCAACAAATCTCTACCCACTAGCGACCGCCAGGTGCTAGTGGCCGTTCTTATTAAGCATGCGGACGTGTCTGACTTCAGTCGCGACGAACCACCGCCGATTCCAGCTTCCCGTACCCATCCCATGATCAATACTGGATCTGCACGACCGATTCGACAGAAGCCATACCGCGTCTCGCCTTCCGAACGTCAGATAATCGATGAACAAGTCCGTGACATGTTGCACCGCGGCATCATTCAGGAATCTTCAAGCCCGTGGGCTGCTCCCGTGATCCTTGTCAAAAAGAAAGATGGCACTTGGAGATTTTGTGTCGACTACCGCCGGCTTAACACTGTCACAAAGAAGGATGTTTACCCGCTCCCACGCGTTGATGATGCCATTAACTGCCTCCACTCAGCCTCCTACTTTTCCTCGGTGGATCTACGGTCCGGGTACTGGCAGGTCCCGATGCACCCGCAAGACAAAGAGCAGACAGCATTCGTGACACCTGACGGGTTGTATGAATTTAATGTTATGCCACTCGGCCTTTGCAACGCTCCTGCCACTTTTGAACGATTTATGGATACGCTTTTACGTGGGCTGAAGTGGCAAATTTGCATGTGTTATCTGGACGATGTTGTTATTTTTGGTAGGACCTTCGCCGAACATAACAGCAGCTTAGCCATTGTCCTAGACTGCATAGAGAGAGCGGGCCTCGTGCTGAACTCCAAGAAGTGTCGCTTCGGTGAAAGCCAAATTACTGTGCTTGGTCATCTCGTTGACAAGGATGGCGTCAGGCCCGACCCGCAGAAGGTTGAAGCTGTAAGCAGTGTCAAAGAACCCAAATCAGTGAAAGAGCTCAGGGGTTTCCTAGGACTTTGCTCATATTTTCGCCGTTTCGTTCCCAAGTTTTCTGATTTAGCCTACCCGCTTACAAGTCTCCTGCATAAAGACACCCCTTTCCACTGGACTCCCGAATGCGACTCCGCGTTTCGGCAGCTCAAGTTTCTCCTCACGTCGCGGGCAATATTGCGTCATTTCTGCCCGACAGCAGCGACTGAACTCCACACTGACGCCAGCGGCATCGGCGTGGGTGCTGTGCTTATCCAACGCCATGAGGGCAATAAACACGTTGTCGCTTATGCAAGTCGCACCCTCAGCAAGTCGGAACGCAATTACACTGTAACAGAGCAAGAGTGTCGCCGTTGTTTTCGGCGTACAACGGTTTCGTTCGTACCTTTATGGACGTGCTTTTACAGTCGTCACAGACCATCATTCTCTGTGCTGGCTGGTCAATCTACGCAAAAGTCAATTACAAAAGTGGCCGCCAACACGCCGACGCAGATTGCCTCTCGCGGCTGCCGCTCACGGTTGCTACTTCCGATGATGAAAACTTCGACGACTATGTCGCTGCCCTTTCCCAAGAGTTTCCCGATCTTGTCACTTTCCAGATGGAACAACGCAAGGATCAGCACTTGGCGCCGCTTTTTGCCGAAGCCCGTGACCCGGCATCCGCAAGCCCTTTCTGCATTCGCGACTGTTTACTCCATAGAACGAATTACTCGCCTGGAGGTGCGCGCTTTCTCCTCGTCGTTCCGGCTACTCTGTACTCCTCTGTTCTGCAGGCAATGCACGATGACGTCACGGCTGGGCACTTGGGGTTTGCCAGGTCCCTTAACCGCATCAAAGAACGTTTTTACTGGCCAAAAATGCGTCACATGGTTCAGCGCTACGTGGCCACCTGCGTGCAGTGTCAGCGGTTCAAGCTTCCTACAACTTCTTCGCCTGGACGCCTGCATCCTGTGCCACCTCCAAGCACACCATATGAACAAGTTGGTCTCGATCTGCTCGGCCCGTTTCCCCGCTCGTCCAACGGTAACCGCTGGGTTATAGTGTGCGTTGATCACCTCACCCGTTACTGTGAGACCGCCGCACTACCTTGCGCCACCGCTGCTGAGGTCTCGTCTTTCTTCTTCGTGCTGTCATCCTCCGGCATGGACCTCCTCGAGTTGTTATCAGTGACCGCGGTCGCCAGTTTACGGCAGACGCTGTGGAAGAGCTTCTGCGTCTTAGTTCATGCCATTTTCGCCACTCGACGCCGTACCACCCCCAGACGAATGGACTGGTTGAACGTACCAATCGGACACTCACGACCCTGCTGGCCATGTATGTCGATTCCCGCCATAAGAACTGGGACGACGTGCTTCCCTTCATTACATACGCCTATAACACGTCGAGGCATGAAATAACTGGTTACAGCCCATTCTTCCTTCTTTATGCACGTCCGCCTCGAAGCTCCCTCGACAGCATCTTACCTTTCTGTCTCGACACCGAGCCTTCTATTGCCAACACACTATGTCGCGCTGAAGAATCCCGTCGGATTGCCCGGATACGCACTTTGGCATCGCAGGATCGCTCTAAGCAGCGTTATGACCGCCGGCGCAAGGATGTCTCCTACCTTCCCGGTGACGTTGTATGGTTGTGGACGCCTCTACGCAAGCGTGGTTTATCAGAAAAGCTGCTATCCCAATACACAGGCCCGTTCATCGTTGTTGCTCGCCTCAGTGACCTCAACTATGTCATCTCTCCCCAATCAACGCAAGGACGCCGCTCAAGAACAACCCAGGTCGTGCATGTCGCACGGCTAAAGCCTTTCCACTCTCGGGACCCCGATTGATTGACTCGCCCAGAGGGCTTCGTCTGCTAACGGGGAAATGTAACGTGCTGCGCATGGGCTCTGAGGAACAAAGAAGACGTGCGGCGGCTGGAAGAAAAAGAGGAAGTCCAGTATCCTGCCGCTGGCGCACCAGGCTCTGGTCGATCTGTCTTGTAAATAGCATTTGTAAATAGAACCTGTAACAATATAACATATGAATACATAAGATTAGATGGAAATACATAAGGTGTCTCGTTCTCGTCGGATCTCTGGCGCAGCGAATTAGCACCTGCCTCTTATCAGTACCAACCTTCATTTTCCTTTTCTTCAGACCGGAAGTGCAAGCACATTTATCCCTCAATTAATGGTTCTAGAACGCTAAATGAGTACGAATAAATATTTGAACATAAATCTATGCGTCCAACTACATCAACGCTATGAGAAGGAAAAGGTTGTGGGAAACCCTTATCTAGTGCTGTACAGAATACAGCGGCCTTGCTTAAACTTGTGCCCATTCGTTGGCATTACTGCCTGCTTAGTCACTCAGGTAAACTGGTAAAACTTCTCATTCACTACGGTGTAGCGTGCTATATTACTGTAGCGGGATTGGAAACTTTGTGTAGAATATTCGAACCGAGTTTAATGTAATTAGTCAGAAATGATTTCGGTCATACCTCAGTAGTTAAAAACGTAAGTCCATGCGCACTAGTCCCGCTGCTGAGTTCGTCTGCGCTGGTGCCATGCGCCACCAGCAGCGGACCCGTCACTGAAAATTTAACGAACATGCCACCTGCAGTAAATTCACAATAACACTCTTCTAGCCCCAGCAATGCTCTTCGCTTCGAGTGATACAGCTAACTGCGCCTGCATTGTAGATGTCAGGGCGCACACATCGATAATTCTTTTTATGTGTAACTATGCCGCCAGCGCTTGTTCTTTCCCTTGACCTGCCATTTTCCCATTTAGTGCTTGGCATTACGCGGATTCGGCAGTTGACGAATGTGTCTGATGCTAGCAAGCGTCGTTTTTCATCGGGCCCTAGTGGTGCACTGTGATAAGGTTTTGTTACCCGCCTAGAGGTAAGAAGTGCAGGAGGAAGTGTTTACGTACACACTGAGCAAAATCCGCACTGGCCACCTGCACGACCAGCGCTCACCTCCGGTGCCTATAGCGAACCTTGAGCACAGACAGATGCGAAATATATGCTAATTGGCTCAATTTTTACTAATTTTAATGAACCCTTAACTAAACTAAGCAGGGAAAACAAGTACCCCGTCTCGGTGAAAGTGTATATAGAGATCGCTTCATAAAATACTTGGAGCAGAGAAGAAAATTACGTTAGAATCCTCTCCAATTTTAGTAGCAGCGCTACTCGCAAGCGCAGCAGTGTCATCCCAACCTTCAATAATGCCTCGAAGATAACGTTGCGTGTGACACACACACAAAGACTTTCTTCGGCACTCTTATTTAGTTACTAACGCGATGCCACATTTTTACTCGTACGTCATCAGAGGGAAAGTATCCAGTAAGAGATTTTTGCAAAAAACACCTGGACAGACAAAATCATCTACAGGCGTACTAACCACCACTGACTATTGCGTTATTTCTCACAGGAAACTGTTTGTTTTCTACGAAGTGCGACAGTCTAAACGTGGCGACAGGACGTCCAGATCCCAGCGTAGTGAACATAATAAAATTGGAAGCGCTGAAGCAGTAAGGACAGCTTGTACGAGATTAGTTAGATAACGACCACGCACAAGAGAGCGCGTCACCTTTTATGTTTTGGCGCTTTGATTTCCGGTTTATAGGAACACCCGGTACATGGGCTGGTCATATGATTCTAACGGCTGCGGTGCTTAAATTATTTCAACTTCTTCTTCAGTGCTAAACGCTCTACAACAGTCTAGACTGGCGTCATTAAGTGCGTGCCAAGACAATATAGACACAGTGCAATAGACCTAAGTCAAGGGTCTCCATTCAAGGCATGCTTTCACTGATCTGAGAGATAAGTGTTCCTGGACACATTTTTTCTCTATCACTTCTAACGTCTGACGAACTGATTTGTAAACTTGACCCTTGTCGATGAGCTTCCGCCCACTTCTGATATACTAAAACCGCTGCGGTGACTCAATGGCTATGGCACTGGACTGCTGACCCAAAAGAGGCGGAGGAGGAGGAGTAAAAACTTTTACTATAAAACTATATACTGCGCTCGTCGCCTTGAGAGGAACCCTCAGTCCCGGGCTCCATGTGACGCCGTAATCCTGCAGGCCGAGCAGCTGTCGCTGGTCTTGCGAGTTCGTGCGGGTCAGAGCGGTCTCAACGACAAGGGCTCTCAGTCCATAACCTCGTAAGCCACCGCTTTCTTCTCGGCACGCCCAAGAGCCGGCGCTTCCCTGTTGGGTCGGTGCCTAACAGGGCACCTTCCCAGGAGGAAGGGGTGGGGAGGGTTATGGATGGAACGCTCCTGGGTGGTGTCGTGCAGGCCCAAAACTGAATGATACAACGTAGGCAGGTTTTGTTGGCAGCTAGGGCATTTGTCCGGGTAGAGGGCGGGGAGGAACTAGTGTTTGTGATGTACATGTGGATACGTGTGAATATGAGGTTGACGCCACGCCACAGCTTAGGCCTTGTTCAGTGTTGGGTGCGGTGGTGGCAGTGTAGTTCTTTGTCTGCAGTAGTATTCTGTGATGTGAGTGTGAATTTGCGAGAGCTGTGAAGGCACCCTCTGTGTCCGATGCCTTCTCCGCTTTTTTCGACAGCGCCCGGAAGGTTGCTGCTCGGGCGAGCACACTCTCGTTGCCGGGAAGGGAGGCATGACCACGCTTCCAAACGATGCCCACAGTGGGGAATATATCGATATTGATTGGTGAGAGCGCGCGCAGCTTACAAAGATATAGTACTCTTCGCGAAGGCGCGGCACGCAGCCTGTGGGTCTCAAGTATGTTGGACCGGCGTGGTGTTCATCACTTCTGGCCGTGTCGTGTATGAAAGACAGTGCTACCACTATGGCGGTCTCCTCGCCGTCGTGCTCGAGCTAAGGACCATCCTCCCTCCGACGGCACACTTTAAAGTGCAACTCTAAAAAGAAACACAATGCGATATTTAAATCGCAAAATGTGACAGGGAAGATCAATTGGGAATACGTGATCTGCTTTAAGCTCGCCTCCCAGAGCCCGAAAAATTACTGTGATTCATTTAACGCTTGCAATTTGGCACCATTAAGCCACCAACACGTGAACAAGGTGATAATTCGGGCTAGTGGATATGCGTTATGTTCCATAGCGCAGCAAGAGCTCATGGGACGAACGCAAGCGCTCGTGATTGTCCCCTGACTTCTTGCTGCGCTATGGAACACAACACGTCAAGCCATAGTTGCCGCTGTAGAATATTCGGCCGTTGGTGCCACGGCGTTTGTAATCGCTCCCTGGCTGCACGATTGGCTGTGACGTCATGCACACGCATTTCAATGGTGGCATCCATGCACGCCGCAATAAAACACGCAAAATCTCTCGGGGACAATCTCTGGTATAAAAAATATCATAAAAGATCAAAATATAAAGTGAGACTGCACTGACCTGCCCTCTCCCTCCGGCTCCCAGCCCAACTGCGGCCTAGGTGCGGCAGCTGGGGCGCAGTGTCCTGCCCTGGTCCATAACATGCCTGCCTTAGAGGCAGAGACCAACCTGGGCTACATATCTCACCGGTGGGTGCTGCACACGCCACCTCCCGAATGCAAGCAACGCATTTTACCTGCATGCCATTGCGTTGGTAGTTGGTTATCGTCTTATGGTGCTTATATTTGAGGATGGTTAGCTCGTAGGCTACGGCTTCAAAGCACACGTGATATCCAAGCTCCTGTATAGTGCACTTCGGCTGCGCCTAAAAGTGCGGTCATCCGAAGATAAAAACAAAACGCAGGTGGCTTTGCGCATACGATGCCTCGGTAGAGGGCTTCGTTTCGAGCCCTAATATGAGTAGGACGTTTTCTGCACTCCGCACCAAAGCCTTCCGCCCGCTATTGGTGACCGAGGACATGACACACATGGAACCGGCCCACCGAAGCCCATACCCTCGACTTCCAGCATCTTCGTAATGGACGCATCTTAGGACGAGCAGCAGCCATTTGACGTTGAGGAGAGTTCGCGTCTCTAACTGTCGGTATTCCACCCGCCCATACCCATCGCTTGATTTTTGCAAGTGGAAGATTACCTGTGCATGAATAGCGCCCTGCTACAGATCTGGCAATAGCTTTTCTTGAAGACGTATCTTCCCGCCGATCTGTTTCAACAGCTCGATCTTCCAATGCTCGGTGAGTTTTTTTGTGACCACTTGAAAGACGTGTTCAAGACTTTTGGCGTCCAATTTCAACTTCGCGCCGCACAAACTATACGACCTCAACTGGCTACGAAGCCCATTCACGTGGTATTCGTCGTTCCACGGCGTTTCTTTCCCAGCTGTACTTCCCGGTTGCAGCTGCCCACTTAACATTAACCTGCCCATCGTGGCAGGTGGCAGTTAAAGTAAAGATTGGTCGCTGGCGAAGAGCAAGCTTGGCGGCACAAGTACCGCCACTTGGTGAAACTGCCATCGCAAGGCAGTGGCTCATCGTTTACCGGCTCCATCAATGCACCAGGAGGGGAATGAGGACTCCCAGTGATCTATAATTGTAAAGTAGAGAATGACCTTCTGCATATATGGGAATTAACACATTACGCTATCGCGTCTTACCCTTAGGACAGAGCTTAATTGATCCGTCCAATTTTTATGCATTTCGACGTAGCGATAGCAACAGCAGCCGGTGGGCGCGTCTGCATACACTGTTGTTTCGGCACGCACAGCACTCACTTCCCACCCAGGAGATGAAGACCATCACTGTGGTTATGTGTGAAGGCACCTAACACCACTACCACTACCACCGACACACAACTTCACATCTCGGTGGACACCTCAACAGCACCTTAAGGGAAAATGGAGTCTCACAAGGCACACAATTGAAGGTGCATATGTGATCGGTCGAAACTCCTGTCGCAAGCTAGCCTCTAACTTGACTAAACCATGCAAATTATAAGCAAAGACAAGTGCTATGACACCATATGGAATGGTATACAACGAACGGTTGCTCAAAATTTTGGTGAATGTATTGGGAAATACTGCCACCATATTGAGGTCAACCAATAATGACATCGCTAGGATTTCGTCTGCACCTGCGATATCTGTTGCTCAAACGAGCGCCGTTATTCTGCCCGTCTGCATCAAGCTCTTCAGCCTCAAGGCGGACCCTGAATTCTGCCCGTCGGACCGTCCAGGAGTTCCGTCCAGCAGCCAACCACCCGGGCACGACAGCGTTACGACGTGGGAGCCAGGGCTCCGCTCTGCCATCTAATGGCATACCCCAGGTAGCACACGACGGCGGGCCAATATTTGAAATCCACTGGCAAAGCGTGGCCCTAACTAGGCCCAGAGTTGCCAGTGAGCATCCGATATTGGTTGTGCCACTCCTTAGCACATCCAACAATGGCCCTGGTTGTCCGTCGCTTTACCAGTATTGGCTGAGCCCTCATTAGATCCTGGCTATCATGGGCCAGGTTAGCCAGGATTGCCCCACTGTTTGCCATTGCTGGCTGTGCCATCATCGAATCATGGCTATCATGGGCCATGTTAGCCAGTGTTGTTCCACTCTTTGCCAGAATTGGCTATGCCATTTCCGGGAGCTGGCTATATTGGCCTAGGATTACCACCGCTTATCCAGTGTTCAAAGTATACTGGCAAACGTTGGTAAACATTGTGTCATCCATTAAAATGGGTTCAAAATTAATTTTATTGTCGAGTACCATATCGGCAGTTCATAATTTTCGAACGCACTAAAACATGCGAGTTCAAAGATTTGGTTTTATTTAGTATTATATTTTAACCGAACACTTTTGCAGTTTGTGAGCAAAGCTACCCGCGATTCCGTTGGAAAAGCTGCACTCTGGTTGCGCAGTGAGCAGCAATAATACGTTTAGAATTGCGATCGAAGTCCTGTTGATCAGAATTAACGTTCTGATTACACCCGAGACGCCTTCAACAAAAATTGTGAACAGGTGCCTTCAACAAAAATCAAATGTTTCATTTGATTAAATTTTTGGAATAAAAAAATCACTTTTTTTTATTTGCTCTAGGAATTCACTGCCGCAGTGCGCAGCTGGTGTCTGCTTCAGGGAGATCGCGATACAAACGTAATAGATTAGCGCAAGTGCATTCGCTAAACCGAAATTGTGCTCAGTTTTGGCAACGTCCAGAAACGAAGCAGTCGCCTCGTAATTTCGAATTATGCGTTGCGCTCGTGAAATATTAGGCGGGTGCTTCATAAACGCACGCGGACACGGGCTAAGCGATTCCTACGCTTCCCTACGTCGTGCCCTGTGATCGCGCCTTTCCCGTGTTTTCTGATTTGCTATTTCCTTCCTTTTCTGCAAATCGTTGTGTTGGAAATTGTTGTTTTTGACCATTTTATACTTCTGTTGCGTAATTTGCATTGGGGGCATTATAGCTCTTGCTCACGTCCTTGCATATTTACTCGCAAGTTTTTTTTTTCTTTCGAACATGACCTTTATTGATGAAAACCGTCGAAAGTAGTTGCGAACCACAATTCAACATGCCTTTGTTTGTTTTTGCTTTTTTGCGCGAAACTTCCACCCCAACAAACAATTTGAGGATTTTTCGACGACCACTGAATAAATGGACTGACAACTGGCGTTAGACGCATGTTAACCTAGCTTGTTTGGCGCATGTACGGTACATGAAACTATGAAAGAGCGCGCATTCTGCTTGGATATTTTTTTTTGCTTTATATTTTTGTTATGTGGTAACATTTTAAGCTATCTTGAACTGACAGAAGCCACATCATACGGCCCCACAAAATACGCGAGTGTCTCAAGTCGTTTTGGCGAAATGCATCTTGAAGCTCCAAGTTTTTCACTTCAAAATTTTCAGGCTTTTGCTGCAGCTTTGTAGCAATACTTTGACGCTTCCGTGTTTCCCATCCACTTCTCTCTTGTAGATATTGCTTTCTGTACTGCCTGTGGCCATGTGACTCATTCTCCAAAAATTCCAAACCCTTTTCACGTGTTTTGGCCTCTTTCCCTCTCTCTTTCAAGTCTTCAAGTCCAATATCTCCCCACCTGTTCTCCCGGCCGTGCCCTTTTCCAGGGAGCGGGCTAACCCCCCACCCCGCGAAGCGCTATTTTTTCTTTTTGGTTGTCACTTTCTCAAACCTGTTTTCCCTCGCACGCAGCTACGCGCTTCGCTGTTCCTCCACCTCCCTGTCTCCACCTTTCAGCTCGAGGACTTTTCTCGGAACCACAAAACCTGTGTAAAGGAAAATTACTCTCTCCCCTCCAGCCAACCCCCCCCCCCCCCCCACACCATCGTCTCCACTGCTCGTCTTGGAACCGCGCGACTCATCACAAAAAGACATTCTTGACTGCACGGCGGAGCTCAACCACGTGCAAACCAACGCGACGAAAATGCATGCACACTCGAGCTAGCACCGTTCATAGTCTGCGCACGCGAAAAGCCACACTCATATATTAGGAGAGCTCCGACGCTGTTCGTACCGCCTGCAAGATCTTTTGTAAGTACTAAAACTCTTTTATCTTGATATACGTCTGGAAGTTGAAGTGGTTTTTGTAGTAAATGTTGCTTTGACTACATGCGCCTTTATTTTTTCGGCAGGAGAAGAGAGCGGGCCAAAAAGCACGAGGACGACTTCTGTGTACCCACTCTCATTGCGAAATGGCTTGCTTGACGTCGTGCGCAGTGGATTTGTGGCCGAATGGTGAGAATTTAATTTTTCGTCTTTGGTGAGATGAACTCACTAAAGATTCACTACTTTGGCTAACAGCGGGTTGGAACTCATATGAATTGACATAGGATGCATTCGGGAATATGTCCTTTACCGCTTATGCACGACGGAAATCAGAACCGCTTAATTAATTTTCCACTGCAGACTAGTTGGTAAGGATATGTGTAATACTTCCGTAGTGTTTCTTTTTGCCTTCTACTCTTGCAGACTCAATAGAAAATCCGCAATTACTGGTTAAAGCTTTTACCCAAGTTCTCTCGCAATGAAAAAGGGCATTACTCTGGACTATCAGACTAGTATTTTTGTGTGGTTTTCAAGTTGCAGTTTCGAATCCAACTATAGCATGCATGCGAAGCAACTAAGGTAAAACAAAGGTGCCCTGAGTTCCTTGCGTTCAGCGTATTTCGTCAAAAGTCGCAAGCCGCATTTTTGACCCCATTAAATAAAACTAATCAAAAATGTTGTTTTGACGTCCATGTGGAAGAGACGCTACAACCTGTGCATATTTACTGGAATAAAAAATTACCTCGCAATTTAGAGATACGAGTTATGATATTAAAACAAAATAATACATTAATCTGTTTTCAATATCACATTAATTTGCTTATCTCGCATTGAATATATTTACTGGGAGTGCGACACGACGCATTAAACTAAATTAAACCATTTGGTATAAGGGAAGTTTAGTAAATTAAATTCCACTTTGTGCAACTAATGTGGGGCTGGTTCTTAAGAATAAATTAAAAATTATCCTGTAAAATATGTTGCTAGTGTCTTCACGATGACTGTTTTTCACAAAATTGGGTGTTATTTTTGTTATGTTATGTTCGTTTTTGTTCTGTGATGGCCATAATTCAACTTACCATGACATCATGCTTCTCTTTGCAGGCTTGGCACTTCGTGAGGCCATCGTGCAAGAACTGGACAAGGAATTTGTTTGAATGCAGTCCAGCAGCCCCCTTGCAAGTGGAGTGCAACGATTACTTCGGATATGACTGATCAGTTCACTGGAGGACAGCTCCGTTGAGCGCTTTATGGATGCCTTAGCCGTGCCGCAGCAGCTTGCCGAGATGCTTTGTCCAACCTGATCGGCACTCACCAAACTTGAAAATAAATTGTTTTCCCACAGCCTCTGCCACCATGCTCTTGGGCCCCTTTTCTTTACTCCCCAGGGTGGCTGGTGGTAGCGCAAACCATCCTGTGTGCGCTAGAAGCGTGATTCTTGTAACTCAAAGCAATAAACGGGTCTTTTTTCTGGAATTCTTCGCACCCTCATTTATAAATATTTGCTAGGTAGAATGTTATGTATGTACATCTATCCACAGTGCCGGTCATTGGCGAGTGGGTTAATTGCATGTGCCAGCGTTCGAAAGCTGGATGCCATTATTCGAAAGCTGGAAACCATTATTTGAATGCTGGATGCCAATATTCGAAAGCTGGAAACCGTTATTCGAAAGCTGGCTACCAACGTTTGAAAGTTGGCTACCAATGTTTGAAAGTTGGATGCCAGTATGAGACCTTTGCTGGTCCATGCTGCAGAACGAACATCGGGACTGCGTTGGCCGCTTGATCGGCCGAGCGTTGGCCCAAAACTGGCATGAAAGTAAGGCCAATGTGTAAAGTGGTAGCGCTCGGCCCAAATGCCAGTGTAGGACCGATGTTCGTGCCAAGTTTTGCCAACACTTGCGCGACGTTCGGCCAATGTTGTTGTGCTGCCTGGGACGCTCCACCCCCGGACAAGGCGTATTGTTTCATCTTGAGAGCGCCTGAGGGCAGCACTGTTGAAGATTTCATCTATGCACAAGAAACCTTGACCGGCCGTGCCGGTATCAAGTCCCTCCAGCACATAAGAGGCATAAAGTTTGGCATGGCCGTTGCCTCGACCAGCGCAGATTCGAAGCTCAAGACCTGGGGCGTTATTATCCTCAACGGCGTCTCGGTCGGCTTGTGAGTGCAGGCCCGAAAATTGTCTGTCTCTTTTCCGAGTGACCCTATGGGTGGTTGATGCGCCGCGTGCAGCGCCCTTTTCAGCATACGCAATGCACAAGTGTATGAACCCGCATTTAAGGGCCGTCCGCAAACTGGCACGGGCATTCGAGTAGCAAGAATTGAAATGAAGAAACGAATTCCGAACTTTCTTTCGGTTCAAGGATACATGGCCATGTGCGATTATCGAGGGGTGCAGAAGCTGTGTTCTAGGCGCCGCCTTGCCGGCCATATTGGAAGAGATTGCCACACCCCCCGCTGCTCGAGGTGCGGCGTGTTCGGGCACGCCTCAGAGGTGTGCAAATAGCTGTACCACGCTACCGTCGACTGCGCGCGATCACGGTCATTCGCAGCAGCGGCGGCTGCTGACGAGCAAGTCGCATCCGTACCTTCAGCGGAGGCGCCGGTTTACACTATTAACAGTGACTCAGAACAAGCTTCTGAGACCGACGAATTGACTATCGATGAGAAGACTGGCGATGAAGCCGAACAGAAAATAAGGACACCGATGAATCAATAACTTTCGTGCACATCAGTCCACTACATCCAAAGAGTCGAGCGTAGAGGGCACAGACCAGAGCTCCCCGGAACCGACCGGCGCAGCTTCGTCATCGCGGAAGACCACCAGCTACAGCGATGGAAGCGCTCCAGTCCCCATCGACTCCGTCACCACCCATCTGGACGCGGTTTCCGGGCAGCAGGACGCGATGTCTCGTCTGCTGGCTACGACATGCCTGCGAGCTTACAACAGGACGTCCGAATGAATAGACTACTAACTGATCCTCGCAAAATAGACCTGAAAAATCTACTCGGCCTCCTCGTTAGCCCGCTTACGGGTAACAGTCCCATGGACTGTGATCGTCCGACAATGAAAAGGGGCCACCCTGAGACATCGGAGAGCGAGAGCTCTCCAGAGAGCAGGAAGCCCCACAAGTTTTCCAGTGCCCCGCGCAGTCGGGGCACAATTCTCCTTAGAAAAACGGCCTTAGTTATGTTTCTTCTTCTTTTTCCTCAGTTTTAGATTATCCGCGTGCGCTCTTCTTACAATGAAGGGAGTCCACTTTCTCTCCCGGATTGCTCAGGGCCTAAGAAATCTGGACAAGCAGAGGGAGATTGTGGGCGTTGCCAGATATTCTTTTCCTACAAGAGTGCAATTTTTGTTCGCCGTACGATGTTCAGTCTTTTTGTTCCCGCTTTTGTGCTGATGCCTATTTCACACTCACAGATAGATTTGTCTGGCGTTGGAGTCGTATTTTTCAAGCCACATTTCCACGGCGGTGCCCACTGCATTTGCGGCTCCGATGAACTCACTTTAGCAGTGGACTTCAACCAGCATGGCAGGCGTGTGAGAGCGCTTGTTGTGTATGCTCCTGCGCAGCGTTATTTCAAATCCGAGTTTTTTTTTCTCTTGATTCCTTCATGTTTGACAGCTATGCAACCTTCATAGGCGGGGATTTCAACTGTGTTGAATATCCCTACAGGGATGTAAGCGGTCGCAGACAAGGCAGACCTTACAGAGGGGCACGAGCATTAAAGCTGCTTGTTCGTAATTTCAGGCTAGGGACGCGTGGGCCGATTTACACCGCGAGAGTTCGTTGCCACAAGGCAACGTGGCAGGAACATGCGCTGGATTGAGGGTTTTTGTTTGCCGGATGTGCTTGCCCCTAGTTGTGATGTCCTAGCATTTCCGCATGATGCTCCACGCATCTCTGACCGCTTTTCAGGATCGGTGAGGCTGCACTTTCAGCAGCCTACCCCGTCCAGTGAAGTGTGGAATTTGGATATCACAAATGCTCTGAGAGCGATTTGGCGCGCAGAGTTAATTAAAGCTGGCAGGGATAGACCCGCAGGTATCAACGACATTCTTCGAATAACACGCATTGTGCGCCGTGGTAGGCCTCTTACTTCACCACGTAGGGCTACTTGAATCAGTTGCAAGCGCGCAATGAACTTTTTCTCCGCCTCAGCTCTCAAACAGCAGCACAGACATATGTCAATGGTAGACCAGTTGTGGACCCCGCAGTGCTTCGCAGAGTCCGCTGCGGTTCCGTGCCAGGTCTCGCAACGATTCCGTTTGTAGAATTACCGATTAGATTGCAGTCTGACAGCGCTGAGGACATCAAGGCTATTTTCAGTACGCATTGCACGCACCTGTTTTCAGCTGACAGCACAGGGATAGACAACCTTAATACTGCTCTGCGTGAATACTGCTCAGGCACACCATGTATACCTGAAGAGCGCCGTGGCAGACTATGCGGCCCCAGTAAACTTTTGAGAGCTTCGCCTGGTACTACAAGGGATGAATGACTTCGCTGCTGCCGGTCCTGACGGGCTACCACTTGTTTTCTACAAGTCCTGTTTCGCTGAGATACATGTTCAACGCTTGTCAGTGCTTCATGATCTACTTGCCTACAGGATTCAACCGGGAACATTACAGAAGAGTAGAATCGTACTCTTCCTGAAAAGTAGTGGCGTGCCGTCTGACCCGAAGGCATGGCGACCCATTTCCCTTTTGAATTCTGAATACAAAGCGTTGCTACATTAGGGCGACACGCAGTCTACTAGACCTTCGCTCTGGAAACCGGGTGTCCGTGTTCGACAAATGCAGCAGAACGTGGGCTCCAGCCATAGTGGTTGGCCCTGCAGGGCCAACGTTACAGAAGCGGACAGGAGTTACACCGCACGATAGAGCACCTCATCTGAGAGCATATCGTGGCACATGCCCCTGTACCCCAACCAGAACCCGTAGAGAATGCCACGTCAAGTGGCTCGCATGCGGACACAATTCAAGGCGCCCTTCCAAGAACTGAACGGATATGTCTACAGCCGCTGCTTTATCCACTACCATAATGTAAATTATAGCAAACCTAGCCTAGCTTACAGAAGTTCATAAAACTCGCACGTTGTTTTTGTTTTGTTGTTTGCGCTTTTTTTCAAACAAGGGAAGATGTCAAAGCGCTATCATGCTCGCGATCGAATACAACAACTGCGCATGTCTCTTGCGCACCGCGCTTATCGCAAGCGTCCTTAAATGAAGCTAAGCTGCTAAAAAAGCATATACTCGTATTCTTCCGGGCTGCTCGTGTGGTTAACAGATTCCTTTTCCACCTGCATCGGCTACAAGAACAGAGACTTCGAGCCCGGATAGCCAGTCGCTGCACTGCACCGCTGTCCCCGCGCTCGCTCTTTCCGCAGCTGTATTAGTACTCAGTGAAACTGGAAGTTGTCATCGGGTTGAGCAGAGCGTCGACTATTTGACGTCCTTCTGCTAACCATCTTCAGGATGAAACCATGCTCCTCGCTGCCATAAATTGTCCACATCTCGTTGGTGTGAAGGAGCTTCCTTGCTAAAAATTACGCAGCATATATGCCAGAGCTGTCCCCTGCCATGGCGTGCATCCACACCCTGCCGGACGTCCAGTGGGAGGGAATATTCAGCATTCTTGACGAAGTCTCCCTGCTTGCATTTGGTCAAGCCGCTCCCACCTTCAAGACCTGCAGGCAAGACGTGTGGGCAATTCCTCTGCGCGGGGGCGCACAGGCAGTCACTCGAGGCAGGACTTTGTACAAAGGGTTTATTCTCACATCAGGGGGGCCGGTCGTCGTCGTGGCAGCTGGGTCAGGTGGTCCTTTCGGCAGGGCTGGTCCAAGAGCAAGAGACCGCGAGCCTCTCCGGTCTCGCCTTATAAAGGCTTTCTCCTCGCCTCTCTCCGCCCGCCCCACCACTCGGGAAGAAGGGTTCCAGACTACCCGCGGTGAGCGGCGCGGGATTTGACTTGCCCGCGAGCAGACCCTACATCTCCCCCCCCCCTCAAACGTCCGTCCCGGGGTCCGCCAGCAGGCGTTCGATGACCTCCGGGTCCGGGTCCATAGAGTCGTCGCAGGGGGGAGGGGTGCTCGCCGGGGGGCCGCTCACCGCTGGCTGGACGGGCTCCTCACGAGCCGCCTGGGGGGGCGAGGCGCCTGGCTCCGCTGGGGGCCCTGCCGGCAGCGCCCTCCACAGCTCCTCGGCCGCCGGGGACAGCAGGTCTGGGCGGCTGGACTGGAGGATGCGGAGGGCCGCCTCCTCCGGGCTGCCCCTCTGCAGTGGCGCAGCGGGGGAAGGCGCTGCAGCCGCCAAGAGCTTCTCCGCCGCCTCCCTGCGCGCTCTATGCAGCGCACCGGCCTCGTGGCGGGGCCGGTGCACAACAAGTGTGCCGCAGAGGGAACACAGGCCGGCCCGCTCCTCGTCACTAAACACGGCCGGGGGCTCCTGGTCCCTCTCCTCCAGGGTCAGGCCGCGCAAAGGCAGCGGCACTTCCTCGAGGTAACCGCCGCGAAGGGGCTGCGCCTGGTCCCGCCACCTGGACCGCGCGCAGTAGGAAATGGCCGCTCCGTTGGCGACCGTGGTCCAGGTGGCCACGTGCCGCAGGACCCTGGGCCGCTTGGGTTGCGGCTGCTCGGCGGCCGAAGCGCCGGCTGGGTGCTGAGGGGGGCCCTGCGCCTGGTCGTCACCGGCCCTCTTGCGTTGTCCTGCACCACTGGGAGGTTCTCTCCAGTGGGCAGGCGCGCGGTTAGACTGGCGGTGGGGGCCACCGCGGCCGTGGAACCTGCGCTACTCGCGCGGCTCCTGCCGCCAGCCGGGTGGCGCGCCTTGATGGCGGCCACCGTTCGACGGAGGTCTGCCTTGCCTTCTGGAGTCCGAGCCACGGGCGTCGGTCCGCTGGAGCTTCCTAGAAGACATACTGAGAGGGCGAGAGCACTGCGAGTGATAATTGATCGAGAGACACGGGTGCTACCTGGTCCTCAGGTTGTAGCGTCGGTTGCGAACCGCACCGCTACCTGCTCGTCCTCCCGGGGGTGAGATCGCCGCATCGCGCTGATTTTCCACCGCTTCGCAGCCATCGTCCTTGCGAAGGTGGAAAGCCTTCAAATCAGCGACATGCACCGGACCGGCGGTTTCGCCGTTTGTCAACAACCGCAACTGGTAGGTGAGCGGCGTAGTCCGTGCCGTAACTTCGTACGGCCCAGCCCACTTGTGCGCTAGCGACGTGGCGAAACCGCGCGCTGCGTTACTAAGTGGGTGCGTTCTCTTGAGTACTAAGTCGCCCGTGTTGAAAACGACGTGACGGCGACCTTTGTTGTACTGATCCGCCTGCTCCATGCGCGCGACATCGAGGTTTTCGCGGGCTGCGCGCTGCGCTACCTCCAAGCGCTCCCGGAGCCTTGCCGCGTACTGCGAAAGCGGAGGGGGCGCAGGCCCCGCCGCGTCGAGTAGGGCATTCTCTAGCGGAAAAGCGATCTCTCTCCCAAAATTCAAGTAAGCGGGTGTAATACCCACTGACCTGTTCACGGTTGTCCTTGTAGCGAACGCCAGTTCGGACAGCCGCGCGTCCCAATCTCTGTGCTGCTCGGTCGTCGCGACCAGCATGCTCTTCAGATTTCGATTCACCCGCTCGGTTATGTTGCTCTGAGCGTGGTAGGGACTCGTTCTCCTGTGGCGGATTTGAAGCGCCCGACAGGAGTCTACAAAGACTTTGCTTGTGAAATACGAAGCATTGTCTGTAATCAGGTCGGAAGGGAAACCGAAACGAGTGAAAGTCTCCAACAGTTTTTCCCAAATTCGTTCCGACACAAGCTTCCTAAGGGGGAAAACCTCAACCCACTTGGAATAGTGGTCCGTTATTACCAGGATGAATTGGTTTCCGCGCGCGGACCGAGGGAGGGGTCCCATGATATCGCACGCGACCACTTGCCACGGGTAGTTGCTAACTACCGCCTTCATCATGCCAGCGGGCTTGCCCGCCCGCGGCTTGGCTACCTGGCATACCGGGCAGGTACGGGCGTATCCCAGCACATCCTTTCTCATGCCTGGCCAGGTCGCGACACGGCATAACTTGTCGTAAGTCTTACTGCCGCTGCCATGGCCTGCCAGCGCTGAGTCATGGAAGTACTGCAGGAACCGTTTCCGCAACCTTCTCGGGACCACGACTCGGAAAGGGGATGCTATCGCCGCTTCCTCGTCAAGTTGGGGAATATAGCGGAGCAGCAAGCCATCATCGCCCAGCAGATACGCGTCGTACTTGCCCTCAGCGTTCCCGGTGCAAGCTGCGCTGCTCGCAAGCTCCTTCAGCACCCGCTGGCAAAGACCGTCTGCTTTCTGGGCCTCGATCAGCTCTTCTCTACTGACCGCTACTCCCCAAGACAGATTTCTTTCTGCCTCGCTCCTAGGCAGGCGAGCGGTCGCCGCCACGAGCTGCTGTGTTTCCCTTCCGTCACAGCACCGTGCGGGACCTTTGTCCGTCTCCTCTCTCTCCAAACAGGGCGCGACACTCCCGTCCGCCCTCTCTTCCTCTCCAACAGCGGTGACGCCGCTTTTTACAAAGCTGGGCTGCGCCTCTGAAGCGCTTCCGCCAGCATTCCATGGTGCGCGCGATAAAGCATCGGCCACCTTGTTCAAGCTGCCTCGGCGGTACTCGATGGCGTACGCGTAACGTTGCAACGTCAGCGCCCATCGCGCGAGTCTGCCTGCGGGGTTCTTGAGCCTCTTTAACCAAGACAATGCCTGATGATCTGTCTGCACGGTGAAGACCGCTCCGTCTAGGTACATGTCGAACTTCGACAATGCGAACATGATCGCCAGGCATTCTTTTTCGGTCACGGAGTAATTCCGCTCCGCCGATGTGAGCGTGCGACTAGCGAACGCGACAGGGCGCAGTTTGCCCTCGTGTTCCTGCAACAAAACAGCTCCAACACCGTAGTCACTAGCGTCTGTCTGCAAGACAAACTGCTTGTTCAGGTCGGGGAGGCGCAGACTAGCGGTATTCGCTATCGCGCGAGCCAAGGCAACAAATGCGTCACTCTGTTCCTTGCCCCAGACCCACTTCGAGCCTTTACGCAACAGCAGGTTCAGCGGCCTTGCAAGCTCCGAACAGCGCGGGATGAATTGCCTGTAGAACGCAACCATCCCCAAAAACCTCTGCAAGCTTTTCACATCCATGGGGCAGGGGTAGTTCAGAATTGCCTGCAGTTTGTCATCATTTGGTCTCAGTGTGCCATCATCCACGACAAAGCCCAAGAGGTTCACTCTCTTCGATGCCAACTGCACTTTCTTTGGATTGATGGTTAGACCGGCACGTCTCATTCTATCGAGAACGGAATTCAGGTGAATGAGGTGCTCCTCGAACGACTGTGAGAATATCACAACGTCGTCGAGGTACGCCATGGCGTAGTTGAACCTTGCATCGCCCAGCACGATGTCCATCAGTCGCATGAACGTGCTCGGGGCGTTAGACAAACCAAACGGGAGTCGAGTAAATTCGAAGAGCCCGCGGTGGCAGGTGAATGCGGTTTTCTCAATGTCACCTTCGGCCACCTCAATCTGCAGGTACCCTCTGCTTGCATCTAGGACTGTGAAGAACCTCGCGTTCCCTAACGCGTACATCACAGCCTCGATCGACTGAAAAGGGTACGCAACCGTAGGCGTCAGTGAGTTGAGCTTACGATAATCAACACACAGCCTGACCGATCCATCTTTCTTGGGTGCTAGAACCACTGGTGACGCCCAGGGACTTTGTGAGGGTCTCACCGCACCGGTGTCAATCATCTCGTCAAGGGCACAGTCGAGAAGCTGCCTCTTATGCGCACTTAACGGCCTCGGGTTACACCTGAAAGGGCGCGTATCACCCGTCTGAATCTCGTGCTGAAGCAGGTCGGTTCTGCCCGGTTTCTCCGTGAAGCAATCCGAAAACGGGAGTAAAGTTTCCGCGAGCCTTCGGCGCTGACTACTGGGTCCTGAGAAAGACGCAATAATCGCTTCTAACGGGCCACCGTCTCTCAGCGTTTCGAGGGAGCTCACCTGCCTTTCTGTCGCACAGGTGTGGACAACCACCTTTTGTGCCGGACAGCCGGGCAAGGATGCGCTTTCGAAGGGAATGAGGGGGGCGAGCTGGCTGTAACGATAGCCGTTCTCCCCCATGTCGAGCACAATGCCTTCGCTCGAGAGAAAATCCCTTCCCAGAATTACTGGTATCGACAAGCCAGGCAGATAGACGAAGCGATGTCTCCGCTTTCTGCCGTCAAAACGCATCGTAAGACGCACTGCTCCCTTTGCCTTTGCCGCCCCAGCTGCTAAGCTTAACGGGGTTTCGGCCGGTCTGACACGGATGTTACCTATCCGGCAGGCCTCGTACACCTCGTCACCGACCAGTGACAGCGTTGAGCCCGTGTCTACGAGTGCAGAGTAGCATCGACCCGCTAACTGCACTAGCATAAAAGGGCTTGAGCGCGGAACGACTCCCTCAGTTCTACAGGCGAGCGGGACAAAGGCCTCCCCGTCGCCGGCGCGGGAGTTCTTTTCCTGACTAGCGCCTTGACAACCATGAAATTCTCCCGCTGACGATGAAAGGCCGCTGCCACCAGACATCACCGCCAGCGCCTGGCGTTTCCCTGCATACGCCTAGCTTGGCATTCGCGTGCCACTTGGCCGGGCTGGTTGCAATTCCAGCAAAGCCGGTCATTCACCCGCCGCGTAGACGGAGGACCCCTCGTTCCACGAAGCGGTTGGGGACGGCTCTCCCCTTTCTCCGCGCATTCCCGACGCTCGCTCCGCGCGTGGCCTGTGAGATCGGCACGACGCCGCTGCTCGAATGCGTACGGGTCAAGCGCACGAGGGACAACAGGGGGTTCCGCCTGATTTTCCACGGCCATTACCTCGGCGCGCCGAGCCCTCATCGCGCCGAGCCCTCATCGCGCATTCTCGGCCTCCATCCCATGCGCATCCCGGTTCCAGCGATTCGGCCGGCCTGGGGGGCGGCCGGTAGCGCAGTTCGGCGAGTAAATCCGCCTGCACGGTCTTGGCCTCCTGCGCTAGGGCCTCGAGGTTTGTAAAACTGCGGCCCCGCAGATACGGCTTGAAGCGTGGATGGCACTGCCTGATCACACGCGCAACCTGATCTCGGTCGGTTGCCGTCGGGTCTGCCCTCTTGTACAGCTCTTGCATTGCGCGTACGTACTCGAGGAGGCTTTCCTCTGGGTGTTGGGTGCGCAACGCGAGCTCATCCAGCATCCGGCGCTCATAATCAGGCGGCAAGAACTCGGCGCGGAAACGATCTTTGAAGTCCGCCAGCGACTGAAAAGTCGGCTGGCAGCGCCTCCATCGCGCCGCGCTCTCGACGAGTGCTACAGGCAGGACCTGCCCTAGCATTACGTCATCTGGGGCGCCCAGAGCCGTCTGGTAGTCCTCGAGTTGTTGCAAAAACTCGTGGACTGATTTCGCGTCCGTGTACCCGGAAAAGGAGGGGACCTCCATATTTATCCGCGGGCGCGATGCTGTCGCCGATGCTACCGATGCTGCGGCCTGGTTGGCGCCAGCCACCGAACCGAGCTGACGGGCCAATGCGGCAAACATCTCAGTCACCTGCCCCATTACGGCCGCCGCGTCGGCCGTCTCACTACCGGCTGCCCCGCCATCCAAAGCCGTGGCTGAAACATCCTTTCTGGGAGGCATAGTTCGCGCTAACTGTCCGGCCGCACCGGCTAACTGCTCATGGCAACAAGAACATTCACATACACAACAATCTATCTACAAACACGCGGAAATACACAACACAAAACGCCCGAAAACTACATAAATAACACAAAACCCCTAACAAATTTACAACACTACACAAGTCGCTACCCCGCGAACATTCCGCCTGACCCGCTCCTTAACCCTATCGGTCCGGCGTGGCCCTGAACAAAGAGGGCCTGCCACGAGTCTGGCTGCACGTCCCAAAATCGGCAGAGAAATCGTCCACAAGGTGTTAATTAAAGCCGCACGCTGGGCGCCATTATTTGTGGGCAATTCCTCTGCGCGGGGGCGCACAGGCAGTCACTCGAGGCAGGACTTTGTACAAAGGGTTTATTCTCACATCAGGGGGGCCGGTCGTCGTCGTGGCAGCTGGGTCAGGTGGTCCTTTCGGCAGGGCTGGTCCAAGAGCAAGAGACCGCGAGCCTCTCCGGTCTCGCCTTATAAAGGCTTTCTCCTCGCCTCTCTCCCCCCGCCCCACCACTCGGGAAGAAGGGTTCCAGACTACCCGCGGTGAGCGGCGCGGGATTTGACTTGCCCGCGAGCAGACCCTACAGACGTGACCGCATGTTTACGTTGAAGTGTCACACGGACGAGTGGAAGCTGGGATAATGCCCTCGGTGCACAATTTTCAGCCAGTCACTGTCTCGTAAGTATCTCCAGCTGTCTAGTCCTGCCAACCAGTGCCGTCCTTAGCTTCGTCGCCATCTGGCAGAACATCGAGAGTTGAACATTTCTGGCAGCGTCGTCAAGCTCATCTACATGCTTCACCTGCTCGCAGTGAACTTCTGAGGGGTGCGGAAGCTAGAACGAACTCTTCACGAGGAGCGCTTAACGTATCCAGGCTGAACAACGCCGCGAGGGAGATGGATGCCAGGCCCACGTTGGGAGCATTCAATCTCGAAGACATGTACGTGAAGGTGGCTGCCACGCGTCAAAAAGCCGGCTCCTTGTAACTTTGCCTACACATGTGCCGCTAGCTATACCACCTCCACATTTACGCCGTCGTTAAACAAGCGGGAAGAGGAGTACTCTTGCTGTTCCGACCAGGATTGACGACCTTCCAGTACTCGTGCCAACGTTTCTCGCAGCCAGAATCGCTCGAAATTCCAGGCGGTGGAAGCGTAGCCCAATTTTCCAGATCGTCGACGCACAGTGCTGCATGTGAAATACATCCTAAAGCCGAAAGCATGATCCAGCTTTATCTGCGCATCCAACCTTTTGTACCAGGACAGTGTGCTCCTAGGCAAGTCTGTCTACATTTTTCGATCTATTTTTCCAGGAGGTTCCTCTCCGGAGGACCTGGGAAGCAGTTCTAACCTTTGAAGGCTACACACGAGAGCCCAGCCACCTTGTTCTCCAAGTCGACTAGGCTCTTGGTCAACTGGCGACATGTCATGTCTATCTCAATAGCCCTGCTCTCATCCAGCAGTTGCCATTTCCCAATATTTTAGTGCCGATCCTCACACACACTATCCAACCCCTTTTCATGGCTGTTTCCTATACCACGTTACCGAGCTTTGCCTGCCGTGGCAGCACATTAAATGCAACTTGCCGACTCAGTTGACTTGGGATAAACGCTATCTCGTTGCGGGCACTGGAACTCCCTTCCTGCACCGTGAACAAGGCCGAGTCGCTGAAGATTCTGGTTCGAGGATGCGAGAATCTGGAAGAGGTGGACGTCCGGCGGGAGCGCGACTCTCGTTGAGAATCCTTGTGTGTGAACGCTGTAGTCCACAGAGGACTTCTTCGAGGTGCTGGACGGAAGAAGAACGGCCGGCCTTGCGTCGGCTGCTGCCGAGCCACGTTCATCAGTCCGACAAAACCACGGAGCCGCAAATAAAGCAATCTCTAGACCTGCGTTTTTCACGGCTCACTAACTATGCAGGCCGCGGAGTGTTGTCCTGCCGCCTCCATAACGTTTTTTTAAACGGGAAAATAAACCACAATTCATACACATCTAAGCACAGCGTTTCTGCTTGTTACGATCCCTTTTGTGTCTTGATCGGGGCTTGGAAAAACATTGCCTTCGAAAACACACTCCAATTTACCCAGGTCGCGATACCAAAAGTATTCTGCTCGTGTATTCAATCACACTAAAGCAAGGCGGGAAGCATACACGCAGGACATTGATCGTTCCATTAAGCCTGACAAGGAACGTCCCGGCTAAGTCGATGAGGGAGTAACGCTTTTAGTTCGAAGATGCTTTCTGATCTTTGAAATTAATACACAAGGAAGGCTCATCGCTCCTGGCAGTAAAACCCATAGTGAAATTATCACATAAAGAGTGGTGCACACAGAAATAAACGATAAATCGTCGCCTATGTTTTCACAGGTTTTTGGTTTCGTGTGCCTCCGACGGCCGCTCTATTCCGACAACACAGAGTTCTCTCCATTAAGTCCCTACGAACAAGAAGGCGGCAGATGACATCTTGTGTTTGTCTTATTCACAGACGAAGCCTTTTTGACCTAGACTGCCGAATGAAGAAGTAGAGCACAGCATTTCATTGTAGAGCAACCAGAAATTTTTTCACAAGAAATATTCACTCCCCGCGCATCGTGGTTTTGTGTAGAAGGTGGGGAGGACTCGCCGGTACTTTCTTTAACAGACAGTCACTGCAGTATTGCATTCTGAAATGCTCAAGAATAAGTTCCTTCCCGAAATGGAGGAGAAAAATGTGCGGGGGTCTGCATATTTAAGCTAGACGGGGTTACGGCTGAATACTTTACAAGGATCCGAAATTGGCTGCACAACTTTTTCGCAAACATGTCATTGCCTACCCTTTCGCCTTACTGCCTCCGTTTCGATTTTTTGTATAAGGCTATTGAAAAGTCAAAAGCCGTGCCGAGTGCGAAAGCTACACCGCACTGAAGCGGTGCATTGGTGATGTGTGATCAGTAGTAAGGGGAGCTATGAGGGCACCGGCGGGCTCAGGGCCTATGCAGAAAGTTCGCAGAGTTATATTGCCGGCGTCAGCGGATACTTTGAGGTGTAGGCGCTTTCCTGCTACTTACGGCATCCAGACCAAACATTTGCACACGGTTATTTTCTTTCCTTGTTCCTTATTCGAGACAACGGGTACAATTGCTTGAGGAGGGATAACAAAATGCCCGAAAAGAGTCTGACGCGGCTATTGCTTCCTGACAGCACTCCCAGCAATCGAAATCTCCAACTTACCATTGCCCATTATTGCCAAACATACACCAAACGCGAGCTCGTTTCCGCTATAGTACTGATTTTTTACGATGAAAGAAGCTTTGGGATAGATGAGTGTCAAAGATGTATCATTGCTAGAGTCGTTGGCCAATACCGAGGCGCCAGTAGAAGTCATAACTACGATACAAGCAAATTTATCATGCTGCTGCTTGATTCGGCTCGCGTGGCTTCTGCTATATCCGCTGCTGAAGGCGTCGCGGAAATCGAGCATAACTTTATATTATTATGGGACGGGTTCGCAGTAAAGGGGTGTCCATACAGTAGTTCCTTTATTACGGTGCTGGATAGTTCCGAAGCGCCATCAGCTGCGGCATCAATTCAAAACCAGCTAGGCTTAGCGACGACCAGGGCGCCCGGCGCTCCCGCAGACGTCGTCGTTGCCGAAAGCTCGGCTTTTGCGCAGGCATTCTTTCGCTGCTCGAATATAAGAAGCAGCCTTTCTGATAGCATGGCTGTTTCGTCTTTTCTGGTGCGAACGGGAAGTAGATCGAGCCTGCTGGCCGGTCGGCCAGCCTGAATTCCGTCCGGCGGCGTCATAAAAATCAGCTTAAGATTGCTTTTGACGTAAATCATAAACGCTGGAATAGAGAATTATGAAAATCATTTCATTTTTGGGGATCATTGATCAATACCGAGTTGCTCGTAGAAGTAATTGCTGTGATACGAGCAAATTTCTAGCCGGAATCGCTTCGCAGCTGCCGCTAGCCCACCGTAGCGGTGCGGCCTGCCTGGCGCCCGCAGCGGTCCGCTAGAACCGGTGCCGACGCCGACGCGGAAATTGACTATAATTTTAACGCGACAGCGTTAAGGGCCCCGTGTCAAAGAAAAGCCGGTGTCGTCGTCGGCGGCTTTGGCCGTGAGTGAAAAACCCCTCTTCGCTTGGCGCTCAAGTAACCCGATCACACGGCGCCAACTAAAACCTCCTCCTCGCAATGTACGCCACTGCCTCAACAGCACGCGACGGCAGCGCCTCCCGCTCGTCTCGTTCGGGCGCACTGGGGCCGTGCGGGGACGCAGGAATCACGCGGTGAGCGGCGAACGTAGCGCACACCGAAGGCGCGTTCACCGCGAAGCTTGTGGCTTGCTGCCCCTTCGTTTGGCGCAGAAGCTATGATGGCGTTCGTGGCATTGAGTCTGTTGAGAGCCTGGAGACTCAACGGGCTAGGCGTCGCGCCGAATGGGCAATGGCGTTCTGCGGACTCCCTGACAGGCTGCGACCGGCTGTCGCGTCCCACTCTTAAAGGCGAAGCTTATGCGTCCTCCAACTTCTTAGTTAATTTTGAGGTGATGCTGTGGTCAGCAAAGCGATATTCAGAGCGGACTTCAGAGCATATAGTACTCAGAGCATATAGTACTAGGTTTTCCATGGTCCCTAGTTCGAATCCTTTTGAATCGCTCCGTCCTCCGTGGCGTCGTGGATATAGTAATAGGTTTTGAATCCCGAGGTCACTAGTTCGAATCCTCTTGGGTTAGAATTAAGGTTTTCTACTTATGCATGCGACATGCCGCGCGAGGTTTCCGCATTTTTTGCGAGATTTTCAGGTCTCGTGTGCTCAGGTTTAACTCCACCTTCTTGCAAAAGAAATCACGTCGAAGACCGTGGTTATTGTCGGCGTGCAGACGGCGGTGTACTTACTAGTCGACGAGGAAGGTACACAGCTTGTTGATAACGGCCTGCCTCTGTATGAAACAGAAGGTATGTAAGTAACATATGTGAAGCAGATCGGAATCGTTCGTAATGTGTGAATTTGTTCGCATCACCTAGACTGGGCTGAGGTTTGTAGAAGGCCTATGCGTCTGTATAGACGACAGGCCAGAGGACAGCATCGAGCCCTCCGACGCAGCCATCGTTGCCAGCCCACCACCACTGGAGCCATTCGTGACGTCCCACCAATCTTTCCGGAGCCAAACGTTGCCGGTCCGGCTGATCTCGAGCCACCCGAGGAGCTGTGGGCGAGGGCTAAAGTCCTCGGGTTGATTGAAGCGTAGAAAACGTTTCGAGCAGACCAGGCGAACCGCCTGAAGCCCCAGCGCATCATGACCCGTGACCCTCAACAAGGATTTATCTGCTAGCATCGTGACCTCCTCCCAAGTTCTGGAGGCACCGTCGGAACAATGTCCTCTTCAGAGTGCGTCGCCACAACAATCGGTCAGGCCACGACAAGCGGAGGTGTCCTTTTGAAGAGTGAGTCGTATGCAGCCCTGAATATGCATCCACGTAATGTCTGCAAAAATTAACGCTTGCGTTTGGTATGTTTTTCTCTGTCGGCAGAAAGAATTTTTGTGCTTGCCCTACCGATGAGCGTGACACAAGTGAATCGCTTGTGCTTAAAGTTAATTACACTGGCCGTAGAACATGATACAGCCAATATGAGAACCCCCCATTGAGGCAGAAAACATCTAGATATATCGAAAGCTTCGCTGTATAAAGCGTTTCATTGTGCACAAATTGCCAAGCCAGCAGGATCACAGTCTGTTGCGTGCTAACACGAGCAGGCATGAAACTTGGGTGGTTACCTGCTACTTCCTATGTCCAGATAGCTGCAGAGGCCTTCGGCGGAAGGCACGCAGTACAGCTTCCGTGCCTTCTTGGACCGGGCCTGGTGCGGACACCACAAGGGTACTTACTGTTCATTCGCGCCTGTTGCGCGCGCTGAAAACCGATGCTGGTGTAAGTGCGCAACTATAGTAGCCTTCTCGTCAGAAAGGACCGAATTTGAATTCATCGAGATTAGGACACTGATATTACATAAAGCTTAACACATTACCAACCTTCACAGCAGACATAGTACCAAAGGACCTGAGGCACCATTCATGTGCTCCTGGTGTATGCTACCATTGGCAAAGCAATGCAAAGGCTATAGCACTTGATGTAGTGACAACTGTACAGTGTGCGACACTGCCATCTCGCGCGCATGAAAATGTTGTCATTCTGTTTTCACTGCCGTACAGGCCATTCCTGGACCGAGAAGAGAGGGCGAGGGGCTGCTGAGGACAATGACACAGAAGACGGCGCCGATGCAGTGAGCACTGGTCGCCAATCTAGCCAGAAGCCCTCACAAGCCACTCCTGCTCGGAGAAGGCGTTTCAGCGCAAGCCAGGACATGCTGGCCTCGCTGGTGCTACCACTAGAGAAAGCAGAAAGGAATAAAAAGGGGAGGAACCAGGATCGTCTTGCTGCTCAAAGGCAGGCAGAAGAGCTCCGCGACTGCCGTTGCAGGGAGCATAATGCTCTGCTGGAGAGGGTTGTGTCTGCCATTGAGTAGGCTCCTGGGTCTCCAAAGGAGCAATTTATTTTATGTTCTCGGAGGGGGTTATCCACATCTAATGCATTTTTTGTTTACATGAAGGAGATGAAATTCTGATTCCTTTTGCACATTAAGTTATATATTCTGCAGGTCGAAGATATGTGTTCAGTTGTGTTTAGTTTTTTTAAAATAACTTCTAGGTATGAGGCTTCTTGTATTGTTATGACTATGTACATTTTGATTATTGTACGCAAACAGAAATATATGTGGTCTGTGTAAGAAGTTGTCAATATGTACATCATGAACATCTCCCCCACGCTGTTGGATACATCTCAGTTGTGTAAATGCAGCCGTGCCTTGTTAATATTGTACCGAAGACTTGCCACATGCGCACTGGCACAGCAGAGAATACTGCACAAGATGGCTGGCTCGTCCACACGCCCACTTTGTCCTCGCCGTCTGCTCTTACTCGTGAGCACGCGGCATTACTCGTGCCGCAGCGGTGAAACATGATGGTACCAGTGCAAAGTGACCGCAAGTGACCCGGTGACCGCAATGTTCTGGCGGAAAGAAACGTGAGCCTTCTGCTCGTGAAGGTTATCTGCGCTGCAATAGTGCTTGTTCGCTTACGGAATCGCTGTGCGACACACGTGCTTACTAGCTTCGGGACCAAGTTTCAGCCCATTGCGAAAGGAACGGCCGTTCCATAGGTTACCGGCTTTGTTCAGCCTGCTGAAATATGTGCTCTGGAATCGCCGTCGCCAGCAGGACTAGATACAGCCATCGTTCTGTCAGCCGTAAACATCTATCCCGGCTTGTCGGCGGGTCAGAGGCAGCGCCTGTTAGACCTCCTTCGGGATTTTGCCGAGTGCTTCGCCACGTCCTCAAAGGTACGGCGGATCCCAGTAGACAAACACCGCATTAATTTCGACGAGGATATAAGCCCAATATCCCAGCACCAATACCGAGTGTCGCCGATGGACCGAGAGTCTATACGGAGCCGAGTACAAGAAATGCTTACTGACGACGTAGTCCATCGTAAGTGTCGGATATATGTTTCTTTCGTCCACCTGGACTTTCACTGTATTTATTTTGTGCGATATGAGCAGTGCTATTAGGGAAGTATCGTTTACTTGGTGAGGATTTCACTGCTACATATCAGAGGTAGAGAACGTTACGAGTGCGAATACAGAATGTATTTTTGTCACAAACAACGTTCACTAATCAGCTGTAGTCATCGCTACAATTAGAACGAAGGTCTGTGTTTGCATGTGTGTATAATTGTTTAATGCTTAACAGCATTCTAAAGCAAGCTGCTGCGATATACATTTGAGCATCTGTGTGTAGACGTAATGCACCCTGCCGCGTTGGCTCGGCGGTTAGGGTGCTTGCCTACTCGACCAAGGGAGTCGGATTCAATGCCGGTTGCAGCGGCCGCGTTTCAATGAAGCTGCAACGTAAGAGACTCCCATGTGTTGCGCGGTATCAACGCACGTTAAGGAACCCCACATGGTCTAAATTAACCCAAAGACCTCAACTATGACGTCCCGCATAACGTACGTGTTGCTTCGCAACGTTAAACCTCGCCAATGTACGTGAAATGCTTCTTTGGCATACATTTCTATTGCTGCCATAAATGTGCGCTCAAGCTATCGTTGTACTCGCATGATACTGTCTAATACGACTAAAAAATACATGAAGTGACTAACCATCGCAGTGTGTGACCTTTTCACTGTTTTTTTCCCCACAGCACTCAGGAACTGGAATCCTGGTATTTCATTGCTTGCATACCACTGCACTATTAGCATGTAATTACAGATTTCTGCTTTGCTAGATCAGGTGCGTATGCCACTTGTGCAGTGTATTGTTTGCATGGTTTCTTGCATGAGCTGAAAGCAGCTTTCTTCCTACTTGTGGTTATCCAATACATTGTAAGCATGTGCGTGTGAGTTTGCTTTCTAGATATGGCATGCACATATTGCAGTAACGCTGGTGTGCTTATGATGTGTGTCCTTATGTGGTCAATGCATTCATGAAAATAGATGTGCATACTTTGTCTAAGCTCTGCATGCTGTCGTGCAGTGAAAGTAGTTTAATTTTTAGGCGTATATAAACGTAATAGCGAGATGGAGTGCACTTCGCAGGCACTCCGAAGCATGAATGGCAGTTCAGCAGTCCCACTGCTGTTACTCCCCTGAGGAGCAGAGCCGCTGAGGGTAACGAAAAGGGTTGAACCTAAATTGAGCACAGTACAGCAGGCTATGCAAAGGGAAATGATAGGTCTAGCGGTAAGGGACAGGAAGAGAGCACAGTGCGTGAGGGAACAAACGTTAATAACAACGTAGTCAAGTCACGGTAAAAGAAACAGGCGTGCGCAGGGCATGTAATAAGGAGACAGTAAAGGTGATGGTCGTTAAGGGTTGTGGATTGGATTCGAATAGAAGGCCAGCATAGAAGGGGGCCGATGAGGTTAGAAAGTTTGTGAGGATACAGTGACCACAGATGGCACAGGACAGGTTTCATTGAGGAGATATGACAGAGACCGTTGTCCTGCAGTGGGCGTAGTCAGGTTGATGATGAATAAAAATTGAGTGCTTTTTTTTTCATTCACTGGCTCTATATACACAGCCACAAAAAAAATTCCGCACCACTGCATACACTAAATGAGATAGTCACAATGGTCCCATTTCCACAAAAGACGCCCTCGTGGGAAAAATATATAGTGTTGTTCACTTGTTTCACATCTGACATATGTTTTAGGGGGGGGGGGCACTGTCTTAGGCCTATTTTCACTTTATTTCATCATCATCATCAGCCTGACTACACCCACTGCAGGGCAAAGGCCTCTCCTATGTCTCTCCAATTAACCCTGTCCTTTGTTAGTTGCCGCCACTGTATCCCCGCAAACTTCTTAATCTCATCCGCCCACCTATCTTTCTGCCGTCTCTTGCTACGTTTGCTTTCTCTTGGAATCCACCCCGTTACTCTTAAGGACCCTTAAGGTCCCTTTGTTTAGTCCAATCCTAATGAAACTCTCTTTGCTCGCTTTCTTAAACCAATTTCAATTTATTCATAAATTACAGAGTTCCCAATATAAATCGTTTTAATTAGTCATTTATTAGTACCTCAGCGCAAAAGAACGCGTCCATAAAAACTAATTTTTAATCGTTGACTGCATAGTATGTTACGTGAGGAGTGCAATGATCAAAGCCATTTTTCCATTTTACCCTAATTAGTAACTCTACAGCACTTCGAATATCAACATTCTAGGTGTAAATGTCATGCATCCAGAAACTTTGCAAATTAGAAATTTTTGAAGCGCGATTGAACAATTTTGCTTTGATTATTGATACACTGTGCCTTCAGCTTCCCTTAACAAACAATATGACGTCTCTATCTGTCCTAGATGTTGATATAAACATACTAAGACTACCATGTTTTCATGCTGTTAAATTTTGTGGCCCCGCACAGATTTAGCCTATACCATTATCTGAATTTAATATTATGTTGAAAATAATGATTGCCTGAAGGAAAAACTGTACAGAGGTATGTAATTTTTGGAACATTATTTTTTGGTCAATTTTTAGTCTCAAAGACCAGTGTCCGCCTCTTAAATGGAATGTTTCTTTGCTGTAAACAGTACGAAGCGAACCAAAATACAGAACACATGGACACAATGCTGATAAGCAAACTGAACTACTGCCTCTTATTTGTAAGTTGGCGTAATATAAGACAAAAATTAAGTAAAAATGTGTGCATAGAGCCTCGACCAAGAATGCCCTTTAGTGGAAGGTCAAGTTGGTAGGCCAGGGACCAACCAAAGAATGCAGACGCGGCTAACCTGGGTCGTCTTTTTTGCGCAGGTTCTTGCTGCGTGCAATGAGCCTGTGACATTTCAAGAATTCCACATTGGCAATCTATCACCAATCTTCAAGCTTCAGCAAGTACAAGTTGCGTCGCTCGACGGCAGTGATAGCTTGCGGGCTCGAAGAAATGCCTCGAATTTCGGACATTTTCCTGTTCTGCAAAGGTACGTCGGAGCAACATCGTCGTCACCCGAGCCGTCCGGCACCGCCCCTCAAGCTTTTTTCATCAGTGGGCAAGGGACCAACCAAAGAATGCAGACGCGGCTAACCTGGGTCGTGTTTTTTGCGCAGGTTAGTAGAAAATGAAGTAGTCACGAGTTTAAGAGCGATTCCTTGAGTCTGGTTATACTCCCTTGCCCAGGGGTGTTGTGTGAATGTGTCGCGAGTTGTTTTTGACTCTTGTGCTTTATTGTTCTTCTGTTAAGTGGGGATATTGAAATGAACCCTGGCCCTGGCCCTGCGGTTTCTGAACAGCTGGCAGCTATTCTTGACAAACAACAGGAGGCCTCAAATGAGCTTAAGTCTATGCGGGAAAGCTTGGAAAGTCATGTTGCTGAACAGAAGGCTGGCTTCTGTTGAGTAGAAGCTGCTGTCATTTTCAGAGACCACAGAAAGGGTGGAAGAGTGTGAGCGTCGGGTTTCGAAGTTCAGTGAGCAGACTGAATTTCTTCTAAAAAAAAATAGATGATCTTGAGAACAGAAATCGACGCAATAATTTGATCGTTTACGGAATCGCTGAATCTGCATCCGAAACTGTGGTATCGCTCAGGTATGTTGTTTTGACAGAAATATTTGAAACGAAACTAGGAATAAAAGTAAACAGTCTTGAGCGCATACACAGACTGGGAAGAAAGGGGCCAGACAAAACGCGCCCAGTGATAATGCGGTTTTTTGATTACAATGAAAAAGTGGAGCTTCTGAGAAATGCAAAGAAACTAAAGGACACTCATTATTCGTTGTCGGAGGATTATTCATTCAAAATTCAAAAAATAAGAAAGCAGCTATGGTCGCCCGTTAAAGACAGTCTCCCGCCTGAAGATAAAGTGTATCTCAAGTACGATAAGCTAGTTCTCAACAAGGTGACGTACGTGTGGGATGAGGAAAGAAACGAAAGACGGAAGCTTGTGGGGCCCGGTGCAGATTCAGACGACCGCATTGCAAAATATAACGAAAACAGGCTTTGCCTGAAAATAATTGAGTGAGAACCCGGCGAATGGCCGCAAACGGGGCATCCAAATGACCAGGAAATAACACTTGTCATCTACGGTTACTTTCTTTAAATGTGCAGAGTATCGTGAATAAAAGTGTCGGATTTGAAGCGCTGCTCTATGACCTCGGCCCGCATGTCACGCTGCTGAGGGAGACCTGGTTGCACGCCGGTGTGCTCGATAATGAAATCATCATCCCATCGTATAAAATATTTAGATGTGACAGACAATCCCGAGATGGTGGAGTTGCTATTGTAGTTAAGGAGAACATTAATGTGACAATTTTGCCAGCTATTCCTAAACACGAAAGCATCTTTTGTAAAATTGATTTTTACGGCAATTCTATAGCTTTAGGTGTTGTATACTGCCCTCCTACGGCAGATCTTGCATTTCTCGAGCAACTATACGATTATGTACAACGTTTCCGGGGCGAGCACGTAAAGTTTTTCTTAGCTGGGGATTTTAATTTGCCGAACATCGATTGGTCAACCGTGAATACGATGGGCATGAAAGTTAGGCACTCAGAGATTCTTTTGAACACTGCATTTTCATGTGGTCTAGCTCAAATTGTTACTAACCCTACCAGAATAACTGCAACCACTAGGCATATTATTGATTTATTGCTTATAACTTCCGCTGTCAAATGTGACACTGTTGATGTCATGAACGGGCTCTCTGATCACAACGTAGTATTTTGCACCTTTTCCTTTGAAAGGTTTTCTGGCAAAAGCAAGCCTGTGATTGTTGTAAAAGATTTCAACACGGCAGACGATGGGAGCATCCCAGACTATTTAGAAATGAATTTAGACGGTTTTTATGTTGACGTAAATGTGAATGTTTTGTGGTGTAAATTCAAACAAATTTGTCTTCATTGTATTGTCATGTTTGTTCCTGACAGGATTAAGAAAAAGAAACAAAACCCCTGGGTTACGAGACAGATAATACACGTGAAAAGAAAGCTTAAGAGAATGAGACGATCAGGTCGGTCTCGAGACCCTGCTATTGACACTCTAAGCGCAGCGCTGAAAACTGAGGTCAAAAAAGGTAAGGACACTTTGTTCACTATAACTTTAGGCAATTTCATGAAAGAAGCACCAGGCAAATTTTGAACGTATATAGGTGGCAGCAAATCCAATAGTATTTCGTTGGTGGTTGTCGGCTGCCCAGTCTCAGAGGCAAAACCAGTTGCCGATGAATTTAACAGGTACTTTCAATCCGTATACGCCCAGAAGAATATCCATCTTGTTACCGAGCCTGCTGGGTGTTTTTCTTCTATGCTTGATGTCATTGTGCGTCGGGAAGGTATTTTAAACTTGCTCCTTAACCTTGACGCTAAAAAAGTCAGCGGCCCCGATAACATTCCTACAGTTTTCCTGCGCCGTTACGCGGAATGGATTTCGCATTACTTGTTCCTCATTTTTAACGCGTCACTAGCACAGTGTTCCCTTCAGGCAGACTGGAGGGGTGCTCGCATCATTCCCATATTCAAGTCAAGTGATCGCCTGATTGTATCCAATTACCGTCCAATTTCCTTGACCTCAACTAGTTGCAAAATATTGGAACATATAATCTGCCCACACTTGACCGTATTTCTCGAAGAAAAACTGTTATCAGACGCACAGCACGGTTTTCGGCGTGGTTTGTCGACTTTAACGCAGCTGCTTAGTGCATGCCATGATATCTCACTCGCGATTAATAACAAAGAACAGATTGATGCTATATTTTTGGACTGTGCGAAAGCATGTGGTATAGAGCCTCATAATAAATTATTACAGAAACTTTACGACATGGGAATACATAGCAGACTATCGAGGTCATTAGGGCTTACCTAGAAAATAGGTATCAGTACGTCCAAGTTGACAAGTACTGCTCGGGGGCACTGCAGTTGACATCAGGGGTACCACAAGGCTCGGTTCTGGGACCGATTTTATTCCTTATTTATGTTAACGATATCGTGAAAGTCATACACAGTGATGTTAAGATAAAGCTATTCGCAGATAACTGCGTTCTTTACACCTCGGTTAAATGTGCAACTGACCCAATTAAACTTAACAAAGCCCTTGCTGACGTTTCAGGTTGGTGCGCAAATTGTAACATGTTTTAAACGCTGATAAGTGCTTAGTCCTCTGTATATCCAGGAACAAAACCGTTTTACCACATTCTTATTCTGTAAATGGCACTGCACTTAAGGAATCACCGTCTGTTAAATACCTCGGAGTTACACACAATCTCAGTTGGGATTTTCATATTAATACAGTCTGCACCAAAGCCTTTAAATCTCTCTGGTTTATTAGACGCAAGCTTTCAAAAGCCCCCATGCACGTGAAACTAGCAGCTTATAAAGCGTTGGTCCGGCCATATCTGGAGTATGCCTCGCGTCTATGGGACCCTTATACAAAGAAAAATATTTCCCAGTTAGAAAGGGTTCAATGAACCGCGGCCAGATTCATTTGCAATAAATATAAACGCACTGACAGCGTGACAGAAATGGTTGTTTATCTTGGTCTCGACACACTACGGGCGAGGCGTTCCGAATGCAGATTAAAATAGTTGTATTTAGCATATAACAATATAACAGACATCAACAATCATAATTTCATTATTACCCCTCACACTCTACGCACAAGCTCGCGTTTTGATAACGGGAAAATGATTCGTGAATATAGCCTCCAAAACTATACCTTAAAGTATTAATTTTTTCCGAGAACCATACGCGCTTAGAATAAATTACCTAGGAATATTGTCGACAGTCCCAGTGCGCAAGAGTTCGTTACAAACCTGAAAATGCTGGGGTAAAGTTGTACTTCTATTCTTGTATTGTTTCTTGTATTTGTGTATTCTTGACTCTTGTATTTGTTTTTGGTGTCCACTCCTGCTTGGAGTCAGGCGACTGTGCAGTATTCCCAAATAAATAAATAAATAAAAAGTTTACACAAAAATGGCGAGATCACCCGAGACATACATCCTAGAGTAATTGCGGTGTACGGAGTCTCATGTCATAGGCAACATGACAAAGTTACCGCGTGATGTCGATTGTATGGTGTTTTCCTGGATGATACATTTCATGTCTTCATTGCTGGCATCTTGGCCAGCTCGGCCAAAGCATTTTCAGCGCTCTTTCCTCGTGAACAGATTAATTCTGCAGCTAGCGATCGACATGCGCATTGGCTTGCTTGCAAATGAGTTGTCGCCAGCAATTACAAATGCAGAGGTTTAGAGCCAAGCAAGTATTAAGGTGAGGACAATTTCAGGGTGAGTGGGCTGCAATGTGGCAGAAGTGAAAGATGTTAGGTACACTCACTCTCCATTGGTGACTGAGTTTTACGAAATTGGGTCCAGTAAAATCGGCACATGACCTCATAAAAGCAACAGTGCTGTTCTTCCGCACAGAAGGGGAGCTGTCAATGCAGGGGCTGCTTTTATGTGGAACCACGCACACAAAGACACTTCACAAGTACACATTTAACACGGTACCAGGCTTGCGAAATCAAAATCTATGCTCACAGTTGGGTGAGTGCATTGCTGGCCAAGATGTGGAAAACGCTGCAGCGCGCACCACAAGGTGTGTTATGAGGTGGCCACTAGGCAGCAAGATTGACTCCTTATTGTAGCGTATTTACAGGATTCCAAGTCAAACAGCATCTATTTATTGTTTGAAGTCGAAATTGATATTCCTGGCCTTTCTGGGAATGGGAATATTTGCCCGAGATAAGAATATGCATTTAAGGCTGGGAGAAATAATTTTAAAAATTTTAAAATCAAGACGCCTTCACCGGAAATGACTGGTTGCCACTGTTTCGAAGTAAAGAGCGATGATGCCTAAATTCTGGGAAGTGGGCCCAAAAATCGGCGCTGGCGCACGTAATCGGCGCTGGCGTGCGAAATGCACAGGCGATTCCAGGATGTGTATGTCACGAAGTGGAAGCACGCCACTAATGGGCTCCACACTCTCTGTTACCAATTCTAGGGGCGGAGAGACAAACACCTCCACCCAGGTGCCAGATCTTATGCAGGTCCGAGTGGCTAACCGGCGATAGGTCCTGACCTATCGCCGGACTGACCACCTGCTGACCGGAGGCACGACACAGGAGTCGGAAATGAGAGAATATAATTTAATTAACAAGGAGAACAAAACTTTCACCAATTCATCATCATCAAGAATAGCACAGCGTAAACACAGGGCAGACGGAAGAAATTTTAGCTTTGACACACAGTATCAAGTATGACAGGCGAGAGGAAATACAAATGCAAGTCACTTTTAAAAGAAAGAATTTAGGGTATAGCTCGTAAAAGTGGGAGTCGCGGGGCTTAGCTGTTCGGGTGGTTGAGGTCCGGTCCGAGATAGGCGTCGGGCTGTCGATGTCGGGTCCCCGGAGTCGCTACTTGTCGCCCAGACACTTCGCGACAGGCCGACAACCTCTCGGCTGACACTTCACACACATGTGCGGTTAGCCAGCACACCGCCACATTCAAGATCTCCACCTTGATTGCTCTCCGCCACATTCCACAGTCCCCCCGTAGTGTCCCGCTCTCTCCCCCAACATCCCCAGAAAGCCCGGGGCCCGATACCGACGAATCAGAGGCGGCGACGATACGTAAACTATCGGGCCGAAACGTCCCTCGCCGAGCGCCGGCCGGCCCCGCTGGCGCCCGAGCCGGAATTCCGCGTACAGGAGGTCACTGGCCAGACAACTGCTTTCTCAACGTCGGAGACCAGACAGCGAGAAATGTGTGCGTGAGGAGGGGGGGGGGGGGGTTGCGCGTGGGGATGTTTAAGACGGAGTCCCCGCCGCCGGGCTCAACCGCCGCTGGGGAAAATCGGGACTGGCGCGAATTCTGTTTCACCACCCCCGCGTCAAGAATGTTATTCCTGATGGAATGAAGAAGATGATACAGCACCGCCACCAACGACGACGAAGCGCTAGCGCCGCCCGTAGGAGGCTCGTGCTGGAGAACTGCCGCTTGTGTGCCGGTCCCTCGCCTCGCTCGTTCTTAGACTTCTTGCGCCAGGGTCTTCGTCGCCGGCGCTTGAAGGTGCCAATAAACCGCTCTACATTTGGTGGAGGTTGCTGCGGTCACCTTTTCCCATCACCGTGGACCTTCGCAGTCGCACCATCCCGATGTCTAAGGCCGGTCAGCAGCCCCCCAGTCAACAGCCAGCCCCCCCGCCGGAGCCAGTCATCTGTTCCGGTGCCGTCCGGCAGCGAGACCCCGCTGTTTTCAGCGGCCACAGCGATCAAGATGTGGAAGATTGGCTGGAGTCGTATGAACGGGTGAGCCGCCATAACAACTGGGACGACCGCGTCAAGCTCACAAATGTGATATTCTACCTGAGCGACGTCGCTAACCTGTGGTTCAGAAACCACGAGGCCGACATTCCCACCTGGGCCGTTCTAAAGACCACCCTCGCGGAGGTTTTCGGTCGTCCCGCCGTGCGGAAGCTGCGCGCTGAGCAAAGCCTGCGTGTCCGAGCTCAGCACACCAATCAGACTTTCACGAGCTACATTGAGGATGTAGTAGACCTTTGCAAGCGTGTTGACCCGGCTATGACCGAGGCTAAGAAGATCAAGCACATCCTGAAAGGCATCGACGACGACGCCTTTCAGATGTTGTTGGCGAAGAGCCCCACCACCGTTGCCTCGGTGTACACCCTGTGCCAAGGTTTCGATGAGTTGCGCAAACAACGCCTTTGCGCTCGTCGCTCTTCCCCACCTGCCGACTCCATCTCCGGCCTGGGCATCAACAATGAATTACTCGCTACCATCAAAGACTTCGTGCGGGACGAGGTAGCCAGGCAACTCTCGCTCCTATCGCATCAACACCCGTCACCGCCCGTCATCAGTCCTGAGATCCGGCACGCCATCACGCGGGAGGTCGCCGATGCACTTCCTAGTCTTCGGCAACCGGCACCCTTGGCTCCCCAGTCCGGTCTTTTCCCAATCCAGCCCACTCCTGTTGCCGCCCCGTTGAGCTACGATCCTGCAGTAACAGTGCCGCCTGCGCCCGCACCCGTGCCTCTCACATATGCCGACGTTGTCAGAAGACCACCGCCGCCGCAGGCCTATGCATACGCTCCTCCTGCGATGTCTGCGCCTGCTGCTCCCCGGCACCGATTCGCGCCCGTTGCCTACAATCCTTGGCGCACACCTGACAACAAACCTATCTGCTACGCCTGCGGTCGTCCCGGCCACGTCGCCCGCCTCTGTCGACGTACTCTGCCTGCACCCCTACACCCCATGCCGGATTACCCCGCTACGGATCGCACCTTTCGCCCATCTTTCGAACCACCCCATCGGGGCACCTCACCTGATCGCGCTCATGGTCGTCAGCCCTACGTTTCCCACCGATCGCCGTCCCCTCGCCGCCGCTCCTTGTCGCCCATGAGGCGTCGCACCGTCACCGCCGATTCGGAAAACTAGCAGCCGCAGTTCCTGGGGCACGAACTGCGCTATCATCGCCCTGTTCAAGTCCTCGCCTTTCACCGCCAAATCTTCTTGACGTGTTTGTGGACGGCGTACCGACACTTGCGCTTGTGGACACTGGGGCCACCGTTTCTGTGATTAACGAAAACTTCTGCCGTTCGCTTCGAAAAGTTACGACCCCGTCTTCTGGACTCTCCCTCCGTACAGCTAGCGCCGAGCCCGTTCATCCTTCTGCCGCTTGCACAAACCGCGTCGTCATCGCCGATGTTTTATACGTTGTCGAATTTTTAGTCCTCCGTGCGAGCTCCCATGACGTAATCCTTGGCTGGGACTTTCTATCCCGCCATAGCGCCGTCATTGACTGTGCCCGTGCGCATGTCGTCTTTTCTCCGCTCTGTGATACACTTTTCGACGCACCACCGATTCGCTGTGATGATAAGCTTGTTGTTGCCGAGGACACCGATATTCCCCCTGAGAGTGCTGTGTTCGTCCCTGTGTGCGCCGCCTCTGTTTCTGACGCCACCGTTCTCTTCAAGCCTTCCACCCTCCTTGCCTCTCGCCGACGTCTCTCTCTTCCCTTCGCCGTCATCGACATTCACCACGGTGCTGCCGCAATCCTAGTCTCCAACACCTCATTCTCTGCGTTTCCCCTGCTTCGTGGCGAGTGCCTACGTCATTTTGAAACCGCTGACTTCATCTCTTCCTTAGACACCGATGCGCCCTCCTCCAGTCTCGACCTCGCTGCCCTCACCCCACGTGGCGCTCCTCCCGATCACCCACTGCCTTCGGACATTTTCGACCGTTCTATTGATCCCGCCCTCGACACAGCTCAACACGCGCAGCTTCTTGTCCTGCTCAATCAGTTTCGCTCATCGTTTGACCACCAGTCCTCTTCTTTGGGCCGTGCGACCACTGTCGAACACCACATTGAAACTGGTACACATACTCCTCTCCGCCAGCGCCCCTACCGTGTGTCCCTTCCCGAGCGCCGCCTCATCGCTGAGCAAGTGGACGACATGCTACAACGCGGCATTATTCAGCCATCTGCCAGTCCTTGGTCATCCCCAGTTGTCCTGGTGAAAAAGAAGGATGGCTCGATACGATTTTGCGTGGACTATCGCCGGCTCAACAAAATTACGTGCAAAGACGTCTACCCGCTACCCCGAATTGACGACGCCCTTGACTGCTTACAAGGCGCCGAGTTCTTCTCATCTCTGGACCTTCGTTCCGGCTATTGGCAAGTCCCGATGTCTGCGTCCGACCGTCCTAAAACGGCATTCGTTACCACTGACGGCCTCTATGAATTCTCCGTAATGTCTTTCGGTCTGTGTAACGCTCCCGCCACGTTCGAACGATTGATGGACAACATCTTGCGCGGCCTCAAGTGGAACATTTGTCTTTGCTATTTAGATGACGTTGTTGTGTTTTCGCCCGATTTTCCGACGCATCTCCAGCGCTTGCGCCAGATATTGAGCTGCCTCACCCGTGCTGGCCTTCAACTTAACCTCAAGAAGTGTCACTTTGGCGCCCGGCAACTGACAATACTCGGCCACCTCGTATCCAAAGATGGCGTCCTACCTGATCCTGACAAACTCCGTGCTGTGGCTGACTTCCCTAAACCGACCTCTACGAAACAGCTGCGCCGATTTGTGGGCCTCTGCTCCTATTTTCGGCGCTTTGTCCCTAATTTCGCCTCTATCGTCGCGCCCCTTACGAAACTCCTCAATGGTCCCGCCGACCTGTCTACGTGGGACTCTGCCTGCGATGAAGCTTTTGCTACGCTCCGTCGCCTTCTTACTTCGCCCCCTATTCTTCGGCACTATGACCCCACTGCTCTTACTGAGGTGCACACCAGCGCAAGCGGACTCGGCCTCGGTGCTGTCCTGGCCCAGCGCAAGTCCGAATTTTCTGAATACGTTGTTGCGTACGCCAGCCGTGCTCTCACCAAAGCAGAGTCGAACTACACCGTGACTTAAAAGGAGTGTCTGGCCGTAGTGTGGGCTCTCACGAAATTCCGCCCATACTTATATGGCCGCCCGTTTACCGTCGTTACTAATCACCACGCCTTGTGTTGGTTGGCCTCCCTCAAAGATCCCTCAGGACGCCTTGGCCGCTGGGCGCTCCGTCTTCAGGAATTCGATATTACCGTAGTCTACCGGTCGGGCCACAAGCACTCCGACGCCGACGCCTTGTCACGCTCGCCACTGCACTCTCCTGCGCCCTCTTCCCCCTTACCTGATTCCCTACTCGCAGCGCTCACTGCTATCGACATGTCCAATCAACAACGCCAGGATCCATGGATTTCGTCCCTGCTCGCTGTCCTTCGTGCCCACTCTACGTCCTCCTTCCCTCGAGCTCTTCGTCGCCAAGCTTCCCATTTTGCCATCCGCGACGATCTCCTGTACCGCCGCAACTATCGACCGGACGGCCGAAAGTGGCTCCTCGTGATTCCTCGACACCTTCGGTCTGAGATCTGTGCGCACTACCATGCCGACCCTCAGAGCGCTCACGCTGGATCACTAAAATCCTACGAGCGACTACGGCAGAGGTACTACTGGCGAGGCATGTACAACTTCGTTCGTAGCTACGTTCGCTCCTGCACAGCCTGTCAGCAGTGGAAGTCGCCACCTCGACCCTCGACTGCCCGGTTACAGCCATTATCGTGCCCGGCTCGCCCTTTCGATCGTGTGGGCATTGACCTATATGGGCCGCTCCCCTTCACGACTCCAGGAATCGATGGATTATAGTTGCCGTGGACCACCTCACTCGGTATGCTGAGACCGCTGCCCTACCTGCGGCTACTGCTCGCGACGTCGCCCTCTTCCTTCTTCATCACTTCGTCCTGCGTCACGGCGCTCCACGAGAACTTCTCAGTGACCGCGGCCGTGTTTTCTTGTCTGAAGTTGTTCACGAGCTTCTCGATGCGTGCCACTCAGTCCACCGTACCACTACTGCTTACCACCCTCATACTAACGGCCTCACTGAACGATTCAACCGAACTCTTGGGGACATGATCGCCATGTACATTAGCTCCGACCGCACTAATTGGGATCAAGTCCTTCCGTTCGTGACCTATGCATATAACACCGCATCTCAGGCAACCACCGGCTTTTCCCCTTTCTTTCTTTTATTCGGGCGCGAGCCTTCCTGCCTCCTGGACACCATCCTTCCCTACAACCCCGACAGCTCAGAATATACTTCCCTTTCTGACATTCCCCGCCATGCTGAGCAGTGCCGCCAGTTGGCTCGCTCTTTCACCGCCGAACGTCAAGGACTCCGCAAACATGAGTCCGATCAAGACACGCCCTCTGCACACTTCTCCACTGGATCATTGGTCTGGCTCTCTGTTCCGGCTGCGTCCAAATTTTCGGCCAGGCACATTGGTCCCTACCGTATCTTAGAGCGTACGTCACCTGTCAACTATATCATCGAACCGGTGACACCTTCTTTGGACCATCGCCGCCGTGGTCGCGACGTCGTTCATGTCAGCCGCTTGAAGCCTTATTACAGCCCTCTCGTCGTCTCCTCGCCCTGAGTCGCCAGGATGGCTCCCTCTTTCCGCCGGGGCAGTTGGAATGAAGAAGATGATACAGCACCGCCACCAACGACGACGAAGCGCTAGCGCCGCCCGTAGGAGGCTCGTGCTGGAGAACTGCCGCTTGTGTGCCGGTCCCTCGCCTCGCTCGTTCTTAGACTTCTTGCGCCAGGGTCTTCGTCGCCGGCGCTTGAAGGTGCCAATAAACCGCTCTACACTGATAACATTCCGCACTCCAAAAACAGAAGTCGCGCATGCTTCGCCGTATGCGACACGAGAACATTCCAATGTCTCATAGCACAGACACACTGAGATAATACTGAGAAATACAAGCATAAACACACTGAGATAATACTGGGGAATACAGGCGCGCATAAGAAATATGTAGACACACATGGAAGAACTGACTCCATAAACAATTTAAAGCGAAAGCATCTTGATCGTTAGAGATCAACATCGACTTGTTGGCGAGTGCTGAGCTCTGAAACCCGGCTGAGGTAATCAGCACCGACATTATCTTTTCCACGTATGTTTTCGACCGTGACTTTGCTTAAGGGGGTGTCAACGAGAGGCCCCTGCTCAAAGGGAACCTTCCGCACTGTGCCGCGCGCCACGGTTTTCTGGCATGAAATGAAATGACGTGTGTAGTAAAAAGAAAAAATATTTTGGTGCCGCCATTAAAGTGTAAAAAAACCACAGGGTCGACAAAATATTTGTTTGAGTCAGGCAGCGTTAGATTAACAGGTGTGCACACGGACCTTCAGCCCGTTCAGTGTAGAGGAATGCGACCTTTGACTGTAACTTTTGTACTTGATGTTGAATTCGGGGTTCAACTGCACCAGCACGGAAATTCGCCTTATCTGGTGACCTCATGGGACCCCAGAAAGCTCTCATAGCCAAGTTGACAGTTTCAAGGAACACAGTAGTAGCTTCCTGGACACGTCCTCTGTTCTGTACTTCTTGCTCGCCTAGGTAATCCCCACTGTCAGTCATGTATTCCACCTAGTTTGTCCTGCAGTGATGCTGGCAAAGAAGGTATGGTAGTGGTTGGTTTTCCTATTTGAACAAACATCCATACACACAGCCTGGAGCGGCACCTCGATCGACATCATATAAGTGGACTTCCATCGCACTCTTCATGTCCACATTTATTAAACGTCCACAGACGACATGCTTTCGGCAGCCCGATTTAAATATCATGATGACTTCTTGCTCCAGTGACAGCATGACAGACGTACAGTTCGGTGATAGGAATTGACATTTTTTGAAGTGCTAAAACAAGGACGCAGAGAGAACAGACAGGGACGAGCGACGCAGCGTCTGTAGCCTAATCAGCAAAGTGTTAATTCATCTGGAGTCTAATATAGCGGAATATAAAACCTGTATCCCCAAGTAAAGTGAGTAGTGTGCTGGAGATGTTTCCTCAGTAACGGTGTTCGGCTATGCACGCGATACGTCTCGCGAGGTTTTCGCATTTTGGGCGGGATTTTTAGGTCTCGTATGCTCGCATTTAACTCTCGTTTTTCTTTCGAGAGAAAAAAAATGGTGAAAGTTGTGCTTATTGCCGGCGTGCAGACGGCGGTACACCCGTTAGTTGATGAGGACGGTAGACAGCTGTTCTAGAACGGCCTGCCGCTGTATGGAACAGACGGTAAGCGATGTGTGTAAAGCAGATTGGAATCATTCGTCATGTGTGCATATGTTTGCATCACTTTGACTGGGGCTCTGGTTTGCAGACGGCCTCCGCGTCTGTGTAGACGACAGGCCAGAGGAGAGCACCGAGCCGACCGAGCCATCCGTCGCAGACACCGTTGCCGGCCCACCACCCCTGGAGCCACCGGTTGACGTCATGCGTGAGGTGCCTGAGCCATACGTTGCTTGTCCGGCTGACGTAGAGCCACCCGAGGAGCTGTGGGCGAGGGCCAAAGTACTCCGACTGATCGAAGCATACATAACGCTTTGAGCAGACAGGAGGAACCGCCTGAAGCCCCAGTGCGTCATGTGGGAGGAGCTGGCCTGGAATCTCAATAAGGATTTCCCGGCCAGCATCGTGACCTGTCATGTCGAGAACAAGTGGCGCACTCTGAAGAGGGCGTTTTCAAACTGCGCCACCACAACAGGCAGTCAGGCCATGACAGGCGGCATGTCCCTTTGAAGACTGAGTGGCATGCGGTCTTGAATATGTAACCACGTAACGCCTGCAGAAATTAACACTTGCGTTGGGTATATTCTTCTCGGTCGAGAGAAAGAAATTCGGTGCTTCTCGAAACGATGACCTTGACACAAGTGAATTGCTTCTGCTTATTTATAAGTAAATTACACTGGCAATGAAACATGATATAGAAAATACTATAACCCCCCAGTGAGGCAGAAAACATCTAGATATATCGAAAGTTTGAGTGTAAAAAACATTTAACAGTGTACAAATTGCCAAGCCAGCAGGATCACTGTCTGTTGCGTGCTAGCAAGAGCAGCGTGAAACTTGTGTGGTTACATACTGGCGGAGGTCTTTGACAGAAGCCATGCAGTGCATCCTCCGTACCTTCTTGGACCGGGCCTGGTGCGGACACCAGAAGAGTAAGTTCTGTTCATGTACGCCTGTTGCATGCCCTGAAGAACGATGCTGGTATAACTGCACAACTATAGTAGCCTTCTTGTCACAAAGAACTGAATTCGAATTCATCAAGATTGCGCCACTGATGCTACGTAAAGCTGAACACATTATAGACCTTCTGAGCAGACATAACACCAAAGGACCTGAGGAATCATCCATGTGCTGCTGGTGTATTGTAACATTGCCAATGCGCTACAAAGGACTTTGTTCCAAAAGCACTTGATGTAGTCGCAGTGTGCAACGCTGTCGTCTCACGCACATGAAAATGTTAATCTGCTTCCACTAGCCTACAGGCCGTTCCTGGACCGAGCAGAGATAGCGAGGGCTGCTGGAGGAAAATGAGACAGAAGACGACGTAGATCCAGTGAGCACTGGTCGCCATTCTTGCCAGCGGACCTCAAAATCCCCTCTTGCTCAGAGAAGGCGTTACAGCTCAAGCAAGGACATGCTGGCCTCCTTGGTAGTACGAATGGGCAATGCTGAAATGAACAGAAAGAGGAGGCACCAGGAGCTTCTTGCTGCTTGAAGGCAGGCAGAAGAGCTGCGCGACCGCCATCGCAGGGAGTGAAATGCTCTGCTGGAGAGGCTTGTGCCTGCAGCAGAGCTGAGTCACTGTGACGTGACGCTGCTAGCGGCCTAGCATCGTCACCTATTACGTCACCCTCCTGTCTCTTCATAAACCCATTTCCTATCGGCATTAAACGCTGTTTTTGACTGACTGCCGGCCTGCTCACATGTTGGCAGCGGTCCTGAGTCGGTATGTCGACGCGAGCGTCCCTTCTTCCGCCACCGAAGCCCTTGGACACATCAGGCAACGCTTGGCTAGGATGGCAAACGTGTAAGAGGGAGTTCACGTTGTTTTCTACCGCTACCCAGCTGAACAAGCACAGCAAAGAGGTGCAGGCAGCCACACTGCTAGTGACGGTTGATGAAGAAGCTACAAAGGCGTACAGCAGGTCAAGTTTGAAGAAGGAGAAGACAAAAACGATGTCGACGTCCTGCTAAAAAAGTTTGAGGTTTTCTATAAGCCCGAAACCAACCTAACATTTCACAAATTCCGATTGGGCTCAAGAAACCAAATGGAAGATGAAACCTTCAGTGTATGCCTGACAGAAATACGAATACTGGCAAAAAACTACGAATTTGGAGAGCTAGAAGACTGCATGCTGCGCAGCCGCATTATTTTGGTCATCCGAGACAGAAACTTGCAGCAAAAGTTGGTCGCTCAGAACCTGTACTATCAAAAAGCTGTCGAAATCTGCCGTGCCCTAGAACAAGGGAAAGTACAGTTCCGCGAGATAATCGAAGCGGCAGGAACCACCCAAGAAACGAGTTCAAGCCGTAGCGGCTAAAAATTACGTCTGCAATAGATGCGGTTATCAGACGCAGCATAGCGGAATATGCCCCGCGAACGGCAAAACTTGCAAGAAATGCGGCAGGCGGAACCACTTCACACAAGCATGCAAGTCGTTGCCGCATTTACACGGTGCGATACAGGTAAGAAAAGTTTTGCGGGAGCTGCATGTAGAAGACGAGGATTACTTCTTGGAAACTTTGACAGTGCACACTCTGACGGCCGACAACTGGAGTGCGATTGTGGACATTTAAGGCACACCTTGTGAAGCGCAAATTAGACACGGGGGCGAACTGCTGCTTTATTTCAAGAAAGGACATGAGAAAACTGCCAGATGAGCCAGAACGGACTTGCTGGTCACGTTTACGGCATTTTTTGGGGGCACAAAACCACTTCCCGTGGAAAAGTACGGCTGTTGCTTTCTGCAAACGACAAAGCTCACGAAGAAACATTTTTCATTGTGGAGCAGGACGTGCGGGCAACACTGAGTGGTACAGCAGCCCAACGTTTGGGGTTTATCAGCCGCTTGCAGGACATTCAGCATGACCAACTCTACCCGCCAGCACAGCCTTTTGCAGAAGTCTTGAAAGGGCTCGGCACATGAGACACGGGGGCGAACTGGTACGTTATTTCAAGAAAGGACGATAGCACAGGTGCTTCTGCCAAGCGGTTTCAAATAAATCTCTTAGATTGTGTTTCGGCTTCAAATGAACGTCCCAGGGACCTCCTTGCAGCAACCAATGGTCATCCTGCTCAGCTCCAGCTACGTGTATATGCGGAAACAAGCTGGCGGGACGAAAAGCGTGATGTCCCCGAAGCCGTCCGCCCATACTGGTCATACCGGGAGGAGAGACACACCAAGGACGGCCTGTTATTTCGGACTAATAAGGTAATCATACCACATTCGAAGAGAGCAGAAATTTTGTGCCTTCTTCACGCCGCACATTCGGGAGCGAATAAAATGAAAGAGCGGGCGAGAAGTGTCTTGTTCTGGCCAAGCATGTGTGCAGAGATCTACCAGTACTACAAAGCTTGCAAAATCTGCCAAACGCATCAAGTACGCAATGCGAAGATGAAACTTTTGAGCCACAAAGTACCTTGCTAACCATGGGAAGCCGTGGGAATGGACTTGTTCTTTCACGGTTGCCAGCAGTACGCCATAATCGTTGACTTTTATTCATTCCTCTTTGAAGTACGTGAATTCCAACATGTGAAAGCGAAACTGCTCAAATCATGGTGTGCGGAAATTTTCGCTGTTCATGGAATGCTCTTAAAGCTGTGCAGTGACAACGACCTACCGTTCCACTGCGCAGAATTCAAAGCATTTCTAACCACGCTGGGTACTGCACACGTCAGCTCGAGCCCGTATCATCCGCGCTCTAACGGAATGACTGAGAGGGCAGTCTAAAGGCCCGTTCACACTTGCGAGTCGCAGAGGTCGCGCGACTGTTTTGGTCGAAAAACGACAGTCGCAAACGGTCGCCCTGGTCGAAAAGCGACAGTCGCGGGCCAGTCGCTCGGTGCTCGATTTTTCAGCCTCGCGACTGCGAGTCGCAAACCTCTGAACCAATCAGCGAGCGAGCCAAGCTTCCGGCAACGACACCTCTCGCGGGCGCGCCGGGCGACGACCTGCGCTGCTCCCAGCGGGCTGCCGTAGTCGTCGCTAAGCCTAGCCGGTTTCATATCGATGTCGCAACTGAGGGCGCATCGGATGCTAGCCAGCGCTAGTAATTAAGATGTTGCTTTTGTCACCACTTTATTGTGGACCTTGTATCATAATAATATCAAGACATGCTCGACTTCCGCGACGCCTTCAGCAGCGGAGCTAGCAGACAACAGTCGAGCCGCATGGTGCAGCAGCAGCAAAGCGGCTCTGGGAAGAAATTTGCTTTTGTCGCTGTTATCCCTTCTACCAGCAACTCGGTACTGGCCAGCCATCTTCAAAAATGATTCATTTCTTACATTCCTGTACCCAAGGGCTTGGTATGAACGCGAACAAGCGATATTTGCGCATTGTTGTGACGCCGCGGCGGCCGGCATACTGCAGGCTGGTAGGCCGGCCCTACAGAGAAGCGCGCCTCTGTCATCGTGACGCTTGTACGACCTCGGTGCACATCAAAACCGTCACGACAACCTAATCTTCGCTCGGGTAGTTGTATTACATTGCGAATAGCAGTTTAGACTATCGAGCGCGAGTACAGGTGGCGCGGCCAAAACAGGCGAAACTCTCGAAAGCGCGCGAACAACGTCATTCCCGACAGTTTTCGCTTCAAACGAGAATCTAACGAAAAGGCGACCCGCTGGTCGCGCTTGCAAGTGTGAACAACGGTGTTGTCGAGCTGCTGCTTGGTCGCAAGCGACTGCGAGTCGCACGCCCTTTGCGACTCGCAAGTGTGAATGAGCCTTAAGAGGCTAAGAAGCTACTGAAAAAGTGCTCGTGCAAGACGCCAGACTTGAAAATGGCTTTACTCGAGTGGCGCAATATCGCCAGGGATCCTGTGCTGAAGTCTCCTGTGCAGAGGCTTATGGGAAGGCAGACGAGAACTCAGCTCCCGGTACCGGCAGAACACTTGGTTGCAGAGACGGTGCCCAGCAGAACCGTGAACTGACTCCAGGAAATTCGCCAGCGCTAGAGAACCTACTACAACCTTAGCTCCAGACACCTGCCTCCCGGCCCTCCCCTGTCGCAGAGACAGCAGATAACAACGTACGACACGCTTCAACGGACCTGGGCACCTGCTGTCTTCCTAAGGCCAGCGGAGACACCGCGTTCCGCGATCCTCAAAACGGAAGACGACAAGGTAATGAGGAGAACACGAGAGAATATACGTGACGTAACCCCTCGGCCAGACGATCCTCCAGCGTCTGACGACCCAGCGGTCACACACGACCCCCCAGAGGTACGGCGAAGCACACGTCTCCAGCCCTGCCGCTACCCACTGCCAGAGGGACGTGAAACTAATTGTTTTGGAAACGAAAGATGTAGCACAGCTGAGTCACTCTGACGTCACGATGATAGCGGCTTAGCATCGTGACCTGTTACGTCACCCTCATGTCTCTTCATAAACCCGTTTCCTATCAGCAATAAACGTTGTTGTTCACTGACTGCCGGCTGCTCACAGTGTCTGCCACTCAGCGTGTTCCTGGGTGTCCAAACGAGTAACTTACTTTGTGTTCTCGGGGGGCTATCTACATTCAATGCATTTTTGTTTACATGAAGGTGATGGAATTTAGGTTAATTTCGCACATTAAGTTATAAATTTTACCGGTCCAAGATGTGTGTTCATTTCTCTTTATTTTCGTAAATAATTTCCAGGGTTGCAGTTTTTGTGTGATTGTGATTACGTACCGTCTTTGTCAAAAGTAGCCAGGCTGCATGGTTTGCTTCTAACTTGTATAGTGGAGCCCTTGTGGCTTTCCTAAATATGAAAAGGTGCTGGAAGATAAGCAGACCCCCAGTCCTTACCTTTAACGACCATTTCAGCTTCGGCCGCCGCGGTGGCTCAGTGATTAAGGTGTTCGGCTGCTGACCCAAAAGACGCGGGTTCGATCCCGGCCGCGGCGGCTTGAATTTCTTTGGAGGAGAAATTCTAGAGGCCCGTGTACTGTGCGATGTCAGTGCACCTTAAAGAACCCCAGGTAGTCGAAATTTCCGGAGCCCTTCACTATAGCATCTTTCATAGCCTTTGTCGCTTTGGGACATTAAATCCCATAAACCAAACCAAACCAAACCATTTCAGCTTCAGGGAAGCTGTAAGGACTCCACTGCGCGAGCTAGAAGTAAACCATGCAGCCTGGTTACATTTGACAAAGACTGTACATTGTGAATGTTTCACGCAATCAGGGATATGTGCAATTTGTGCAAGAAGCTGTAAATATGTACAACATGAACATTTCCCCCTCGCTAAGGGATACATCTGTGATGTTCACACCACACTGTCGAGGGACTTTTGGAACGCGGCGTGTCGGCAGTGATGCGTCGGACAGCGGAGAGCCGTGCGTGCCAGCCCCGCGTTGCGCGTGTGCGCGTGCCTATGGTGTGCGCGAGCCAGGCACGAGGAGCGGAAGGCTGACGTGTCAGCAAACCGAGGTGTTGAGGAAGACACCGCAGCACAAGTGTTGGTTCAAGTGTGGAAGTGGCAGCTGTCGGACGTTGGGTTCGAGCTGCCAGTGACTTCCCTTGGATCACCGACGCAAGACCATTAAGCCTCACTCAAGCGTGGAGGTGGCAGCCGTCAGACTTCGGGTCTGTGCTGCCGTGGACCTCTCTGAATCAACGACGCAGGCCTACTGCATCCATTTCGAGGTCGGAAGAGGCAGCAGCCAAGGTTTCCTGGAATAGGCTGCACAAGCGTACGGTGTTTGTGGAACGCCGTCGACAGAACCTGGCTACAGTTTTCCTGCTGCAGCTGGTCAGTTCTTGGGGGCGGCTGACACAGACTGTGGGCGCAATACTTTCAACTATATCAAACAATTCCTTACAGATCGCCAATCCTATATCCGGCTGCAAGACACAGAATATGGCCCATATCAACTTGGCACACGAGGGACCCCACAGGGAGCTGTCCTCTCGCCATTACTACTTAATCTGCCCATGATGAAGCTCCCTACCCAGCTGGCAGAGGTCGCCGGTGTGCAGCACGCTCTGTATGCGGACGACCTCACCCTCTGGGCAACACAACAATCGGTTGGAGACATCGAGAGCAACCTGCAACAAGCGGCAGCTATTGTGGACGAATACGCTCGTTGCTGTGGTCTTGAATGCTCCCCGAGCAAATCTGAATTTGTGCACATACGCCCCAACTCAAAGTGCACAACCAAAATTGCCCTTTCCCTACTTAGCGGACCGATACCTGAACACGAGGAGATCCGGGTACTGGGGCTTTTCATTCATCATAGGCGCAAGATAGACACTACCCTGAACAAGCTACGTAAGGTGGGGGACCAGGTGGGTCGGATGCTCCCCCGGGTGTCCAATAAAAGGGGGGGACTACGATGCAAAGATGCCCTGCGGCTGGCCAATGCATTCGTGACCAGCCGGATTTTATATTCGGCTCCCTACCTCCACCTACGCAAATGCGATCAGAATGCCTTAGAAGTAGTTCTCCGCAAGATTTATAAGAGAGCGCTCGACCTCCCCATAACGACGTCCAACAAGCGTCTCCTCGGTCTGGGGATGACCAACACCTTTGGGGAGTTACGAGAAGCTCATCTGAACAATCAATACTTGCGCCTAAGCAAAACACCTGCGGGGAGCCGCCTTCTGACCCGCTTACACATATCCTACGCAACACATACAGAAGAACGGGTCCGCATCCCTGAAGCCTGGCGCTTTGCACTCCAGGTGCGACCCCTTCCGAAGAACATGACTGCAGACACCCATGATGGTCGCCGTCTCGCGCGGGCGGAGGCTATTTCTCAACAATATGGCCATAAGCCAGGTGTCTTCTATGTGAATGCGGCCGGCCCACACCATGGGGGTTGGTACACGGCGGCCGTCATCCACCAAAACACTACAGTTCAGGGCCTTACTTTCCGTTCCCCAAACATTATATTTGCGTAAGAGATCGCCATTGCACTGGCCGCCGCAGATCCAGAGTCCCGAGTCATTATTACGGACTCCAGGGGCGCCTGCCGCAATATTGAGCAAGGTTATATTCCAGACCTTGCTTTCAAAATTCTCCACGCATGCGAATACACAGGGTTTCCGACTCATCGTACCATCGTGTGGGCTCCGGCTCATGCGGGTCTTGAGGGGAACGAGGCAGCCGACGCTGCCGCCCGTGCGCTTACTCACCGGGCGTCGCCTCATCCGCAGCCTGATCCAGAATTCAATTTCAATCCGGCCATCACCTTTAAAGAGATCACCTCTCTTTATCAAAATTTTCATGGTCTCTATCCCCCTCCCTGTAAAGGCCTCACCAGGGTGGAGGAGAGCTGGCTTCTCCGCCTCTATACCAATACTGTACTGTGCCCGGCAGTACTTAAGCACTTCAATTCTTCTTTCTCGGGCGCGTGCCCACACTGTGAGGAGGGTTTTCGGACACCTACCACATGGTGTGGGCATGCCCTTCCAATCCTGCCTACCCACCCCACCTCCACCCCACTCGAGAGGACTGGGAAGCTGCCCTGCGCGGCTGCTCCGAACTCTATGCCCAACAGGCATTGGTAGCTAGAGCCCGGGCCGCTGCGGAAGCTACAGGGATCCCGGACTAGGGATCCCTCCTAGTGTTTGTAAGGGGCGGGCCCTTCCGGCTCGCCCCATCGACCTCTCACTGTAAATAGGAATAAAAGTTTTTCCTCCTCCTCCTGACACGAGTTTTGTCAGCGTCGCCCGTATCCATCTCCGTTCCTCATCTCCTGGCTCTCTGCCATCGCCTCACTGAACGCAACGCCAGCGACGCATCGCAACTCGCCAGCCCGCGTCTGTGCTACCTGCAAGGCATTCCCGCACCACCTGGGACTCTTTGTAGCCGGTGAACTCTCTCTTTTTTATCTGTAGTGTCTTACGCGTGCCTATAGTGTTTGTTTTCCTTGGTGTGTTCGCTTTTTCTATTAGCTCCCTTTCCTTTAACATATAAACACGGCTTCGTTTTTGTTTCGTTTGATTTCTTTGTTCTTTTCTTCGAACCTGCACGCGAAAGCGTCCCCCTTCAGCAGTCGGGGACGCGTCCATCCGATTCGCGACAATTTCGCGTACGCGACAGGACGAAGCCGTGTTTTTTTTTTTCCTTTCCTTTCTTGAGTCTGTAAAAAGAAACGATGGCAACATTAAAGTAGTCGATTGAGTTAGGCGAAAAGTTGAGGATGAGGGATGCCGAGCTGCGTTCGTGGGTTTCCGCTGAGCAGGAGAAGGAACGTGCTGCACGTGAAGCCGAACGCGAGCACGAAAAGGCCCAAGCAGAAGCCCAACACGCTGCAGCAAAGGCTGAGGAGCGTAGATTGCAGCTCCAATTAAGGCTTGCAGAAGCTGGTGGAGGTAACTGAGAATCCGCACCGGGGCCCACAGCAGCGGTTAGCCCTCATAAGTTGATCCGGCCTTTCGAGGCTCGCAGGGATGACTTGGATTCATACCTGAAACGCTTTGAACGTATCGCAGAAGGGCACAGCTGGCCTTAAGAAAAATGGGCTACAGCACTCAGTATGTGTTTGACTGGGGAGGCTTTCCGTGTGTTCGGTCGACTATCTCCAGCAGATTCAATGGATTACGATAAGGCAAAACTAGCCCTGCTCCAACATTTTCGGTTCACAGCAGAGGGTTATCGCGAAAGGTTTCGTGAAAGTAAGCCGCTTGATAAAGAAACAGGCAAGCAATACGCAGCGTGCTTGCTCAGACTTTTCGATCGATGGGTCGATATGTCGGGAACGGCCACAACGTACAATTATTTACGGGACTTGGTGGTGGCCGAATAGTTCATGAGGAACTGCCATACTCATCTGGCGATTTTCCTCCGAGAAAGAGAATGCAAGACGCTTGACAAATTGGCTGAGGCAGCAGACAACTTTCTAGAGGCCCAGCGGCAGAGAAACTTGTCTGTGTTCAAAGATCCGTTCGAGATGGGCATTCCGAAAGAGCACGATGCTCCATCAAATAGACAGTCGGTAAGGTGCCGCCTTTGTAATCGTTTAGGACACAAGGCTGCAGACTGTCGCTGAAAGCCAAAGCAGCTTTATTGCGTTTATTGCCGGAAAACAGGACATGAAGTAAGTTCTTCCTCAAGAAAGCAAAAAAATCAAAACTAGTTGTCCTGTTGCGTTCAGCCAGAGTGTGTTGCGCCTGAAGCGATGTACACAACAGCAGGTATGCGTGAACCAGCTGAGGATAAGGTGGTGGTCGGGCTCGTCCGGGAAAATATTTCAGATGCACAGTATGTGGACGCTGCCACATATGCAATGACAAGGGGACAAGGCACCAACAACGCAGTGGCAACTGTAGTCAACTCGGAATTACACGAGATTACCAGCGCCTCACTGCAAGACTGCTCGACAGGTGAGGCTGAAGAAGCGGCCGTCGCTCTAGCGGCAGCGGAGGGCTATCGGACTGGGCGGTCACTGACAATTCTCACTGATTCACAAGCAGCCTGCCGCAACTATCTTTGCGGCAGAGTCGGTCACAGAGCGCTCCGCACACTCCGCTCTGTAGACTGCAAGACGCAACAAACACATGCAAAACCACACAAGCCGACCAAACATAAGATCACCTGGGTACCGGGGGACACGGGGGTGGCAGGAAACCAAGAGACGGACAGGATAGCTCGAGGATATACTAACTACCGAGCATCCAACGTCAACGACCTTGCGGAATCCCTGCCAGTACCTCACGAATACTCGGCATACTCAACAACTACAAAGGCAGCAGGATGCGGTACCCACCACTGCACAAATCTTTAAACAAAGAAGAGGCTGTCACATGGAGACAACTTCAAACGGGGTCATATCGAAATCTAAAGACACTAAGTAAAATTCACCCCACGCTTTACGCACATAATTGTCCGTGGTGCCATGAAAAACCTACACTGTATCACATCACATGGGCATTGCAAAAAGTCGACACCGTCCCAGTTATACAAAACCCAAGTGTGGAACAATGGGAGGGTCTGCTCTCCAGCGACTGCCGCGTTGACCAGATCGGTTTGATACGGCGAGCTCAGCTGACGGCAGCATCCAGCGGAGCCCTGGAATAGGGGCAACCGACCGTTGCGGATGGACTCATCTGACCACACAAAAAAACACTTGTGCTAGAGCCAAATAAAGTTATCTTATCCTATCCTATCCTATCTTATAGTGTTCATCGCCTACGAGTTCACCCTTTTCGTCTGGGATATGCGCCGACGGATCAAGGAACGCAACTTCGTCTGCTGCTGCCAGGGACGATTCGACGTGCGTCGGCGCTGATTTCGACATATGTGCCGTACCGGTCTATGAACACTGGTGCAGTGATTCCCTTATCGACAGCCTACAAATACCGAGATCTGGCAGTCAACCAGGGGGGCGTGGAATCGGCATGGCTGAAGCACTGCCGCTCACGTTTTTCGTGTTGCTTTTGCAGACACATGACGTCTCAGCTTTGAAGGAATGTTGCGGTTGTGCCGTTTCGTGTTCATCGCCTACGAGTTCACCCTTTTCGTCTGGGATATGCGCCGACGGATCAAGGAACGCAACTTAGTCTGCTGCTGCCAGGGACGATTCGACGTGCGTCGCCGCTGATTTCGACATATGTGCCGTACCGGTCTATGAACACTGGTGCAGTGATTCCCTTATCGACAGCCTACAAATACCGAGATCTGGCAGTCAACCAGGGGGGCGTGGAATCGGCATGGCTGAAGCACTGCCGCTCACGTTTTTCCTGTTGCTTTTGCAGGTTAGTAACACAAACTTGCACTGTTTTCGCGCGCATTTCGTTTTGCCGGTTCCACCCCATGTGTTATTTGCTTGCCTCAGAACTCACTCGCAACCGAAAGGTTACTCGCGTCGTCGTTTTCGGTTATTGCGTCGTATTTCCTTTTATCTGTTGCTGCTACTTCTATGTGGTGATGTTGAGCCTAACCCAGGTCCGTCTACCGCAGAAACTCTGCAGATGCTCCTAGATGGCCAAGATACGATTAAGGCCAAGTTGAGTGCAATAGAACTCACCCAAATTGAAAGTAAGAGAGCCATGCATGATCTCGGCAGCCGTATTGCATCGATAGAGTCAAGAATAGCGAGCCTTGATGAAATGAACTGTGCAGTTGATGAATGGAAAAAACTATTTGAAGATCAGCAGCGGATGTTGAGTTCAGTAATGGCAAAGGTTGAGCATCTGGAGAACCAGAGGAGGCGTTGCAATTTGCTTTTCTTTGGTGTCGAGGATACAAAACCAAACGAGTCAAATGAGGACTCAGTAGAATGCGTAATTGACGTGTGTAATTCGAAATTAGGAGTTCAATCCGTAAAACTAGAAATTGCTCACAGGTTAGGCAGATTCAAGTCTGGTAGCAACCGTCCTCTAAAAGCGATTTTCGCCTCATACGCTGACAAGCAGAAGGTTTTAAAGAGGGCTTTTAAATTAAAAGGAAGTGATGTCAGTATTTCAGAGGACTTTTCTGAGGAAGTACGTAGAAAGAGAAAGTTTCTATGGCAGTTCGCAAAATCACGTGAACAAAGTGGCGACAAGATCAGCCTCAGGTATGACACTCTTATTATAAACGGCGAGAAGTACTTGTTTGATGATAATACAAATGAGGTCGTACCGATAGTAGGTGATAAGGCCAGTGCTACAAAGGAGGTAGGACCGGTTGAGTGACGGTGTCGTCGTAATGCAACGCTTATTTCCTTTCTCGTAATTAACTGCCGTAGCATTAAAAACAAGGTTGATGAATTTGCAGCTCTAATTGATATGGTGAAGCCGTCCGTTATTCTCGGCACTGAATCATGGTTAGCAAATGAAATTGCAGATGGTGAAGTATTCCTAGATCGTTTTAAATGTTATAGAAAGGACAGACACTTGCATGGAGGAGGTGTATTTATTCTTGTGGATGCTTCAATTTCTTCTTACCAAATAAATGTTGCCGATGAATGTGAAGCTGTATGGTGTAAACTGATGCTTAATAACAACAAAGTTATAACTGTGTGTTCGTTCTACCGCCCGCCTGATTCATCAGTTGATGTGTTTGCGCAGCTGGCGGGGACAGTTGACGCAATTCAAACAGATTTTATGGTGATCGGAGGTGATTTCAATCTGCCTAGCATTAACTGGACTCATCAACCCCACTTCCAGCCCTTTACGAGTCGCTCCTGCCAAGAACTGATCAACTTGGTTGAACTTTATGCATTGCGTCAAACGGTTCTGGAACCGACACGTGGGGATCACATCCTAGATTTGTTGTTCACAAATCAACCTGAATTCGTCAATTCCACTCAGGTGCTACCTGGAATAAGCGATCACAGTGCTGTGCTTTGTGAAATGAAAGTTGAACATGTAAGGAGCGCTGGTACAGCACATAGGCGAGTATATAACTATGAAAAAGCAAACGTAAGGGAGATAAACGAAGAGTTGAATAAGTACCGAACGATCTTTGAAACGCATGCCGATAACACTGGAGTGGTTGAACTATGGTCTAGATTTAAGGATAAGATGTTTGAACTGAGGCAGTGCTTTGTTCCGGCATGGATATTAACGAAGAGGAGGAGTAAAAGCAAACCATGGTTTACTCGGGAGCTACGCAGTATTACGCGCAAAAGGCAACGTGTTTACGTTAAATTTAAAGGAAATCCGACGCGTGAGAATTGGTTCAAGCTTCAGGAAATTGCCGGAAGAATGAAAGTTGCTGTGGCAGCTGCAAAGAATTCGTTTGGCATTTCAATGGAGACGAAATTAAAAGAAAATCCAAAGGAATTTTGGAAACATGTAAAGAGAAATGGAAAAGACTCTGTAACTATACCACCTCTTGTTTCTGGTGACACCTTTGTTGATGATGATGCACAAAAAGCTGAGTTCTTTAATAAATATTTCAGCTCTGTTTTCAGCTCTGAAATCGAACATGCCGATATGAATACCCCGAGTTTCCAGCCAGTGGTGAGTGTTATGGATGATGTTGTGATCAGCATCAACGGTATACAGTCTCTGTTGAAGAATCTGAAGATTGCTAAGGCTGGTTGTCCTGATGACTTGCCAAACAAATTCTACAAACTGTGTGCTGAGTCGGTTGCACCCTACTTAAAGATAATTTTTGAAAAATCGCTTGAAGAATCCTGCCTTCCAGATGACTGGAAAATTGCAAGTGTTGTGCCAATCTACAAATCTGGCCCTCGCAACACTGTATCAAATTATAGACCGGTATCTCTAACTTCAGTTGCGTGCAAGACACTCGAACATATTTTGTTCACCAGTATAGCAGCACATATGGACGCACATTCATTGTTTAATCCTCGTCAGCATGGTTTTCGAAGGGGCCTATCGTGTACTACGCAGCTGACTGAATTTGCGCACGATTTGGCTGAGGCACTGGACAGGCGACTTAGCGTGGACTGCGTGTTTTTGGACTTTAAAAAGGCCTTTGATACCGTGACGCATTCTTTACTAATTCAAAAAATGTCTTTTTACAATATTAGCCCTCAAGTGATATCATGGGTAAAAGATTACCTATGTTTACGGCAGCAGTTTGTGGTTATGAATGGCGCCGAGTCTCAAAGAGTGCAGGTTGTGTCTGGTGTTCCCCAGGGCTCCGTGTTAGGACCACTATTGTTCCTGCTCTACGTGAATGACATTGGTGACGGAATAGTATCTCAAATGCGGCTATTTGCGGATGACTGCGTTCTTTATAGTGTTGCCACTAGTGATCGAGATGCGGAAATGTTCCAAGAAGATTTGAACAGAATCTCAGAGTGGTGCGTTAAATGGAATATGAATTTGAATTTGTCCAAGACTGTCCATATGAAGTTTACAAGAAAGAAAAACCCTGATGTGTATTCATATGTTATTAGGAACACAATGTTAGAACAGGTATTCGAATTTAAATATCTAGGCGTTTATTTTACTCCTGATTTGAGCTGGCGCCGTCACGTCGATTATATCTCTGCTAAAGCATGCAGAAACTTGGGATTTCTTCGCCGAAATGCAAGCACTTTTCCACTGTCATGTCGTGACATTTTATTCAAGACTTATGTCAGGTCGGTTCTGGACTACGCGTGCACTGTCTGGGACCCGCCTACTGCTAGAGATAAAGATAAGTTGGAGAGGGTGCAGAACATTGCCTCTCGTTTCGTGTCTGGCACACGCGGGGCTCGTTACAGTGCATCGCGTACGAAGGATGCACTCAACTGGGAATTGCTTGACACGCGCCGAAAGAAGTTGCGTCTGAAGCTGTTTCATGCTGTTTATTATTCAACTGTTCGGGTTGAACGCGAAAGGTATGTGCAGGAGCCTTTTTATAGATCCAACCGTGTTGACCATGTTTTTAAAGTCCGCGAATTCGCGGCAAAAACTGAATTGTTTAAAATGTCTTTTTTTCCGAATACCTTTAGAGAATGGAACAGACTACCGAGCGATGTTGTGAGTGTGACATCAAATGATGCGTTCTTTCGTTCTTTAATGATGTGATGCGATTGTGATGTGTTCTTTTGAAGTGAGATGTACATGGTGAAAGTTTTATGCTTGTAACTCTGCCTGCGAGCGGAGGTGTCATGTGTGCTTCTTTGTTGTACATTGCCCCCCCCCCCCCCCCCACTGTAATGCCACGGCGCTGTGGGTTCCTTACTAAATAAATAAATAGATGCACAACACATGCCTGTCTTAGAGGGAGAGCTCCGTGGCCTACCCAGACGTGTTTTACGGGACACGGGGAGCAATGCGGTGGTTGTGCGGAGGGCCCTAGTTCCTGACTCAGCTCTCACCGGCTCGAGTTCTACGGTGTTCCTCATGGATGGTAGTAGTTTGGAAGTTCCCGAGGCAGAAGTCTATATCGCTTCCCCTTATTTCACTGGGACGGCCGTGGTGAAGTGCACGGAGACCCCGTTGTACGATGTCATAACTGGAAATATACCAGAGGCCCGTGAGCCGTCAAATCCAGACATTAATTGGAATAAATCAAGGCCCGCAGTTAAATTACGTCCTGGTGTAGTCAATGACGAGGTTGCCTGCGAAAATAGTGAGGGCGAGGGCCCTAAAGTGGTATTGGCTGGAAAGGAAAGTAGGGAGGATTAAGCGTCCGACCCATGCAGTTCATCAAGGAGGAGTTAGAAAAAGAGCAAAGAGAGGATGGTTCATTGAGAGCGTGTTGGTTTAAAGTAGGAAAGGTATTCCGTGGCAAACACGGCAGCTCGCACTCGTATTCTGTCGAAAAGGGTTTGCTGTACCGCCTCTATCATCTCGCCTCTGGCAGACAAGTTCGGCAGGTAGTACTTCCAAAGTCTTGCCGATCGCACGTGTTGAGGCTTGCCCACGATAGCCCTTTGGCGTGGCATCAGGGCATTAAGAAGTCTACAGATCGAGTTCTGGAAGAATTCTACTGGCCGGGAGTGCAGGAGGAGATTAAAAGGTATGTCAGGTCGTGCGACACCTGCCAAAGGACGTGCCTGAAGGGCAGAGTAGGAAAGGCCCCGTTGGGACGCATGCCTCTTATCGACACCCCATTTGATTGGGTCGCTGTCGATATTATCGGCCCGTTGTCGCCCACATCGGTGAAAGGGAATAGGTATATACCCACCCTCGTCGATTTCGCCACGCGGTATCCCGACGCCGTGGCTCTGCCAAAGGTAGATTCAGCAACCGTGGCAGAAGGTTTGGTGGAGATGTTTTCCAGAATAGGCTTTCCGAGAGAGATCTTCTGTGACCAGGGCTCTTGTTTCACTTCGGAAATGATGAGAGAGCTCAAAGATCTTTTGGCGCTGAAACATCTCAGCACGACCCCTTGCCATCCAATGTGCAATGGGATGGTGGAGAAATTTAATGACCCACTCAAACAGATGCTACGGAAGCTCAGTCAAGAGCAGCCCAAAACATGGGATCGTTATATCGCTCCGCTTCTGTTTGCATACAGAGAGATGCCGCAGGCGAGTCTAGGCTTTTCTCCTTTTGAATTGATATTCGGACAGCATGTGCGAGGACCGCTCGCAGTCCTCCGAGAGCTCTGGACAAGAGAAGAGCTAGGAGAAGAGACAAAGACGGCTTATGGGTATGTCCTTGATTTAAGAGAACGCCTCGAGCAAACTGTTAGTGCGACACATCAAAATTTGCTGCGTACCCAAAACTTTCAGAGGAAATATTATGACAGGAATAGCAAGAAACGGTATTTGAAGGTTGGAGATCGCGCCCTCATTCTTTTGCCGAGTAGCCACAATAAACTCCTGATGCAATGGAAAGGTCCATTCATGGTTGCTGGCAAAAAGAATGATGTGGATTATTGGATAGATTTGGGCGACACTAAGATACTATTCCACGTCAATATGCTCAAACGGTACAAAGAGCGTTCGTCCCAAGAGTGCGTGAAGATATTGAACACTTGATTTGCCACTGCCAAATCTTTAATACTCATCGCAAGGCACTGTTAGGTGCTTTAGGACTTCGTCAGGACGACCCCGTGCACCTGGAGCATGTCCTTGGACCCTGGACTGATGCAACTTCGGCTGAGCGAGGGACAAAAGCTCTCTTAGTTTTTCTAAGGGAGGGAACAGCGCGAAACAAAACGACGGACAAAGGAAGAGGACACAAAGACGAGCGCTCGTCTTTGTGTCCTCTTCCTTTGTCCGTCGTTTTGTTTCGCGCTGTTCCCTCCCACGATGTATGAGTACAAACTCGCCCAGTTATCCATCCTTTTTCTAAGGGACACGGGTTTAGTGGACATACTTTGATAGTCATCTAAGGGACACGGTTTTAGTGAACATACTTTGATAATCATTGTGTGTGTGAGAGTGCGTGAGTGTTTAGTATGTTTGATGTCACTTTTTTTTTCACTCTCTTCTTTCATCCTCACCTGGAGTCGCATGCCAGGCCTATAACCAGGCAGACCTCTCCATTATCCATTAAAGTCTCTTTCCTTCCTTCCTTCAAGAGTCTTTTTTGTAAGCTATCATTTGTAAATTATCGGAGGGTGATTGCCAATGTACATACAGTGCTACTATTCGATGTTTGTAACTTGTGTAAATGCAAGTGGTAGAGCTTATGGTTTGTTTTTCTTCTGCCTTCGTTCTCCGGTTATGGATTGTTCGGTGTGTACGTATTAACGTGTATGGTATAGACGTGTTTAAAGTTTGTGCCTGATGTTTCATATGGTTTTTATTTTCTCTTTTGACAGATGTATAATGTTTGACCACATGTTCCCTGTGTGCGCGTTTCCATGTGCCTCCATGTGTAACTGTGTATGTACAGTGCCTTCGTGGACTTCAGCGAAATTTAACTTGTATGTTTACACATGAACACAAGTGTTGTGTGCACTAACGGCAGTTTTTTCTGTGAAAAACCTTTCCCGAAGCGGGGGCATATATGATGTGCACACCACACTGTCGAGGGACTTTTGGAACGCGGCGTGTCGGCAGTGATGCCTCGGATAGCGGAGCGCCGTGCGGCCAGCCCCGCGTTGCGCGTGTGCGCGTGCCTATGGCGTGCGCGAGGCAGGCACGAGGAGCGGAAGGCTGACGTGCAGCAAACCGAGGTGTTGAGGAAGACACCGCAGCACAAGTCTGTTGGTTCAAGCGTGGAAGTGGCAGCTGTCGGACGTTGGGTTCGAGCTGCCAGTGACTTCCCTAGGATCACCGACGCAAGACCATTAAGCCTCATTCAAGCGTGGAGGTGGCAGCCGTCGGACTTCGGGTCTGTGCTGTCGTGGACCTCCCTGAATCAACGACGCAGGCCTACTGCATCCATTTCGAGGTCGGAAGAGGCAGCAGCCAAGGCTTCCCGGGATAGGCTGCACAAGCGTACGGTGTTTGTGGAACGCCGTCGTTCCTGCTGCAGCTGGTCAGTTCTTGGGGGCGGCTGACACGAGTTCGTCAGCGTCGCCCGTATCCATCTCCGTTCTTCATCTCCTGGCTCTCTACCATCGCCTCCCTGAACGCAATGCCAGCGACGCATCGCAACTCGCCAGCCCGCGTCTGTGCTACCTGCAAGGCATTCCCGCACCACATGGGACGCTTTGTAGCCGGTGAACTCTCTCCTTTTTATCTGTTGTGTTTTACGCGTGCCTAGTGTGTGTTTTCCTTGGTGTTTTCGCTTCTTCTATTGGCTCCCTTTCCTTTTAAAATATAAACAAGGCTTCGTTTTGTTTTGTTTGGTTTCTCTGTTCTTTTCTTCGAACCTGTACGCGAAAGCGTCCCCCTTCAGCAGTCGGGGACGCGTCCACCCGATTCGCGACATCTCAGTTGTGTAAATTGATGTACCCATTGATGGGTACCCTAATTGATGTACCCAGTTTGGTTCGAGAACAAAATTTCCATACACCGAGTTGCCTGTAGTAACTAATCATGAAAAAAACATAAGGAAACACTTCATGATTAGTCAGCATGTGTACAGTCTTTGTGGAAAGTAACCAGGCTGCACGTTTTTCTTCTCAGTCGTATACTAAAGCTGTTGTGACAGCCCTGAAGCTCTAAATATCTGTATGGTAGGAAGAACCCCTGTTCTTACCTTAAAAACTTTTTGATCTTTAGGGAAGCCGTGAGGGCTCTGTTAAACGATTGAGAAGCGAACCATGGAGCCTGGTTACTTTTCACAAAGACTGTACAGTATGGTCCACTGTTAAAGGGAACCTCGCGCAGCGTGGCCGCTGCGCTCCGCGAAGCGCCCCTATTGAGAAGCGGCGACACCAGGCACATGCGTGGTAACCGCGGAAGTAGGAGCCAGCCCCGCGTCGTCTGCTACACTGCAAACCGAAAAACTCCCGGATAGGAGTAAATGGGTTATCGCGTAGCGCACTCCCGAAAAGGGGATTTATATACTCCTCAGAATAGGAGTATATCGTTTACTCCTCTGTTTGAAGGGGTACATTCGGAGTGCTAGAAGGAGTAAAGTTTTACCGCTCTGCAGACGGGAGTTTATTTAGGAGTAAATTTGTGATCACAAAGGAGTTAGCATGGCAATCAATAGAAGTATGGTATACTCCTTTGCAGCTACCTTTATAGTACATTTCAGGAGTACGTGCCTGTTACTTTTAAGTAGTTTTGAAAGGAAATTTTTGGAGAAATTTCCCTTACTATAGGGTTACATTTATGATTCCCAGACGAGTATATTATTTCACTTGATGAGGAAGCCGATTTGAAATAAAGTATTCGTATGGAGGCTCATTTTAGAGCTTGATATTCCAGGATAAATGCGTCGATGAAATTACAGTGATTTATTTCAAACAATATTTTATTGTGTACAAAACATTTGAGACATGTGTTCGGCAGCTTGCTTTCGACGGTTACAGAAAACCAACGTCTTGGCCCCTGTAGAAAAGAAGAAGAGTGCCTTAACCCACGCTGTCTTTGGGTACAGAATTGAAATACAAAAAGGAATGAAAATAGAGATGCCACACTTGAAAGCAAGGGAACCTTGAAATGCTTTGCTGTCAACATACAGGCTCCTTCTGAAAGAAAGATAAGAAAAAAAAATAAGTGCATCAGAGGAATTGCACCTCTAAGCTTGAAGTATGAGGTGCTTCAAGTGTAGAAGTCAAGGTCCCAAAGCAGTTCAGAGTGCACTTTTCAAAAAGGAGGTATTATTGAAGTTTAAACGTTCTTCATGACAAAAGATTAGCTAGTCGAACATAGTAGGTAATCAACCAGCTAATACATACCTGTACCCTGTCGGATGACAGCGGCTAAACGCGGTTTTCAGGGGATCACAAATTCCAGAGAGCCGCTTTCGTAAACGTTAAGGCAATACGGCGAATGGGAAGCAGCATCGATAGGGAACATTTTTCCCGCAAAGCATAAAATTGAAAAAATAAAATGGTCTTACTGAGGCACTTGCGCATTCGCGCTGCCTTTGGCTGCGTTCCTGCACTGAAATAGGCCTTGCGATATAATTTTCTTTTTCACTTGTCAGAGGTTCCTCATGCTTTTCAGGCATCATATCAGAACCAGATATTTAAATCAGAACATGCAAACAAAAGACAGCGCTTTGCGTACATGCAGCGGAAGCTTACATGCAATGTCCTTGATGGGAGAACCCGGTGCTACGCATTTCAGGACGTCGTCATTCTGTGTATAGGTCAAAGGCACGGCAAGGGTGACTAACATAGCAGGCATTTTTAGAAAGCTACCACCAGACCCACCCTCCCGCCGCCACCTGTCTTCTGTTAAGCTTTGCCCTCACATTCGTGGCCAGTGTTCAAAAGAAAACATTCTACACATCTGGCTGGGAAAGGAATATATTTTAAGTAGGAAAGAACGCCAACCAAAAAAAATGAAAAAAAAACACGACGTTTCGGAATCTTGGTTCTTTCAGCTGGTGTGACTGCGAGGGAGTCACAGCTTGCCTTTTTTAAGCCTTCGGTTAGTCATCCGCCGCGTCACTGGTCGTAGACAGTTGATGCAAGAATAGTTCCCTCGAAGTCAGTCTTGTTAACCAGCTCTTCCTTCCTTGTTCATTTGTTTGACATCCGCTTTGTGCTGCTTCAGTTTTTCTGGGAAATGCTTGCTTTCGCCAATGTACTACGTCCAGCACGAGCAGGGGATCTTGTACACTGGCGTATGCTTTATTCTTTTTCTTTCGCTGCCTTCCCGGGATCAGCAGTCTAAACCGGAACGCATGCCTCCACTAGTTTCACATATTGAAATGTGTTCGGAAACTGCACGCGAAATGGCAACGTCTTTTCACATTTTTCAAATGCGAAGGGCTTACAAGATACCACATTTTGAAACTAGACGCCTAACGATCCAGAAAAGCAGCGCTCAGTACGGTTGCCACCTAATGTCCGCTGCCGAAAATCGCTGCAACGTTAAGATGCCGCCAACTCGGAAAATGTAAGAGTTTAACTAATCTCCTTGAGCGCTAAGGCGTCGCCATGTCCTGTGCTATGACTGAAAAGAATAAAATCGCTTGCGTTGTTTGCATAACAAGGCCCTCTTAAAACACAGGAAAGGAAACAACCGAGTAGGGCAGGCATTATTTTGTTCTCAGCACCGTTCGTAATAATGTGACAAAGATTCACGGACCCCAAGGCTGTGCATTTTCACCTGTCATTGCCTGTACAGCTTTCCCATATTCATGGGGCGTGAACACATGAAGAAAATTTGGTCCCTAGAAGAACTGACCGTAGTTCCAGTTGTACATGTTAGCGTAACAGCCACGACTGCTGTGCCACACTTTTTTTCAGCCGCATGCAACAACAAATTTCTCAGATACTTACTTCATGACTGCTGTGTGAGTTGGCTCCACCGGACCACGATGAAGCCTTTGCTGTTTTTCTGTCCTCGTTAAGCCTTTCATCTCGGCGCTCCCGTGGTTCACAGCAAGTCTACGCACAGTAAAAAGGGAGCGGCGTTAAGTGCATGTGCGCCTGTGGCATCAAAGGAGAGTTTAATACTGCTTACCAGAACACACGACGATGATAATCCGGTCTTTAGTATTCTTGCAATACAGCGAAAGAACGAGGGGCGGATGATGTCGAGACAACTGATGCGTCACACACACACCGCCATGTCGGCGCGGCGAAATGGCAGCAGCCAACACTTGTATGCTGCGTAAACAATGAATGACCAGCCGCTGTTTCTGCACGTATTGCTGGCTTGAGTGAGACGTTCATTGAAGCACGTTGCTGCTAAGGTCGATGATGTCCAGTCTCTTACGTCGCGACAAGAGCGCGCAAAGGAGCGGGTGGCAAACTGGCGGCTGCGGGGAGGTCGACGCGTCACACACCGACATGTTGGCTTGATTGAGCTCGGCTGGCTAAGCCTCTCGCGGACTGCCGTCGCAAGCGATGCAACACCAAGCGTTCTCCGAACACACACTGTCTGTGGCGCACATTGGTGCGCAAGGCTGCGGCGATCCTGTGTCTTCTAACATGACAAACGTGCGTGAAGCAGCAAAAGCAGAGGCAAGAAGCGAGCAGGCAGCCAGAACAGAGCCGGCGTCGTCACCTGCAAGTGCAGCGAACCGGCAGCTGCCACTAGGCGGCGGGCAGGCACTAAGGAGTGCATAAAGGGCCTGAAGGAGTATTGAAGCCGACATACTCCTGCTTGGAAAAGTAGTAATATAATGTAAATGCTTTATTTTACTCCTCGAGTTTGTGACGGAAGTAAAGAAGGAGGATTTCCTCTTTTTTACTACTTACATCCGATTACGCAATTTTGAATAAGGAGTTTAAAAGCGGGAAGAAGCCATTTATACTCCTATTTGCGCTCATTTGTTTTTACAGTGCACGGTGCTCTTTTGGCGCTTGGCTTGCTGGAACGCGACGGGTGAACTAAACACAAAAAGATTTTTCTCGAACTACGTAATGAACGTGCGTTACTCAGACGCCCAGCGGCTGGATTATGTTTATTCGACAGACTCCCGATGCGGCGACGTGCCGAGTTTCAAATATTAGTACTCTTCCCTGAACTACATATTTCATCGTTTCCTGCGTCCCTATGACTGCGCGCAATTACAAGCGTGTTGGCAAATTTTCAGACCCCCGTTGATAGGCCGAGAAGGAATCCGGCCGCACAATTTCGTTTTCGGAGCATCGATGTCATGCAGCACGCTGCGACGGCGACTACCGCCCGCGCATATCTGACTCCCAGCGAAGTGTGTAGCTGCACGCCGTTTACACAAAGATTGCCTTGTCACTGATCCTTCATCAAGTTTTTCGAAGGAGTCTTGCCCCAATGCGCACTTCCCTTCCTTCTGCCAGCGCTGCATTTCCGTTCTTCCGGCGAGTGCAAACTGCGCGCTTTCTAAGTGCCTTTCGCCGTTTGAGCGGTAAAGCTGCCTCCACTGCGAAACCACTTGCAAAAATGCTCCAGCGGGAGCAGCTACCATATAGTGAAAGTAGTCGCAGAAACCTTTGCAATGATGGATCAGTTCTGCTTCCGACACTCTGGATATTGTGATAAATTTTAAGAGTTCGGAAGAACTATAAAAAAATGTCATTGTCGCGCAGTTTTCGTCCTAAGAGGAAATGGGCCATTGCGCAGTTTTCCACGAAATAAGTTTAGCGTTCACGCGAACCCTTTTCGGAACCTTTCGGTAATTCGACATTCTGATAATTCGGCCATATTTTCAACTTTCTTAAACTTCGAATTAACAAGTTACTTTCACCATAACTTTATTCAACAAATATTTTTCGTTTTTTCCCGCCTTAACCAGGCGTAATAATTTCGAAAACGAGAAGCCTTCTAATGTGAAGTGCATATATCATGAATATTGCAGTGTGCTTTAAGTATAAGAGAACCTTCGCAAGTCGTGTTTGTGAGGGACTTTCCTCTAATTTATTCACAACAAATAAGGCAACTTAACGAGCACTTCATCCACTTAGTAGCGTGTAATGTCGCCTTCAGATTCGATGACTGCACTCATACGCACTGGCAATGATCGGAAAAACTCCTAGGTTAATGTTGCGTCGCGCTTCAGCCGCTCCCATTCGGACTCCACTGCAGCCCACAAGTTGTCTGCAGACAGTCCGTGTACACACGGACGTGCCAGAGCAACCATCATCCCCCAAATGCTTTCGATGACGTTAAGATCGGGTGACTGAGGGGGCCAGGGGAGGACAGCCACGCCATGTTGCTGTAGAAGCGCCTCCACTTTCTTCGCAGTATGCACAGGCGAGCGGCCATGCTGAAACACGTAGTCTTCGTCGCGAAACGGGCCACATGCCAGGTGGGGCAACGCTACGTGCTTCAATATGTCGCAGTACCTCTCAGCCTTGAATTTTCCTTCAATCCGTACGAGGGGGCCGAGGCCTTCCTTCACAACTACGCCCCACGCGCTAACGACGGTCCGGCCACTGGCCGCTACTCTTTGCACGAACTGGGGTCGGAACCTAGAAAAGTAAAAAAAAATGCTTTATCAGCATCGCTCTGATAGAAGCTGCGTCAAAAGTTTAGACGCTGGCCTTAGCGCAGAAGGGAGGACGGGGGGGGGGGGGTCGTTTTTTTTTGTACTACAATAATTTTTTCGCTCACTCACTTCAGCTTAGGTTTTCGTACCAGGAAGTTGTTGGTCGTGCCCATTGCGCAGATTCCTTACTATGCATAGTAAAGCTAAGCTACGACAGTTAAAATGTCTCGTCACGTTCTTCATATGCGAGAGAGAACATGTTATCATGTTAGGTGGCGGTCTTGTCCGGAAACACAGCAAACCTAGTTCTTCTAGCAATGATATTGAACTGGAGACAAAAAACAAAGAAGTAAAATATTTGGCAAATGGCGCTGAATAAAATAGATTCTTCGCGAAGTGCATTAGAGTTGGAAAACTCACCGGGTGTTTATGGGTCGCCGAACACGAGCCTTTTGGTCCCATTTGGTTGTGAAACTGCACTCATCTGTAAAAGAATCTTTTTCCAACCGTGAACAGTCCAGGACTTGTGCTGTTGGGCGAACGACAGCGCTTCGTTTTGTTGCACACACGCAGCAATGGCTTCTGAACTGCAAATCTGCTTCTCAGGCCTGCGTCATGAAGGCGCCGCATGATCGTTGTTTTGGAAACGTGAAGACCAACCGCCTCCCGGATCTCTTGGACCGACGAACCTGGTTTCTCGGCTGCGACAGCGACGATATAAAGGTCTTCTTCTTCACTTGTTGCTCGAGACCGCGGCTTGAGAGGTGCACCCCTAATTCGGTTTTCCTTCTTGAAGGCTTGTATGATCCGGTTCACAGTTTTTAGTGGCCTTTGTGACAACTGTGAAATCACACGTTGCGAGTATCCTCGTAGGCATAGCCGCACGATCTTTCATCTTTCGCTCTGTGGTACTCTAGCCATCGCGAAGTGACTGCTGCCAGACAAGTGACACCGTTGGGAACCGCACAGCGTTTTATCACCGCCGTCTACTCCCATGGAAACACGAAATGCCGCATCATCCCTATTGCGACCAGGCTGCTGTTGTGTTTCTACCCCCCCCCCCCCCCTTAACTCTCTTTGTGTGTTCCCGTCACACCTGTGTCCACTTAGGCCATGTCCAGAGGCAGTGCGTCGTTCTGCGAAAGTGGTCTTCATACACGCGCTCCCATGCAACCTCATGACAGGTGGAAACGAACACGAGGGAGGTATTCAACTCCTGGATTCCTGGTACCACCACTTCTGCCTAACTGCCACGACGTGTCTTCCGGAGTTCCCCTTAAACGTCACCCAAGGCACCCAAGTATTGACCTTGCGACATTGTGTGCATCTGTCAAGGTGACATGTCTCAACGCCAGCTGCTACCTGCGGAGACGAGCGTCTGCCAAGCGCCTGCCATTCAACCGGTCCTAGCTCTTTTGTCAACCGCGGGGTGACGCCGCGGCAGGTGTTCGCCTTTGGGGAATTTCCTTGGAACAAAGATATGGAATCCACCTGGCCGGAAACGACTAGCCCGTCAACACGCTCTTCTGGACACTTCCAAGTATCCACGGGCCTCAGCGGATGAAGCGAGGTGACGACGCGGCAGGTGTTCGCCCATCTTGTTTCCTCGAGACAAGATATGAAATCCACCTGGCCTGACGGGCCACTTCCGACTATTCAGGGGCCTCAGCCGAGGAAGACGACGAAGCGGTGAACGACCTTGGAGCACCCGGACGAAGTCCCTACGATTGGTTGAAAAAGGCGGGAAGATCTCGGGAGGGTCTATTTAAAGCGCTCCAGCCGTTCATCGAGAAGCCATTCCCGGAGCGACTCCCTGAGCAATACGCTCAACGTTTCCCTGAGACTTCTCAGTTTTTACCTTGTTTGTCATTTTTGTAAATAATCATGTAATTATGTAAATACAGTTTTTCCTTCACTTCCCCTACTCCCCGTCTCCGGCCCACGTTCCTTCCTCCTTCGGCACTGCGGCGGTGCTCCTGGACCCGATGCCTGGTGGGACACGCTACTAGGACGGCAAAACATATCAACTGGTTGGCAGCGGCGGGATCGTCCACGCTTGGTCCTGGCTTCAGCAGTGGTGAGCGCTTGACTTCCTTTAGGAATCTGCCAGGCTGATAACTCTGGAAATTTATCAGTACCTGTAGATTAATCTTCTGCACGTGCTTGCTAAAGCATTTCACGTAGCAGCTTATTGTTGAAAGTCCTCGTTCGGAAGTTGCCATGGATTTGAGCAAACTAAAGAAGCCAGATTTGATTTTGCTGTGTGAAGAGCTGGGTATTGAGGTCGGGAAAGGTCGCAGAAAGCCGCAGCTTATTGAGGCTATTGAGGAGTGTGGTGTCGAGGACGAAGAAATTGCGGAGTCCTGGGAGATCATTCAAGAGGGGATCAGGAAAGCTAAGGAGGAGGCCGACAGGGTTGAAAGGGAGCGCAAGGAGGAGGCCGACAGGGTAGAAAAGGAACGCCTTTACCAAAAGGAAGCAGCTAAGGAGGAGGCCGACAGGGTAGAAAAGGAACGCCTTTACCAAAAGGAAGCAGCTAAGGAGGAGGCCGACAGGGTAGAAAAGGAACGCTTTTACCAAAAGGAAGCAGCTAAGGAGGAGGCCGACAGGGTAGAAAAAGAACGCCTTTACCAAAATGAATCCGAAGAAAGGCAACTTGCTTTAAAGCGTTTAGAGTTGCAAATTGCGGAGACATAGCGCACCGAGAATAATTCGACCAATAATCAGGAGGTCTCGACACCTAGAAAAATTAAAATCAAAGATCTTCTACAGCCTTACACAGCAAATGAGGACATCGGGTTGTTCCTCGTAAACTTCGAGAGGGTTTGTGAGAAAGAAGGAGTACAACGAGAGACCTGGCCGCAGAAAATATTGCATGTGCTGCCTTGTGAATCGGCCGAAATTATTGCCAGGTTGTCAAAAGAAGATGCTGATAACTATGACAAAGTAAAAGCAGCGCTTCTGAAGAAATACCGACTGTCAGCGGATGCATTCCGGCGCCGCTTTAGAGATGCCAGGCGGAAACAGGGCGAGACGTTCCAAGATTTCTCATACAAGTTAAAAGCCGATCTCATTGAGTGGCTGAAAGCGGAGGAGGCTTATGAGAGTCGCGACATGGTCATTGAAGCAGTCTGCCTCGAACAGCTTTATGGTTGTCTGGGGGAAGAAATGCGCTTGTGGGTGCAGGACAGGCCAGAAAAGAAAACCGTAGAGCGCGCGGCAGAACTTGCTGATGAGTTTGTGGCCCGTCGGGAATCTGAAAGAGCACGTGTTCGGCCCATGTCTCAATCTGACAAAGATAGTCGGGCGAGTTTTCCAGGAAATGACAGAACTAAGAAAGCAGCGAGAAACATGTCGTCGAATAGTCCTCCCGCACCCAACAACAAAGATGCTAGCAACAAGGAAGACGCTAAGAAGGAAAAGGCTTTTGAAGCCAAAAAGCCGATCGTGTGTTTCCGGTGCCGAGAGCCCGGACACCTTTCGACCGGCTGCCGTAAGACAAAACTTATCTTCTCATTTCTGGATAACGAGGACGAGCACTTCCGATTGTTGCAGCCCTATCTACGGGACCTACAGGTTAACGGAAAACCATGCCAAGTTCTCCGCGACTCCGCTGCAACGATGGACGTTGTCCGCCCAGAGTATGTTAAGCCAGGAGAATTTACAGGTGAATGTGCCTGGATACGGCAGGTAGTGGAGGAGAATAGCGTATGCTTGCCCATCGCCCGCGTCGCAATCGAAGGACCATTCGGGGTGCTTCACACCGAAGCAGCAGTGTCACAAAACCTGCCCAAGCAGTATCCTTACATTTTTCCTAATCGCTGGGATATGCTGCTCAGAGAAAAAGGCCTTAGTTTTGGCGATCACGCTGTCCAGGCTCTAACTCGTGCAAAGGCTCGAGAAATCGCAGCGCATGCAAAGCGCCTGGAGGAAGAGGGCAGGAATGAAACTTTGATCCAAGAGCATGTCCACAATGACGAGCCAGACCAGGACTTACTTCTGGCACAGGGGTAAAAAGTACCGATAGTAGTGCTGGCTATGGTGAGTCTTCCGAATCAAGCGCAAGTGATGAGCTGGGGCTAGGAGAGGGATTGAATACGAATCTAGTGTTGCCCCACTCGGATGGCTTTCTCGAAGTCCTTCGTGTGAACAGAGAAACGTTCGCCGCTGAGCAAGAGAAAGACCAAACTCTACAAAACTTGAGTCACCAAAGCAACATGGGTGTGTCACGGAAGAACCTAACTTTCCAGCGCCGTTCTGGCCTACTATACCGCCAGTATCAGGATAGGAAAGGTATCCAACACGACCAACTTGTTGTCCCGTCTAAGTATCGAGCTCAAATTATCGGCCTCTCTCATGGAAAAGGTTGGGCCTGTCATTTGGGAATTAAAAAGACCAAAGAAAGATTGTTGAGACAATTTTATTGGCCCGGATGCTTCAAAGACGCGGAAAAGTTTGTCGAGACTTGCGACACTTGTCAAAGGATTGGGAAGTCACATGAGATCAGAAAAGCACCAATGAAACTGGTTCCCATAATCACCGAGCCTTTCCGTCGTGTTGTTGTTGATGTGGTGGGGCCCTTGCCGGTGACTACGTCTGGTTACAAGTACATTCTCACCATAATTTGCCCGGCTACCAAGTTCCCGGAGGCTGTACCACTCAAACAAATCAACTCGGTTGAGGTAGTTGAGGCACTTCTTTCGGTGTTTGCCCGGGTCGGATTTCCGGCCGAACTACAGAGTGATGAGGGCAGCGTTTTCACCAGTGCTCTGACGACTACTTTCCTCGAGAGGTGCGGCATTCGAATTGTTCATAGTTCGGTGCGGCACCCGCAAAGAAACAGCGTGGAGGCATGACATTCTGTGCTAAAGAGAGTGCTGAGGGCTTTGTGTTATGAACACAAAGAGACTGGGAGGCTTGTTTGCCTGCTACAATGTTTGCATTGAGGTCAGTGCCTCACGAAGCCACCGGTTTCAGCCCAGCAGAGTTGGTATATGACCGATCCCTGCGGTCCCCGCTACAGATGCTCCGCGAGGCATGGGAAGGGCGCGGAGAGGATCCCACTGTCGTAGAGTACGTGTTGCAGCTGTTAGAACGCCTTCAGTCATGTCGCGAGCTGGTAGAGGTCAACATGAAATCCGCTCAGGGACGAGCAAAACTTTATTACGACCGGAACGCCAGAAAAAGAACTTTCGCCGTTGGAGACAAAGTTCTTTTGCTTAGTGCCTCACGGAAGAACAAACTATAGGTGCTGTGGGAGGGCCCCGCGGAAGTGATACAGAAGCTTTCCGACACTAACTATGCTGTTAGAATTCCTGGCAGACGCAAAGAGGTACGCATCTATCACACTAATTTAATGAAGCCGTACCGAGAGAGAGAAGCTGTTGTACACCTGGCTCTGAACGCGCCTGAGGAAGTGGAGACTGAGATTTTTTTTCCCGGAGTCCGCGTTAGATTCCGCACTCGAAGGGCTTTGTGAGAAAGTTGGCAGTGATCCAGCGCTAGGCGATAATCAGCGAAGGGACCTGGTAGCTATTCTGCGAGAGTTCGGCGACCGTTTTGTAGACCAGCCCGGGAGAACGAGCTTGATGGAACATGACATACAGTTAACTTCTAACGAGCCCGTTCGGTGCAGACCCTACCGTGTCTCGCCTAGGCAGAAAGAGATACTGGCAACAGAGATACAGCGGATGCTAGACTCAGGACTGATAGTGCCGTCGGAGAGTGAGTACACAACCCCGATCATATTAGTTGAAGCGCCCGGTAAAGATCCCCGGCCCTGTATCGACTATCGTCGTCTGAATGAAATCACTCGAGATCAGAGCTATCCGATTCCAAACCTGGAAGAGAGGGTCGAGACCATAAGTAGCGCTCAGTATGTCTCTACGCTAGATCTCACTAGAGGGTACTGGCAGGTGCCTCTGACTGAGCAGGCGAGCCGATTTGCCACCTTTATTTCCCCCTTGGGAACGTTTCGCCCTCTTGTCCTTACCTTTGGCCTCAAAAACGCGCCGTTTTGTTTTTCCCGGCTTATGGACCGGGTCCTGCAGGGCATGCACGACTACGCACTTCCGTATTTGGATGACATAGCTGTCTACTCAAAGAGCTGGGAGGAACACTTGTACCATCTAAAAGAAGTGTTGACACGGTTGCGAGAGGCCGGCTTGACCGTCAGGGCTACGAAATGTCAACTGGGGAGAGCGGAAGTTACCTATTCGGGCCATGTCGTCGGACGCGGTTACCGGCGTCCGCTAGAACTAAAAGTGGCGGCGATATCTGAATATCCCAGGCCAGGCACCAAAACAGACATTCGTTCTTTCCTCGGGCTAACCGGATACTACCAACATTATATCCGAAACTTTTCCGAGCTCGCGAGCCCGCTCACGGACAGCTTGCGAAAGAGCGAACCTGTGAAAGTCGTGTGGGACCTCCCCAAGGAACGCTCATTTCTTGCCCTCAAGGCAGCCTTGACTAGCCAGCCCGGTTTACGAGCCCCTGACTACGAACGGTCGTTTGTTCTGCAGTGCGATGCCAGCGACCGCGGTATGGGCGCCGTCCTCAGTAAACAGGCCGAAAACGGAGAGGAACACCCCGTAGTATTTGTTAGCAGGAAGCTAACGCTACGCGAGCAGGCGTACAGTGTGTCGGAGAAGGAATGCGCCTGTCTCGTATGGGCAATCCAGAAGTTACAGTGTTACCTGGCAGGATCTCGGTTTACTGTGGAAACCGACCACTGCCCTTTGACCTGGCTTCGGAACATGTCAGCTAAAAACGGTAGACTCCTTCGTTGGAGCCTGGCGTTACAGGAGCACTCATTTGACGTGCGTTACAAAAAGGGACGAGATAATGACAACGCTGATGGCCTCAGCCGAAGCTTTCCCTTGTAATGCCCTTTCCTGACTCCCCAGACGTTATTCCGCTATGCAAATTTGTATCTTCTTTTTTTTTTTTGCTTTAGCGGGAATCATTTTTTTTTCTGTTCTGTATGTGTGTTCAGCAGCTCCACCTTCTCTTTATGCTCTCACGGGAGGTGGCTTTCTATGACATAAACCGTGCTACGGCACCCCCCCCCAAAAAAAAAAATTTTAGAAAATTTTCCTGCCTTTTGGCTAAACAAGCTCTGTGTATTCTGGTTTGGTCAAACTTGGAAACTTTCGGAGGAGGACGTAAATTTCACGCGACAGCTCATTTTCTCTAAAGACACTTTGTTCACCGAAAACAGCTTGGCAGTTCTTAAAGTCGGTTTGGCGCTTTCTGCTTGTTGGGCTTTGTACCTTGCTGGTTGAGACCGTCACAGTTGTCAACGAAGCAAGAAGAACCTTTGGGCCCAGCTGTGACCAAAAGCCGAACGGACACAACTCCAGGTCTCTGCGCGCAGCAGCGTTGGCTGCAACCACTACGAGACCTCTTCGGGCGGCGGACGTGCTGTTGTGTTTCTACCCCCCCCCCCCCTTAACTCTCTTTGTGTGTTACCGTCACACCTGTGTCCACTTAGGCCATGTCCAGAGGCAGTGCGTCGTTCTGCGAAAGTGGTCTTCATACACGCGCTCCCATGCAACCTCATGACAGGTGGAAACGAACACGAGGGAGGTATTCAACTCCTGGATTCCTGGTACCACCACTTCTGCCTAACTGCCACGACGTGTCTTCCGGAGTTCCCCTTAAACGTCACCCAAGGCACCCAAGTATTGACCTTGCGACATTGTGTGCATCTGTCAAGGTGACATGTCTCAACGCCAGCTGCTACCTGCGGAGACGAGCGTCTGCCAAGCGCCTGCCATTCAACCGGTCCTAGCTCTTTTGTCAACCGCGGGGTGACGCCGCGGCAGGTGTTCGCCTTTGGGGAATTTCCTTGGAACAAAGATATGGAATCCACCTGGCCGGAAACGACTAGCCCGTCAACACGCTCTTCTGGACACTTCCAAGTATCCACGGGCCTCAGCGGATGAAGCGAGGTGACGACGCGGCAGGTGTTCGCCCATCTTGTTTCCTCGAGACAAGATATGAAATCCACCTGGCCTGACGGGCCACTTCCGACTATTCAGGGGCCTCAGCCGAGGAAGACGACGAAGCGGTGAACGACCTTGGAGCACCCGGACGAAGTCCCTACGATTGGTTGAAAAAGGCGGGAAGATCTCGGGAGGGTCTATTTAAAGCGCTCGAGCCGTTCATCGAGAAGCCATTCCCGGAGCGACTCCTTGAGCAATACGCTCAACGTTTCCCTGAGACTTCTCAGTTTTTACCTTGTTTGTCATTTTTGTAAATAATCATGTAATTATGTAAATACAGTTTTTCCTTCACTTCCCCTACTCCCCGTCTCCGGCCCACGTTCCTTCCTCCTTCGGCACTGCGGCGGTGCTCCTGGACCCGATGCCTGGTGGGACACGCTACTAGGACGGCAAAACATATCACTGCTTTCGAAATCAACGTTCTGGTAATCTCCAGCTCAGTTTGTATGTTCTGTCTTCATTTTAGTCTTTCATCGAAAGTAGTTCGAATGACAACATCCTTGGCGTGTGGCGGTGGCGCTGCGCCGCGCTGTTGCAGACAACACGCGGCCGGCTGCTCCTTGCACGCTTAGTGCCCGTGTGCCCGGTGCCGCGATCGTGCACTCGGACGTTGCATTATGCGCGATTCCCAATTTCGAAAATGTGTACCCTCATTCCTAAAGCCGAATGAACCGCGAAAGTTTTTGCATGACGTTGTGGGTATTTCTTCATCATTAAACTGTCTCGTTGCCTACAGCGGCACCGTTTGTCTTTCTGGAGTATGAATACCGCAGCCATGACGGCCATTGATGTTGGGTGACGGACCAAATGCACTAATAGCCCCGCCGCAACTACAGGAGGTTGCTTTCGTGGGTTCAGAACAGAAAGCAGACGAAAACTAGAGATGTCCCTCCTGCGCCACTATTGCATCGCGGAAAAATTGCCTAAGAAGAATCGGAAATTAAAAAAATATATTGCAGAAACACACGTTCATTACGTAGTTGCGCGAAAAATCTTATCTTTAGTTAACCCGTCGCGTTCCAGAGTTCCTACCTCCGGAAGGCAATCGCCAAAAGAGCGCCGTAGGAGACGCCGCGGGGCTGGCTCCACCTCCCCCGGTTACTACGCCTGCGCCTGGTGTCGCCGATTCTCGCCGTTTCTCAAAACGGTCGCTTCGCGGAGCGCAGCGGCCAAGCTGCGCGAGGTTCCCTTTAACAGTGGACCATACTGTAAATATTGCCCCGTATCACTGTTGTGGCCGTTCGTTCGCGCTCAAGGCCGCAGGAAAGGGGTGTTATTTTTGTTTGGGACGCGATAAGCGACGTGACTAATCTCGATTGATCACAGCCATGAAGAGCTGCATCTAGGTGTTCCAGATTACTGTAGATGATCTTGAGCTGTTATCGCGAAGTTTCCTTGCCGGCTTTAAATTGAGCGATGCCGCGAGCGGCGGGTATTCGTAGTTCGACGGCTGACGAGCACGTTTGTTGCTTACGCCGCCGCCGAGTGATTCAGTTTTTTTGCGGGCGCAAGTCAGCCAAAATAACGAGCTTCGTTTGCAAGTTTTGTTGGTGTCTTCCTGACCGCTGGACTGCTGTTACTACAGCGTGACATCTGGTGGAGGTGCTGGGTAGCCTTCCTTGTACCGGACACCCCCAACAAGTTGTGACGCCAGCCCTCTGAGTCATTCACCGGAGGACCTGACTCCAGTCCACTGAGCAAGCCGACGTCTGCTAGGGGACGCACCTGAGTTCGGGACTCTGTCGGACCCTACCCGAAGCGAAAGTAAGTAGCAACGTCCACCATGAGCTTGCCCCAGTCGACGACTTCAATCATTCTGCAGCAGCCCCGGACGCCACCAATCTTCGACGCTTCGCCTGGTGCCGACCCCGAAGAATGGCTGGAACAGTTCGACCGTGTGGCTGTCTTTAACAACTGGGACGACGCCATGAAATTTATGTACAGGCGCTGACAAAAGCAAACGGAGCACGCAACTGTCTTCGAATATTTTTCGCGCGTCACCTAATTGAAATTCCCACCAGTGGTACGCGCATGCTGGTAGCGGAGGTTGGCGGGCTTTCTTGTAGACAAACAACGCTTCTTCATTACCAATGGAGAAAGCGTGATGGCACTTCGAACGCAATAGCGTGCTCCGTTTACTTATGACCGCGCTTGTAAGTCTTCTTCGCCTTTGAGGGACCAGCAAGAATCTGGTTTGAGAATGATGAATCCAGGCTTGCGAACTGGGGAACCTTTAAGGAGTGGCTTCTCAAGTCTTTCACAAACGTTGTGAGAAAGGAGAGAGCCCAGCAGCTGCTACACTCTGGCATACAACACCCAAACGAGACCGTTGCAGTGTACGCTGAGGGAATGAAGCCTCTCTTCCGGCGTGCTGACGCGAGCATGGAGGAAGAAGAAAAGGTAAAGTTGCTTATGCGAGGAGTTAAGGAGCAACTCTTTGGCCGCCTTGTCCGCACCCCTCCGATAACCGTCGCGGAATTCGTAGAAGAAGCTTCCACCATGGAAAAAACTCTTGATTCCAGAGCCCGTCAGTATGACCGCCAGCAGCACGTTTCTTAACAAGCCGCCTGTACTCCGCTAACAAAGATAACCTGCGGGAGGTTATACGTAAAGTTGTGCGAGAAGAGCTCCGACGATTGCTGCCAACGGGAACGCAGCCGCAGCTTGCATCGCTCACTGACCTAATCCGGGACGACGTTCAACAGGCCTTGTGTGCGACGCCGATAACCACGCAGCCTCTGCAGTCCCCAGCGATTACATTCGCCGCAGCAGTGCGCTGTCCTGCCCCTCGGACCCAAGTCCCTATCGCCCTCAGCCAGCTGCGTTGGACCGCCGCTCTCTCGCCCCAACTCGCCCGTCCTCCGAGCGTCGCACACAACCGACGAAATGCGATGAGTGGAGAACTCCCGATCAGCGCCGCCCACTACGCTTCTACTGCGGCGAAGCCGGTCATAATCTCCGGTACTGTACATACAGGAGAAAGGGCATCCGGGGGTTCTCTTACGACACCCCACGACCTCGACCCGGGCAGCGACCAGCCGAAATCGAAGAATTTTTGCGTGGGGAAGAATACTCATCGCCGAGCCGCCTATCAAGTTCCCCGTCGCAATCGTCACCACGCTTTGTATCTCCAAGCCGAGACTACGCCGTGCGTGCACTCTCCCCCAGCCCCCGAAGGTTAAACTGAATAAAGCAGCCTCTGGAGGTGAGGTTGCTTCAGAGCGCAAGAACTAAGATCCTCCATCGACGAAAAAGCAAGGCACACCAACTGATGACACATCATTATAAGTAGACTTTGATGAAACGTGCCGCATATGCTGCGGCCAGTTCCCAGTGCTATGCCGGGACTACAACCAGGGTAGTAGTGGTAGGCTGCGTTGCCCAAGATGTTGCCGCCAGCACGTGTTCGCAGACAAAGTCAGCTGCTACGGTCATCCGTGCCACAACGACTAGCACTAAAAGTACGCACTCGAATGTGCGGCCAATACAAAGGACATTTCAGCGTACCAACCAAGGCTGCTATTCTTTCTTCCCGAGGGCACAACAAAAATCAGACCCGAAGAACGGCTTTCATAAATGCATTGTGTTCAAAAACCATGCCGTCATCAAAGCTCCTAGCATCGACACACCTAATGTTGCAGTTAAGAGGTCGAACAGTAACAACATTCCTTAACAACATTCCTTAAGTAAGAACACTTTACCGCCCCGTCCTCACAGAAGCTGCGCTCCAGGACTCTGGCATCACGTGGCCTGCCGGGAAAGTCCGCAAACACGCTGTTATGGACTTCGCTGAAAAGTGTTGTGTCTCCTGCTGCCAGTTCCCAGTGCTGTGCCGATAAGGTTGTAGCAACAAGTGTAGTAGTGGTGGGCAGCATCATGAAGCTCTCCTCCAAGACTCGAGCATTATGTTTCGTGCCGCGAAACCCGCAAACATGTCGAGGAATACCATGTCTCCAATGCAGATAGCCTCTAGGATGGTGGAGTGAAACTTTTGACCTATGAAATAACTGTCCTTGCACTGTGATGGCGTTGGAATGAATACATGGAACCAACAGGTAATGACCAGAATACGTGCCTCGGCTGTACAACAAAAGACACAGAGAAGTGCCCGCTTGATGTGCGCTGTCCTGGCCTTGTTTGGCTAGTTGGGTTGCCTTGCAGTATAATGGAGAGCACGAAGCCAACAATAAGAAAAGTCATGGGGCACACTTGCGTCGAATTTGTTACTTAAGCAGTACAGTGACATCTGAGTGCCGAGGTAGAGTGCGACAAGAGTCATCTTTTCGGAGGAGTTGTTTGAAGCCTCACACTTGTGCCCGCTGAGAAACCTTTGTGGTTACTTGTGCAGCCATGCTCTGCGACAGCCAGAACAGTCTATGCAACTCTAAATAGAAATACGCAGGCATGACACTCGCTACTTAGAACATATTGTGCATGTGTCCCGCCAGGCAGGCAGCAAGCAAGACAATAGGTCGGGCTCCTCATGGACTCTCATGTGAGGCCCATCGCAGTCAGTCATACGACGCATGCAATAGCAGATGAAGCTGTTCGCCTCCATTTTGGAACAAAACTGCTGAAGAACACATGAACACAAGGTCACTTCTTGCAAGTTGTCCGAGATCATTTGGGAACCTCTGCTCAGGATACCTCTGACTTTAGTTGCGGACAGAACGGAAGCTGCTCGCTGTCAGCGGACAGTTACAGGCTAGTGAGTGAAACAGGCTCATTGTGTTTTTACTAGAAAGTCCTATTGTGGAAGGCCTACAATGTAGTAGAGCATCCACACCACCTCACACACATCTACCCCTAGAACAATCACACTATAGGACCAAGACGGAGGGGGCACAGTTTTTAATGCACAATGCGGAAGCCTATTTCATTCCAATCCCTTGTACCACTGCTTTGCCTGCATAAACATCTGTTTTTGAGCCATCTGTATAACAGAGTGTGAAAGTACTGTATTTTTCCTCTAGTGCAATAAATTCTTGTATTGTATTGCCTACCCTTCTTGGCCCTTTTCCAACTTCATCTTCAGGAAAGCAGTGGATTATCGTCGCCACTGATTACCTTACACGCTACGCTGGAACCAAGGCCCTCCAGCGCGGCACAGCAGCCGAGGCTGCGAAATTTTTCGTTTATCACATCGTCCTCAGGCATGGCGCTCCCGCACTAATTATCACGGATAGAGGCACCGCTTTCACTGCCAAACTCTTGGAATCCCTCATGCGGCTGAGTGGCACTACTCACAGGAAAACAACCGCCTACCATCCCCAGACGAATGGCCTGACCGAGCGCCTCAACAAAACTCTCGTCGACATGCTGCCCATATATGTTGATGGTGAGCATCGATCTTGGGACGATATCCTGCCATGATTTCTGCCCCATGATGTTTTCCGCGACCCCGACTTTGGCGCCGAGGAGTTCACGCTTCGCGCAGAAGCAGCTCGACAACTTGCGAGAGTGCGCATCCTGAACCAACAAGACCGTGACTCCCGACGTTACAACCGCCGCCACAGACTGATGACGTTCGCCCCGGACGACAAAGTGTGGGTATGGACCCCCATTCTACGCCGTGGACTTTCCGAAAAACTGCTCAAGCAGTATTTCGGCCCCTACTGAGTTCTCCGCCAGCTAAGCGACGTAACCTTTGAAGTTCTCCCGGATGGAGCCTCCTGGACTACTCGCCGTCAGCAGAGACCAGAGATTGTTCATGCAGTGCGGATGAAGCCCTATTTTTCGCCAGACATTTAGTGACTAAGTGCTGCGCGTTACTCTGTTTTTTGTCTTTATCCCTATTTTCTTGTTAAGCATAGCATAGCATAGCAAGAAAAGCACCCTCCGAAGGAAAAGATGTTTGCCTCGCCGAAAGTGTTCACTGTCTTCAAAAAAAAATTCGACCTAATCTTGCTTCCAGCCAAGCAAAGCTACGTTATGTCAGTGAGCATTTCCATAGCCACGACCTAAGTTTAACCCTGTCAGATAAGGAGGGTGGTTTCGTGGTTATGCCTAGCAGCTTTCTATCCAATAAGGCCCACGAGGCTATCAACAAGAATTTCAAGCCTGCCAGCGCAAAGCCTTCTAAGATAAAAAGGCAAGCCCTAGAGCTCTTGGAGACTTTAATCCTAACGCTTTGCTGAAGGAAGATAACAAGAAAGAGACTACCGACGTGCTGAGATTGTTTTTCGCAACAAAAACGCATAAAAGTGACTGCCCTGTTAGGGCCATTGTTAGGACAGTTCATGGAAGAAAGTAGTGGGCCAGTTTTTGAAACGATCCTGGACCCCTTGGCACCTGACGACTCCTTTATCGTTCGGAGCTCGATGGACGTCGTGGACTACTTATTCGCTACCAGTGTGAGTGCCAATTCCGGCTTTTCCGTGGACAACGAAGACCTTTTCTATTCAGTTCCCCAAAAGTTCTTGTTAGTTACTGTGCGGGATCTCATCGAAAAACGAGGTGCGGTGGCCTTCCAGTACAGCTCGGGTATATCGGTGAATTCCTTGTTAGAACTTTTGACTTCCTACCTTTCTTCCACTATGGTAGGACATGAAAACAGGAGGTACAGTCTAGCGCGATTTGAAGGTTATCGAGCGAGCGTCGACCAGCCTAGCCCTCCAGGCACCTAACAGCCGACTTTGGAACAGGAAAAATCGTGATTTCGCACTCTCCTCTTCCTCGTTCGCTGTTCCGTGCAACAAGCTTCACCCCCGCGACGAGATCACCACCCTTTCTCTCTATTCTAAGCTTTCCATTGGTTGCGATAAAGTGTGGACTTGGTTACCTCTCGTATCTTGCGGGCGATAACAAAATTGGTGGGAAAGATCTGGTAAAGCCAGTGCTTAGCACTTCTTGATTTGAACGACTTTGAAGTTGGAAAAATATAAAAAGGCAATATCGCCTCGTCATATTGTCTTTGTCCACCAATAACATTCCGCGAAACATTTTTTCATGAGGGTATATAACTGCTGCAATGATCGATGCGATCCCAGATCACTTGTCGCAAGGAAAATGCCAGGACGACTTACGTTAGAGGAGCGCCACGAAATTGTTTCGTTGGGACAGTTCATGTCCCAGCGAGAGATATCCCAGAAGGTGAACCGTCCTCAGAAGACAGTCAACCGCATTCTTCGAGTGTTTCACCGGGAAAACCGCTTGGAAGATGCCCCGCATCAAAGAAGACCCGGAAGAACAACTGCGGAGGAAGACGCGCTGATAATAGCTGCCGCCGTCCACGATCCATTCATGACAGCCAAGAAAATCAAAGAAAAACTTGGCCTTCGCCTAAGCCTTTCGTCTATCCGAAAGAGACTTAACGCTGCGGGTCTTAAAAGCCGAGTGGCTGCGAGAAAGCCGCTTTTGACCAGCGGACATCGCAGGAAGCGTTTGGAATTTGCACATCGGCACGAAGCATGGAGCGCTGAGGAATGGCAACAGGTCATATTTAGTGACGAATCGACATTCTCTACCTGCTGGAACCAGCGACTTCGTGTTTGGAGAGTCGATGGCTGCCGGTGAGATTTACTTTTCTTGCATATCATTCCAAAAGAACAGCGGTTTTAGGCCCACTCTTTAGTTTTATCAGCGAAGTCATCATCACCACCCATATTACGCCCACAGAAGGGTGAAGGCCTCTCCTGTGTTCGTCCAGTTAACTATGTCCTGTGCCAGCTGCGGCCACCGTATCCCCGCAAACTTTTTAACCTCATCCTTCAGGGACGTGAAGCTTATTGGAACAAACATAGATTGAGCAGCCGCACAAGCATCACCAAGCGCGGTTATTTATTCTCGGCTCGCTTCAATCAACTTCTTTTGCGAGTCCCGTTTGCTCCCTGAACTACTTTGTTTCTCTTTTGTAGTAAATTTTCTTTTCCAGAGCTCACTGCATCGTCTTTGATTTAAGTTGCAGCTCAGTAGTGGTGTGGTAACCACGTAGGAGAAAGACAGGTGTTACCATGGGAGGAGGCCGACAGGTCTATACAGGAGGAGTATGTGACCTGAGTTAGTTACGATGGGGGGCAGCGCGGAAAGTATACGGCTAGAGCAGAGGAATATGGCACTCGTCGTGTGTGGCGGCTGCTGTGAAATCCACCGCCCGAGGAGAGGCTTTAAGACCGGCATACTCTAGCAGAGTTTCAGTCGAAGTGCGAGTAAGTGTGCAAAACTAGCTCTGGCTAGTTTCTCTAGCTAGAAAATATGGTCTCTAGGTCTCTAGCTAGAAAATATGCATGTCGCTCTGAAATTTTTTACCTCAGTGTATCACGAGCTGAAAATACCTTAGCGGCTAGCGCTCAGTCTATCATTATATTGTGGTAACTGCCCTTGCGTAATTCTGGTTATTAAATTCGAATCATCACTTTTATTGCAGCTATGAAGCTGAAAACGTCCGCGATGTCGGAGCAAGCGGGCGTGTCTCGGTCAATTTCTGGGGTGCAATTACTTACGCCGGCCTGGGTCCCCTCTTCCGCATCCCAGGGAGGCTCACGGCCGAAGTCTACAACGAGATCATCGACACTGTTCTTCTTTTCGCTGTGAACGGACCTTTCCCTGATGGATGTTTTTATTTCCAACCCGACGGCTGCCCTGCTCACACTGCATCATCAGTGCAAGAAAATCTCACCAAGTCTGCAATTGCGCAGCTCCTCTGGCCACCAAAAAGCGCCAATCTGAATATAATCGAAAATGTTTGGGGTTTGATGAAGGCACGGCTGGCTCGCTCCAACTTGACGAACATTGACGCAGACACTCTGTGGGCAGCCGTTGAGAGGGAGCGGAATGTCCTCCGACAGGACCTAGAACTTGCAGAGTCTCTGTTCGCTTCTATCCCGAAAAGGTTAAGAAACGTGAAAGAAAAAATGGGCGCCGTGTTGAAGTATTAGGACCGAGGTCAAAGCGCTAAGCCTGTGATAATGCGTAAGATGCATTAGTCTCGTTTGGAAGCCAATAAAGAACGATTGAAATGAATTTGAGTCTAATCAACATTAATGGGTAAGCATTGATGGCACAGCCATTTTCAGTGGTAGTTCATTGCTTAGCCCTCTCCGTATACGATTCCACTGATATCGAAAGTTAAGTGATTCTGTACACAACCATCACTGAAATTCGCAGCACCATTTAGAGACCATAGTAGCCAAAACACATATCGGAACGGTTAGCGTTTATCGACATTAAAACGCCTTAGTGACTCTATCGTTCCTGTCTGTCTCTTATTTGTGACCCGCAGCTCCGGCTTGGCTGCCGCACACATTCTAATTTCGACCGCCTTTTCTGACCTCGGCCTCAGGGACCAGCTTGCACATGTGAATCCTTTCATCGGTGATGATTTCGCTCTGCTTCGCAGGTGTGTAACTGCAGAGCTTTGAAGGAAACAGCATAATTAAGACTATTTTTCTTATTTATGCACAAAATATATCCATATTTAGCGCAGTTATGCAAATTTTTATGCTGCGTCCTTTCATCTTCCGGTCGCTCATTGCGACGGTGATAATAAGATGAATCGGGCTGTCGTCAGAAATTCAAGAAAATCGTGATGCGCTCGACGACGTGATGCACTCATGAGTTCTCGACGAACGCACATCTTCATTTTTAAAATGTTTAGGGCATACCTGGCTACAGTACTTCGTCATAGGGCAAATGGCGACGCGAAAGCAATGAAAAATAGAGATACCGTGCATTTTTCACCAAACTGGCGCTTTTACTTGCCGCGTGCTTCCACGTTTATCTTGTTTGGAGCCTTCGAAAAGAAAATAAAAAAAAACTGATAGCCCAGAGGAGGGTGTGACAGCTGCTGAAGGAACAGCAAAAAGTGTGAGGGAAGCTGGCCTGATACCTCCCTCGCCTCGGCAGAGAATTCTGGGCCATGGCGCTGTTCATGTTTTCGGCCGACGCTCGCGCGATAACCTTCAAATCGCGCTCGACTGTATATACAGAAGCAGCGCGTTCCAATTGGCTCGTGTGTAGCTCCTATTTTGTGCCACATATTTTTATCCCATTTTGACAATGTGTTGCATGACAAGCTTATTGGCGATCGAGAAGTGAAAGAGTTAAGGTATGTACATGATTTCTTAATTTTCTTGACATTAACTTCCCGTGACAGTGTCGAAGCGGCCGCAAATGACATCTTAACCTTCTTTACCGATACCAGTCCTGACTTGAGTTTTACTCATGAGGTGCCCCTTGACGACTCAATTAGGTTTTTAGTTTTGACCCACCTTCTCTGACGAGAGCCACGTTTGCTGCAGCTATTCTCCACGGACTAAAAAAAAGCCTGCTGCCCTTCTCCTCCTCATATCATGGCACGCAGCAGCAGCAGCGGTCGGATCTAAGTGCCGTCAATAACTGTTTTCCATCGAACTTGCAGGCGTTGTCGCCGATCGTGCCAAGCCTCGCATCGCCGGTGCTGCTCACATCACCTGGGAGCGTATCAAGATTATCGGCCTATCACTGAACTTCGAGCCAGCTTATCCAACGACGGGCGGTCGAGTTATAAGAAGAACACCGGGGACGACATCTCCACTTGCACGCAGCAGCAGCAGCGGACGGATCTAAGTGGCGTCAATAACTGCTTTCCATCGAACTTGCAGGTTGGTAAAGTCTGTGCTTTATTCATTAATAACTTTGATACTTCCGCTGCTGCTGCTGCTGTTGCTGCACTGATATATTCTCAATATGTCGGAATGTTTATCATGCCACGAAGAAATAGCTAGGGATGGATTGTCTATCGCATGCATATCATGCCGATATGCATATCATATTGGTGAATGTTCCGGTGTCACTGCTAACCAATATCGCAAGAAGGCCGACTCTTTAAAGGCTAACTGGAACTGTAAGACTTGTGAAAATGCAAAGAAACGGAGTGGATCGACTTCCACAACGCCGGAAAATCCTAACCTTGAATCCAAGCTGAATGACAAACGAAAAGCTTTCATTGCTTGCTCCTCTAGTGGCTAAGGTTGAGGCGCTTTCTGAACTGATATCAAAGGTAGATGGAATTGAGGCGTCAATCGCACTTGTGTGTGACAAGTATGACAAAATTCTAAAACATCTCGACGCTCACGACATGGATGTTGCTGATATGCAAAAAAGAGTTGCAGCAATCGAGTCTGGCAACTTTCCTTACGTCAAAGACATGAAGCTTCAGCTAAACGATCTGGAGCAATACAGCCGTCGAAACAACCTTGAAATTCACGGCATGGTCAAGGAAGATAATGAAAAGCTCTTTGAGAAATTAAATGACCTAGCATGTAAACTGGATCTACCTGAACTAACGGATTCGAATTTAGAGTCTGTCCACCGCGTGCCAGCAATACCGGGTAAAGACTCCGTTGTTATTGCACGGTTTTCATCGAGCAATCTGAAAGACAAATGGATTCAAAGTCGCTCTCAGCTTCAGACAATATCGTCAGACCTATGGTTTCTAGACAACCTTACGGCAATGAACAAACGTCTTGTGTAGCTAGCGCGAGCAAAAAGTGAAGAAAAAGGCTATCGCTTCACGTGGCAAATGAATGGACATGTGCTTGTGCGAAAGGATGCAGGTACCTGTATCATTCGGATTCACACTGAAAGTGATCGCGAAAAACTGGTGTAAAAAGAAGCTGTAATTGCTCATGCGCCCAGTACGTCAAGATGGAAACGTTACCGCCGCAACACTCTTACCATGATGCCGTACCTTTCGGCACTGCAGTTTCAAAAAAGGAAAGGTCTCGCTTTTATTCCTTCTATTACTTAAATGTCCACAGTTTAAGTGGCAAAAAGGATGAATTAGACCTAAAACTGGCCTCGTTGAGCCACGACTTCGACATCTTAGCCTTCAGCGAGACATGGCTCACTAGCAGTCGCCACACAGTAGATTTTAATGGGTATTCATGTGAAGCAGTTTGCAGAACAAACAAAACAGGAGGCGTTGCCCTTTTCGTTAAGCATAACTTATCTTATAAGGTCATGTCGGAGCACTGCTTTATAAACCCTTGCTTTGAATCCCTTTTCATCAAGTGTCATTCTTTCATATTTGGTGTAATCTATCGCCCTCCATCTGGTCAGTTTGATGATTTCTGACGTCTTTTCGAACTTATGCTGGATCAGATGGCAATGCTGAACATGCCTGTTGTAATCATGGGCGACTTTAATATCGATCTTTTTCAAGTGTCTGATCGTGCCCGGGAATTCGCGGATCGTTTAGCATCTTGTGGTTTTGTTAACATTATTGAGGCCCCCACTAGAATTACAGAATCTACTGAAACGTTGATTCACTTATGTTTATCTTCCTATGGAAAACATGAAATAGAAGCTGGCGTTTTAATGAGTGATATCAGCGATCATATGGCGCAGTTTTGCTTTCTCCTGAATTTTTCCTCATGCCGAAACCGGAAAACCGATCTAGTTATTGCGAGGCGGCACATTACGAAAAACGACATTAGTTATTTCCGCCAGTTAGTAGCATCAGTAGACTGGAGTGCTGTTACATGTTTAGAAGATCCGAATTCGTTCTATAACCAGTTTCTGGAACGAATGATTAAACTTTATGACAATGCATTTCCTTTGTTTGTTTGTTTAAGGGGTTTAACGTTCCAAAGCGACTAAGGCTATGAGAGACGCCGTAGTGGAGGGCTCCGGAAATTTCGACCACCTGGGGTTCTTTAACGTGCACTGACATCGCACAGTACACGGGCCTCTAGAATTTCTCCTCCAAAGAAATTCCAGCCGCCGCGGCCGGGATCGAACCCGCGTCTTTCGGGTCAGCAGCCGAGGCATTTCCTTTGGTAATACACAAAAAGAGCAAGAAAGGAAGAAAGCCGTGGATAACTGAAGACCTGCTGCGTAGAATAAAAGCTCGTAATGAACTCTTTGAAAGGCTCGTATCATCGAGAGGCATAGAGATATTAAAACAGTTTAAGAAATTGAGAAATAAGTTAGGGGACGATTTAAAGAAGTCTCGTATGCGCTACTATACTGATAAATTTGCCAGTATTCACTTCGATCCGCAAAAAACGTGGCACACAGTAAAGAGCTTGTTGAGACAACCCGCTAACTGTATGTCTAATGAAATTGAGTTAGGTGAGCAGTTATTCGGTGGCATAAGCCTTGCAAATGAATTCAATCCACATTTCCTAGATTTTGGTGCCGTGAACTCAACATCCTCTCTACAAGCTACCACATATATTAAACATAGTATCCAGAACACCATGTTTTTAAAACATGTTACTCCCGTGGAAATTGTCAGCATAATCAACGATATTAAGAATAGCTCTGCGTTTGGTTTCGACGGGATCAGTGTGTTGCCAATTAAGGCTGTGGTAGATTTGATATGCGATGTGCTGTGTCGACTGATAAATCTGGTGTTTGGGACTGGTGTTTTTCCTGAAAAAATGAAAATAGCAAAAGTCTCTGTTATACACAAAGGAGGAGCTCTGAACGATATAGGTAATTATAGGCCTATATCAATTTTGCCATTGTTCTCAAAGGTATTAGAGAAAGCTATTAACACTGGATTGATTAATCATCTAAATACACACAACTTACTATCTGACTGTCAATATAGATTCCAGAAAGGCAAATCCACTGAGTCAGCACTGCTAAAAATCCGAGATAAAATTGTCAATAATATTGAGCAACAACTGTACACCATAGGTATATTTTTAGACTTTAGGAAAGCATTTGATTCCATAAAACATGACATTCTGTATACCAAATTAGCTCATTATGGCATAAGAGGCCTTCCGCTTAAACTGATCTGCAGTTACCTAACAAATCGTGAACAATATGTCACAATAAACAGTACCGTTTCAGACACCGAAGCGATAAAATTCGGTGTCCCGCAAGGCTCCATTCTTGGTCCTGTAATTTTTCTCTTATATGTAAATGACATGTTCTCAGTTTCCAAAACCCAAGATATTATTCTCTATGCGGATGATACAAATGTTTTCTTTTCTTCTGATGATTTAACATCTCTCTGCGTAACCGCAAATATATGGCTTCAGAATCTGTGTCAGTGGCTTCAGGCTAATCAACTTAATTGAAATGTGAAAAAAAAACAAAATATATTTTATTTGGTCTTAAAAATAAGCGGACCAATCTTGCGTTTACACTGAAATTTAACCTCCATACTTTAGACAGAGTATCCGAGCATAAATTCTTAGGGGTTAAATTTCATGAAAACCTTCACTGGTCCGAACATGTAAATTCAGTAAAAAGCAGTATTGCTCAAATGCTGGGAATGCTAAACAGAATTCAAGCTTACCTTCCAAAGAACCTAAAACGCCAGCTATATTTCGCCTTAACTCATTCCCGGTTGACTTACTGTCTACTTGTTTTGGGCGGAACTTCAAAATCTAACCTTAATAAATTATATCTGATGCAAATGAAAGGTTTAAGATTTATTCATGGCCTATCGTCTTATGAACACGTGTCTGAGTTTTTTGTTAAAGATGGTATATTGAAACTTGAAGCATTGTACTACCAGCGGCTTTCCGAAGCTATCTATCTAGAGGTGAAAGCAAATAGCGAACTTTTCTACTTACACTAAGAATTTACCTTATTACACGTTCAGACACCACTCCTTTGTTAAATCTTTCATTAGAACGAATTATGGTATGCAACTGCTCAAGTGGCAAATTCCTAACTGTTTGTATCTTTTCCCGCCTTTAATCGAAATCATTAATATTTGTTCTTCCCTGATTTCCTTCAGGAAAAAGGGGAAAATTTATTTTCTGTATAAGTTGTAAGCATACCTACAGTATTTGGTCAATGATGCTGCTTGCGAATGGCATATCATAATTCAATCGTGTCCTGTGATCTTATTATTTTCTACTGCATGAGTTTATGCCCACTGATTAATTCTGTATTTTATTATTCAACTTATTCTGTCAATTTATTTTGTGCTTAGTTTACACAATTGTATAATTTGACTACTTAGTCCTGGCTTCAATCCTGCTCTTTTTAATTTCCTCTGTAATCGACAGATTGCCTCTGTTGATGTGCAAGTTTGCTTTATTTTCATTCCTATGTGTGTGCTGTTTGTGCTGCAAGTTTTGTAGGGACATTGGCCCAGTCAGGCGTTCATTGCTACCGCCTTTTGCCTCTGCCCCTTGGCGCTACTTCTGTACTGTCTTAAGCACAATAAACAAACAAACATTCTAAACTTGTGAAGAGAGGCATTGCCAACCTTTGCCACGGTAATGCTCTGCGCAGGTCTTGTACACACAATATGCAGAAGAGTTTCTTTGGGCAGCTTGGCCGCTTGAGGTCAGCGGGCTACCCTGAGTACGTCCTCGTTTCTGTAGCTGAGAACTTGACCAGTAAGTTTAAGTCACATTACAAAAACGATGAAACGCCTTGTGAAGAATCCAGACCTGCTGTAATGCCATACCTGCATAAAATCTCACATAACGTTATAATGGTAGCCATGAAATGTAGTGCTAAGGTTTTCTTTTCTGCGCTCACCAAACTGTCGTCGCTTTGTTCCCGTATCTCTCAAATTAGAAAAAAAAAGAAATGTCATGTCAAGCACCAGAGCATGTTCACCAAATGCACAACCGATGTTGTTTACTCGCTTCCACTGTCCTGTGGCAAGGCATACCTAGGTGAAACACGTCAATGCGTCAACGACCGTATGAGGCAGCACCGCACTTCGCTGCAGCCAGGCAACACAGCAAATCTGCCAAGACATTTCAACCACTGCAAAGACTGCACCCCTCTGTTCCATAATGTCAGGATCATCGGCCGCGGCAAAACGCAGATAGAACGGGAAATCTTAGAAGCCTTCAAAATCAAGCAGTTAGGAACTGAATGCGTCAGCAACAGCTCTGTTAGGTTCACGGCAAAAGAGTACAGTTTCATGAATGGGACATAGGTTGCCACATGCAATATTCGGTCGCTTAATCACATTTGTGCTTTGTTAACATTTGTGGTTGCTCTCGCGCATGTTGACCCTGTTCAAATGTTGGCCATTAACCAAATAAAGAATTTTCAGTTGTGTTTCCAGCGTTGTCCTGTGTACTTCTCCTCCTTGTGAACGCGTCCTTTCCGCTGGTTTTCTACTTACAGTGGTATACAGATGGTTCACTTACACTCGTGTCAAGCCCACGTTTCCGCTTATGTGCCGCTTCCAAAATCACCCTTTCTAGTCTTGCTTTTCCCTTTCCGATAATGGTGGCCTAATTCGGCAAGGCATAGCAACCATCGCATTCCCGGCAGTGTTTTGGAAGATTGGCGCGATTTTTAAGTTTCAGAGACCGCTGGTGCTGTCGGAGTCTATCATTTATGCATTGGCCCCTCCGCCCAAATTTAACTCTGCCGCATGGAAGTGAAAGCTGGTACAACACATCTGTGTCACAGTGCACGATATATCCAAATGAATATATGGTATGTTTAGCATGATACTGCAACTGAGCATGAGCTGATTTTTGTGCCAGTTTTTTTTAATACGGCGTATTGAGGATGCTTCGTCACTTCTTTAGATGCAGTGTTCTGACCTCTGAGGAGGCCCTTTGGAGCCCTTTGGCTCAAAATTTTCAACTCAGTATAGCAGAAACGTTTCAACGCATTCTCCATTCGCACTGTTATGGCTCTGTTATACTCCGACGTTCTCGGCGTGGGCAAGCGCGGCGGTTGTGGTCGGACACGTCATGATGGCGGCGCTGCGCAGGGCTGAAATTTGCCCCTCTATACTCTAGCCGCGTCGATGCGAGACAGCGCTGAGCACAAGCGGCGCACACGCGCAGAAATCCATTCGTCCGACCTGCTGCCTCCGAGTAGCGGCTGCGCGCTCCGCAGACGACGTTTTTTGGATTGTGTGCTCCGGACTAAGCGATTTCGCGCAATTTGTTTGGCCTTTTAGGATGGCTTGGTCGTATTTTGCGCGACGAAGGTTTTTGCTTGCGATGCTTGCGCACCGATTGCGACGAAAGCGCAAGCGCTCCATGTACAACCGGCGGCAAAATAAGTAGGGGCACGCGAGAGGCGGTCAGAATCTGATAAAACTTCATCGCCGCGCCGTCTGACGTAGCACTTCTGGATTCCAGACGTCGCAGTGCGCGTGCACGTCCTTTTATGTTTGAAGCCGGGTCTTTTTTCTGGGCTTGCGGCGGACTACCTGATTACCTGCAGCGTTAGGCAGTAGGGGTCGCTTTCTCTATTTGCTACGTAAGGCGCGCAGTTCGGCGGGGGCACAGCGAGGGTGAAGCGTTCACTGCACGCTTTGCCTTGGTTCCACAGATAACGCACAGTAGCAAGATTTCTGTTTTTTAGAACGAGCTGCTGGCCCGGATCCTTCTCTCTTCCTGTCACCACGCTGGACGCGTTGCGATTTCTACGTTCGCTGGAAGCGAGAAGACTGCTCTGAAAGAGCGTGATAACACCTTATAGTTCAGAAAACTATTTGCCGTGTTTGTATCACTACAGCTTGCATAGTCGTTCAGTACGACCATGCGAAACAACAGTTTGTGTTTAATGACAGCTCAGTGCAGCGGCAAGTATTGGCGCTGACGAGTTTTATATTTGTCGCCACATGTGCATGTTCTTCACTATAGAGTTTGAGTAACACGCCACCCTGCCCGACAGTTCCAAGCGCCGAAGCATTTGCTTGCCATAACAGTAGTAGTACAAAACATTTATTTGTAGAAATGGTTTCAGGGCAAGGGCGGGGCTGTCCGGGTCCTCATCCTTTCGCTGAAGCCGCTGCCCGAGCTCTCGAAAACCAAAGCCCTTTGTGACCCGAGGTAAAAGCTGGACGGTGTGCTTGCCATGTGCTCGTGTCTATACTACGTTCCTGCCAAGGAGACAAACCCTTAGAGCCTTTGTTTATTCTGTTTTCTTGTGCTGGACACGGCCAACACAAAGGGACTAAGTAGGAAATAAATTGTAGGAAATAAAAGGTTCCAGATCTGTCTGTTGCGTTGATCATCGTGGAAGTTCTGGTATACCAGGCAGCCTAAAATAAAATAGTTTGCAGACACATGACTAAACCACTATGCTGTTCAGATCATAAGCACTCATAGAGTTCCATTAATATAACACATAACATTTCACTTGGAGAACTACTCCTGAAAACACGCATAGTATTTTAGTCATGCCCACGCCGTATGAACACGGCTACACGAAAAGGCAATGCATATTGTGGAGTTGTAAGGAAATGGGTTTGCTTGAAGTAGACAGTTTTAAAAACGTAATAGTCACATCATCAACTAAAAGCAATAAAACATTTTTTAATGAAACAACGCATTCGCCGATGCCTCTTAGAAAAGGAATCTTATGCTCGCCTGGATAGATGTGGAACCCTTTCGGCTCTGTTATCAGGACTGTCTTTTTGAGGCGACAAAGTAGATGTCCAATGAAGCGCTGAACAACAACAAGAAAACCTAAAAAAAGCTAATGCGAAGGGCACCACGATAGCATGATCATTTATCTACATGGTGAATGAGTTGAATTTCAGTGGTTCAACTAGAATGAGGCTGTCGCGACAATAACTCATCTTCACCCGCTCGTCATGTGTTCGCGCTTCTGATTGGCCGGCAATACTTTTTATAGGTATGAAAGTCTGGAGAGCCGTACGAAGGTGCGTCGTCTACTAAAATGGCACCACGCGTTCCGATTGTTGTGGAAGGTGTACCGCAAAGAGAGATGTCGAAGAACTGGCTGGTCGAAGACATCGGTGAGCAGAATTATCCGTGCCTTCCAAGATGAGGGAACACTTGCGGATGCGAAGCGGTCCGGCAGACCAAGAGCTACGAAGCACGAGGACGACTTACTGATTGTTGCCGCAGCTGTCATGGGCCCTTTCTTGAACGCTAAAATCCGCGATGAGTCATCACTAGAGGTCTCCGGTCTCCACTGCGACAATACGTCGCGTTTGAAAGCAGCTGAGATTTCAAACTGTGCCGCAGCGCAAAAGCCTTTCCTCACCGAGCGACAGTGCCAACAATGCTTAGGCTTCGGACAAGGCCATTAGCACTGGAACACAGAAGAATGGCATGATGTAATTTTTTCTGATGAGTCAACATTTTGCATTTGCTGGGGTCAACAGAGGCGGGTGTGCCGGCCTTGATTTCCAGGTAAGCACTGGCTTCACGATTTGTAGACGTTGACAGATTTTGCTGCTTTGCATTAGCCCAAACCTTTTTCGGATGTAATGTTACAAAGGAATTATCGAAATTGTTCCCTGAAATGAAATTATCTGGTAATCTCCATTACTAACTAAACACACTGCATGCAAGAGCAATGTGGAACAGTAACTTTTGATTAGCACCATCTCGATTACGGGTTTCAAGTTGATTAACAATGCTATGGTTTAAAGGTATGCAACGCGTATTGTAAACTCTTGTTTAGAGTTAACAAAATCGATTTTCTGAATATGTTACCTGTCCACTCTTTCTCTTTCGAAACTGCTTATACCAACCTGGCTGTACCCACAGCGTTCTTTCAAGTGGCCGGTGTTCAGTCCCTGTGTGGGGTGTCATGAGCAAAGATGGGCTAGGGCCCCTTTTCCGCATTGATGGGAAATTCACGGCGTCCAGATTCAGCGCTCTGCTACAAGACACCATGCTCCGATATGTGCTGGATGGGCCCTTCCCCGACGGCTGCTTCCTCTTCCAGCAGGACAAAAGCCCTGTGCACATGGTTCTGCAGGTTACCACCCTGCTTGAAGACCATGGCGTGCGTACGTTGCTGCCACCTCCGAATGGCGCGGACGCAAATGCAAATTCTATCAATGTGTGGGCGCGCCTGAAGTCCTGCCTGTCGAGACGAAACTTGTCCAGGGCAACAGCGGACAAGCTGTGGAACGCCATTTGTGAAGAGTGGGGACTTCCTTCTAGCTAACCGCGTATACGTCGTCTCCCTTTTGCGATTCAATGCCAAGGAGGATGTCGGAGATCATTTCCGCGGGTTGTCACTTCAATCGCACTGCTGAATGTTTGTGTAATGAGGGCGGTATGCGGAGCACACGTTTCGACAATGCTATTTATTCTTTTGTTGGCCCTCATCGTTGGTTTCACTTTTATACTTTTACGACCAATATATATGACCGCGCCGATATCGGCGCGCCTTATTTCGTTACTCGTCTAAGTGTATTTCATGTGCAAGTTACCTGCCTATGTTTTCTCATTGCATCATTTTTCGGCTCAACGCCTCTATGTTGCCGTGTGCTCGTTCCTATTTCAACATCACACGGTCGTTGAAACAAAAGAGTGCAAGGAATGGAACTGATCATGTATGCGGCACCGCGCTGTCGCCGAGAGACGCGATATATTATCTGTCCAGCCAGGGCAAAGCGGGCAGCATACGCTTCACCCTCGCCGTGCACCCCCTCCTCGCCCCACCCCGAACTACGCACGTGACGTAAGGAAATAGAGAAAGCGACCCCTACCGCGAAACGCTGAATGTAATCAGTAGGGCCCGGAGCTTTGGGCATTTACCTAAACATGCCTATCAATGCCTAAATGGGAGATTTTCCCACTTGCTGCCCTTTTATCAATTTCTAGGAATACTACCTATTCAACCGCACTTGTTGCCTATACATGCCAGCATCCGGCATTTCGGTCCTCGCTGCCGTTTTCCATTTTTCAGACATCTGTAAGTATGGTGTGAGGCGCGCGCCAATGTACACGGTCGTCCACTTCTACCTTGAACACCGCTCTGCGTGGCCAGCGCTCCGCGGAGCGCCTCTCGCGGGCGCCTGGGGAACTAGCGCGCAAGCGCAGTGACAGCTGTAGGTGGGGCCTCCGCTGCGTCGTCTGCTAGCGCGGCGGCTCCGCCAAGTTGAGCTTGCTTTGCGGTGAAGCTAACCTTGCTCTTGCTATGCTTGCTATGCGCACGACAATCGAGAGTCCGGCACGGTTCCCGAGAGGCGCAGCAACGGCGCTTGGTTCTGTGCAGCACATGGTATATCGGGGGCAGTTGCTTCTCGTGTTTTATTTTTTTATGCGCTCACAAAAGTAAAGGCTGTCAAGGGAAAAACTTGCTCGATGCCTGAACCAAGTCTCCAAGCTGCGATGACACTTCCACAACTTAGTTGCTCGGCTGCTTCGTGTCGAACAGCCAGAATATTCTCGCGGCTCATACGATTGTTTTGATCAGCTAAAGTTGTGCTCCGCCAAGCCACTGATGAATGCATAATGTCGTAGACATTGATGGAAAGCGAGTATGAACGCTGTAGCAGTGCGCCGGCTTCAACGGCGAAAATTGGGAAAAAGTTGACAGAGAACAAAATAGACATGTTTTATTGTTCATGTGGACAAAAAATGAGAAATTCTAAAGACAAAAGAAGAGAAGGGATGGTTAGAAATGTGCTTTTTAAATTAAATTAGGTAGTTAAAGAAGAATGGCCGTGGCAAACAGCCGGGATGAAAACGAAAGCGCTGACTTTGCGCTGCTATCAATCGCCTAAAAGCGGGTGGCATCTCCGCCAACTTCAATTACCGCCCTCATCCTATCTGGGAGAGAACCGTACAGGGCGTTGCAGAGATCAGCGTTCGCCCTAAGTTCCTCCCAGCGCTCTTGCACGGCAGACCAGAGATTGTCTGACGACAAGCCGTGCAGGCTGCGGGAGCACAAAGCTACTTTTATGTTCCCCCACAAGTTTTCAATAATATTTAAATCCGGGGATTGGGGAGGCCAGTCCAGCACGGCAACTCCTGCAGGAGAGAGGAAGCCAGCCTGGACGTGTGTATAGGAGAGCGATCTTGCTGGAGGATGAAATCCTGCTGTGGGTATACTTCCCCCACAAGGAATGGCAACGCCACATCATCCAGAATGGAGCAGTAGCTCGCGGCCGTGAATCTGCCATCAATCCTCACGAGAGGTCCGAGGCCATCTTTCGTGACTGCCCCCCAAACAGTCACTGAACTCCGCCCACTGGCGGCTACTCTCTGCATGAGTCGTAGCATATACCTGCGGGAAAGGAAGAAGTATAGGTAATTGCCTTCTGTTCGCGCTGGTCACAATAGGAATAAGCACTGAGACAGAAAAAATCATTGTGACTACTCAGAGTCACGGGGCTGGCAGACGACGGACAAAATTGCACGAGACAGAGTTGCGCTGACTGTATGTCTCGTCCTTTCGTCGTCCGTGGTCTGCCAGCGCCGCCACTCTGAGTATATCAAACCAGCTTGCCCAGCAGCATAGCCTGCTCATTGGTACTACTCATAGCTTCTAGTTCATTATAGGTTTGGTGGTTTATTAAAGGCACACTGAGGGCAAAACCTGCTATGGGTTTAAAGTAGGTAAACCGACAGCCGTGCGAAAGGAGCACCAATGTTTCAAAGACCATGTTCGAAGACAATTTGTTCAGTGCCGGTCTCGACACCGGCACTGTCGACACCGGCTGATAGTTTCGCAGGTAGCCAGCGTCTCGTCTACGTGAATTTTCAGGCATGGACCTTGGTAGCACGCCTGCACGTTCATTCAGTTCAAAATATAGGTGACGACGTCCTTTCTGGGTTTATGTAAGGAGTCAACATGACCTTGCGAGAAAATTTTAAAGTCAAATTTAGCGAATATATATATATATATATAAATATATATATATATATATATATATATATATATATATATATATATATATATATATATATATATATATATATATATAATCGTCGAAGCGTATTGTTTTCATATACAGCTGAGCGCTCAAGGAATTCTTTCATTGACGAATAACTTCAGCTGTAAGGCCTAAGAGCGGTTATGCGAATAATATATGTCAGTAGTCGCATTTGGATTTATGGCTTTATGGGAGTCTAACGTGCCAAAGCGACTCATGCTATGAGAGACGCCGTAGTGAAGGGTTGCGGAAATTTCGACCACCTGGTGTTCTTTAACGTGCACTGACATCGCACAGTACACGGGCCTCCAAAATTTCGCCTCCGTCGAAATTCGACCGCCGCGGCCGGGATCTACCCGTGTCTTTCGGGCCAGCAGCCGTACGCCATAACCGCTCAGCCACCGCGGTGGCTCAATATGTCAGTAATGCGCCGATTTTTAAACCTGTGTGAATTATTTGGACCCCTATAAATTAACAGATGCCAGCAAGATGGGAAATGTTAAAAAAAATCTTGGCGGACGCTTAACGTACCGTTAAGAGTATAATTCCACAGGATTAAAGATCCCTCGCGCGCGTGCATTACTCTCTTGGCTAGGGACTCTCTACACGCCCAATTGGCCTTTCGTTACTGGCTTGAGTCCAATGATGTTGCAGAAGATGATTCTGGGAGTGTCACTCGCAACCGAAGGCATATTACTCATACCCTGCGCGCAACTTGCCTCATGCCTTGGTTGGCAGGTTATGATGATGTAACAAGGCCACATGACCCCTGTGCACCAATCGAAAGTTTGTGAGAACGTCACAAGGTCATGTGGCCTCAATCGACCAATCAGGAATCTAGCTGTGATGACGTCACACGGTCACGCTATCTTTGCGACCAATCAGCAATTTTCGTGACATGGACGGACGCCGCTTTTTCCTGAGTACGCGGCTTCTAATGCTACTGGATAAAATACTTTTTCTATTTTTCGCGAACATGACGGAGATAATTCTCCAACTACCGCCCTTCGATAATAGCAGTTAAGTACACAGTTACATCCCCCGCTTGAGCTCGACTACAATATCGAACTCCAAACTAACATCAGGGCTAGCTGGTGCTGCGAAATGTAGCGACTGAAATTCACATGCAAGCGAATTTTTTCTGGGAGGGTTACGATCATGCCTATACGTACCGCGTGTTGATGGGGCGCCAAACTCGTGTTCTTTGATCCCACCGTGTAGTGAACGTTGACTCGTCTGTGAAAACCACACGCTTCCAGTCAGCCGCAGACCAGTCAGCGTGCTCTTGAGCGAACTGGAGCCGCTTCGCCTTGTTCTCCGCACGCAGAAGTGGCTTCCTAGCAGCCGTTCTACTTTTCAGTCCTGCCTCATAGAGACGTCGCTTGACTGTAGTCACCGAAACATTGTCAAGTCCGAGCTCAGCCTTCACTTCCCGGACTGAAGTGGTCGGCTGGTCTGCTACAGCTGCTACAATCTGCATATCCTGGTCTGCTGTAGTCACCCGGCGACGGGGTTGCCGAGGGGCGTCTTCAATGCGTCCTTCGTTCCTGTACGCCTGAATTATGCGGTTTACTGTAGCAAGAGGACGTTTGGTAATGGCAGCGATAGCACGCTGAGAAAATTCTCTTAAACAGAGATCCACAATACGCCTTCTTTCATCTTCCGGCACTTTCGGCATCGTGGTTCAGTCGTGAGCGAAGAAAGGAATGAAGTGCTGCAGAAAATATTCAGCCACGCTATCGTGCAAAGATGAAAAAAAAATCATACCGCTGCGAACTGCTGATGACGAAGTGTTTATGGGCAAGATAGCACGATTGATACCGTACACTTTCGTCTATTCGGCGACTTCGGAAAAGAACCGCAGGATGCCCAGCGTTAGAATCGCAGTCACCTTTGCTGCTACTTGACAAAAGCGGTAACTTTCAGGGCCGTTCTTAGCTTTCAGCTAAAAAAGATATGACGCACAACCGATATACGGGCCTTCTGCCGCGCGGCGATAAAAAGAGATTGATTTTTCATTCAGCGCCTGCTTGCAGCAGGAACACTCATCAGTCGGGACGACACCAGACACATTCAGATATTTGAAGGTGTTTGAGTGGCTCAAGAAAAAGTCTTCTAATCCGTTCAAGACCACAAGGCGAGCTGACTGCACTCAGTTCGGTGTCAAATTAGCTGTAATGCTATAACTGCCTTCTGTGTTGTAAAATATACTCATCGCCATCCTACAGCATGTTAAAATTACTCCACGCTGATTGTAAGGTGTACCGATTACCCGGTATGAACTTAACTAAACATTCAATTAGAACGTTTTTTTATCGGTTGGCATGAATAGCACGAAGAACATTTTTGAAAATGAGTAGCAGTTTAGGGCGGCACTTAGACGAGTTAAATTCCCTAGCGCATAAAGGCCGTGGTGCGGGTAAAACCCGTATTCTATGAGATTTTTTTCCTGAAATTCGCAAGTTATTCATATTCTTGTTGTCAGGCTAGTAACGAATCGAAAGTTTCGCAAATTGAAAGCTCTAAAGTTAGGCCGCACCATAAACTCTTCCCTGGCTTTGCGGCGCCCAACTGGGCTGATGAAAACAATCGCATGAGCCGCGAGAATATTCTGGCTGCTCGGCACGAAGTAGCCGAGCAACTAAGTTGTGGAAGTGTCATCGCAGCTTGGAGACTTGGTTCAGGCATCGAGCAAGTTTTTCCCGTGACAGCCTTTACTTTTGTGAGCGCATAAAAAAATAAAACACGAGAAGCAACTGCCCACGATACACCATGTGCTGCACAGAACCAAGAGCCGTTGCTGCGCCTCTCAGGAACCGTGCCGGACTCTCGATTGTCGTGCGCATAGCAAGCATAGCAAGAGCAAGGTTAGCTTCACCGCAAAGCAAGCTCGCCTTGGCGGAGCCGCCGCGCTAGCAGACGACGCAGCGGAGGCCCCACCTACAGCTGTCACTGCGCTTGCGCGCTAGTTCCCTAGGCGCCCGCTAGAGGCGCTTCGCGGAGCGCTGGCCACGCAGAGCGGTGTTCAAGGTAGAAGTGGACGACCGTGTACGCACAAAAGGCGCGTGTTTCGCCAAACGTTTGTCTCTAAGTGTAGCTGGCGCAACCAAAGAGGTTACATAACCTCCGTGAGTGTACCCCGACGCCCGAATCGGCGCCGGCCAGCCGGGGACCATCACATCAACACGCTCCGTCCAGTTGGGGACCGTCGCCTCAACGCGCGCAAGACGCACAGAGGGAAAAATGCATGTCTAGAACGGCCGAACTGCGTGCCCCGGGCCGCTCGGAGCTACGTGCGGAACGTCTAGCGATATAACGCCTGGCTCGAGACGACGGAGTGTAGGCATGCGTGGCCAAACTGATATCGATACCTGTCTTTTCGGGGCTCGCAGGCGGCCGCGGCTTTACGTCCTGCTTTTGTCGTTAGTAGCACTGACTTGCGCTACCGTCGGCGAAAGGACATACGTGGCAGAGCGCACACCACTGGCTTGTTTTGTTTTTTTTTACTTTCTTTTTGTACGCTTGCAAAGCCCTGGCGAAGAGCAATTCACCGCATCACATACGCGCCGGTATACTGCATCGTCATCGCGGCTACGCGCCTTAGATAAGGGAGCGAGGTTAGGCATCTTGCGTTCTTCGGAAACTGCAGGAAGGCAGGTATAGTGTTTAAGGTGCCGTGAAGTAAGCGTAAGCAGCGGGTTCATTTTTACTCCATTGTTTTTCCTCATAAAAAAAATGCAACAGATCGCTGGCTTCTAATTTCACAATTTTTTATTTTTCCAGAGGTTTAGGGACAAACTAATAGTGGATTGGGGCTCCCCTAGACTTTTTTAGGCTCTCGGTTCTCCTCGAGAGCGACTCGTAGAGGGAGCCGTCGGGAGCGCGGCCACTGCGGAGGGGTCCCCATTCCTTTTCTATGGCTTCCCACAGCTGCTCTGGGTTGCTTTTAGAGAGCCCTGATTTCCTGGATAGGCTTTTTTTTATCAGCCTTCACACATTTTCTACGATGTTCAGGTCGGGGCTTATTGCAGGCCATGGAATAGTCGTAACGTCAAAGCCCAAGAGGTCTCGGACAGCCTTGGCTGTGTGCACAGGCGCTCCATCTTGTTGAAAGTGATACAGCCCATCCGGAAACAGCCCATCAAGCATATAAGGCAGAAGGACCATTTCTACCACCTCCGCGTAGACCTTGGCCGTCATACGTCCAGGAATGCGGTAGAGTGGTTGTAGTCAATCGTAGCTGATGGCTCCCCACAAGCTGACTGAAACACAGTCGCTGCTACGCACATTCCAAGTTTTTCTTCGTCCCTGCATGTGGGGAAATCGGGCGTTATTAGAGAAACCAAATTGTCATTAAACGTAATGATACGTGATGTGGTAGCAGTGAACGACAGGAGGCGACGAGAGAGCAACGCATTCAAGAGATTTTGAGGCATTACGGTTCGAAATATGGGGCGTCAAAATGTCCGTCCGCGAGCTCGTTATGCTGGCTTTCCAGCTTTGTAGGTTTTCGATATGGCGTCGCATCGCACAGTATAATACTCGAAATCAATCTAGTGTATTTTATATCATAAAATACACGCACTGTTTAAGCTTAAGAATATAATTTTGTGAGGGCGCAATGCAGAAAAGGTACATAACGAACAATTAAAAGCGCGATTTTGAGGTTGTATATTTCAAATAACATTGTCGATTCCGAAAACGCAAAAATTGAGCTTGAATTATACATTCGGAACCTTCAATTTCGCAATTTATCATTTCGCCCTGAAAATAAAATTAGTCATTTAAGTTATTTATGAGTCTTTCAACTTTATTTCCAACACAATGCCCACTGTGCTAATCAGTTTAACAACTCCGACTGCACCGACCAACCTTTCACTGGTTTTGAAATGTAAATTTGACATATTAAAAGAACTAGCCCTGTACATTCTACGACCGGCGAGCACGTTTAAATACACTGCAATCTTACCGTGCTTTTCCCGGCCGCCACACCCGCTTCTGCTGGTCGCAGCGTGTGCACAAAGTGGCTTCATCGCTGAACACCACTGCCCTCCATTTTTCTGGTGTCCATTCCTCCACCACTGATGCAAATTCCAGGCGCATGCGCCGATCCGATTTCCGAAGTTGAGTTTTCTGCAAAGCTATTCTACTTTTCACGCCCGCTGCATGAAGTCTGTTCCTGATTGTCTGAGCGGATGTATTCAAAGCGAACATGTCACGAAGCTCCCGGGCGCTTAAGAACGGATCATCTGCTGCTCCTGCGACGACAAGTCTGTCTGTCTTCTTCTGTCGTTGGTCTTGAAGGCCGGGCACGCGGAGCATCCTTAAGTCGGCCTTCTCTGTAGAATGCGTGCAGCTCTCTGTTGACGGTGGCTAATGGGCGCCCTATAGGTTTTCCTTTGGACTAGCGTCAGTCGTGGCGCCATCGTCAATGCCTTCACGCATCTGGTCTGTTTCACTTTCAGGCTGCAAAACTTCATTCCGGTTATCGCATATCTGATCTTGTGTGGCCACCTCACTTGAGGCCCCAGTATGCTTTCAATAATCACATGCCTATTTTGGGATTTGCCGAAGAACGCAAAATGCCAAACCTTGCTCCCTTATCTAAGGCTCGTAGCTGCGATGATGATGCAGTACACAGGTGCGTATGTGATACGGTGAATTGCTCCTCGCCAGAGCTGGCAAGTGCACAAAAAGAAAGTAAAAAAAAAAAACAAGCCAGTGGTGTGCGCTCTTCCGCGTATGTCCTTTCGCAGACGGTAGCGCAAATCAGCGCTACCAACGGCAAAAGCAGGAGGTAAGGCAGCAGCCGCCTGCGAGCCCCGAAAAGACAGGCAGCGCTATCTGTTTGGCCACGCATGCCCACACTCTGTCGTCTCGAACCAGGTGTTATATCGCTTGACGTCGCGCACGTAGCTCCGAGCGGCCCGGAGCACGCAGTTCGGCCGTTCTAGACATGCATTTTGCCCCCTGTACACTCGCGCGCTCACTGATCGCTGATCGCCTGGTCGACTCTCGGCCGCGTAGCCCTCCGCAGGGAATAGCCACTTCTTTGCCTGCCGCTTCCGGAAAACGCGACAGTGACTTGAGTGGGCTCACTACCTTTGCTTCGTCAGCGCTGTCCATTTCATTTCCTATTGACATGCCGAAAGAGAAGGCATCGAGAGGCGCTCGTTGCAGGCAGTGGGTTTCGTAGTTTGGAGATGTTTCATCAACTGATGGAACTGTGCTTTTCTGCGAAGCGTGCGAAACTTCAGTATCAAGTAAGAAGCGATGCTATGTAGCGCTACACGTCGCTACCAACAAGCTTATTGCAAACCTGAAGCGAACGACAGAGGGGACATCGCAGCTTCTAGTGGCAGACGTTTCCAGCGGTAGTTCTACAGCGAAGGAATCGTCATTTGCCAAACAGTTATGTAAAGCATTTTTGGCGGCAGATATCTCGTCGTGGAAACTGACCAACAGTGATCTTCGAAGCTCTCTGGAAAAGTACACCAAGCAGCATGTTCCATATTAATAAACGCTTAGTAAGAGATGCGTGAAAGAGTGATACGAGGATACCCTCGCCAAAATTACAGATGAAATTGGGGACAACTACATTTGGGTGTCAGTCGACCAGACCACGGACGCTAGCGGGCAGTTTGTGCCCACCTTTATCGTCGGAACATTGAGCCAAGAGAAAGCCGGACGGGCGATCCTGCTTAACGGAGATGTTCTTGAAAAGGTGAGCCATTCGATCATAGCGCGTGTTTTTCACTTCATCTCGGCAGGTTATATCACCAGGAATTATTCATGGTAGAGAGAGGGTGTGGTAGATGGTCCTTGGCGATCAAAAAATGAACAAGGCAGGGAAAACCTCAGGTTGCTTAAGCCAACGTTTCGACAAGAGGACTTGTCTTCGTCTGGGCAAAGCGTTCATCATTGGCAGAGATTAAATAGGGCCTTCGCTCCGACGAGCAAGGCCCCGGGTGGGGTAAGGAAAGTGGTGTGAGAGGGGGGATGCGTGTCAGGAAGGGGAGAAAGGTGAATCTTGATTCGTTAAGCTGCTATAGTGGAAAAACTTATATCCGGGTGGTGTATAATGAACCAAGGCTTTGAAGGGGCTGCGACGGGGGGGAGGCGCTGGATGGACCTGTAAAACTCAGATCTAAAAGGATTAGTCAAAGTGGCACAGGGAAATGAGAACAAGGCAAACAAAATAGGCTGGCACTGGAAGGAGAAAGACAGGGGGGGAGGGGGCATTTCTAAGGAAGGGGGGGAATGGCTCGAGTTCAGAGAAAGACAAAAGGTGGGGGCGGAGGGGGTAACAGGAATGTCATGGTTTCCGAGAACTGATAGTAGGCGATTAGGGGAAAAGAAAAAAAGAAGAAAAAGGGGTGAACAAAGGGAGTGGGTGAGAAGGCCGGAAATGTGGTGGAAGATATGACGTGGGAAGGGTGCAACGAGCGATAATATACTTATGCGAGGTTCTAGGAAATGGTCTGACCACGTGCAAGACATTTGTTAATTTAAAATTATGCTAACCCTGAAATGTACCTGAGAGATTCCAGGTTTCCTCTGGACATGTTAATGCCTGTTGGTTGCAGTGTTTTAAAGTTGTGGATGAGGAATGCTTCTCTGTATTTTCTGTCCCTGGTCGATTTGAAGCCTGACTGAAGAATGAACAATTTGAGTTCATCGAATTTGTGATGGCATTGATTAAAATGGGTCCACACTGCCTTCTGTTCATTCCGTGTTGTGTCAGCCCGGTGCCCGTTAAATCTGGCACTCATTGTTTGCTCGGTTTCTCCGATATATTGTTTCTGGCAGAAGGAGCACTGGAGCATGTAGATAATATTGGACGACGTGCAGTCAAAACCGGTCTTTATATCGAAAATGAAATCGCTTGCTGCACTTTTAACCGTAGTGTCCCTTTGTAAATGTTTGCATGTCTTGCATCTAGGTCGAGAGCATGAAGTTACTGTCGGTGGTGGTTTCTTACCGAGCCTAGCATGCACCAGGATGTCCTTCAGGTTTGTGTTGCGTCTGTATGTTACCCTTGGTGCGTCGGAAAATATTTTCTTGAGACAGTCGTTACCAGTTAAAATGGGGTGGTATTTCCGCAGAATATTGTTTGTTTGGAAGCGCGTTTGAGTATTTCGTTTTAAGTGCAGGAGGTCGTTGACTATTAGCTTTTGTCCGTTTTTTTAAGAACTACATTTCGTTTCAAAGTGGTTGCTCGTTGGAACGCATTATTAAGGGTTGTCTGTGGATGGTTTCTGATGATTAGAGTGTTTTTTAGCGAGTGGAGGTGTTTCAGGTAGTCGTCATCGTCGCTACATATTCTTCTTAGTCTCGTTGCCTGTCCTACGAATATACCTTGTTTGCAGTGTCTTGGATGATGGCTAGTGAAATCTAAGTAATGCTGTCGGTCAGTAGGCTTCCTGTAAAGTGTGCTTTTGAGCTTGCTATTTTCTAAATGGACAGTGGTGTCAAGGCAATTGACTTGCGTTTTCGAGGAGTTGAAGGTGAATTTAATGCTGGAGTGGCATGAATTGAAATCTGTGACGAATGCCTTCAGGGTCTCAGCCCCATGCTCCCATATCATGAAAATGTCGACTTGTAGCGCAGGTATATAAGTGGTTTTTTTTAGAAATGAATTTAGAAGTCTAGATTCTAGTAGCCCCATAAAAATGTTCGCGTAGGTGGGTGCGAAGGGAGTGCCCATGCTTGTTCCAAATACTTGAAGGTAGTAAGAAAAATCGAATTCAAAGTAGTTGAGTGTTAGCACCAATTTAAGTAGCGTGAGGTACACTTCAGTTTCGTGCGGGTGAGGACTTTGAGTTTAAATGTTGGAGAGCGCGTCGATACCTTCATTTATGGGAATATTTGTGTGCAAAGCGGCCACGTCAGGTGTGACAAGTATGCTATCTGCTGGGATAATGGAAGCGTCATTCAGAGACTATATTATGCGGAGAAAGTGCGGTGTATCCTCGACAAAGGAAGGGAGGTGGGTGGGAATATCTGCATGATAGTTGTTTAGAAAAATTGATAAGTTCTCTGTGGGCGTGTTATTGTTTGAAACGATAGGTCTGCCGGGGATAACTGCGGTAAACAAGTCTTCTGCGGAAACCTTATCAATTTTGGGAAGTAGGTAAAAGCGTCCTGCCTGTTTGTTTAGCGGATTTAAGAAGTGGTAGTCGGACTGCGTGATTAGTGCCCTTGATAATAAGTTTGCCAGTTTCTTCAGAATCAATTTGCAGAACTTTGAAGTGGGATCTGAATCTAATTTCCTATAATGACAAGGGTTGTTGAGTTGCCTAAAAGCTTCTTTTTTGTATTTTTCGGCCGGCAGGATAACTATGCTAACTAGAAGGTATACTTTGTTCGTCACGGATGAGGCATCCTACATGTGCAAGGCAGGAAAGGGACTGACGCTTTTATACAACAAGATGGTTCACCTGACACGCGTTATTCATGCAGTACATCGTGTTGCTGAATGTGTCCAGGTCTCTTTTCAACAAGTGGACGCGCTAATATCTAGCACAAAACAGGTGTTTCTTAAATCTCCGTCAAGAATTGTTGTTTTCCGCGCCTCAGCACCTGACATTTCCCTCCCGCCAAAGCCTGTTTTGACTCGACGGGGAACATGGATAAACGCAGCAGTATGTTATGCACGGTACTTTGAAGTCGTCAAATATGTCTTTGAGGAAATTAAGGATTACGCTGCGGGCGCGATCAAAGCAAGAGCTATGTTCTAAGAGACGAGTTTGGAAAGAGATCTGACATACATAAGTGCAAACTTCTGAACATTGACGGAAAGGATGACAAAGTTGGAAAAGTCTGGACTCGCAATAGATGAATCATTGAAGGCAGTCGAAAAATTACAAGCAGCATTGCGAGACTGGAAGGAAAGGGCGCTCCTGCATCTACGAAATGCAACAATTGTTAGAAAAAAAATAGAGGCCGAGAAACAATTTTCCAAATCAGAGACCTTCTACGCGGAGATGATACGGCCACATCACCTGAAGGCCTGAGCCCCAATAAACTCTCACGTTTTAGGTTCGTGCCACTAACTTCATGTGATGTCGAAAGAAGCTTTTCAAAGTGCAAAGCTATGCTTAGGGAAAAACCGAAGGAGATTCAAGTTCGAAAACCTGAAGATGCGCTTTATTGTGGCGTGCTTCAATTGAGGGCTGCATACGTTCCGTTCTTGACTGACAAATCTTGTACTAATAAATAACGAGTATTATTTAAAGCGCGAAATTTTGCTTTATTTCCATATTTTTAGAGCCTAGATGCCTGCCTATTTCGGTGTTCCTTAGTGCCTAAAATTCCGGGCCCTAGACTAATCAGCTAGTCCGATGAAAGCGAGGAAAGACGCTGCTACGAGCATGAAAGGACGCGCCCGCTCACTGCGATGTCTCGGCACCAGAAGTGCAACGTCAGACGGCGCGGCGATGCAGTTTTAACTGATTCTGACCGTCCCTCTTGTGCCCCAACTTATTTTGCCACCGATTGTACATATCCCTTTGTCAAACAGAAAACTGTCATGAGCAAAAAATGACAATGCTGCGTTCTGAATGATTTTTACTTGCGAGTGATGTCGAATAAAAAGTGTCAACTCTGTATCTTGTCCTATTTTAAATAAGACAATACAACGCAATATATATGTATTTAAATTAACGTGAGATATTACATGGATAAAAGCAACCGTCTCATAAAATGTTACTTTCTCTTTCTTTTTCCGTACTTTTCACTAATGTCCGCAGTTTCATTTCTAAGCGGGAAGAAATCTCGAGTCTTGTTAGTTCGTCCAATAGCAACATCTTCGTACTAGCTGAAACGTGGCTGACTAGCGAAATTAACGACAATGAGGTCCTGGCAGACTTATCTAACTTTAAGCTTTTTCGTAAGGACCGTCAGGGGTCTCGTGGCGGAGGAGTGTTCATTGGTTTTTCTAATGATTTACCATTTTCAATCATTTCCATTTCGTCTGATCTTGAAATAATGTGGCTTTTCTGCCGTTGTCCTCCTCAGTCGGTTCTTCTTGGTGTTTGTTACAGGCCCCCGCATTGTACTCCGGACTTTTGAGAGAAACTTAATAACTTGCTGTGTGAACTTACTGCTAAATATCAAAAGTCGCATATACTTCTCTTTGGTGATTTTAATTTCCCGGATATTGACTGGAGTACTAACACTGCTTCAGCATCAGGCACGGTGGAAGCCAAGAATTTCATAGAAGTGTGCCTGAACTTTGGCCTTACCCAAGTTATCTCGGCACCAACAAGAATAACACCAACGAGCGCTAACATATTAGACCTACTACTCGTCAGTCATCCCGAAAGTGTTAAGTCAGTCACGATTCTTCCTGGAATAAGCGATCACGAAGTAATTCATACCGACATAGCCTTAACTCCGCTTCGGAACCAAACTTTTAAAAAGACGATCCGTTTGTACGATAAGGGTGACTACGCAGAGATTAATCGTGAACTGGACGCTTTCTTTCAATCTTTCCGAACTAATTTTCATATTCGGTCTATCGAAGAAAATTGGACTATATTTAAGAAGAAAATTACTGAACTAACTGATCAGTTCATTCCTAAGTTCACCTTCCGAGAGAATTCACAGAAACCATGGTTCACTAAAACGCTAAAACGTTAGGAGAATAGAAAGAAGCGTCTTTTTCGCGCAGCCACAGCAAAAACTAACCAAGTGGCCTGGGACAAGTATTACGCAGCCGAAAAGGCATATAATTCATCTGCTCGGAACGCCAAACGTTCCTTTTTTAACAAAGACTTGCCCAGAATACTACACACTAATCCTCGAAAATTCTGGGACACCATCAACCCAAACACAAAGGCGGTATCAGTGTCACAAATGAAGCGGGAGACGTGCTTAGTCATGCAGAGTGTGCTCACATGTTCAATGTTGCATTTCAATCAGTCTTCACTAATGAATACGATGCCCCCTTTTCTGTGCCAAACACTTTTATTTATAATGTTTTATCACCTGTTGAATTTAACGCGTCGGGAATTCTGTCACTAATCGATAAAATGAAACTTTCATCTTCGGCCGGTTTCGATAATGTCAACGACAAATTTCTTAAGAATACGAAACTCACCAGTGCCAGTTACTTGTGTTTGCTATTCCAGCAGTCACTCTCTTCTGGCCAACTTACTCGTGACTGGAAAAATGGGAAGGTCATTCTAGTCTTCAAATCCGGTAACACAAATTCTCCATTAAATTATCGCCCCATTTCTTTAACAAGCGTGCCTTGCAAGCTAATGGAACACGTCATATTCTCCCATGTCATTGCCTTCTTGGATTCGAATAATTTTTTTCATCCTGCGCAGCACGGGTTCCGGAAAGGCTTTTCTTGCGACACTCAACTAGCCCTTTTTATTCATGATTTTCATGCCAACCTAGATCTTAACCTGCAAACTGACGCTATATTTCTTGATTTTAAAAAAGCTTTCGATAAAGTTCCCCACAAACGCCTGTTGTACAAGTTATCTAACCTTAATATCGATCCTAGTGTTGTTGCATGGATTAAAGAATTCCTAACTAACCGCACTCAGTCCGTCTTTGTAAATGAACACACTTCCAGCTTCCTTCCTGTAACATCTGGCGTCCCTCAAGGTTCCGTACTAGGTCCCCTTTTGTTTTTAATATACATAAATTATTTGCCCTCTCATGTGTCCTGTAAAATTCGCATGTTTGCTGACGATTGTGTTATTTATGAAGCAGTTAATAACAATTCTGATCAATTATCTCTCCAAAACAACCTTAACAAGATTCGGGATTGGTGCAAAATTTGGCTAATGGAGCTTAACCCTCACAAATGCAACGCACTCTCTTTTCATCGCCGCCGTAACCCGCTCGTGCCCTTCTTCACATAGACTCCGTTCCCGTGCTGCCAGTAGAATCATACAAATATTTAGGCGTAACCTTGTGCGCTGATCTCTCCTGGAAAACGCATATAACTAACATCATTTCTTCAGCTAACAAATCCCTTGGTTTTCTAAAACGTCATCTCCACGATGCGCCCATGCATGTTAGGTTATTAGCTTACGAAGCACTTGTGAAATCAAAATTAGAATACGCATCACCCATTTGGCATCCACATCAAGCTTATCTAACCAACGCATTAGAAGTTTTGCAAAACCGCGCAGTCAGATTTATTCATTCTTCATATCATTACAGCACGAGTGTTACGTATCTGAAATCGCTTTCAGGCATACAGCCACTCGAGCTGCGCCGCCGCACAGCTAGTCTTTTATTATTCCACAAGTTATTTTACAGCCATCTACGAACTGCACCCTACATGGTCCCTCCAGCACGCATATCTCACCGCACTCTCCATCAACTCCAGATCAGCCGTCCACGTGCACGCACAGTCACCTTCGCAGCTTCATTTTTTTCACGCACCGCCGCGGACTGGAATGGCCTTCCCGCTGACATTACAACAATAACCTGTCCCGCGAACTTCGCACGCAGAGCTAACACCTTTTTGTCATCATCATAACGCATGATTACTTTGTCTCACCAAACGTTGTACCCACCCCTTATGTAATGCCCCTGAAAAGGGGTCTCTAAGGAAATAAAATTGGTTGATTGAATGACATAAAGGAAAAAAATGCGTCATATTTTTTATGATAATAAAAATACATAATGAGCAGTTGGTTTAGCCCACCTTCCCTTCACTTTCTGCAAGCAGCTGCATTATTTTCGTTTTACATGTCATTGCAACTTTTCGGAGCATTTTATCTAGATTGAGTATGACTGATATGCCGAATGCTTCGTTCTCGCCCATATTTTTTTTTCAATATGATCAATTAGGTGCTCCTCTACGGTGTGTGTGTGTGTTTTAGGGTTTTTTTCGGTGGCGGGGCCGCTGGTGGTGCTGGGGATGGTGCTGCTGGTTATTGCAACACAGTCTCCTCTTCGAAGAAATTTACTTTTGGTGGCGAATCCGGGGTTCCTTCCTCAATTCTACTGGATATCTCCTCCGCAGTTTCTCCACTGCCATGCAATCAAGACGGTCCAGTCTACAAGCTGCAGGTGGTCCTGCATTGATAGAAAAAAAAGTTTGGCGTCACTCTTAGCAAACAAAGACTTGCGACCGACACTTTCTGAGACTGGGAACACAAAGGAACAACAACAGACACGAGCGCAAATTTTCAATTGAGTTTATCGTCGACATGACGTAAATTTATACACATGTAATCATGGGACACACGAACATAAAAGAGTTAAAAGCACCCAAGATAGCCAAACAATCGTAAACTATACAATCATGTCGAAAATAAACTCAGTTGTAAGTTTACGCTCGTATCTCGTGCTGTTTGTGTGTGTTGTTTCCTTGTCTAGAACCTAGCGCTCCCCAGTCTCAGTATGCAAGACCAACTAGCCCCCTACAAAGTTTTATTGTAGACACTTTCGATATTATTTTTCATCCCATAAGTTTTCCGGACCTGTGCGTTTCGTGATTACCTTAATATATAAGTTCTTTATTCCCGTTCATGCGTGAAACTGATTAGGTCCCTACTTCTGTTCAGAAAACGGCTCATCTTTGGCTCGCGGGACGGATGCCTGGATGGCGGTGTTGTTCTGATAGTTTCGCGTCGTCACTCAACACCTTGCTGCCGATGTAGAGTGTGTAGATCAATCAGCCTTAGCGTTATGCACTCTGGACAAGTACAGCCCTGACCGGCGCCGTCTGGGCGCTGTTTTTGCTGGTCTTTTTTTTTTACACATCCAACTTCCATCGGAGTGGCGACGGTGTGAGAAGCGTGAGACTGAATGAGTGTGAACTGCGACGCCTTTGGTGTGAGGTCAATACCGAAAGGTGCAGCTTTTAGTGTCTTTTTTTTAACCTGAGACTGTTATTAAAGCTTGTATGTTTTCACTAATCTGCCTCCAAGCTATTGATTCCGAAATTACGTCGAGGGCAACCGATATTACTATGTTAAATTGCACTCTTGCTTACATACCGGACGTCAGAAATATCAACCGGGGTGGATAGCACTAGATATCTGGCCAACTCAGTACAATATTCAAGGTAGTCACGCGGCAAAATGGCGGCATATGTAAACGCCCAACCTTTACAGAGCATGGCAACTCACTTTCTAGGGCGGCCGCGGTCTATGTAGAAGGCCATAGCTTCTGCGAACTCCCATGTTCGCCTTGGAACAAATCCGTTGCCACTCCTTTTGCATTGCTCGATTATTTTCATTTCCCTTGTAAACCGATCCCTTGATCTCTTGCATTGTTTGTGACACTCTGTGACCGAAATTAGCACAGCAACACAAAACGATCGATTAATCAAGATAGACCAACGCGTGCAGCGCGTCAATCCTAGGCGCAACCTACCTGATGCGAGGCCACATTGCATCCGGATTAACATCCAGACATTGTTTCTGCGTTCCTGATCCCTGCAGTCGAACTGCTTTGAGTCATACACTCAAGGATGAAGCTTCATGGCCTCAAGCATTGGCTTCACAGTACCGGACATCCTTTCGATGAAGTTGGCCATTTTCTCGGTCGCAGGCAAAATCGATGGCGCACAACGCAGCATTCCTACTTCAGCAGCGGCGCAATTCCGCATTCCCGCACGGTGCCTGAACGAAGCAGTGTCCCAGGAGCGGCTATGCGCTCTACAGCCAAGGCGCGCGGTGCGTTCTGGGTTCGCGGCTTCGACGCGCCCGGCGCAGAATGGGCACATGCTCCATTTCGACGCCAGCACCGTCAGAGCGCGATGAAGCCGCCGAACACGTCGGTGGGCAAGCGGCGTCGGAGTATACAGGGTCTCGGTTTGGCCAACGTGACGCGGTAGTGCCGCGCGCGCGTTGCGTCGGATTATAACAGATCCCTTACTGTCTGCACGACTTCCTCATGTTGTCCGCGTGTCTCGACAGCTGTGCTTGGTATTTCAGAACCTCGAATATCAATATGTGGATCTCTAATAATGTTTAGTGAGTGGTGCTTGACAATCATCTCGACATATGCTAATCATGATTTTAAAAAATACTAACCAGAAATAAACTTTAATGTTTACAACTATTACTCGTGATCAACTGAAGAACACGATAATTAAAGACAAAATTCAAAATACAAGAGCGCACCATTTAGTAATGAATGGCTTTATTATTTTGGCGGTGTATCTACCGATTAAGATACAGATAGCCATAACTCAATTGATGCTAACGCAAGTATTCGGCACCAACCGATAGTTTTCAGGCCTCCAACAAACCCTCTTCTGGACGTCCCACTTCGTGCAAAATGAGGCTTCATCTGGAAAATCACACCACACCAGTTATTCGGCGTCTATGACTCGCCAGCGAAAGAGAACTCGGTTCGTGCTTTCCTGCGCGACTCTTCGAGCTTTGTCTTCTGGGCCGCGACCGTGCTGTAGGTTTCGGATTCATGTAGCCTTCTTTTCATGTTCAGGCACTCACATTAGACAAGCCAACCTCTTTTTTAATTTCCCTGGCAGTCAGAAAAGGGTGCGTGAGTGCCGCATCATTGATCAAACGGTCTTTATTGGGAATCGTCGTGGAGTGAACCGCGCGTGATTCGTCTGCTATGCCACCTAATTTGTAAAAAGCTTGTATCACCCTGCTGACAGAGGTTCATAGCCCACCCGGTTGCAACGCAGACGGCTTTAGGGGACATAGTGCGACCCATAGCAGCAATAGCACGCCGTTCATCTGCAGTTGGACGTGAAGCAATGATTGCTCAGACACTAGAGGATTTAGGTGTCGCCGTGGTGCCTCAGTGGTTATGGCACTGCGATGCTGACCCGAAAGACTCGGGCTCGATCGTGGCCGGTGCGGTCAACTTTCGATTCAGGCAAAATTCTAGAGGCCGCTTTAACATGCGATGTCAGTACACGTTAAAGAGCCCCAGGTGTTCGAAATTCCCGGAGCTCTTCACTACGGCGTCCATGGGCGACCTTTGAAGTCTAGACTGAATTGTGTGGATTGTGATCGTGACCTTCCAGGTTGCCCAGGCCGTCTGCATAAATTTTGGACGGTGCGCGAGATTTCGGCAGTAACGCAAATGACAAAGCACGTACGCCTGTTCCCGGCGTTATCGCGTCGCTTGAATCCGTAGCCCACTGTGACCACTGGGCCAGCAGCGCCACACATTCACGGCTTAGCCAGCGGTTGCCTTTCAGCGATGAAGAGCCGGTGCTCGCGAAGCGCGAATCACGCAGGCCTGTATCACAGGCGGCAGCGAATGCAGTACCGTCCACGCTCGTGGCGCTCTGGGCGAACCGATCTCGAAGCCAGTTAAAGTGGATTCACACGACGGACCCAATCGCAGATCTCGCGGAACGAATCCGTGACGTCACGTCACGACTGAGGGCCGTCCGCGTGCTAAGAGCATTCACACGACGGATGTGAATAGCAGACGGAAGAGCGGACGGAAACGGAAGGATCAGGCACGCTCTCGACACCAGGTTGGCAGCGAATGGCAGCCGAGACCTGTTTCGAGAGTAGTCGTCAAAATGGAGGTGCAGCGCAAGCGTCGGTTGGCAGTGATCGCGGCAGTGGCAATTGAAGTTGATCAGTTTGATGATGACTGCGACGACTGCTACGCGAAGCGCAGTTGCCGGCAAAGGGACTGGATTGCCAGAAAGGAACTCGGTTTACAAAACCAGTTGTACAAAGAGCTCGTAGATGTCGATCCAGCCGAATACCGCCGGCTGCTCCGCGTAAATGAGGTGCAGTTTCTGCAGCTGTTATCACGCGTGGGTCCACGCATAGAAAGAAAAGATACTGTAATGAGGAAAGCCATTCCTGCGAAGACACGGCTGCAGGTGACAGTACGGTACTTTGACACTGGTGAGTGTTGTATTTCTTTGTGTAGGTGCTTGTAGAGGCAGTGCTTTTTCTTTACAGGAAGCATGTTATTGTGGGGATCTTATTCCAGGAATTGGTTAAGAAGTGCATTTGATGACAAAAATAAAATGAAGCTGGAGCTCCGTTTGTGTGATGTTGGTTTTTTTTTTCACTGGCAGCGGCGACAGCGACCAAACAACCTCGGCTCAAACGCATCTTTCCATCAACTTGCAGAGCATATCAAGCGCTGGCCACATCATCAGGATAACAGCTGATCTCCGGACCAACGACTGACCGGTTCTATTTGGACGTCACGACCTGCGTCACCGACAAGCCAAAGCTGTCCGCTAGGTGCGGTCTCTACTTAAGCGGCGACAGCGACCAAACAACCCCGGCTCAAACGCATCTTTCCATCCACTTGCGGGTTAGCATTTTGTTTTCGGCATAGTTACCCACCTGTTGCTGCTGTTTTTTGCTGTTGCTGCTGCCAGAGACTGACGTTGTATTTGTGCTATCAAAGTGCGTTTTTTGTTGCTTTCTTCCTATGGCACCTGATGTGATTAAGCTCACAAAGGAAGTTCGAAAAGATATACAAGATATGGGCGCAGCTCTCTCGAGAGAATTCAGAAAAGAGTACAGGGAGGTGAAAGCTAGCCTTGAATTCTTTAGCAAAACCTTTGAGGACATGACCGATAAGATGAAAGTGATCGAAAATGACAATGCAGAACTCAGGGCAGAGAACGCTTCACTGTCTTCTGAGTGCGCAGTCCTAAGGAAGCAGATGATTGAGCATGAAAAAAAAACAAATCTTGAACAATACTCAAGGAACAGGAACCTGGAAATTAAATGCATTCCAGCAACCGAAAATGAGGATTTGCCTACCGTCTTCGAAACCATAGGTACTCTGATAGGAGAACCGATCAACAGCTGTGATGTGGAAGTTTGTCACAGAGTGCCTAGGAAAAATTCAACTGAGACTAACATCATTGTTCAATTCTCCAACCGCTCAAAACGGGACGCTGTCTTTGTAAAAGCACGGAAAAAACGCGTTCGCACAACTGATCTTGGCTTCGAAGAATTCTCTCCTGTGTTTATCAATGACCACTTGTGCCCGGAACTAAAAAAGCTTTTGGGGATGACTGTCGCAAAAAAGAAAGAAATGAAGTGGAAATATGCTTGGACGACTGGCGGCAAAATTTTTGCAAGAAAGACTGACAGTTCAGGCGTACTGCATGTCACGTGCTTAAGTGACCTCGATAAGATAAACTGATTTCTGGTATCAGATGATGCCATGTGCTTCCTCGGAAATGAACAACGCCTATCGAACTCCAGCCGAAGTAGGCGCTTTGCGCAAGAATAATCATGTCAGTCTTTCTTTCATAAACATCAACGCGCAGTCGGCACGCAACAAGGCAGATGAGATTCTTGCACTTATTTCCACTTTTGGTTTTGAATTATGATCACCGAAACGTGGTACCGGGATGAGTCTGATGTTCTTAGGCCTCCTGGCTACACAACGTACTTTTTCAATAGAACCTGCCGGAGGGGAGGTGGCATTATGGTGATGGCAAGAAAAGAGATAACCTGTCATCTTGTATCAAATGACAGCTCTGTTAGTTCCGATTATGAAATACTCACTATCCGTTCCAATAAAACTATATTCTGCACATTGTACAGACCCCCTGCAGGCAGCACAATAAATTTCATTAGCTTTATCGATGGATACTTGGGATGGATAAACGACAATGGTTATGAACTAATACTAGCAGGAGATTTGAACATTGATTTGAGCAGAACTTCTGTGCCACAGGTTGAGCTTTGCAGATTGCTGGATGCGAATGGATTTTCCAACGGTATACATAACCCAACGCGCATTCAGGACCTTTCCTCGACGTTAATTGATGTCTTCATAACGAACCTTCATGACTCAAAGCTTATATCGGGTGTTCTAGGCGCACATATAAGTGATCACTTGCCGATATTCTTGATGACCACTCACTCGACTCACACTCTAGAAGTACAAGAAAATACTCCTGTAAGAGTAAGAGACAAATGATTTCACTCTAGATACTTTTCGTTGCAATATAGCAAAGGCCGACTGGTCAGAAAGTTTTAGAATAAAGGACCCTGAAGCTGCTTACAGCTGCTTTCACACAAAATTTGTCAGTATTTATGATGAACATTTTTTGTATAAGTCATTCAAGCCGTCACGCAGAGCAAAAACCGTGGATCAAAAGAAACTGCATAAAAGAAATGCGCAGGAAAAGTAAATTGTACCAGGTGTTTTTAAAGAATAAAAACGATAGCACGGTCAAAGAGTTCAAAGCACAAAGAAACAAAGTAAACAGCCTACTGCGCTACGAAAAAAGAAGGTATTTCCACAACTTGTTCAATACTGAAGTAATGAAAAAGCCTGACCTCGTTTGGCAGCACCTTAATCGCGTTCTCAATCGCAGCCCTGAATGTGCAAGCAAAACACACTCGATTACTTTAGAAGGCGAAGTAATATCAAACGCACGTTTGGCAAATTCATTCAATGAATATTTCGTATCGCTATCAAGCAGTACTCATGATTCAAGCTGCGTGCAATATTTAGGTGCAGGGACGAGCGACAGTGCGTTTTTAGCGCCAACTGATACAAATGAAGTTTTCAGTACTTTCATATCAGTCAAAAATAACAACTACTGTGACATTGACGGGCTTCAAATACGACCGGTCAAACATGTCTTAGACCTAATCTCTCCTACACTCTAACATATTTTTAACCTCGTTTTTCAGCATGTGATTTTTCCTAAACAGTTGCAGCTTGGAAAGGTAACAGTTTTGCACAAAGGCGGTAAAAAAACGAACTCACAAATTACAGGCCTATTTCAATTTTGCCAGTTTTTTCAAAAGGTCTCGAAAAAATAATCCATTCTCGCGTAATGTCATTCGCAAGAAAACAAAAACTAATCACAGATGCGCAGTTTGGGTTTATGAAAGGGCTGTCTACGGAGACAGCCCTTTGACCCAGAAAGAAATAATATTAGACGCTTTCGAGCGAGAAATGTGCGCATTAGGCATATTTATAGATTACTCTAAGGCCTTCGACACCATTAACCATGATACCCTGTTATTAATGTTGCAACATTATGGCTTCCGGGGCGTTTTTCTTCAGTTGCTAAAATCCTATCTTCAATACCGCCGCCAGCAAGTCGTTATCAATAATCATTTGTCTGATGTACGAGCAGTTCACGCAGGAGTACCTCAGGGAAGTATTCTAGGGCATCTGGTGTTCTCTTTTTACATCAATGATCTGGTAAACATTGACAACACAGCAAAATTTATCATATACGCTGATGACACCAGCATACTTTTAATAGGGTCTGATGCCGAGCTTCTTATCTCACGCGCAAATCTACTTCTAAGTAAACTACATTCTTGGAGTATCGTTAATTCGCTTGCCATAAAGAACAGTAAAACAAACGCTGTTTTTTTCAGGCCGAAAAACCGTAACATAGACACGCAGGCCATACTCCATCTCGGCACTGCAAATATTCAGATAGCGTCGTATGTTAAATGTCTTGGTGTTCTGTTCGAAAAAAAATATGACCTGGAATGCTCACATAGATGCAGTTGCAACTAAATTTCTCGCATTACAGGCATCCTGTGCAAATTGCGTTATTTTGCTCCAGTTTGCATTAAACGCCTTATTTTCAGTGCCCTTTTTACTTCACATATTAACTACTGTCACCTAGTGTAGGGTACAACTACTTTGTCAAATATTACTAAACTTCACATCCTACAAAAAAGGCAATTCGTATAGTTGCAAACGCTGCATATGATAGTCACACTGCACCTCTCTTCAGGAAACTAAACATTATCGCACTTCCTGACATTTATAAAACAATGCTCCTTAAGCGTTATTCTAACGGAATTAAACAGAATAAAAACATTTTAGGCGGCATAGCAAACCTCACACCTAAACGAAAAACACGGAATACCCGCAGTACTGAACTGTGGGAAATACCTCGAGCACGCACTAACTATAGTTACCAGATGCTACGTAATATGCTCCCGTCGCTTCTAAACAAACGAGTTGTTTCATAGCCACAATACTGTTTTTTTTTGTAAATATGTCACAGCCACAATAATTGCACTTTCTACCTTTTCCTGTATTGCACCATACATTGTATACTTCATTAAACACTCTCCTAATCTTGTAATTGTCTTTGCTTATGTCTTGATTTTGTGCCACATCCTCCCATGTCTGATGCGTTGTTTGTATTCTAGCTTGGTTGCCAATGCCATGTTCTTAGGGGCCGTGAACCCCGTCAAGCCCAGTTAGAGGCTTTTTGTTCACGGTCCTCACCATCTGTAATGTTGATGTTGGAATAAAATAAAATGATGATAACTACTGCCGCTCGAAACTATTTTACCAATCTGCGGGTGTTCCAAGTTAGCGGCACCGTGTAACGCGGGAACTGACGGAACGTGTTATTGCGGCACTGTCGCTTGCTTTGACTGTTTCATCTTGACGTCCACGGCATGCAGAAGTGTGGGGACTTGCTGCTTTTATGCACCCGAGAAACTTCGTTTCTCTAGAGTAACAAAAATTTCAAGGGTTGCTGTATTGTGGGGCTCACGTGAGACAAATTCCAAATAGGAAATTTTTGTGGGCTTCTTTTAAATTTGCTACTCAATTTAAATTGCATTGTGCTCTGTCTTCCCAGGAGAGAGCCACCATTCGCTCAGTTGCCAGTTCCGGCTTGGCCATTCAAGCATGAACGACATCATTCACGAAACCTGCACTGCCGTCTGCCAGGAACTAAGAGCGCAGTTCATGAAAACGCCACAAACAGAGGAGGAATGGAAAGAAGTTATACAGGGCTTTGAACATCAGTGGAATTTTCCCAACTGTGCCGGGGCGATGGATGGCAAGCACGTCACCATCACCAAGCCTGCCAAGTCGGGCTCACTTTATTACAATTATAAAAAATACATTCAGTATTATACTGTTTGCTGTGGTGGATTCGAACTACAAGTTCATTTACACTGATGTTGGCGCACCTGGATCACAAGGAGACGCGGGGGTCTGGCAGACAACACGTCTGCAAGAAGACATCACCAATGGAAGAGCCAGATTGCCAGATGTTGTGAAAGTGGAAAGTTCACCTGATATTGTGGTGCCGCCTGTATTAGTTGGGGACGATGCGTTCCCAATAGGCAGGAACCTCATGAAGCCATTCAGCGATAAAAGGCTCACAGAGGAGAAGATATTCAACTACAGGTAAATACTGAATACAACATTTTTCGCTGTAAAATTGCGATTACTTCAGTCACTTGATCCAGATGTTTCATAGCACGTAATCTTGTCCCTCCCTTGCCTTCCATGCTGTTTAGGCATTATCTGTGCCTGTTTTGCAAATTTGTGTGCATGCTCTGTAGACTGACTTGTAATTTTGCTTTTCAGGTTGTGCCGTGCTCGACGCGTTGTGGAAAATGCCTTTGGTATACTTGCCAATCGGTTTCGTTGCCTCCACACAGTGATGAATACCAAGCCAGAACGGGCAACAGCCATTGTCGACGCAACATGTGTGCTACACAATTTTTTGGGCATGGATGGCCTCAGTGATGGAGATCCACATCTCGAACTCGGCAACACCTCAGAACTTTCTGAGCAGCCTTCACCTCGTGGAAGGATTAATGCCATCGGTGCAGCAGTACGACAACAATTGTGCAGCTTCTTTGGCAACCAAGGTGCCGTACCATGGCAGCGTGAGGCTGCCCACCTAGACGTGAGCAAGTATTGAGGAGAGCAAAATAGTGTTTGAATGAAATAAACTTTGTTCTTTATTAGCTCATATTGCTGAAAATCTTTTAATCACTTTAAGAATCTCTTCCTGACACGACAGCACCTTCTCTTTGGGCACAGATCTGATTGTGCAGAGACCAGTTTTCCAAATTGGTCCGCTTGATCCTCTGGCTGCACAGGCATCTCAAACGATGTAACTAATTTTTCTAGGATTTGCTGGCGATCATTCCAGCGAGCAGTGGACTCCCGAGCCCGTTCATTCATTTTCTTTTGCCTGGCTGCTGACCTGTAGAGGGTGGGCCTGGTGCTGCCTGTATCTCTAGTGTGCTCGACTCTGCTGCAGTGAGAACTGCAGCTTCATTGCCTTGCTCTGGAGACTGCAATGAGAAAAAATGATAATGGTCCTGATTACTGCTTTTCAGTGCGTTCAACACACATGGTCGGAGTTCTTAAGAAGTTAATGTAATTGCAGTAATTGCCGTGGAAACGTATGAATGACAGTTATTGCAGGGAACCTTTTTTCACGGACCTCCTATCCGAACCTCAAAAACATAATTGCATACTGAACCCTTATCCCGAAACGTACAGTTCCTACTGAAAGAATCGGAAAGAAGCCAACAGCCTTCGAAACCCAGGAAAAAAAGAGGGAATTTTTTTTAGTTTGATTGGGAAAGTAACTATAACTATATTATGGCGTCAAAATAATTAGAAAATTCTCTCGAGCCGTAACATTACGACACTTAATTTCCTATTTATCAAACCCACAAAAAAAGGCAACATTCCCCTATGCTTCCTTGGTCTCCGATGGCGGCTGGCTTTCACATGTGTGCTATTTTCACAATCTGCTGTTTTACTAGCGGTCTTGTGCACATTCCCCGCGCCAAACAAACAGGTCACAAGTTGTCGCTTTTTCCAGCTTTTGACGGGAAAATTGCAACTGATACACCGCTAATATCGTGAGGGTACGATGTACGAGGCATTGCACAAAATATCTTACGGTTTCTACGTTCACTTCATTGCCTTCGCAATACCCGTTGATTGTGCGGTGAGTCGGCTGTCGTACACTGTCCAAAAACTTCAGTGTCCGGAAAAACCTCCATTTTCCAGTGTAGGCCTCGTCGGCTGCCTGGCCACTTTTTGTGGCGAGAATATTTTTCTTCTCCGGGCGGTAGGTGCGCCTTTTATTATTGAAAAAGGTCTTCAGTGATTCTGCGTGAAATCAAAGAACAATCATTTCCCATATCACATAAATGCTCGCTGGATTTCATGCAGTATACTGCGTGAAAGCGCAGCGTGTCAATCATGCTGCATGTTTTACGCACTAGTTACTTGATCGTCACTTCGAGAAATATGGCGAAATACATAAGGCTACAAAAACACGAAAGAAATAGGCGAGGTGCATTTGGAAATTGTGTAAAAGGCTTGAGTTCACCCTCCACTGGTTGGCCCCTTGACAGACTTTGCACCACGGCTTTCAGACAGTCGTCGCACGCCGTTTCTCTCTGCAGTTCGCGCTGCGTCGTTGGCGTCACCATATATTGCCACGTATTATTGTAGCGTCCGTTCGTTCGCGCAGAAAAGGGGTGTTATCATTTTTGTTCGTGACGCGAGAAGCGACCGGTCTAACCTCGATTGTTCACAGCCATGAACAGCTGTATCTACGTGTTTCCAGATTACTCTAGATGATCTCGACCTGTTATCTCGAAGTTTCCTTGCCGGCTTTAAATTGAACGATGCCGCGAGCAGCGGACATTCGTTGTTCGACGATTGACGAGCACGCTTGTTGCTTACGCCGCCACCGAGTGATTCAGTTCTTTTGCGGGCGCAAGTCAGCCCAAATAAAGAGCTTCGTTTGCAGGTATTTCTGGTGTCTTCCTGACCGCTGGACTGCCGTCACTACAACGTGACAATATGGTGACGCCAACGACGAGGGTAGTAAGCGCTTGAAACGCTTCCTTGAAAGGAAGGCGAGGGTAGTAAGCGCTTGAAACGCTTCCATGATGCCGAGACACTCCCTGCCAGACGCAGCGGTTCCGGTGCGACCAGCCGTTCCATGCTTCGTCCGCCGTCGGTGTAGCTAGATCGTCTTAGCCACTTCTGACACCATGTATCCGAGTTGGAAAGAACGTGGCAACAGCATGATGTCCAGAACAAGAAGAACGTGTGTTTATTGAAGCGTGCCGATTATATAGCCCGCTAGTGATAACACAGGCAGCTCGCACCGCGCATGTCAGCGACAGAGACGCACCGTCATATACGTGCCTGATACAGAAATTTACGAAACATCACATATCTGTATTGTAGGGCGCATAGGCTGGCCAGTGTTCTGTCATCTCTTTACTTATCTTTTCCCACTACGCCTGCTTGAACTCCGTATTGGAGTAGTCATTGCGAGCAACGTCCCAAAGTGTTGGGAACTGCTCAACAAGATTGATTAAAAAAAGCGTCGCCTCGTCACACAAAGTCATGGCGCGCACGTGAGGGCAGCAGTACAACGGCCAACGACACAAGTACACAAATGCACGTGCGCACGCATGCACACGTTTCGCTTGTAAACAGTGATGCTTACTCCCATGCGGCTGTCGCAAAAAATTGCGCAAAAAGTAGCAGGTTGGCCAGACAACGCGGTGTTTCAGTCTCAATTCGTGTTGGTTCCCCACCAGAATCCCAGAGCGAAAAAGCGTCTTGCATTTTCCGTCCGCGTCGTCCGCGGACATGAGTTGGTTGGCCTGAATCCGTGACGTCAAGTCACGTGATGC